>NC_081407.1:889134695-890334695 GCF_030272615.1 Cryptomeria japonica | reverse complement strand
TCGTCTCCTAATATACATTAAGTATTCATCATACATGTACGACACATAGATATGAGCAAGACATTAAGCATATACATTGCAAGGCATGAATATACACATGGTCTGAGTCATACACATGAAAATACTTACGTTATAATCATACATATGAATTCACATAAGGTATGAAACACTCATATGAATACGCATAAGCCTATAGGACATGAAGCATACCTACAAATATATGAGCATTTATTCAAGGCATACATATATTTTTAAAGCATATGAAACAAGCGCTCATTGGATAGTTGCAAGTCATGAATCATGGATGTACGTAAGGCACGAAGTACATGTGTCAGGCATAAGGCAATGAATGCATCAAGCACGTAAAGCATGAAACCGTACACTCTATTATACCAAGCAACATTAAACATACATGAGAGATGTCCTCATGGAGTAAACAAGTGTGAGGTAACACAAGTACACATATGAAGGGTATGCTTGGAGTAAGCATACATTTGCCAATCAATTCATATCTTTGGAACTATTCTAGATCAACCAAAGTACAACCACAATGATTTACTTCCCATAGATAAATTGTAATATCCCTTGGCTAATCTGACCCTGTTTCGCTTATTTGAACCCCAAGGAATATTGTCAAACACTTGGCATACAATGTTTGAAGCCGCTGTAGTGAATTCTTTATTTGTCTTCTTTGGGTTTGTAGGCTGCAAATGAAGTTATGGGATCCCCTTTGAGGACTTGGATGATGGAGGCATCACCCAAGGCAAGGAATAGACAAGGGTCTTCCTTGGATGGCTTGGGTACAGGATTCGAACTCATCTTCGTTTTCTTGGAGGGCTTGGGACCAAGGGGTACCAAGAAGGCGAGCTTCACAGCCGCCTAAGGACATACTTTCGTATGGCATTTGTATCCTTTTTTATTAGATGAAAATTTCGATTATGTTAATTAAGTATTAAAGTTAGATTGCAAATTGGATTACTTATATATATATATATATATATATATATATGTTTGTTGTGTTCTAACAATCTGTTTTGCAGGTTAATGATCTCTAACTAGTAGGGACATTACATCTGTAGAATTGGTCTTAACGAACGATACCTCCCTTCGATCCGCATAACTGAGGAGGTGGAAGATCCTCTGAAGGGTTGCTTTGTGAGTGAGGAATATTCAGTTCTTCACATTGAGCTTATGGAGTTTTCATATCAGATTTGAGGAGTTTGCTTCAGACCTTCATATTGCCACGATTTTGTTCTTGGGTCATAGTAGATGCAAGCTTTCATATGTTTGAGGTCAGCGATCTTATCTAAGGAAGAGCCCGATGCTATTTGGTGCATTTTGGAAGTGAATCAAATTAAGTTGCAGCTAGTTATCAGACTGGAGTAGACTTAACCCAACCCACGATCTTGGTTCATTCATCATCATTTGTGCATCGAATTCCACATTGCAGGACAGCGATATCATTTGGGAGGCAAGGCGATTTCTTTTGTGATATCTTTGAAGAGTTTTGGGTGATAGATTTGGCCATATTTGGGTGATCAGAACGGACCTGTGCATCAAGAACCCTTCGATTTGGGTTATAACGTCATGATTTGGCATTGAGACACACCATTGAGTGAAGTGCTTTCCTCTAGGAGTGAGGCCGACCATTTTAGGAGGTGATTTGGAGCACTTTTATGCAGTTCACTTTTACATCTCAGACCTACTACTTGCAGAAGCAGGGGCGGCATTGGACATGGTTCGATCTTGCACATTGGAGGCTCACTGTTAGTGGATATTGCTTGATTCTTCATCGCCTCACTTTAGCGATTTATACCAGGTTCTAAGATAACACATCTTCATTGTATTTCTGAGTAGTTTGCATGTATGTCTTGGCTGTCTTATATCTTCAGACAATCTGAAAATCAGTACTCATTGGCTAAGTGTTTGGAGTCTGGACACTTGTTGAATGAATGTAATGAGCCTATTTGATTCATGAATAGAGTTATAAGGATGTCCCTCATTTAGTCATTGTTATATGATGTTTGCCAACTGTTTGTCTTAATGACAGTCTGCTGTAATCTTTATTTCTGCATACTATACTATGTCATTGAAATCAAATAATAGGAAATAGAGTTGCATCATCATCCTAGATAGTAGTTTTACGTTTTGCAAGTCATCTATTTGTTGAAAGAAAGGGTTCTAATGTCAAGATAAGTCTGAAGTACTTTGAACCAGTTATATGCCAAGTATTTGACGAAATTCTCAAGGGGTCAAAGTCTGAAATTTATATCAGAATTGGCGAGGGCCATTACAAGCAAAGTGTGCCTTCTTGAATGGTGTTCAAATCTTGACATAATCTCAAGAAAATTCTCCTTCACAAAGTGCTCTTATTAATGAGATCCAAAATAAGAAATTATGATTCATAATCCTTAACGAAGTGCAGTTCTATTACATAGGCATGCCTTTCTGTATAAGCTTTAAATCTTTTTTTTGTTTTTTGTCTCTTGTTATGTTGTAGGGTATAAATAATATATTTTTGTGCTATTATAAAACATGTGAAAGTTATTAGGGAGTGTTGACGTGGGAAAGGTCAAACGCTATTCTCTCGGTCAACACAGAATAGAATACTAGGTATCCTATCCTCTCTTCAATAAGGAAATCCCTAATGTGGTTCTAGATGATCAAAGGGGACAACCTCAATGTTCCAACTGTTAGGTTTTGACTGCTCAGGATAACTCAGCGGTAATGTGTTTTGCTGGTAAACATGAGGGGACTTACGAATGTGGCAAGCTAGTTTTCATATGACGATGCTTTGAGTCTCAAACTGGGGAAAATAAAAGAAAAATGGATAGGGTTTAGGGATCCTAAGGACAATGATAGGGTTTAGGGTTATGTAATTTGATTGTCCAATGTTTATCTAACAAACCCGATAAACAACTTCAATAATTAATCATCAAAACCCGATGATGCAATATATTCGATATCAATGCATAAGTAAATTGGTTTACCAAATATGTAAGGCCGATAGGCCATTCACATATTTGGTATTTACTAATCGGCCCTAAAGGATTACTTCTAACGCTACATCATCAACAAGAGAGTCTTTTGAGGTTTGTATCGTCTCCAGTGTTCAGTGGTTAGCAATTTTGGCTTTTGTTTGAGGTCTCGAGGACTCCGTATGCATTACTTACTATTTATAGTAAGTCAGAGTTACATAGAGGGGGACCCTTTCTATTTTTAGTAAGGTAGTTGCAGGTACACTGGATAAAATGGTTAACTTCCGGGTGTAGACAAAATTGAGAAATAATGATTATTTGGGGAGTTGTGATTATTTAATTATTAATAAAGTGAATGCTTTATTAATAATTAATTATAATAAGGCATTTAATGTTATATTATAAAAAGTTAGTAATATTTCATAAAGAAGGGGTCTTTGCATCATAAAAAAGGGGCCAATTGATTATTTAAGTGATGTGCCTAGGCCAAGGGGGTGAAATTAAGTTATTATGCCAACATTGAAGATGTTTAATGAGTTAAAATTGTGCTTTTTAGGAGAAATTCGACCCCCTTCATGGAGAATATATAAATTGCTTGGGAAATCGAACTAAGGCATTATTATTGCATTTTGTCTTCATGACTTTCTCTCTGCAAGCGAAAGCCAAGTTGTCAGTGTGCGATCTACCATTGGAGAACGATCAATCTTCATTGTGTGACCATTTGAGGAAGTGGAATATCTTCTGAATTTGGTATACAGGAGGGCTTCACACAGGAGTCCTAATTGTGCTTAAATTGCAAGGGATTTCTTCAAGTTTACATCGACTGGAGGAGAAGAAAGAATTGAAACATTAGCAGATTCAAAAAAGGAGAATTTGTCATCATTTACAGCTGCTGCAGGCAATATAATTACTTCTCAGCCCAGCCATACTCTTTACCCAGCCGTACCATCTAGGGTTAGTTTGATTTTTGGGAAAAGAAGGATCAAAAAATTCTGAAATAATTTGCATGAGGTTGAGGGGTTTCAAGAAGGGTTATCACAGCATTTGGAAGGCCTGTGGGAAGCAATACAAGGAGAATTGAATCAGTATTTAGCTGCTGCTACATCATTCCCAGATTCATTATATTGCTTGTGTTCTGCATTAGTAGTGATAATAACTACAAGCTATTGTTATCAGAATTATGTATGTATGCATGACGAGTGTTTGTGATGATGACAATCTGCTGCAAGTGAATTTTTGGTTAACTAGGATGCACGCAATATGTTTGTGAAAATGACAGTTGGCTGTTGGTGCACATTTAAATGTAGAATTCCTTATATATGCATTTGAAAAGACCAAAACAAGTTGCATTTGCATCTAGTTCTTTACTCAGACATTGTAGTGATAATTTACAAGCATTTGAACATCATTTGAAACCATTTCAAGCAAGCAAACTCAATCTGAAACAAATGACAGCGAATTAGAGGTTTCATGACAAGTGTTTGACGATATTCCTTGAGCATTTAAATCAGAAATTTTCAATCAGATTTAGCAAGGGATGCTACATTTATTCTTTTATATTTATAATTTTATTTATTATTAAATCCTATTTTGAAAAGTGCACATTACAAGCTGCTCAAGTATTAACCTTTCCATTGCATTATTTCTCTTCTTGAATGATCTGTATTTAATATGTTATGAACTCTAGTTATTCTTCTTGGATGATCTTTATAGTTATTCTACTTTTGTATTTTTCTCAATTCCCTCCAATTCTGCTTGCACCTTTCTGATATATATCTACTTATATCCCCTTCTTATTCTACTTGTCAATCTTCTTGATATAGAATGATATCTCCATATTCCTTGAAGGGACATGAACTTTTAGATTAGATATTTCTAAATAAGACATGTCTTCTATAAACATAGCTCTTTATATAAACAAATTACCTTGTATTTTAATGACACCATTACAAACTTATGTTTTTTTTTTTAACAATAATAGGCCGAGGTCTTAAAAAATTCATTATTGTTAAAATGATCATTTTTACACCTCTATTCAGTGTGGGCACCGGTAGCAAACAATGGAGGAAAGAAAACCTCCGGTTTTGCCTAGATCCCATTAAGGGATCAGAAAACTAATCCTTTATTTACATTTTATGCTTTATACATTTTACATTTGAGCCTGCATGCTACACATTCGTAATTCAGTGTTGCTCTTTTTTTATCAATACATTGTAGTGTACATATATATGTACACGAGATATTTGTCATTGGTATATGTAGATTCTGACTTCATTTTAATTCTTGAGATGTCTTCTTTGAGGCATATAATCCTTGCCCTGGTAAGATCATTCAATATTGTTGGGCCCTATCAGTTCTCTTAATAAGCCCTCCATCTGACCATAATCCATAATCCAACTTGCATCATTTTTTCTCATATTTTCAACTAAGATCTTTGTTAGTAGACCAAATAAGTGGTTATCAGCAAATTGTAATTTTGAAAATATATGTCATTATTTGTTGAGGGAAGGAGTAACAAGAAAGTAGGGTGTAGCAGATGGAGAAAGAGAAAACATAAGCCCAATAAAGCTCTAATAACGTATAAAAGAAAATAACCCCTTATTATGAACGTATTGAAATCAAACACCCCCTTAAATCATTGCAACCTTATTCATCTCTTATCTTGGGGTCAACATGGATTATCTGTTGTCTGTGTGTGTTGATTTCAAGATAAGAGATTACCAAGGCTACAATAACATAAGGGGAGATGAAATCAACCATCTCCTTAAGTTATAATAATCAAATTCGAAATTATAATCCATACTTAGTACAAATAACTATTCTCCAAATTCTGAATTATAATTCCATTTTCTGTTATCTTCATAAGCATGTATCATTAAATATTATTTTTATCTAAAACTAGGGCCATCACATTCATTCTGCCAGAATAAGTGTTAATAATCCATTCTTTTACTTGATTACCAAAGGAGATTAAAAAATGAAATATTTTTGCCTACAATGCCACCTTAAGTTTCACCTCCATATTTATATTGAAATTTTACATGTTAATATATAAATAGACTTCCAGTGGACCTGAGTATATTTATAGTCATATAAATACCAATGGTTAGGCGGTCACGAGTGTGCTCATTTATACCAATGTCAATAGATATAGCAATATCAGTAATATTTATATGACTATAAATATACATATGAAAATGGAGGTCTATGCATATATTACCAAGAGCAATATTTTTAAAAAATTTATTCTTAAAATAATGGTCAATCTAAAACCTCCTACACTGCCCATTTTCATTTAAGAGTGCAAGGAATCTGAAGTAGGTAATGTTAATAGGAATGACTCGTCTGCCCCTAGATTAGCTAATTCATCTGCTCTCATGTTTCCTTCGCTGAAAATATGGTTAACAGTGCAATTGGTTATAGCAGGAAGAATATCTAGTGCGCATCTGAGAAGGGAATTATGTTGCCAATCAGGAGTGCTTTCTTTCCTGAGAGCATTTATTATGTTTGCAGAGTCTCCCTCAATTTCCAGGTTGATGATTTTGAGTTTAATGCATAATTTTAAACCTTCAACTAAAGCAGTCATCTCAGCTTTATTATTTGTTGTTATACCTAAAGGTTTGACAAGGGAGGCAATTTCTTTGCCTTCATCATTATGGATAACACAACCAATCCCAGCATTCCTGGGTTGCCCCGGGAAGCCCCATCAAAGTTGAGCTTAAACCATCCTTGTTGGGGTGGTGACCATTTACATTCCAACCTAGCTTTGGTCTTGTTCAACTGCTGGTTGTTTGCGAAAGTTGGAAGTTTAAGTCCTGGCCATTGATTTCGCATAAGGCCATCCCAATGTGACATAGTGCTGCTTGAGCCAATTCAGTTTGAGAGTCTACTGATGACTCTTTCAATGATGATTGCGTTTATTTTATTAAACAGATGAGTAGTAGACATCTGTTTATTCTTGAACAGTCTATGGTTTTGCGCTTTCCAGATTTCCCAAATCAAAATAGAAGGGCAAATCTTCCAAAGCATATTGTAAATGCTTTGTTTATTATAGTTTGGCCAGGCTTGAAACAAACTTAGAATATCATTGGGAAGTGCATATATAAATCCTAATTTTGAACACAGCCATTCCCAGCATTCCTTTGCAAATGTACAATTGAGAAGGATATGGTTATCGGTTTCATTATCCTTTTCACATAAGGGGCATCTGCTTGGCCCCTCGTAACCCATTTTGGTGAAGCGATCAGCTGTAAGGATTTTCTTTTGGAGGGCTAGCCATGTGAAGAGAACAGCCTTGGGTATACAGAGTTTGTCCCAACATAAGTGCAAGGACAATTCGGATTTAGGCCAAAGGTGTTTGCCCATTAACAGGTTGTACCCATCCTTGGTGTTATACATCCCAGTATTGGATGAGCCCCAAATCAGTTTATCCTTAGAGTTATTGAGAAGTATGCATCTGTTGCTAAGGATATTTGAGAGGGTTGTTTTCTCATTATCCGGGATGATATAATCCTTTACATGTTCACCCCAGAGGTTTTGCAAAATCTCCTTAGCATTCTCAAAGTTGTAAAGAGTTGTGTTTGGAGGATAACCTTCCCAAGAATCTTCCCAGAAAAGGGCTCCCCCCCCCCCATCTCCTACATTCCAAGTTAGTTTTTCAAAAATAATATTTCTACATTCTAGCATGAAGTTCCATATTCTAGATCCTTTAGCCGGGTTGGCCATTCTGAAAAGACTAGAAGGGTCTCTTCCATTTAGGTATTTAAATCTTAGGAATTTTACCCATTTTAAGTTTGGGTTAGTGTACATTCGCCATATAAGTTTTGCTCTGTTCTTTGATGTTTTGAGACCAAGGCCCCCAACTTCCTTGGGCATACATAACTTATCCCATGCATTTGTGGATCTTAGATATTATATTATCCCATGAATTTGTGGATCTGATTCCCTTATCTAGGGGGGAGTCCTAGATATTTTACATGGGAGTTCCCCTTTTCTGAAATTGAGGGTATTACAAATGTTTTGTTCAACATGTACATCAGTATTGAATAAGTATATTTCTGATTTTGTGTTATTAATTTCTTGTATGGAAGCCTTTGTATAGGTTGATAGAATATCTTTAATTTTCCTAGCTTCCTCAATTGAGTTACAGACAAAAAGCATAGTGTCATCGATAAACTGTTGGTGTGTAATTGGCTCCATATTTGAAGTAATTTTTATACCTTTTAATTGTCCTTCCAATCTGGCTACATTTAAGGTTGTACCTAAGGCTTCACCCATGATTATGAAGAGGAATGGGGACAAGGGGTCCCCTTACCTAATACCTCTTGAGGAGTCAAAGAAACCTTCAGGGGTACCGTTTAATAGGATAGAGGACTTGGGTGTAGAGATGCATTCATATACCAAGTTAATCCATTGTATGTCAAACCCAAATTTTTCCAATACTTTGCATAAAAAACACCAATCCACTTTGTCGTAAGCTTTATTAATATCAAGTTTAATAAGCATGCTTGGGTCCCATTTTGTTGAACAGAATGAATTGCTTCTTGAGCAATTATAACTCCGTCATATATGGATCTTTCTTGGACAAATCTAGTTTGTTTTTTGCTAATAATGAAGGGTAGCACTTTTTGGATCCTTTAGCCATTGCTTTGGGCAGGATTTTGTAAATGGTGTTGCAGAGGGCAATAGGTCTAAGATCTTCAAAACTTTCAATTTTTTCTTTTTTTGGGATGAGTGCTAGGAAAGTGTTATTGAGCTCCTTTAGGAGACTTTCAGAATTTTTGACCCCTTCCAAGGCTTCAACAACTTCATCTCCTAAGAAATTCCAACATTTTTGGAAGAAGAGGGCAGGGAATCCGTCGGACCCAGGAGCTTTATCAGGTTGCATTCGTTTGATTATAGATTCAATTTCACCCTTAGTAAGCTTTTCTTTGAGCATCTTATTTTGGTTTTCGTTAATAATTTTTG
The DNA here is from genome assembly GCF_030272615.1 of Cryptomeria japonica. NCBI lineage: Eukaryota > Viridiplantae > Streptophyta > Pinopsida > Cupressales > Cupressaceae > Cryptomeria > Cryptomeria japonica. Next base: position 890,325,750 of record NC_081407.1, on the reverse strand, counting down.
GTATGTTTTTTAGAGTATCATCCTGATGTTTAAGGTCAGAACCTTCCCAATTATTTAAGATTTTGTTGAAGTGAGAGACTGCAGATTCAGCAATAGTTTTAGGGTCCTCCGTGGGGATTCCATTAGTCTCTTTAATCCTTGTGATTCTATTAATGTTTCTCCTCACTTTGGTACTATTATGGAAGAATTTTGTGTTTTTATCTCCCGCCTCTAGCCATGTTTCACGATATTTTTGTCTCTAGAATAGTTCCTCCTTTGGAAGGATATCTTCTAACTTAATTTTTAGGATTTTCTCTTTTAAATATGTTTACTCATCCATGCCTTGTTCAATGATTTTCTTATTTAAGTTTTCTAGTTCATTTCAATGCTTTTCTTAGTTTCAAATATATTGCCAAAGCAATTTTTGTTCGAGGATGTTAGTTTATTTTTAATTGATTTTAGTTTGGTGACTAAGCAAAATAATTTAGAGCCTTTAACCTTTACATTCTTCCACCATTGTTTGATAAGTTCGACTAGTTTTTCATCCTTGAGCCACATCTATTCAAATTTGAAAGGATATCGACCTGGGCGAGTGTCCTCAATAATGTTCAAATGAATAGGGAAATGGTCAGAACCCAAAAAAGGTATGATCTCTGCCCTTAAGGTAAAAGAAAATTCAGTCCAGTTCCCTTTGAATAAGAACCTATCCAGTTTTTCTGCTATGTTGCTATAACCTTGTCTCCTATTGTTCCACCTAAAAATTTCATGTTTTAATTTCCACAAGTTGATTCTTATTTATCCAAGGTTCAAAGTCATTAGAAGCAACAAAAAGTTTAGATGTTCCACCTTTCTTTTCACTTGGATCTATGATGGTATTGAAAGTTGTTGTGCGTTGCACACACTCATTGTCGCTAACAGGGTCCCCCTTGTTTCTTTTCCAGTTTTCGTCTCGCCTGGTGTAGGATTTTTGGATTTTTATCTGTCATTTTGAGGTGCAGCAGGTAGTAGTGAAGCAATGATCCTGTAGGAGAATGAGCCCGCCCGGTTGGTTAAGTCCTGAGAAGTTTGTAAGAGGTCAGGGATGATCCCGTCCGTGATGAGAGGATTGAATCAGCCCGTGCAAGAGATGGGGCGTCCGTAAGTTTTAAGTTGCAAGGCCAGGGGGTCAATTTGTAGAGAGTCACAATTTGAAATGTTCAAGATTTCTTCCAAGGGAGACTAGTTTTAGCATAAGCCTGAAAATCGGCTAAGTGGGCGAGAATGTTAGTTATCCATGGGTTTGCAAAATGGCCTTTTAGGCCGGATTTGGTGTTAAGCTTTAAAGCATTTTCATTTCGTCCTCCCAACCCGAAATTGGGCAAGCACATGAAAATCGCGAGTCATGATTGAAAGGCATTAAACGCAACTCTTCAAAATCGCCTCCTAGCTCGAAATTGCCAATAGAGGAGAGGCGGCGTTATAACTTTAAAACATCTCGCAAAAGGTCCTTTTTACCCGAAAATGGAAAGGGCGTTGATTTTTATAACATTTTGCAAAGTTTGCAAAAGGTCTTTTTCTCCCGAAAATGGACAAAAAGAGAAATTATGCGAGTCATGATAGAAAGGCGTTATAAACTTAAAACTTTTCAAAAATGCCTTCCAACCCGAAAATGCAAATACATAAAAAAGCGTTTAACTAAAACTTTTCAAAAGGCCTCTTTAGGCCGAATTTCGAAATAAGGTGCGTTTAAGTTTAAGACATTTTCAAAAGACATTATCAACCCAAAATTTGGGCCCCGCGCAATTTTTTTTTAGAAGGGCGTTATTCACTTAAACTTTTCAAAAAACCCTTTTACCCTGAAAATGATGTAAAGCGTAAAACAAAAGGAAAACTTTTCATAAAGCCTTTCTTAGCCGAAAATGAAAATCGCGTGAGAGGTAAGGCGTTTTTTTGTAAAGTTTCCCAAAGGGGCTTTTAGCCCGAAAATCGAAAGAAGGTGGTGAATCGGTAACTTTAAAACTTTGCAGTATGCCTCCTTCAGCCGAAAATCGCGAAATAAAGAAGGCATTTTTTTTTCACTTTTCAAAAAGCCTTTTTAGGCCGAATTTTGAAAATCGCTTTTCAAAATGGCGTTTTAACTTGAAAATAGCGGAAGAAGTAAGGCGTTTAACTCATCAAGTTTGCATTTCAATGGTTCTAGCCCGAAAATCGGCAAGGAAGTGGAAATTGCGAGTCATAGTGAGGGCGTTAGTACACTTTTTTCAAAAAACACTCTCAGCTGAAAAAATATCATCGCGATTTTTCCTAATAGGGCATTGTTGGCTTCGAGCTTGGCAAGAGCCTCTCTCCAACCGAAAATCGCGTGATAGGGTTTCATCTCAAACTTTTCAAAATGCCTCTCTTTGCTGAAAACGCGAGATAGAGAGAATGGAAAGGCGACATTGATCTTTCAAGTTTGCAATAACCCTTGTGTTGTGCGAATCGCACACCCATCCCCGTCTTGGACAGGGACCCCCCGGTTTGTGCCTTTCTGTCTTTGCGGAAGAGGAAGGGGATATGAAGGGTTAAGTGCCGCTAAACCAAATTCGGCCTCTAGGGGCTGTTGTGATGTATTCACACATCGCCCCATAAATTGGACCCTGTTGACGTGTATTTTGTACACAATCATACACAAAATAAAATACCGACAGGCATCTTATCCTCTCTTGAGAAAATAGTCTCTAACTGCTGAAGATCTGCAAAAAGGATCAGTTAGATGGACTCCAAGGTTCTTTTAGTGGGGTCTCCACGTGTGGACAAGCTTTTAGTGGTATGATGTGATTTGCTGTTTCCTTCAAGGCGTCTTACGGATTCAAAAGCTCGAAGATTAATCTAAAAGGAACTTTCAAAAAAATGGAAAAAGGACAGGGTTTAAGTAAGTCTAATCTAGCCTAACCCTATGAACGACTTAGCATGAATGAGATTTGGCAAGACTCAACCAACTTCAATTTTGCCATAAGATAACAACTCAATTGAAATTAGTGCGATCTTCTAAGGTAATAATGGTGTTCAATGCATCAAAGACCAAGGACACTACTACGAAGGTACATATCCTAGATACGAAAATGCTTGAAGGTTAAGGACTCAAAATGTTTTCCAGTCGACCACGCAAGGCGTTCCTACAATCAGCAAGAAGCTAGTGGTTTGGATAGCGAATCCTACCAAATATCAAATCTCACACTTAGCCTTTCAAATTAGCAAACTACTTTGATTGAGCGTGATTCAAGTACATCCAACAACCATGAAGATAACTTAAGAAATTTGCAACAAAACACCATAACTTCAATATTTTATTGATTTCCAAGTCATCATATACAACAATTGCTTGAATTTCTCTCTTCAAGACTCAATCTTGCTACAAAATAAAATTTGCTTCTAACTCTAATCTCTCTATTACATCAACTATTATCTCTCACACTTATTCACTATTAACTATATCAAATGAAATGAAAAATGGGGGTATAAATAGCATCCCCAGTTACAATGAAAGGTCCAGATTGAAAATAAATCAATGGACAAGATCATGACACCTAAACCCTAATTAGGGTTTGTTACAAATGACCTCCTTTTTACTGAACAATATTAAATACATAGCCAAATATTAAATTTGGCACAAAAATCTAGGAGGTATCAACCAATGAGAAATAAGATGTCATGTCATCTGTAACAACCTTTCATCTAGAATCTTATTCCCTTTCCAATTCTCTTTCTTAGCATATGCAATGAATTTTGTCACGATTCCTTCGATTTCTGTGCTTGGAATCTCGGGAAGATTCTTGATACTCTCTTCTAAGTGGATAACCTGATCAAATGCATCTAGAAGAGCTGTGTCCCAAGTAGGTTCAAGTTCCTTTGTTTTATCAATCAAGAGCATGGTGGCATACATCTGATCATACTGCTCATCTGTAACATCTGCGTCCTTGCGAAAGATGATCTTGATTCTATCCTCAAATTCTTGTATATCCACATCTGTCTCGACCTCGATCCTTCTGCCAAGAATGGTACGAAGTACCTCAAACACTCTGTCCTGGATCGGATTGATCACCTCCTCAACTTGACCACATCTAACACTGATGTCCTCGAAGAGAACACTCTTTATATGGAGCAAGGTTGACCACTGAAACAAACTGTGAGAATCACCTTCTAAGATCCTCTCTTGTGCTAAAATTCTTCTGGATGTGTGTCTTATAACTTTCAAGACAGGGATGACAACGTCTTTGGTATGAGCAAATGCAGCTACTGTTGCCATCAATCTGTGAATAATCTCAAGAACTTGGATAGCCTGGTGGGTGATCTTCGACATCCTTGTAACAAACTCAATGGCCACCGTGTGAGATCTATCCATCCAACTACATATACGCTGGACCAGGTTCCTGAATCTTTCTGCTTCATTGATTGATTGAAGGGGCAATGCCTGCAATGGTGATCTAACTGGATCCTGACGTCCCAAAGGTTCATTGATGTGACTGAAATATGTCCTCCATGCACCGACCTCTTTCTCAAGCTTTCTATTCTTTTCTACTTCTTCTCTAAACTTGTCCTTCAATGCCTCAAATGTGTCGGTGGCATCATCTAAAGTCTGCTCTGCTGTGGATGGGCCTAACTCAATAGTTTGTATATGATAGTCCTCTGCTAGGATCTCACCCTCATATTTGTCTGCTACCGGTGTAGCTATCTACAGTTTTCTAGATCCAGTCTCATCTCGAATCATCTTGGACATCTTTGTAGCCTTCTTCTTCTCTGTTGTCATATGTGAACGTCCCACGAGGCTCTCTAAATCAATTGCACTGTCCTCGTCCTCTATTACGATCACCTTAGTCAATCTTTCCTTCAACCAATCTGGGATATTCGATCTTGTCTCTTGAACTTGAATCTCTTTATGTACTATTTCTTCTTGTCTGGGAGGAGATGTTACTTCATTATCATTATCTAAATCATAGTCTTGGAGAGATCCATCGGATGAAACATGCTGCATCTGTCCTTCCTCCTGCCTATCATTCTGTACCATCGATTCCATGGACTCTTCCACTCGAACTGTTCTATCCTCTGGCCTGGAAGAAGTACCTGGTGTTTGATCTTTGTTGGCACCTTGCTTTTTCTTGGAAGGCTCTTTCTTTTCTGATCTTTCCTTTCTCTTTGAACCTCTCGAATGGAGATTGCCCTCACTAGCACATCGAAGGTTACCTTCACCTGAATTCCTAGGATTAGGATTGCCTTCACTAACACTGGCTCCACCTTCGGCTGGCTTTTCTTCCAAAGTAAAAGACATGGCTATGCCTTGTTCTCTCAACTTCTGATGCTGAACGTCTACCCATCTACGAGTACAAGACAAGACTGGTGCCATCAAATCATCTAAATCCACGGCCTCGGGCTCATTCCAATTCAAACTTATTGTTTTGCTTTCTCTATCATATGAAGATTGGATGTGCCTGCCGTTGTCCTGAGCTTGGTCGGCTACTCTGTAAATCTTACATTTCCTGATGAAATCCAAAGGCAATCTAGAATGTATCTTACGTTTCACTTCAAGATCATCTAGGAGATTCATCATAAAATCCTCAATTTGGTATTCATGTCTAAATCTTCTACCGACCGTCTCCTCTAAATGTCCAAGTGGATCAAAACTATTCCTCCAAGCAAAAGATGAAAAAGGATACAAGGCTAACTCCTTCTCTGCATCATCCATGGCTAAGACATTAGGACATACCTCAACTGAATTACCCAAAATAATAGGTACCTGAACTCCATTCTGATGTCTGTGTCTGAATGCCTTCACGTATGCTGCCAACTGCCTTGTTACTTCAAGTAACACAATTCTATCTGTCGGGTACCTCGGCAACATGTATGGAGGTAAAGGACATCCATATACTCTAATGTAAGTGAACTTGGGAAACTGAATGAACCAAGCACCGTACCTCTTGATGAATTCCTGGGCATCCTGAGATAATCTGTTGTGAATCCCTCCTTGCAACGTCCTTGTGATGTTCATCGTGAAAGTATCATTGATTAACTTGTAATTCTTCCCTGGTGGATGATGCAAGTAGGTATAGGATTCACAAACTCTGACCTCGCCGGGTCCTCTTCCAATCACTCCTCTGTGAGGTAGTCCTGCGTACTCAACGCTCCTGATTAAGGCATAGATGACGTACGAACTCATGTGGAAGGACTTAGTAGCCCTGAGTCTTCTCAACTGTACGTCCAAGCAATGGCTAATTATCCTAGCCCAATGTATTGTACCCTTTCCTTGAACAATCACCTGGATGAAGTAAAACATCCATTTCTCAAAATAGAAGGCATGAGGTGCTCCTGTGACTCTGTTGAGCATGGTGATCAAATCTCTGTACTCCTCTTGGAAATCAATCCTGTGTGGTGTATTCGGTACTTTGCTCAGACGGGGACGACTCTTAAGTAGCCAGTTCTTGTTGATTATGCTTAGGCAAGCATCTGGATCATCATCATACACAGATCTGGCTCCTTCTATGCTCTTGTATATCATGTCCCTGTGCTCTGGAAGATGGAAGGCTTCACTTATGGCTTCCTCCGAAAGGTACGCCAAAGTGTTTCCCTCATTGGACACAATTGTCCTGGACTGTGGATTGTAATGACGGGCACACTCGATCATTAACTCGTGGCACTGAATAGCTGGAGGAAAACCGGCCGCCTTGATGATGCCACTCTCTATTATTCTCCGGGCGACAGGTGATGGCTTGCCGATGTAAGGGACCTCTCGGAACTTCTTTGTGCTAAAGTTCCCCAAGTTGGTATCTCCAATGTTGCTCCACTTGGACACGATCTTGGTCTCCACTTCTTCGGTCTTCTGATCTTCTTTCATGAGAGCCGAGCGACTGGTGGATGCTCCCGCCTTTGGGGTCGCCATACCTACACAACATTCCATTATAAGAAATAGATTTTGCAATAAATAACGTAAATAAGAGAGATAAATTTTAGGAAACCTCATGATAAGTCTCTAGAGTCATCATTTCCTAAAATACAACGATTGAGCCAAGAGGAATTCAAGAATCAAAATTTCAAAATTTGAAATATGACGATGAATGAATAAAGCAATAATAATTAAATCGCCATACCTCGATAGAGAGCTAACTCTAGAATGCAAAAACAAAATTCGCCTAGGCAAAATTTGAGGTATAAAGTAATCTTCAATATGATCTCCTCAAAATTGACTTCGCCACCTCTGGAGAGAACGTGATCTTCAATTATTGCCTTGGACGTGGTCTCAAATGGATCTTCAAATTCGCACTTTGGCGTGGTCTCCAAGTCCTTAGCAAATTCGCCTTAATATATCCTCAAGCTCGCACTCGGTGTGATCTTCAAATTCGCACCACCTTTTGATTGCTTACGCCACCTTGGATGGAATTCGCACCTCTTCAAACACACTTCGCACTCCACACAAGATGATACTAGCGCCACCTCTGGAGAGAAATCGCACCACCTTTTGATAACTTAGCGCGCCACCCTTGGATGAATGAAACTCGCACTATATTCGCCTCTTCTCAATTCGCATGAAGGAAGGTAAAATAATGATGTAGAAAATGAAATCTCTCACCCCTTATATATAGCGCGTTCACCCTTCACCCCTTAGGCCGACTTGATAAAATATAACAATTTCAAACGATTTTTAAATGATTTTTAAATTAAATAACAAGGCCGACCTCCATATATGAGCGCTCCAATTCGATTTTTTATTAATTAATTAACTATTAATGCCTTGCGTTTTTTTTTTTTTTAATTTGCAAATTTCGATTTTAAATAGAGGCAAAATAATTAATAAATGTTTAACGCCATATTAAATGCTAGATAAATAAGATTTTCAAATTTTAAAATCAATTTAGCATTTAAGGAAATTTTGAATTGTTTAATTTGGCGCCAAAAATATGAAAATAAAGGGACGTACCTCATCGCTCTGGTCCCTTGGAGAGGGACAGGAGCGATCCATGATTTTGGTCTTGATTCTTGCATTTTCAACGTTCAACTCCTTCATTTCCACGTTCCAAATCGATCATCTGGTGGTCCTTCGAATTTTGAATTTCTTTCTTGTGCGAGCAAATGCATCTTATGACCATTATCGCCCTGGTCCCTTGGAGAGGGACAGGAGCGATCCTAAGTTTTTTGCTTGAAATTCTCCATTTTGGTACGATCCTTTCCTTGTATCATCTTCCAAATGCTATTTAAAACCTTGTGCGTCCTTGTCTTAACGTGATTTTCAAAGAATATCGTGTGTTTTGCCTAACATCGCCCTTGTCCCTTGGAGAGGGACAGGAGCGATCTCCATGATCTTCACGTTCATCTTGTATCTTTGACCTTCGAACTTCCATTGTAGGGCGAACAACATCTATGCTCATTCCTTTCGTGCTTATTCCCTTTGTCTTCATTATGTGTTTGGACGTATTAAAGGGACCATCGCCCTTGTCCCTTGGAGAGGGACAGGAGCGATCCATGATTTTTCCTTGATCTTGGCGACTTTAAAACTTCGATCTCCTTTGCAATGTCTTTCAAACGTCGTCCTTTACCTTGTTTATCCTCGCTTCGCCTTGATCTTTGAAGGAACGTGAGTGTTTTGATAGTATCGCCTTGGTCCTTGTCCAAAGGACAGGAGCGATATGAGCTCTATGTTCATTTTGGTGATTATTTTACGTTTGAAATCTTCGTGTATCACCTTCCTATCATACCATGGATCCTCCAAGACATTGCGAAACCTTGACCTTACGTAAATCTCGCATGGATTGGCCAAGATATCCAATATCGCTCTGGTCCCTTCCTGAGGGACAGGAGCGAAGTTCATCATTGCGAGCTTGTTCTTGTTTTTACCAACTTGCAATTATCTTCATTGCGTGAGATGACGTCCTTTAAGTCCTCTTGGTAAATTAATATTTGCTTGTCCTTTGAAATCGATGCCTTAATGGAAGTATCGCTCTGGTCCCTTGGAGAGGGACAGGAGCGATATGGGTCTTAGAGTGCACATTCCTTCCATGTGATGACCTTTACAACCTTGCGCTTGATGGAAATGCCCTAAAATGTCTTCGCCACCCTTCGTCTTGACTTGGATCGGTTTAAACATGAACAAGAAGCAATACAACCATTTTATCGCCCTGGTCCCTTGGAGAGGGACAGGAGCGAACTTGCTCTTGTGGCCTTCATTTCACTTTGTCACCTTCCAAATTTATATTCAATGGATTTGTCATGCTCTACTCCATTCATCCATGCCCTGACATCATCTGTAACCTTGCAAGAAAAGCAATTATATCAAAAATCGCTCTGGTCCCTTCCTGAGGGACAGGAGCGAACTAGGCATTTAACACTGGTATGGACGTCCCAAAAATCTTCAATTTATATTCAATGCGTTCATCTCATGTTCTCCTTTGTTTTTGAACGTAAACTTGCCTTGACCCTTGTCTGGATTTTGCATAATGAAGGAAATCGCTCTGGTCCCTGGGAGAGGGACGAGAGCTACAAGGTACCTCGCCCTGGTCCCTTGGAGAGGGACAGGAGCGATTTGGTCAATATAAGTCATTCTCCTTCGTTTTTGCATCTCAAATTATATTCATTTGGCAAAGCATCTTCCCTTGGACGTCCTCAAATCATTAAGTTGTCGAAATCTTGCAAGGACAAGACGAAATTTGAATTGTAGCTCCGGTCCTTCACTGAGGTACAGGAGCGATTTTCCTCCTGGAGGCATTTCTGTGCTCATGAAAATCTTCAATTTATATTCAATGGAAAGATCTCGCCGTTCTCCATCACTTCAAACGTAAAATTTGTCTGGACTCTGCAAGGATGATGAGATATTTGAAATTGAGCTCCCGTCCTTCACTGAGGGACAGGAGCGATTTTGCTCCTACAGGTCAAAATAACAAGATTTTTCACATTTTAACACTTCACGAGGCGAAAACAAATCAATTCCAATGCCCAGGATCAAAATTCAAAAAAGTCAAAGTTTGGTCAAAATATTCAATCAGACAAAAAATTCACATTGACGATCAACACTTAGACAAGTTTAAGCTCTGCATGAACATTCCAATTGAAAATCGGACTATTTTGGCGAAATCATTGCATTCAAAATTTGCATTCTAGAAAAGAAGCTCAAAAGGCTCTCAAAACTGACTGGATTCTGGCCTGAAAAGACGGTAATTAAAACCCCTAAGGCTTGGCCCTAAATCCAGACAACCAACTGACTAACAAAATCCTAAAAACGAAAGCGAAAACGAGCGAAAAACAAGCAAAAAGAGGGGGTCCCCATTTGCGATGGGGCGATGTGTGAAATGGTCACAACAGACCCCTGCTTTTTGCTTTTTGGGGTTTGTTTTTCTAGTTTTTTTAAGGTTTTGTTTGTTAGCCTTTGCGTGATGAGTGCTGTCAGGGGAGTCGCTGGGATGGCAGGCTCTGCTTGAGCCAGGTTGAGTCAATAGGGCCCCAGAATTAGGGTTTCTTTGAGAGTCTTCCTTAGGGCCTGGTTTTGCTCTTGTTGCTCATTGTGTCTTGCTTGGTGAGTGAATATCATCCTTGAAGGTTTGAGTTAGGTCAAGTTGGTGAGTGATGGAGTCTGCAATGTCATCTTGATCTTCAAATGCCTTGAAATTTGGCTAAGTTTGGAATGTCCTGATCCTAAAATTTGACTAAGTCTGGAAAACTGAGGAATCCTCGAAAAACTAGAATTTGCAATACAACTCCTGGAGGTCCGAAACCACTCTCAAACATCCTGAAAGTATATATGGAATATAACTTAAAGTATAAGTAATGTTATATTCCATAAAATGATCCTTCGGCGTGATCTTGACAAACTCGCCCAAGTGCCCAAGCTCGCACTTCTTGAGGAAAAAGTTGCAAAAACTAGCTAAAGGTCCGAAATTCACTTAAGTTGCAAAAAGTGCCAAAAGGTCCTAAATCGCAAAAAGTTGCAAAAAGTGCCAAAAGGTCCGAAATTCACTTAAGTTGCAAAAAGTGCCAAAAGGTCCGAAATTCACAAAAGTTGCAAAAAGTGCCGAAAGGTCCGAAATTCACGAAAGTTGCAAAAAGTGCCAAAAAGTCCGAAATTCACAAAAGTTGCAAAAAGTGCCAAAAGTTCCGAAATTCACTTAAGTTGCAAAAATGCCCAAAAGGTCCGAAATTCACTTAAGTTGCAAAAATGCCCAAAAGGTCCGAAAAATTGCAAAAAATTGCAAAAAGTGCCAAAAGGTCCGAGAACTGCAAAAAGTTGCAAAAATGCCCAAAAGGTCCGAAATTCACTTAAGTTGCAAAAAGTGCCCAAAGGGCCGAATTTGGGCCTTTAAGTGAAAATTTGAAAAGTTGGCAAAAATGCCTCAAATGGCCAAATTCGGACCTTTTAGCCAAAATGTTAAAAAGTGAAAGTTGGCAAAAGTGCCCAAGATCCCGAAATTCACCTTTAAGGGGTGAAATGTCAAAGTTTTTCAAAAACTTTTCGAACGCCCCTCTTGCCCAAAATTGCCAGGAACAACTAAATTAACGGAAGGAGTAAAGCATTAAAACTTGGGAAATTTTCAAATGACCCTCCAGGCATTAAATTTTAATATTTGTTAAATTAAATCAATTAATTTTTCAAATTGATTTATTGAAATGAAATTGATCGTTCGCAGGTTGCAGGACGTCATTAGAGAACCAGGAGAAAGACTTGAAACGCAAATCGAAGAAGGATCGCAATCAAGGCCAGGCGCTGAAGACTGGAAAAGAAAAAAGGTGTGGGAATGCGCTACAGGAGCGCGAGAGCAACCAAACATTGGGAAATCGCCCAAGTCTCCGAGATTTCAGGAATCACACGTTGCGGAAGGTCATTTTTGGCCAAAGGTCATCCCGTGTTGGGCAGTCCGCTAGGTAGGATTCGATTCCCTCCTTTAAAATCGTTAATATTACAAAATTGGTCATGATTTTTGAAAATATCAAGAATAGCATGCAAAGCAAAACCAGCTAGGAAAATTGACCGTTGAAATAAAATTCAGGCTTAGAGAAATTTTGAACATCTAAAAACTGAACTTAGGCAAAACTCTTTTGCAAGTGCGAAAATTGGCAATCATTAAAACATTCGAGCCCTGAGCTGCAAAATTGAGCATTTGCCCGTACCGTCGTAATTGGTCGGAAGTGGCACTTTTTGGAACCCTCTCCAAGTAGCAAATTTTAAACAGAACCAGCTTAATTTCCTGTTTCAAGTAGCATTTCATTTCCAATTAAGCTCTTTTTATTGAAGCGTCATGCTTTTTTTTTCAAATTCGATATTCCCATTAATCATTGGTTTTATGCGCTAACATCGTCCTCTGTTTTGTCTAACCCATTCCCTTCCTATATCTCGTCTGGTAATCCATGTCCGGTTGTGCAGGATAAATGCCTAAATCGGCGGTAGAATCCTCGAGGACACCTGTTGCAATCGGAACGTCTCGGGTTTCCGAGTCCGACATCCCCCACAGAGGCGAGAAAATGAAGTACCAATACCAAAGGGGAGGAGTTAGGGAGTCAAAGGTCCAGAGCATATGGGAGAACATAGGTGACACTGATTTGGACCACATAGACATTCAGGATTTCAAGAACAGGGTATACTCTCCTAACGCCTATGGCAAGCCGAGGTGGATGATGGAGAGTGGTATTGCTTAGGCAACAGGTTTCCCTCCAGCCGTGCAAAATTATGAACTAGTGGTTGAGGCTGCCAGACATTATCAGCCAGAAACCAGATTAGTGGTCCTAGAGGGAATGGTGCTAGCTGATTTCACACCTGAGGCCATTGGGGAGGCATTTGACATCCTATTTCCCAATAATCTTGTTGCTACAACTATTGATGAGGCCCAGGTTGCTTATGACATGAATCCTGCTAAATGCAAGACGTTGATAAATGAAGAATGGTACAAAGAAAGAAGGCCCCCAAGCATTAGGATCAGTAAAAAGACCCCCAGAAGTGATTTTTATAATGAGTATGGTGATATGGTCACCTTACTCAGCCGGGTTATGGGACTCCCTCAATCTAACTTTTTTGAGGAATGGATGTTCTACTTTACTAAGCAGGTCTTTGTTGGGAAGTCCAAGTTCAACTGGGCTCAAATCTTCAGCAACAATATCCATACACAACGGGTCGAGCTTGAAGAAAATAAGTACTTCACCATGACTTCCTACCCGATTTACATGTTTGCTTGACACCAGCCACTCGCAGGGTTAATCAAAAAACGTGAGATCAAGAATGGATCGAATCAGGTAAAAGTGTATGAATGCTACCCTCAACTGCATTATTATGACATAGCTCAAAGAGAAAAGAATAACATTGCTTACACAATTGGTCAGTATGAGTGTGTCAATGATGCCTTTACAAAGCACCTAGTCAGGTTGATGCAAGAAGGAGTGCACATAAGGCTGTCAGAGCAGGCTACCATTTTGATACAGAAATATGGTGCATGGTTTATCCAATTCCCTAGGTTCACTTACATCAGGATAACAGGCTTCGAGGGAGCACCATTCCGACTACCACGCTATCCAATAGACAAAATAGTCCTTATGGAGGTTGCAAGATAGGCACACCCAACAGGCAACCTACTCACAGATAAGAAGCAGTCCGGATTCACCTTCCCCATGATCTTGGGTGCCCTTGATGTGCATTTCAAGAATTCAGTGCAAGCTGAGGAGCCATTTGCTGAATTAGCGTCCTATGGCCTACAAGAACATTTCCCTAGGGAGTGCTTCAATCATGATAAATTGGCAAAGAGGGCCTATGGCAGGCGCTACAAGGCAAAGGCATCAATTGAGGATTATTGGAGCAACTGTTCCGATGACTATGAGGTCCGATGGCGTGAGTATTCTAGGCTAAGTATCCAGCAAATGCGGCTTTATAAGTACCGTCAGGTCCCAGATCAGGTGACTGATTATGGTAATTGATTGCAAGTCCGAGAATTTGAGGCAGTTAAATACCTCTTGCCAGGCATTGATTGGACTCAGGATCCAATCACTGATTTTGAGGCGGTCATGGAAGCTCTAGGAAGGTATAGTGATCATTGGTTATCCCAGCAAATCCAGAAACTGACCCATGAGAGGATTCAATTCACATACAATCTGATGGGCAGTCTCGATTCCCAGTCTTCGGAGGATGAAGGAACCTCAAGCGCACCAAAGGAAGAGGTTGGGAAACCTGGAAAAAAGAGGAAGAAAGCAAGAGCCAATAGAGTGACTCAGACATCAAAAAGAACTAGAATAGAAAAGATCCCTATCAGGAGGCCAGAAGTTAGTTCGTCATCCAAACACCCCAGTTCGGAGGATGATATAGTTGAACTTGACTATATACCTGCTCCGCCTTCACAGAGTTATGTTGATGCGTTCGAGGCAAATAATCCTCAGGCACAAGGTGAGCCAGATGCAGAGGTAGGGGTCGTTGACTTTGATGAACCTGGAAATCAAGTTGAGGAGGGAGAAATTGCACCTAATCAAAAGGCTGGGAAGCATGAGCTCACACAAGGAAGTCAACATGAATTGCGATTGAATAGCAGTGGCAAAGATGACACCACCGTTGAGGGAGAACAAAAGGAGGATGAGACTCAGGAGCCCAACAAAACTGAAGAGCAACCATCGCAAGGGGATACCCGGCAGTTGTTCAGTGAGGTAGGGGAGAACTCACCCATGAGTAAGGGATTGGATACTGCATCCATTCCTTCTATGACATATCAATTACAGGTTGGCAGTGAGCCAGTTGAGGCCACTAGGGAACAGAGTGGAAATTTGGCAATAACATCCCAACAGACCATCCCCCAAGATTGGTTAATTGCTAGTGCACTGCGGAAGGCAGTCATCAAGCCACTTATTAATCTGGAGGATATCTTCTCTCGCATAGGAGAGATAAAATCCAAAACTAAGAAAAAGCCCAAGACCTACTCCAGGATCACTAAGGATGAGCAAAGGAACCACACCATTCATATTGCTACCCCGCCTACAGATAGGCCAACGAATCAGATTGCATTAGCCGATTATAGTATTGCGACCATCCCAATAGGGCGAGCCACTTAAAGAGCAAGAAATGGAAGAGTTCAAGGATTCTATGCAGAATATGCTTAGACAACTCGATGAAATGACCACTGAGAGAGACATGTACCGAGCTCGTGCTAAGCAAGTTGAGGGGTACATTGATCACCTGCTGAGGCTGCTGCAACATGCCACTGAATCCCATGTTCCCCCATTGGCATTAACACAAAGGACCACTACTGAATTTGACGGAGTACGTGATACCGCCAAGGCTGTCAGGGAATGGATTCAAGGCATTAAGGAAAAGGGAGAGCAAATCTGCAAAGATCTGGGAGAAATGGCTCTCCATAGAGAATCCACTCTTATCAAAATGTGTAAGCTGAGGAAAGAATGTTATAACCCTCATGAGGCGATTGCCAAGGCATTGCCCCTCATAAGGGCTTTATTTTGGACCTTCTCTCAAATCCCCATACTTGATATTATCCTAGATCCCTATGATGTCAATACCTTCAAGGAATGCTATTGGATTCTCAGCATGAAGAACGACATGAAGGATAATATCAACAAAATTCAAGATAAGTGTGATGACACTTTGTCAAACGTGAAGGATCTTGGTGAAAAGATCCTCAAATCTATGGTTCCTGGTTGGAAAAGTAGTATGATAGACAATGAGGCGCAACCACAATGGGAGGACAGGCTGCAAACCAAGGTCACCTACTCCATGGAGGACTTGAATTTTGCTAGTGGGCTACAGGCGGATATATCGTGCTTTGAGAATTATAGATCATACTGGAGAGAAGAGCTAGAGAATGTAGATAGCCTCCTAGAGGGTATTCATTATAAAATGTTTAATCCTCCTATGCCTCCAACAACCGAACTGTTTAAGTTGTGCCTAAGATTCCAGGACTATGTTCGGGTAGAGCCTACAGCCAATCAGGATATCTGGGGAGAGTACTTGCACGACGAGGTCAAATTTATTGAAAAGGAGTCCACAGTAGGAAAAGAAAAAGTGCTTTCCTAAAATATAAGTTTCTTTTTTAAATCTTAAAAAGCACTTTTCAGACATAAGTTCATTCCTAACTACCAAAACAATTGTAAATCTTGAGCTTCGTGCATGTGCACTTTTTGGAGCAGCTTTTTGGGTAGTTATTGATTACCTTTTTGTAGTTATTGTTTCTCCTTTTGTTGTTGTTGATATTTTGCCTCCCACTTATGGGTATGGGCAGTTTTGATAGAGGATGAATCTGGCCCACTTGTTTAAGTTTAATCTTGGCCATTCATCCATTTTTGGGAACTCTATATAAAGGAGTTAGTTTCTCCTTTGTTATAGGCAGAAACAAAGATTGTTGCAAAAACTCTGGCGAAATATATACAGAATTTAATGGATGTTAAAGTTGTGTCTGTTTTACTGTGAGTGCATGGTCCTCTTCTCCATTTATTTTATATTTCTGCAACTGTATTTACTTTCAGACGTTTATTTATGCATGTATTTGATGGAAAATCTTGGTTCATACCATTAGGAAATAGTTGATTATTTTTTCCTCTGCATGGTTAGTCTAAGCCCCCTTTTGTGCTAAGTTCGGTTATTAGATTTGGATGAATGGGTGTAAGAGTCCATCATTTGTATTTAGTAGCTTGAAAATTCAAAATCCTTAGATGATTGCATTGGTTTTTACCTAGTTGTGATAATTAGCTAGAAAAGTAATTTCTAGTTATTTTAAGACTTCCATCTATGTTTTAAAATATGCTGTCTTAGTTAAATTAGTTAGTTGTTCTTGTTCACTCTCTATCCTTATCCCTCCTTTTTTTTTCCTTTTTATTAAAGAAGCCTGCCCGTCAAGCTGAAGTAGCACCAACTAGAAGCAAATCAAATGGGATAGGACTGTAAGATTTTAGGGAACCTGTACGAAACCAATTCCGTTAACCGTAAGTCCCCTTTGTGTTTCCACCAAAACACATCAACTACTAAGCTATCCTGCACTCAAGACCTGACAACCGAAACATTGAGGTCATCCCCATTGATCAAATTAATACAGATTAGGGATTTCCTTATCTCAAGAGAGGATAGGATTCTTTGCATTTCTATTCTGCGTTGGCCAGATGAAGTCGTAGGTCCGCGACCTTAGACACATCAATAGAAGTCACCACCCAGAATACAAGTTTGGCTAGGATAGATGTTGAGGTTGGATTCTATTTAATTCCATACCAGCCTTTTGTCTAGATATTGTGTAGGACCGTATATGTTACCTATCATAAAACCTAGATTGGATCTTAAACTTTTAACTGTTCCTAACATCCAAATTTTATTGTTATTTATTAGTGAAAAAGAGACCCATCTTGGATCCCACACAATGGCAAGGCCTCTAGAGGCCCCATCTACAGAAACTCCTATAACCTCCCAAAGCCCCAATTTTCTTTTTAGATTATCCAATTCATTTAAATTCAATTTTGTTTCCTGGATCATTAATAAATCTGGTTTAAATTTGGAAATATAGCGTTTTTAACATACGTTATTTGTTAGGGGCATCAATGCCTCTAACATTCCATGATAGGATTTTCATGGCGCTATGGGAGGGTACTTCCCCCTCCCTGCATTGAGCAGTGATCTAATTTTAGGTGGATTTTAATCCTTACCATCCATCTCCCTGAGTTATGCCAGGGATTTCCTACCTCTCTTGTTCAATGTTCTAGCACAGTCCAGAGTTATAGTATCAAATTCCGCAATTTCAATTCCTAAGTTAGTGTTTTCCATGCTCCTTTCTTTACTTTTAGGTTCAATCATTTCTTCTTCCACAATTTGTTGTGATCTTTCTTTTGCCTCTAGTTCCATGATTTTATTAATTAGTAATTCTCTTTACTTGTTAATTGCCTCCATATCAGTATTATCAGCTATGACCATGTTGATATTATGATCCAAAATTTATTCACTAACATCCTCCACCTGATTAGGAGTTATAATCTGAATAATGTTCATATTTGATTCATTAGGACTTTGTTTTAAATCAAAACCACCCATGGGGGAAATTAGCAAATTTTGTTGTTCTGCATTATCGGATAGCACAGAGTCCTGTTCCATCAAGTGTTTATTTACTAACGAAACTATTTGTTGCTGGTTAACAGAGATATTATTGTTCGCCTTTGCATAGCTAAAATCCATATCCTTTATAAATTCATCAGGTATAATATTGAAGGTTTGAGAAGGGGGAGGGGGGGCGACAGTGAAAGATCACCTCTAGCATTTTCTGTTTGGGGTGCACAGTTTAACATAGGTTCCTCAATAGTGTAATCCAGATTGATGAGTGGAGTAACATCCAAATTCAATGGTAAGATGGGAGAGTTGGTTTCCTTAACCAAAGAAGGGTTAATGTCAGAGATATTATTGATGCTTCTTATATTTTCATTACCCTCCACAATCTTCCCCTCTTCGATCTCATTCGTTGAGGAGATTATAGGACAATCATTTCTATTGTGGATCGTGAACCCCCCCCCTGCCACCTCAAAATTCAATTTAATAGATAAATTAGTGTTCATTCTGGGTTCAATGGAAACTGAGCCCGAGTTATAAAATTCAACTGTTGCTCTAGGGTTTCTGAATTTAATTTTGTTTTTTATTTTACCAGAGTAAAATTCTGGTTTTAAGAGGTAAATTGAATTATTTGTGATTAGTTTGATCGGTTTGAGTTCTCTAACAGTACAATAATCAACTAGTATTTTAACATTATCAGATCCCATAAAGTTTTCTTTGAGAGCTTCAAAGTTTCCTAACATATTACCTCTTTTTGTTAGGATTTTTTCATGAAGTATTTCAATAGGGAGATGCAGGATTTTAATCCATCTATAAACATAAGAGAAGATAGCCTTAGATGTATCAAAATTAGGAGTCCATTTCAGGAATTTAACCGAAAAACCCTTGCAAAAGATAGTTGGACCGTGCAGAAATTTTTCCTTTAAGGCAATGTCTTTACAATCAATGAAAACAAAATTGTTATTCAGTTCAGTGATACTTACTTGTTCCTTATAGGACATCTTCAATCAGCTAGCGAAGTCAAAGACAGAAATGCCAAAACCTCCCCAGATTGCCAAAACCCCAAACCCTTCGCAGTGATCCCAGAAATCATTTGAGTAATCATCACTTACAATTATGGTGTCGATCGTCGTTGGAGGGTTAGGGTTTATTCCTTCGATGGCATTGCCCACAGATGAAACCGCTAGGGTTTCAAAGAGTGGGTTGCCTTTATTCTTCCTAGCCATGGGTTTATATGGCAAACTATTGTTGTTCCAACAGTCAAAGGATCCGCCTTTGGGCCATTTCATTGCATCCTTATGGCAGTAAAATTCATTTCATTGTGCATTTGATCGAAGGTCGATGGCTGGATTACATGCGTTAGCCGCCGCTTTTGATTTCCTTGGGTTACCCAATGGAACCCAATTTGCCCCTATAGCCTTTGGCTGCTTATCACCGGTAATGGGGACTACCCATAATTTGTTTTTGGCTGCTTGGGCTTTTTTCTCATGTCTCCTTCCGACAGTAATCCACCCATCATCTTTGAGAATGGGAACATGTGAAGGCTTTCCCCTTGTTGCTATGATTTCTGCATTCTTGCGTCAACGAGGAGGCCGTTCAGTTCTTCGAGGTGGAGAAACAACCCTGATCATGTCATCTTTCATCAAAGCAGGGGGAGGTCTGTGCGTACGAGATTCTGTTAATTGGCATTTTTTTCCCAATGGATCATTGTGTGCCCTAGTCGCATTGGCTGCGAGAGCTAGGGCATCAAAGCTATTCGAGCAGAGTGCTCCATCTATTGCTGATTTAGGGTTATGAAAAGTGGAATGCCTTTGCCGAGTGATATTTTCGTGCTTATTATTTGTTAATTTGGCAGATATTTTCGCATGAGCTTTTACATATTTCGCAAAGTTCGCCATTTGTAAATTCAACCCTGCTTTATTTTTATAAACTTATATTTTATTGCTTCTCTTTGAATTAATCTTTAATTTATGGTTGTACCCTCCAATATCTCAATCATACTTTTCAGATGCAATCACTATTTAATAGAACCGCTTGTATTATGTTATTGTTTATAACTAATATAGGTTCTTTTCTAAGCATTGCCTTTCTTCCATAATGCGCTGCCTTGTATAATTAACAGCTGTCATATCTAATAGGTAATCGCTGTCTTGGTATGCTGTCTATTATCGCTGCCTTTGTCTTTTTAATATTTTACTCTCTTCTTTTATCTTATATGACTTTTGTCATGTATGAATTTTGTCCTTTCTCAATTTTGTCTTATCTGCTTTATTTTTAATCTTATCTAATCATTTGTCTTATTTGCTTTTGATAAAATATAATCAATGAATCATTGTCCTCTTTAATAGTTACTACTGTGAAATTGCTGCACATTAATTAATCATAAATCTCTCCTTTGATAATGACTGATCTCAATATATGAATGGAATCACTGCCTTTAAATTTGTATTCTTTATCTACCACTGCCATACATTGGTTATTTGATAATTATTTAACTTGATCCCACCCATATATATATGCCTCTTATAAGAGTCTATGTAGATCAGCAGAATGATCATCACAATTATTTCCTCCACAAACCAATTTAAGTCAATAAAAGTTTATAACAAGAACACGTTTTCTTGGATGATGGGCAACAACATTGAAAGCTTTATATTGGCAATCATCTTTCATGTCTAGAATGCTTCATTGTTGCCTAATGAATTGTAAGCTATCCTTAAAGATAATACAAGAAGCTTTCTCAATATTAACAATACTTGACGGAGTTTTGTTTGGGGACATCACAACCTTGTTCTACTAACATGTCATGCATTCCCTGATGTATTGGAGGATTTCTCCCATCAGTCTTTTCCAAAAGAATATGTCACTAATGTTCTTGTAGGTCTTGTAAAACCCTTATAAAACCCTTAATGACTAGGTAAGTGTGTATCATGGGCAGCCCTCATGACCTTATTCTTAAATTTCGATTCAAGAACTAAGGAGACTCTATCCTTGTAGAGAATGAGATCATCCACTACCTTGTCATAAAAATAGTGAATGCTCCACCCTTTAAGGAATGTCTCACCTTTCAAGGATGGGGACACCTCAACATCATATCATAGTTATTAATTAATTAAACTCACTCTATTAACCTAAGAAAGCTTAATTAAAGTGTAGGAAAACCTAGGAATAAGGGAAAATAATTTAGTTGCTAGGAATATAGAAAACCTACACTAGCATGTTTAAGACAACCAAGGATACAAGGTAGCTCTTCATAAACTCTTCATTGATCTAGACATGTGGGATGTGGTTAGAATTAAGCTCATAGATTTTGTACACTTCCATAAATTTAATATTGATGCTCTTTATGACAAGTATAAGGTTGATGCTCATAGTTGGTGGTAATTCCATGGTGAATCGTTCGTACACCAACTTTGTTCGATCAAAATTTTACTACAAGTGCATTTTATAAAAAATATCTTTTATCTCTTGAGTTTCATTTGTATTTTATAATTTAATTTTTTTTATTTTATAACTCAACTCTATTTTTTTAAATAGGTTGCTAATTCATTTGTATTTGAAAGGAATTGGATCACATGATTCTCTATCCACTTAGTAAGGAACAATAAGTTGCACTCAGAAAAGGGAGAGAACTTTGTGTATATGAGTTCAAAATTACATCTCCTTTCACACAAAGAGGCTACAAGGAAGGGGACACAAGGAAGTGTGATATTGGGCTAGAGCATAATGACTTGGATGCTTCCACTTGCCATCTTTTTGCCCCTGCTCTTTGAAGACGAGCCAACTAGCAAAGCATGAGAGTTTCAATGCCAATGCTAGTGTCAGTGCCAATGCTGGTGGCACTCTTTGTGTTTCTTCTACTATGTTAGTACCTACATTGTCAAATATGGATGGTGATGATCTAAGTTACTAGTTTCAATATGACTGTGGGTACAGTTATCGAAACCTGATATGTGAGTATGCCATTTTTTTTCGCTTGGGAACATGTATAGGGAATGTGATACTTATAATTGCCAATCAATAGAATATTTAAATATCAAATATTTTAATATTTAATATGACATTAATGATAATTAATAACAATTGAAATATGTAAATATAAGTAAATTAATAATCTATAAACTATAGATATAATATATAATTTTAATATTCTATTTAAATAATAACATAAAATATATAAAAGTTATGATGTGTGGACATTAACAATTAGATATAAAACATTTAAAAATTATAATTTATGAAAATTTCAAATTTATAAGTAAATTGTTTGTTTATATATCTCTTATTCCCTCTAAGGTATTTCATCCTTCTAGTTTAAGCACCTCCATTCGGCCAATGACATGAAATGCTCCACTCCCATATTTCCATAGTAGTAGGGGTACCTCTCCACTCACAACATTTTTGTATTAAATTTTTAGAGACATATTTTGGCGCAATGAAGTGAGAGCCCTCATTTAAGAGTTAGAGCCAAACCTTGAGTGAAACTAGGGCCATCTCGAACCCTAATCCTTACCCAAACCATATTTTTGTCATACGGGGGCCTATATAGCCAAACTCAGTAACATAGGTGATGATGATATGTTTGAAGACCTATATGATGATGCTTGATCAACGATGGCTGGTTGTTGACACTCGATATTATTATTTTTTAATTTGTAAAATATATCAAGATATTCAAGTTTGTAAATTGGACATTGTAATATGTTTAATTTTTATAGTGGTTTTTGTTATTATATGTGGTGTATTTTGAACTTAATTCCTGCTGCAAATATGTATATATATTTGTTTTTTCGGTATGTTTTTGTATCAACAAACACAAAACAAACCAAGCCTGCAATTTTTTTTACTAAAAGCTACAAGTTGAACCCTTGAATCTGACCATGAAATTGTACCAGGACCAGTAACTTAGGTTTGTCATGCCGTTCCTAGGAAGTATATTTACTTCTATGCTTGGACCCTCCACTACCCAAAATTTTAATGAAAAGATTCGTTAAGTTTGGTTTGTATATTCATGTTTTGGCTTTAATTTGTTGCATCTATTTTCCTTGAGTGTGAGCAAGTATATAAATGTGAAAGCACCATTTTAAAATCCATAATTTTATTAATCCAAAACTGTGTTGATCATTAGTGAACTGAATTTAATCTATCATTTTCCTTGTGTGAGCTATAAAAACAGTTTTCTAAGGCTAGAACTAAACAATATTCTTTAATACTAACTGAACTAAAATTATTTTGGAAATTGAGAATGTTATTTGTCTTTGTGTTTTACAGGCTTGGAACTCAAATTGGACCAATTTACATATCATGTTATGATGTCTATTCAAACCAGATGGCTTTTAAGTCCTATCCAAACCTTCAAATACAAGTTCAAAAAAAGGGAGAGCAAGTGAAAATTGAGACAGAGATTGAATCTGTAAATCTAATACAAAACAATATGCATCTGCAAGTGGTAAACTTGTGGTTGCTGTTATTTAAACTGTAAAACTTGCATTGTACATCTATTCCTAAAAATGTTTATATTAATATCTCAAATGAGAAGATAAATTGTAAGGTGGATTTGCAGAATGTATGATATTGGAACAATTTATTCTTGTCACTGTTTAGTGATAATAAGTTTTTTTAAACATTTTTCAAGAAGCACTTTACAGTTTGGAAGAGAGCACTATGGTTTTGTTCCTATACAGAGTTATAATATTTAATATAGTTTACGATTTGTGGCAGGAATTTTCGTTGAGGGGCAACTTAGCATTTTTGCAACCAAGTTTTGAAGCATCATTAAGAGTTGGTGATAAGGAGTCTTTTTATGATGAAATACCAATAATAGGTAAACATTTAGCTGAAGCTAAAATGAATATATTGAGAACAAAACTAGAAGGGAAAACATTTGACCATGGGTTTGTTCGTGGTCCATTGCTATATTTTCCTGATGTTTATATTTAAATTATTTAATTAAATATATGATTGTTACTTTCCTCAGTGTTGCCTGGAGATCTGTGTAAAGTTATGATCTTGAGTAAACAGGAATTGGATAATTGTTTGCGCCCTGGAGATGTGATTCATGACTTAAAACTGCAGGTAACAAGTTAACAGGACTTTGTTTAGCAAAAACATAGTCAATTTGCAAAAAAGGAAAAACCTAAAATGCAGCACAAATAAATTTTTCGACTGTCAGAGTGATTTTCAATAGGATGACTTGTATATGAGAAAGGTTAAGTGAATAAAGTAATTGCTAATTCTGAATTGATTCTTTTATTCTCGTACGTGTTCTGCTACATTGTTGCATAAGTTCTTTAGGTGGATGACAAAGTGAAAGAACTTTTTTTTTATCTTGCATATTCTGTAGTTGTACATGGGTAGAAAGGTTATGAGTAAATATTTACTCTTTCTATTCAATATTTGATTCTATAGAAATGCATATCTTGAAAGACTCTTGTAAGTTTTCCATGGAAGAAATTCTTATTATAGATGTATATCTTTTTGTACATATTTAAGGGATCTATTGTTTGTGGTTTATGGTTATCAACAAGCTATTTTTCTCACTATATTCACAGGAAATTGCTATCTGCTCTACCAAATCAAAGTGTACATGATTCAAATTTGTATAACTATGAACTATTTAGTCTCTTAAAATGCAGTAATTAAACTCTGGACATTTTAAATGATTGGTCTGAGACTCTGTAGGACCACCGATACCATTTCAGCTTTCAACATGTTAAGAGTTTCCTATAGAAACATTGTGTTGCTTGAAAATTTGAATTTGGAAAATCTATGCTGATATTCAGATGAATCTGCATTATTAGTAGATAATTGTGTATATGTATTGCACGTCTTATTCAGAGATTTGCAAGAGACCAAGCATATGCATAGAAAGAAGAATTTTCAATACCTAGACAAATATGTTTCTTAAGATGTATTATTTTCTTGCGTGAAACTATTTTATTCTGTCTCTTGATTGACTATTCGACTATGGGATTTGTGATTGTCTTTGACTACTGCATGCTAGCAATCAAAGTCTATAAAAATGACTTGTAAATGGATTAATTTGAAATTTAATCTTTTTCTTTGTTTGTGACACTTTACATAAACCATTTTGTGTGTTCTATTCATTGATTAGATTAGTAGTTTGTTAATGGTTGTGTTGAGCAATGTAGTATTAGCAATCAAAATCCGCACAAAAAATGACTTGTTGAATGGGTAGACTAATTTTAGTTTTTCTTGTAGTGATATACACAATCTGATATGGGTTTTTTTCTTCTTGTGTTGTAAAGTTTGAAGTTATGCGAATTGTAACGTATGTATAGTTCAGTAAGTTATATTTCTTTTCTTTAGTAAAAGATTGTAAATGATCTTTGGCTTTTCATGTATTGTATCCTAATTTTGTTGAAATTGGTTATGATTGAGCTGTTGCATAATTTTTTATTGCTAAACATTGTATAAAATTAAATAATATTCTTACCTATTCATTGGAGATGATGATAGATTATTTATTATGTTGAAAGTCCTCATGTTTCCTTAAGGTTGTTTTGGATATTCTGTTGTTGTAATCTAGGCATCAAAGAATCAGATTCGGAGAAATTTTGAATTTTTTATATTTGAATGCGACTTGATGAAGGATTCTTTGCACTGATTCTCATTTTGTGGTTCTTAATAAAGGCAATTGATGCTTATGCAAATCCTGTTGAGAGGGGACAAAGATTAAAAGTTGAACTGGAAGGACTCAAGTTCCAGGACCAAAGTGATTTGTATCGGAAGGTATGACAGTTGTCTTCACTACTTTAAAATCCTTTATGCAAGTACACTTTCAAATTATCATCTGATTCATTGAATTTCTCATATGCTACAGATTGTGTATGGAAATTGTTTAATTGTTATTGGATTTTCTACAATCATTTTGGTGTTAAATCCGCTTTCAATTCATGTTTTGAATTGTGCATGAGTTACCCGATCAGATTTAGTTAATTATTTATGGTTGCATATTATTGATGATTGTGATTTGAAGGAAATTAACAAAGCTGAGTTACCATTGCTGTAGGGATTTATATTGCTACTTTTTGCTGAATATTTAACTACTTTATTGCTGCTGTTATAGATCAGGTTCACCCTAAGTCAAGGTTTCATTTACTGTGGAATCTTTATTGATCTTCACTGTGGAAAATTTCTGTTATTTGAGTAATACCAGTTTAAAATAATTAAGTTCCATACACTTCTCCAGCTTCATATTTAACAATTCAAACTTTCTACCATCCTTTGTGATGGTGATAGTATTCTTTCTTTCATTGTGGATTGTAGTATTATCATATGTAAAGGTCTTCACAAAAATGCATTGTATGCATCCTTGGGAGTAACATGGCATCATGCTTCATTGACATTTTTTAGTCATTGTAAGTTGCCCCATCCACAGCCAAGAGAATGTATGGGGTGTGCAATACAATTCTACTCTGTGGACAGAAAGTTGATACTTACCTCTTAACAAGCGATTAGCACCTAAAGTGCTCTTAAACTATGTTCCCATAAGATTGTGGAGCTGAGTTTGGGAATGGCATGATGGCAGGGGATGTGTTTTAGTGATGCAGGGGCATCCACGTGGAGGGAACCCCATCTTGAAATTTCAAGCTTCCTTTACGTAGGAGTTAGATTTGGAATGTTATTGCTTGAGGAGTGGAGTGCAGTTAAAAATCTGTTTTTTGCAAATTTGTAAATGGCTCTGAAATTAACATGAGTGGATTGGTGCATTTAATGTTTCTGGGGAGTGCTTCTAGAAGAGACGCTGGACATAGCATTTTCTTGGGGGGCAGCAGTTGGGTGTGGAATTTTCATTGTTTTGGAACAAGGGCTTTTTGGCAAAAAACAAAGAAGAAACACCAGAATTTTTGTCAGAGAGAAATTTTGGCAAGGAGGACAGAGCTGGGTAAAGTTTTTGGTTTTTTTGGAGGAACGAATAAATTGTTTTTGTCGCAGGTTCAGTTTTTGGAGGAGAGCTTTATGGAAGGCTTTTGAGAAGTCATTTGCTGCTGATAAAACACCATTTTTGCAGGTCTATGATCAGACCCATATCTGGTTGGAGAGTTTTATTGTGAAGCCATTGGGCTTGGATTGATGTAATGAAAAGTAGTTTAAATTTTCAATAGAAAATCTCAAGTTTTGTTTGATCAAATTTGATGTTCATTACTTTAATATTTTCTGTTCTGAATCATATTTGCATAAGTTTTAGAAGTGTGTTTCAGGTGTTTTTCCAGGGGTAGTGTAGATGCCACTATATAACAGGAGCAGCAACGTATCACTGCATAGTGATACCACCGTAAATGTGCATATTTATATTGGTGTTTCATACATAGCAGCCTTATATCTTTATAGCTAACATTTCAGAAGGAGATTCGAAGCATATACATACAAGTGTGCTACCAGAATAAGGATAATCCCTCTCTAAGTCTGTATTTGCAACATCTCATTCACAGCACATCTCACAGAATCGTATCAGTATTAGCAGACCGAGATCAACCTTGCACAAGCTTCATTGAACATAGTAGGGAAGACAAAGATAATCCATCTATACTCGACATTGATTGTATTATTGCACATATAATTATAAAGATCATACACTTAATTGTTGATTCAGAGATAGCATTATGTCATCATATTACAAGTCTAAATCATCATGTTCTTATGTTGATATTATATTTTGTATGTATTATTCATAATTGAGGAAAAAATGTCTCTTGTAGTTGATCTTTGCAAGATAATTGTCCCTATTTCCTAATTCCTAAAATAAGGGGACATTACATTAATTGGAAGGTATCTTGAGCTAATCAAATAGTAACAGGTTGATTATTATTCTGGCAGAATTTTAAAGAGATTGAAATTTGATCTGGCTATGGAACTTTAATTTTGATATCAATTGGTGATTATAGCTAATCAAATAGTAACAGCAAGGAGAAAGCTCCAGTTTTTGTTAATTTTTCACAATGGGGATGCATTGTGTTTGGATTTGGTGCATCAGGAGTTGGATAGGAAGAGTTTGCAGCTCATTTCAAGCTTGTTGTAAGAGGTAAGATTCTTTTATTGTTGATTTTTTTGTTTCTTGTATGCAAAAGTTCCATTTTCTATTCATTTATTTTGAAAGTTTTACATTTTCTAGCAAAATCTTTTGTATGTTTGTATGTAGTATGTACTATGTAGGGTTGTATGTAGGGTTTGTAAACCTTTTTTTTTAAAGTAGGGTTTGGCCGATTATAGCATTACAACCATCCCGATAGGGCGAGCCACCAAAGAACAAGAAAGGGAGGAGTTCAAGGACTCTGTGCAAAATATGCTTAGGCAACTCGACAAGATAACTGCTGAGAGAAACATTTACCGAGATCGTACTGAGCAGGCCGAGGGGTACATTGATCACCTGCTGAAACCGTTGCATCATGCCCCCGAATCCCATGTTCCCCCATCGGCATTGGCACAAAGGACTACAACAAAGTTGGAAGGAGTACGGGATACCGCCAAGGCTGTCAAGGAATGGATTCGAGACATTAAGGAAAAGGGAGAGCTGATCATTGAAGATGTAGAGGAAATGACCCACCACCGAGAGACCATTCTGGTCAAATTGTTCGAGCTAAAGAGGGAATGTCTCAGGGTTCATGAGTTCGTTGGTACAACTCTTCCCCTCATGAGGGCTCTTTTCGGGACCCACGCGCAGATTCCCACATTATCCGCTATCGTGGATCCCTATGACATCGGCGTCTTTAAAGAATGGTACTGGACCGCCACCATGAAGAATGAAACAAAAGATACCATTAATAAAGAGCAGGCAGAATGCGAGGAAATCTTCAAGGACATGAGGGACCTTGGTGGAAGGATCCTCCAATCAATGGTTCTGGGCTGAAAAAATAGTTTGTCCGATGACCTAGTGCAGCCGGACTGGGAGGATAGATTGAGAATGGATAAGGTCGCCTACTCCAAGGAGGACCTGGAGTTTGCCAGTGGATTGCATTCAGACATTTTGTGTTTTGAAGCTCATCGGTCCAATTGGAAGGATGGGTTAAAGCATGTAGATCGTCATTTGTAGGGCATGCAATATAAAATACGCCATCCTCCTATGCCTCAATTCATGGTGTTGTTCCAGCTATGCATCAAATTTCAAGACTATGTTCTGGCGGAACGTGCAGTAGGTAGGGACCTCTGGAAGGAATATTTGCACGCCGAGGATGAATTTCTAGAGAAAGGGTCTACTGCAAGAAAGGAAAAAGTGCTTTCATAAAGTGCAGAATTCTTCTAAAATCTTAAAAAGCACTTTTTGGCCATAAAGTTCATTTCTAACTACCAAATCAGTTGTAAATCTTGAGCTCCGTGCATGTGCACTTTTTGAGTTGCTTTTTGGTAGTTATTAATTACCTTTTTTAGGTAGTTATTATTCCTCCTTTGGTGGTTGTTGATATTTTGCCTCCTATTTATGGGTAGGGGTACTATGTTGTATTGATGAATCTGGGCCACTTGTTTTGTTTTAATCTTGGCCATTCATCTAAATTTTGAAGCTCTAGTTAAAGGGGTTGGTTTTCCCTTAATTTTGTAAGAAGTCTAAGATTGTTGTTGAAACTCTGGCAAAATTCATTCAGAATTAACGGAAATTAAAGTTGTCTCATTTCTTTGTGAGTGCACGGTCTCCTTCTTCACCATTTAATATTCTTGTTATGCATTTTGTTTTCAGATAGTATTTTTAGGATAATATTTGATAGAAACCTTGGTGTTCATACCATTAAGGATTGGCTGATTGTCATTCCCCCTGCATGGTTAGTCTGAACCCATTTGTGTGCTCAGTTCGGTTGTTAAACATCAAATGAATGGATGTCAAGTTCTACATTTATGTTTAGTAGCATGAAAATTCAGCTCCCTTTGAAGATTGCACTAGATTATACAACATTGTGCTTTATTAGTTGATAATGTTAAATCTGGTTTTTTGAGGTTTCTGTCTATCTTACTGAATATGTTATATTAGATAAATTAATTAGATATTCTCTATCTCTTTTTCCCTTCCTTTTCCCCCTTTTTTATCAAAAGAAACCATACAATCAAGCTGACATAGTATCAATCCAAGCAAAATCAGATGATATAGGACTGTTGAACTTTAAGGAACTCGCTCGAAGCAAAACACATCAAACCACTAAGCTATCCTGCAGTCAAGACCTGACAACCAAAACATTGAGGTAATCCCCATTGGTCAAATTAGTACACCATTAGGGATTTCCTTATCTCAAGAGAGGATAGGATTCTTAGCATTTCTATTCTGCGTTGGCCGGATGAAGTCGCAAGTTCAGCGATTTTAGACACGTCAACATGTAGTTGTACATTCAAGGTCCACCAAAGATGAATAATATCAACTTGATGATCATCTTGGTTATATGAATCATTAAACTGTTGCCCATCCATTGAGAAGTCATTTTTTATTTTCTGATTTTTCGATTTTCAAATTTTCTACTTTTTTTCAATTTTCAACATAAAAGAGATTTAGCATATCTCAAATTCAACACTTGGAAGCTCATGCTAGTTCCACCTTATGGTAGATTTGAACAGGAAATGCCTCCTCTTACAAATCCGATTGATGATCCAACGTTCTCACCTTCTATCTTGTGGTAATTTTGTCTAGCATAGATGAGGGTAAAGAAATCTTAAGATAATTCCTCCACTTGACGACTCTCAGCTAATTCTCCACTTGAATTGATAGGCTCATGCATTCACATTTTAAATTGTTCGTACATTCATGTCAAGACTCATGCATTGACCAAGATTCCTAAATGTACATGGACTAGGAAGGCGGGGTTGAGGGGCTGGTAAGGATAATAACAAATGGCGATGTGTTGAGCGGCTTGAATCCTTGTTAGGGACTCAAAGTTGGGAGAATCTTGGAGGGTTTTAAGGACAAAATCCTCATGCTGAGCACAAATTTCATATGCACAAGGTGTAAGAACCCCTGTCCTTCCTGCACTTATTTTTTCAGTTTTTGTGGTTTGACATTTTGCCAAACACTTGGCATGTATTCTTCTTAGGACTGATTTCTGAGTTTTCCTTTGTTTCAGAGGTTTTTAGTTTGTGCAATGTTTGCTTTGAAAAAGAGTTGAATACAATGACTAATAGATAAACAATGACAAGATAATAAAGATAATAATCATAGGCTTATTCCTATTTCAAATCTGATTCAAACTAGCAACAGAAATATTCTTCAAATTTCACTCCTATTACAATCTGGAATTTTCAAGTTTCTTCTACAATGATGTGCCCAACACATGCACAAGTTCACATACCAGAAGTAGACATCAAATGTTGGGTTGCAGCTAACAATGCTCAGCCCAGCTGCTAAAAACCAGTCACTAATACTTTGAACTGTTGTTCTGTTAACCTTTCCTACATCCCTGCAGTTACCTTTAGTCATGGGTTTCAGCTCCAACAGATGGCAATAGGGATATGATCAGCAACAACTCCTCATATAAGTGTGCTCTGACCCAAAACCAGAGATTAGAAAATCGCCATAGACTCGCCAAACTCGGCGAGTCTGAGCCCGAGACATGCTCACCGAGTCTTTGGAGCTCGGACTCGGGCTCGCTCGAGTTTGGCGAGTTTGGCATAAACTCGCCAAACTCGGCGAGTCCCAAGCCTCAAACTCGGTCGGTGGCAAGTTTAAAAAAAAGCAAAAAATAAACATTTTAAAAAGCTTTTTCAACTTCTTTTTTTTGTTATTTATCTCTAACCCCTAAAAGTGAACTTCATTTCATTCACTTGCAAAAATAGGAGTAAAGTGAGTTGGGAAGAAAAACAAGGGTGCATAGAAGAAAAACCAGCAAGGAGGAAGCTCCTATTTTCGTCAATTTTTCACATTGGGGCTGCATTGTGTTTGGATTTGGTGCATCGGGAGTTGGATAGGAAGAGTTTGCAGCTCATTTCAAGCTTGTCGTAAGAGGTAAGATTTTTTTTTTTGGAGATTTTTTTGTTTCTTGTATGCAAAAGTTCCATTTTCTATTCATTTATTTTGAAAGTTTTACATTTTCTACCAAAATCTTTTGTATGTTTGTATGTAGTATGTACTATGTAGGGTTGTATGTAGGGTTTGTAAATTTTTATTTTTTTTTTAAATTTACAAACCCTACCTTAGTTTTTTTGAATGTGTGTATTAATTTCATTTTGTATTTGTAATATTTTAGTGCAGCAAACTTCACTTTCTTGTTTGCCTCAACTTCAAGTTTCACAAAACTATCCCCTACAATGTCTACTTCAGCTTCTAGAACCCCTATTAGAAAGGACCCTTCTTGGAAATATTATGAGGATTTTCCAGGGCAACGAAAGGGGCAAACAAAAAGTACATTTTGCAAAACAATATTCCATGGAGGTATATATAGACTGAAATACCATATTGCTGGTGTGCGTGGACATGATGTCGAAACATGCCTAAAAGCACTCCCTAAGGCCATATGTGATTGTTATGTAATGGTTGAGGAAATTGGAAGGAAAAAAAAGCAAAAGGAGGATTGAGTGGCTATTGGGAGAGAGGCAACTTCAGGAAGAGGGACACAATTAGGTTGTGTTGGAGGCCCTTCTTCCTTACCTCCATATCGTCCCACTCAGTTTGCTACTGCTAATGTTGGTGTTTCCAATTCTGCTTCTGTGAGTGCCAGTGCCACTACCACTTTTGATGTTCCTAGCACTTGTAGTTGTAGTGGGAGTGTTAGCATTGGACCTAAGATTTGTAAATCTAGGTTGGATATCTTCTTTGTGCCTCACACTACTCCCGAGTCCCAATAGTCGCTTGAGAGCATGGGTTGGAACAAGGAGGTCCATGATGCCACTAAAATGGTAGTTGATAGATTTTGGGTCTACGGCAGTGTTCCATTCTCTACAGCCAGGTGAATGTTTTATGTTTGATTGTTTTAATTTTTATATTTTGATTCTTCGTTTTATTTTTTCTCGTACATGGTACATAACTTATCTCATTTAATTTATTTGTGATAGGTCTCCTTATTGGCAAGAAATGGTTGATGCCCTTACCATATGCGGGGCGGGGTTCAAAGCCCCTTGTGAGTCTGATTTGAGGGGACCCATTTTGACTCAATTGGTGAATGATGTGAAGAAGGAATTAGGTGAACAACGGCAGATATGGAGCACTAAAGGTTGCACCATCATGACTGATGGTTGGATGGATGGGAGAAATAGAACTCTCCTTAATTTTCTTGTTTCTTCTGCAGGTGAATTTTCTTGTTTCTTCTGCAGGTGATTGATAAATTTTAGTTTCATTTAGTCATTAATTTTTTATTTTTTATTTAATGATTTATTGAATGATCATTGATCTTGCTTTATTTTTTTATTTCAGTTGGCACCGTTTTCATCAATTCCATTGATGCCTCTGCCTATTGCAAGAATGCCACCCACCTATGTGAGAAGATAGAGGAGGTGATTGATGAGGTGGGTGAGGAGAATGTGGTACAGGTGGTGACCGACAATGCAGAAAATTATGTTGCTGCAGGTAAAACTTTTGATTACAAACTAATTTTGTTTGCAAATTAATTACTATTTTGTAACTTCATTAATTACAATGCAACAAATTATGTTGCTGCAGGTAGACTATTGCTGGAGAGGCACCCATCTATAGTTTGGACTCCACGTGCCACACATTGCATTGACCTCATGTTGGAGGATATTGGAAAACTCCCATGGGTCAAGAGATGTGTAGAAAGGGCGAGAAATGTGTGCAAATTTGTATATAATCATTCATTGGTGTTGGCTCGTATGAGACATTACACATAGCAGAAGGAGTTAGCTCATCCAGGAATCACAAGATTTTGCCACAAACTTCATGACATTGCAGTTCATGCTTCGTTGTAAGTCGGCCTTGAGACGTATGATTGTTGGTGAGGAGTGGTCTTCCTCATCCTATGTTGCCACCCCTACAGGGAAAGATAAGACAGATTGCATTTTTGATGAATTCATCATATTCTCTTGTTTGCTCATTTTTCTAAATTACACAATATTTTCAATTTTGCAGTTTGTTAAGCCCTTGGTGGTTTTGTTGTGAGTTGCGGGTGGAGAAATGCCCATAATGGCCTACATATATGAGGGCATGGATAGGGCGAAGGAGGGCATCAAATCCATCTATGAAGGAGATGAGAGCAAGTTTGGTCCCATTTGGGAGATCATTGATAGGAGATGGCATTATCAGCTTCATAGGCCCATCCATGCAGCAGCCTATTATCTGAATCCGGCATTCCATTTTATGCCTACTTTCAAGGCTGATGTGGAGGTCCTTAATGAGCTATACCCAATCATGGAGAAGATGGCACCTACTGGTACTACTCAAACAGAGCTTATTCAAGAGCTACAATTGTTCTCAAATGCACAAGGGGAGACCTTCTCTCATCCTATTGCCAAAGAAAGTAGGACAACTATGATGCCAGGTAAAAATAAATTGTGAGGCTTAATTTTAGTTTTATTGTATATTGTTAAATGAGTTTATGAGTGAGACTGATTTTATTTACTTTTCTCATTTCAAACTTAGATAATTGGTGGAGCTTTTTTGGCCTAATGACACCAAATATTCAGAAGTTGGCCATTCGCATCTTGAGCCAACCATGCAGCGCATCTGGTTGTGAGCACAATTGGAGTATGTTTGAGCACATACACTCCAAGAGGCGCAATAGATTATCCGTGGAGAAGATGAATGATCTCATCTTTGTTCACTGCAACCTTCGCCTGAGAATGAGAAAGAATGCATTAGTTGACATCTCTTCTATCATTCTAGATGAGGTTGATCCTGATGCAGAGTGGGCCACTGAGACAGATCTTGCAGCTGTCTTTAGTGATGATGATACTGATTGGATCGACTAGGTAGATATAGAGGCTGAGGGTGTAGCCATGGCAGAGGAGGAGCGGAGAGCACGAGCAGAAGCAGATACTAATAGTTACATAGATGTTGCTGATGCTAGTGAGCATGGCATGGTGCCACGGGGAGCGGCTATGGTTGTTGAATCATCCAAGACCTACCTTAGACGCCTTTGCAGGGGGTCGGAGCCAGAGGGCACATGCTCCTTTGAGCCATAGGCTTGTAGTTGTATTTACCTTTGGTATTTGTATGGAACATTTGATGATGATCATATGATGACATGGATTTTTTATTCCATGAGTTTTGTAATATTGTATACATTTGACAATATTTTTATATCTATATTTGTTATTTCCTTCAGCTACAATTTGTGTTTATGCTTATGTGATTGATGTATACTTGTGTATGTAATCAAATGAGCAGAGTTTGATGATGTTATTGTGTCTTTAAGGTGTATTCAATAGAGGGTGCATGAAACAAGTTTTAAATCTTTAAAAATCTCTAAATTTCTTGAGTTTTTCACTTTCCGGAGTCTAGCCGAGTCTCGAGACCAAGTCCTAGTCGGGCTTGCTGAGTCCGAGCCTCCTTCAGCTACAATTTGCATTTATGCTTATGTAATTGATGTATACTTGTGTATGTAATCAAATGAGCCGAGTTTGATGATGTTATTGTGTCTTTAAGATGTATTCAATAGAGGGTGCATGAAACAAGTTTTAAATCTTTAAAAATCTCTAAATTTCTTGAGTTTTTCACTTTCCCGAATCTGAGTCCGAGTCGAGTCCGAGTCCCGTTTCTTTGCCCAAAACACAGTCCTTTTAGACTCTAGAACGGGTACAGCTAGATATAACTCAGCTACAGCACTCAAACTTCAGAAATTTCTAGAATATACCAGCGTTACATGTAGAGGATAGTCTGACTAGGATAGCCTGTGAATACAATTAGCTCCAGCAATAAACACTAGCGAAGTTACTGTAGCAGTGGTACTATAGCATGGCACTGCAAAACGGCACCGTAGCAAACTCTATTTATTTTTTTTTTGGCTACGACAAATGCCCTCAAATCTGCTCTAACAATCTTCTCCAAATCTGCCCTTCTCTATTTGAAAGTCTAATACTTTGTAAGCCCAATGTGTTTTCTAAAGAAAACACCATTAATTCTCTTGACTGTATCTTGCAACAACGAGAAGAATGTCATTCATGAGGGATTTCATCTTCACAAACCCTTGAAGATGAACTCTCCAATAAATTCACAAATTATCAAATCAACCAAGCATGTCCATAAATGAACTCTGAAGAGTCTTTTATAATTTTTCTGGGAGAGCTCACACACTTTCCAGCCAATGTGGGATAAAAGACATACTTTTTTCCCTTTAACATTCATGTGTCCACATACTTTAATAAAGGGAACTTTTAACAGTTAAATTACTTTTACTTTTAACTTAAGTTCCCACATCAATAAAGATGAATACTTTAATTTAACTTTATAACTTAACTTTATTGATAAATTAATTAATAATCACGAATGATTATTAAAATCTCAAATCAATTATCATCAATAACTATTGATAGATGATTATCTATGTTACCCCAAGTTTCCGGGATGGGGACGGCAGGGGACGGGGGTACGCGTTTCCAGGACGGTGATTTTTTTTGCCAATTTTGGGGACGGCTAGGGGACGGCTATATAAAAGTAGGGAAAATTAAAATATATAGGGAAATTTAAAATATTCATATGAAAACATGGATAAAACATGCACATATCCATTATAGAACCTTAACATATAAGAACTAGTAGAGTTCTTATGGCAAATTTGTGTTAAATTGAGAGTGAAAGTCAAATTGCTTATAGAATTCATTGTCAAAATTCATTGTCTATATGCAGAATTTATGGGGACGTCCCCTAGGAGTCCCCTATCCCTGGGACAGGCACGGCTGAAAAAAATACCGGGGATGCATCCCCGGGTAACATAGATGATTATTCATGAACCATTGATGATTTTGACCTGGCCCAACTAATTTCATGATGTGCAAGGGCAAGATTGAATGGTCCCCAAGGACAAGGAACTAGCATAGGGCGCAAATGAGATTGTGTTAGGGACAAATGAGCAAATCATGGGAACAAATTAGACTTGTCCAAGGACAAATTAGCAAATCCCGAGTGCAATTTAGACATGTCCAAGGAGAAAACACTAAAGTGAACACTTTGCTTAAGGAATTTTCAAAATTCTCCAAGGATTGAATCAATGATTTCAGCATTTTCATAGTTGATCTTTGGGCTTTAAGTTCTCAAATTTTGAATTTCCTCACTTGGACAAGGACTTTGAAAAATCATCTTTGTTCCTTGATTTTGTTAAGGTTGGAAAATCTAACCTTGACAAGTAATTTCCCCTGTCTACGCATCACATTCTTGAATTTGACCAATACTTAGCATTTTCAAAACATCACTCAACTTGACAACTTTACAACATCTTTTGCAACTTTGACAACATTTCTCGCCTTATGATAACATTTGACAATTTTTTGACAACATTTTCTATCAATCCTTAATTCTTAATCCCAACGCCTCTAGAATGGATTCTCGACATGAAACATGACTCCCTAACTCGATCTCATCCTAACGACAAGACCTTGCACCTTCTCACAAGCAATAGGTAAAACTATTGCCAAGCCAAAACACCTAAGATAACCAGCAAAAAGTGGGGGTCCCCATTTGCAATGGAGCGATGTTTGAAGATGTCACACCACACTCAATCTCTAAACAAGTCAGCTTGTTATTTAAGGCTATTCCTAGCTAAACTCTCCTGGAACTCCAACTAGACCTCAACTGTAAATCCCTTTCACCCTCTAGTAAAAGACAACTTCTTAGTCGCACCTTCATTTGTATTCCCTACAAAATCAATTTCTAGGTGAAATTGAAGTGGCTCAAAAAGCTGCTGCAATCAGCATGAATACCACATGCCACCAAAAGAAAGTCAACACTAAGCAAATGAAGGATAAATTATTTTAAATGCGTCTAACTGGGAACCCACAATTCATAGGTTTCTACAGCATATTTGGTTTTGCAATTAACAATACATGAAATTTGCTCCTATACAACATCATTTCCAGCATCAATCTTTTCCCAAGTTCAACAGAGCTATGGTGTCCAATTTCATAGCAATCACGAAATAACACTAAGAGAAACTCTGAAATTTGTCTTAAACTAAGACTTCACAAATTTCAAATACTTCATCCTTCAATCCAAATGCACTTAGAAATTAAGTCCGTAAACTAGGTAGCTAATCTACAAACACATATTGATAAAAATGTGAACAATGAATACACTATATTGAATTCTAAAAACTGCATGTTTTCTCATTAAGTTGGAAGAGAAATATATTGCACTAAAATAAAATTTTGGAAAAGAGTATATTCATCATGATCTCATCCTTAATAATATCCTTCGTCATCAGTGTTCCTCTTCTCTATAAAATAGCCATGACATTGAACACCTAAAGGACTTTTTACCACATTATAGTGCTTCACTTACTTTGTTGTTTCATATCCGTGTTCTTGTTATTACCCATATGAAACTCAACTGTTAAGCTCCCTTTTGTCAAATTTGTTGTTATTTGTTTTGGAATCCACTCAATTTGTGATCTTGGTAGATAGTTTGCAAAGGCTTGTCTTGTCATGATCTTTTCTTCTAACAATTTCTGCAAAGTGAAGTGATCACCTCATTCCTGATAAGGAGTAAATAATGATGATGTTTGAGGGCAGATTGGAGAGGAAAGAGCAAAGGAGCAGACCTAGGACATAAATAGTGCGAATTGGTCATGCACTTAAGAAGAGAGCAAACAGATTTAGGCATATCTTTTGAGTGGCTTTGCAACTTGTTTCTTCTTCCAAACATCATGCGAATAAGGTAAACTTAGTATTTTTGTATGCCAAATCATAGCAAAGAGCCGAGTGTTGTCCATGTATGTTGTGTTTAAGGGAATGGAAAGTAGTAAGTGTGGTAAGTGTGGATCAGGTGCATGGCTGGCTCATTATAACCATGGAAAAACCATCAAGGGCATGCAACAAAGATGAGTTAACCACAAAAAAGGTGGGCCTAGGTTTAAAAAGTGTGAAAAACAACTCTATATTATGCCAAAGGTGAAAATGGAAACAACAGGATGAATCCACACTAAAGTATAAAAGGTAGTTTTGATGATTGAGGCATGCCTTTTGAATGGCATTCCCTTATAAAATTGTTCCTTACAAGCGAGTTATGGCAAGTTTCATATGAAATTCTGCCTGATAAATGAAAGAACAATTAATGAAAGGAAGTGCAGTTTGTGGAATGCAAAACCGTGAAATTTTTTTCACCCAAGACGGGGAATTTGGAAGCTTTTAGTGACTTCTACCTGAGAAAAAATGTCCAAAGTAAGGTGCACATTTTAACTTGACTTTGCCTTGAAAAGACTTACACTAATTTTAAAACAAAATGGGCAAGGCTTAAGTGAAGCCTGATGCAAGAAAAGAGCAGTTAATAAAAGCAAGGCACACTTTTCCATTGGTTAAGCCATAAGGGAGGTGCACCTCGGTTATAAAACAGAACCGCAAGAAAAATAATGCTATGACCACCAAACTGTTCCTTGTGGTGTACCTTTAGGCTGCCATTGCCATAAGCAATGTGTGCCTGTACGTATAAGTCTATTTCTCCCAAATTAACCATGTGCCTATATGTATAAGTCTATTTCTCCAATTTCTAGATGCCACTTTGGTCATACTAGAATGGCCTACTTACAAGCCCCTCGTTACCCCTTCATTACATCTCATACCTTCCCCTACAAAATGAATTACTATTAAACACAATTTCTATCATGTCTCTTAGAGTATGTAATGTGCTGACAATGCTAATAAGTATTA
Source organism: Cryptomeria japonica (assembly GCF_030272615.1). Classification (NCBI taxonomy): domain Eukaryota; kingdom Viridiplantae; phylum Streptophyta; class Pinopsida; order Cupressales; family Cupressaceae; genus Cryptomeria; species Cryptomeria japonica. Next base: position 890,286,041 of record NC_081407.1, on the reverse strand, counting down.
CTATAATGTTTATCAAGTAATTCTGCAATAATAGTAATGATGCTCTAATAATAATAGTATTCCCAAGATGTTTGATCTAATAATAATACCAATTACTATTTCCATATGAACTACTATTAGATTTATTATATGCTGGCCCTAACGCTGAAATGGTAGATTTAAGGCTAAGACCATCATAAGGCTATTGAGCATAATGTTAACAGAAGTAGATAAGGAGATTAGATTGTAATGATAATAATGCTGTGATAGGGTTATGATCATAGATATTACCAGCAGTTTGATCTTCCTTGGTTTGATGTACTGGCCCCAACTGGGAGGCAGGCTGCTGTTCTGATAATATTTGCATTCAATTCTGATTTCCTCTTTGTGCAGGCTTAACATCTTTCCTTTGATCTCCTTTTTATGATTATATGCAACCTAGTTTGGTGCCCAAAAGTCTGATGCTTAATCAGACCAGTTCAATAACGGATATGAATAAGAAAATGGTAGATAGAGTCCGATAATGGCAGATTGCAATTTAAATTTGATCGATGTTGGAGAGCCAGTTCTTATTAACTGCTCTTCTATCTTATCTGATCCATGGTGATGTCACTCGATGCTTTTGATTCATTTCCTTTATATCTCTCAATGTGAGGGAGAGATCACACCTCTTCACCATGTGTGCCCCCTTTGGCAAGAGACACACTCTTTCACCATTAGCACCCTTTGAAAGACTGCAACTCTTCATTATTTCTGCCCTTTGAAAGGGACACAACCTTTCACAATCAGATCTACACTTCTGATTCCCCAATTATCCCCCTCTCAAATGATGTTCTCTTCTCCCTTTTATATCTCATGTTTGAGGGAGTCACAATTTTGCATTCAATGTCTTTTGACCATTCATTAACTTAATTAAATTTTAATTATATTCTTTTATATTTTTGTTACCTAATCTTGCTCCTAGCTCAATTAGGTAGAGCAATCATGATTTGCGAATGAAAGAGAGGTACATTTTATTCTGCTATGTGGCATTCATGTGCATAAAGAAAGAGTGAACTAAAGATTACATTTCAATGCTTCTAGTTCATAAAAACAAAGGAGAGAAACATCTCCTCTGAAAATGAGGTATTTTTATTGATATTCAAACATGCGTCCCACACAAAGAGCCGTGAGACTAGCTATACACAACTGGTGCAAGAAAGAAATACATAGGCATGTATGCATGAGTATAAAAGAAAAGAGAGCATATTGAGAGTGGAACCAATCATTACCTGAATGATTGGTACGGTTGGAGTAGCCTCAATGATGTTGTCTTTGTATTGCTGCTTTGTCCTTATCTGCGTCTCTCTTCCTTCTGGTATCTGCAAAAGAATAAAATATACAATGCATTAGAACTTTTTGTTCTAAGCAATGGCTGATCACATTCCTAACATGTATACTAACGCATGCATGTATATATAGCACCTACATGCATCAAGTGCATATAGTCAGCATCACGGAAGATCTTAAAAAAAACAGATATCAAATCAAAAGAAATCAAACGCATCTTATTTCTAACTTGTTTGCTTCATGTGTAGGAGCAGGAAAGGACAGCTTGTTGGTTGTAAACTTTACAAATGAGTGGGGGTAAGTGAGGCTCCCACAAGGGTAGAGCTCAGCTCATTTAAAAAAGCAAAAGGCTTCATGTACATATAGGAGCAGCATTCAGATTGACGATATGAGGGCTATAACAATCATATGAGCGTAGGGTCTTTGCAAAGACCATTCATGCATAGTGGAAGATAGGGTAATGACAGTATGCTCGAGGCATGAGGCAACAAGATAGTGGCAGTCTCAAAGATCTAAGCCTACATCTAATAATGTAGTCCTTGGAGCAATATGTATAAACAAAAATGCAGTGTCCACATAGAGGACAAAGTAGCAGTTAATATAATTGCCAAACACAATCAAAAGAAAGGTGGAAAATTACAGTGATACATGTAGTTCAGTCCATGCAATTGTTGGTCTTTAAGCCAAGGTAAAAGAGCAAATAATGTGCACCATTGTCATGAACAGCCATGATGTCTAGATCTAATGCATAGAGCGAACCCTAATCAGGTTCAACATTTCAAGCATAGAGAATATGAAAATGGCGTCAAAGCCTCATAATATTGAAGGAACAATAGATTGCATTCATCAAATGTTCACTATAATGACAAATAGAGAGATCTGAGACAAGAGCATTCACTAGAAGGTTATGATATAGTTATTTTTTCAGATAAAGAGCACCATTAGTGGACCTACAACAACATTTACAAGCCAAAAGAACAAAGAACACAAATCAAAGCATTATAACTATCTCATAGAAAAAGTACAGAATCTATTCACATCCCCGTCAACCACAACCCTTCTTTTATCAGTGATTAGTTTGCAGATTTATAGTAGTCAAGTGGAATAATAACAATGATAATACTAACAGCCCTATATGTGATTATGACTGTGCACACAAAAGGGCATTGTAGGGTTTTGATCAAAGTTGTGAAGCAGCCTTCGAAAAGCAGTCTACACTCCATGTCACTATAATCAAGGATCAAGCAGAGATAGAATGAAATGACTGCTACAGAAGCAGTTCGTATAATCATTATTGTTAAGGTTTTATTCTCGCAAGGAATAGTGTTTGAAGCAGTCTAACACAGCAGAAGGAGGGGGGAATACTAAGTAGTGTCGCAGTAAGAACACAATCAAATCTCATAATCTTTCCCCATGAAATGCGCAGCGAGCAGTGATATTTTTTCAGATTTAAAAAAAAAAAGTAAATCTATCAAAAGGCCAGGTTTTGTATGGAGAAATATGCACTTGGAAATCTGCAAATCGTTTCCAAAAATTTGAAACCCTCAAAATGTGGCATGTACCTATGGCGGCCTGAGTGCTTGGCTTTGAAACTCGAAATCCCTCGAGGTATTCCTCATGGCGGCACCTGTTTAGCACCTAAAATTGAAGTTTGCCTTGCATTTTCTGCATTTTTTCCAGAAATGCCCTTCATTCTCGCCCAAACCCTCATGTCGGCCATTTCACGCCACAGCAAAGAGAAGATAGAAAATATCGAATGAATAAAATGAGGTTTTTAGGGTTGAGAATTTCCCTAAGTATTCATCGATGCGAAAGGCATTGTTTGCCTTTGCTTTCTCCTCTCTAATACCCTCGTAAAATGCCTAAGGGGTGGAACATTTTATTAAGTGATTTATTAATATCACTCAATAGGCGTTTTTGTAGATTTATCAGGTGATATTAATAAATCACTTAATAAATATGTCTTTTATGAAGACTTTTAAATAAGCATAAAATAAGATTTTATACATTTTAATTAAAGTGATTTTTTTTATATTAATTAAATAATTTATTTTACTTCATGTTTATAATTAAAATCAAAATAATAATAGATGAAATAATAAAATGTTGTTAAAGTGAAATTGGTCACTTTATTAGATTATTTTATCATTATTTCATTTATTAGCATTTTGCCTTTAAAACATAAGCATGAAATAAAACAAAATATTTAATTAAATAATAAATTTCAAAAGTCACTTTATGAGATGTATTTTTTATTTTTATTTGATAAGGTCAAAAAAGAGATATTTTTGCATTAATGAAGGCTTGCAAGCCTGTCAGGATATTTTGGAGCCATTTATGATGCATTTAGGAGCTTTTATGGCAGAGCATGGGGTGTGTTGACTTTTTGGTCAAGCCCTTTCAGTTTTACACTTGTTTTTGACCCTAAAGGTGGGCTTTTTGGGTTGAATTTGACCAAGTGGTTAGGGTTTGCTTTGTGGGATGCAGTTATTGGAAGCAACATATTAACTGCTTTCCTTCTCTTTTGTAAAGGTTCTTACTTGTTCATTATTCTTGGCAGACTGTAATTTTTTGAGTTCTTTTTGCAGAAAATGAATGATTTTGTAACACATCTTCAGGAATAGTACAGATTGGTGATACCTTTTGCAGTAACAATTAGTTCATTCCTTCCCAGTTATTTCTATTATTATGGGTCCTTATTGGTTAGTGCGGATTCTTGTGAGTTTTCTTGTCCTTGGAGTTGTATCTTTTCATGTTGGTGCCTTTATGCAGGTGAATAATCTTTTGCAGGTTATAAGTTGTTTGTTAGTAGTTATCAGTTTTAGATTGTGAAAGTTTTTCTTTCCTCCTAGGACTGTGGTTATCTAGCCTCCTTATAAATTACTGATGCGAAGGTTATCTTTTTCTGGGTTGTGAAAGAGAGTTTTATTACTGTCATATTGTGTGTCACTCTTTCTTACTTCTAAGTTTTTCAACATATCTTTTCAGTGCATCACCTTAGAGTTAGATTTTACTTTCATATGTTCTCCTTACTCTTTTCCCTGAAGAAATTGTTAGTTAGGTGAAGATTTTGAGAAGAACCATCTTACTCTAGAGGTCCACTTCAGTTTTAGGTTACCCACAACCATGAAGTGTTCCCATGTTTCAATAGGCAGCTGAAGTTCACAGCTTTAGCAAAGGGTGCAGGCTTCATTGATAACAATTTTAATTTTAATTTTTTTATTATTATTTACCATTAAATTCTATTTCAAAACGGGGACATTACAAAAGCCCTATTTTAGGCTATTTATATATTATTAGTTGTTTTAGAATAGGTTTGCCTTAACAAATTCAATTCTTTTTGTTTGATTAAAGCATGCCGATAGGTTCACCTTAAAGTGGCCGTTTTGGGACATTTTATTATTACTAAAAACATATTACTAGTTTATGATAGATAGTTTATCGATATAGTTGAGGTTATTATGTTATTGTGATATCAATTTCATCAAGTAAATGAAAAGTAGATTGTATTGCAATTTAGCCATTCACTTATTGAAATTGTGTGGTGTTATTCTAAAATATCTTGTTATAGTGCAATATTGTTCCTTAATTTAACTAGTAGGAAGAATTTGTGATCATTTGTGCTTAAATAATTTACTTCTATTAACATATAAAAGTCTCATTAATAGTCTAGTGAATGCATATAGGGAGAAAACATGGGCACTTAGCTATTTAGATTCATCCAACTCCCACACCTCAGCTGAAATCTTGTACAATGCACATTCTTGTAAATTTTGTCTATAGTTTTAGTTTGATATTAGTCTTAGGTTTGGTTAGATCTTAGAGAGTTTCCTCTTACAATTTGAAGAATAGTTCCACATACACACAATTCCATTTTGTGTTGTCTCATAATAATCGAATTAGATTGCGTATAATTTTTTCCTTTTTAAGCTATAAATCACATGGTCAAATTATAATGCAACATACACACAAGTGAACTTTGTTATGGAACACATGCAAATCTGACACATAGAACTTAACTCTTTTTTTATACTACTTGATGCAAATTGGAAGCCTTTCAAATGAAGAATCAATCAATAGTTGTTGAAATTTTTAGAGTAGAAGTACAATAACAAGAAAGAATAATTAATAAATAAGGAAATACGTAGTCCATATTATTTTCAAAAGAACTATACATTGGTACGCTTAATGTATGGAACCAAATTTATGTGTATTACCTAGCCTAATGTATATTTAGCTTGCTTATAGAGACTTTCTACAATACAATCTAACCATTTACAAGGCCAACTATGCCTATGAATCACTATGCTGCCACTCTCAACTTTGACCCAAAATAGGACTTCAACTAAGATTATAACAACCTCAAAGAAGGAATTTTTTATAATAACTATTATTTTCCCCACAATTTTTGGAACAAAATGTCCTTGCCATGTCACACATCTACAGTTGAAGCTTCAAGAAAATTGATTCTTTAGCTTCTATCTTGTAATTTTGTAATATCTTTTGTTTTGTATATGCCTTTGAATACGACTCAAAGACATGAATAATCAAGACTTTAGGAAACTCAAACACATTAACTTTCATCTTACAACTCAATAGATTCTTTGTTGTTTTTTATGCCTGAGTGTTACTCAAACACTTATGAGTGATTTGAGTTGTCTAACATAAATGACAAGAATTTGGTCATTTTCCATGTGTCTACTAGAGAATGGCTCCTTAACATATCCAACGTAGATTATGTCGGTTGGGTACAGCTTTCACTAAGCTTGTATTGTAATAGTTAACACCTTTGTATGACATGGCTCTATGCAATTTGACAAGGGTTCATTCTATTTTCAAAAGCGCTATATTTCACTATAGCCTTTGTACCCCTTTCAACACCAATGTCATGATAAATGGGCGTTATGGCATGTTGTAGATTACTAATGCTCCCAAATTCACACAACCAAAATGTCACATATTCATAGTGCCGTTTAAAATGTAAACCCCATAAAATGAAAGATTATCGAAGCCTCAAATCAATTGGTCTCAGGGTTCAATGTAAATTGTAGGTTGGTTTAACACATTCAATGGCTAATAAATAATCATGACATGGTTTAAGTTTCCTTCATAAAGGTATATGCTTGTTAAAATTTCTTGAAAATCATAAAATTCATTTGTTTTGATAGTTTAATTTCCCATTACTTCCCATTGGAAACAACTCACGTCAAAACATAATATTTGATAATAAGAAAAACTCACGAAACTTTATTTGATACTCTCAATGTTTTGATTTATTTAATATTAATTCTTATGGGTGAATATTTTAAGATACTAAAGTAGAGATTGGAGTAAATTATGTTTTTATATGATGACAAATTTTCAAATTGGAATTTTCAATTTGTTAAAGTATTGTCCAGTTTGTTTATTTTTTGTTTAAGCTTTTTTTTAAAAACTTATTTTATCAATGGGACGTTTGCTCCTATGTAGGTTGATGATCAAGGTTGTGTAAATTTAGGAGGATTACTCAAAGTGACAGGGAACTATGGCTCGAAAGGTATTTTGATGGTTTCATGTGAGAATTTAGCCTTTTGATGTGGTGAACTTAGTTGTCTATTTTTTAATAAATATAAGAAAATATTTTTCATTTAATTATTCATTGATTAAATGTTGGTGTATTTAGCTGTCTACAAAGTTATCTTGGGATGTGTCCACCAAATTGTAATGTCCCCATTTTTGGTTTCTCTAGCATGGTAGATAGCTTCGAATTTCTCGATGTGTGCCAGTTTGTTGGTGGGGTTTTTTGATGATGGCACTGAGCTCAGTTGGTTTTGAAGACTCCTATGACACTTTTTGAAGTAATTTTCAGCCTCCAATGTGTTCTCCAAGATACTTGGAGAGAGCGTCTATTTATACAAAGTGACCTAGTCAACCCTGATTTTCATTATTCATCATCAGTATTGTTTTCATTTAGATTTCACCCCCCTTGCTAATTACCTAACTGTTGATGTGTATTTTGTACACGACCAAACACAGAATAAAATACCCAGAGGTATCTTATCCTTTCTTGAGTAAAGTCTCCGAATGCTGAAGATATCGCAAAAAGGATCAATCGGAAGGACTTCAAGGTTTTGTTTTGTAGGATCTCTACTCGCGGATAAGCACTAGTGGTCGTTGTGTTTGTTGTTTCTTCAAGGGGCCTTACGTACTTTCAAAGAAAGCTTGTCCGTGCTACTATCTTTCCAAATGAGGAAACAGGATTTTCCTAATACTAATAGATTTTCAAAAAAGATCAAAAGATAAGGGTTTCAAGGAAGAGATATTTAAACTAATCCTAAGAATGACTTAATGAAGACTGGTCTTGATAAGATTCTACCAATTTCAGTATCGCCAAAGGATTACAACTCCACTGGAATTGGTGCGATCTTCTAAGGGTATTCAACGATTTTCAAATCACCAAGGAGATAGATACTATCAAGGAGATACGTACCAATACTCCCAATGATAATTGAACTCTTAATCACTTTCAATGTTTCCAGTTGACCACACAAGGCGTTCTTACAATCAGTAAGAAGCTAGTGGTTTGGAATGTGAGTCTTATCAAAGATCAGGCACAACATTCGTCCTTCAAACTTAAAATCTAAATGATATTTCTACTAAGAGTGATTCAAGAAGATAAACAACCATGAAGATAGCCCCAAGGATTGCAACAAAACACCATAACTTCAATATTTCATTGATCTCATAGCCAAATAAACAACAATTGTTCAACTTTCTCTCTTCACTACTCAAATTTGCTACTAACAAAATTAAACTTATTTCTCTCCAACTTTCTAACTTTTTTTTCTCTCTGTCTAACCCTTAAAATGAAATGAGTGAGGGCTTATATAGCATCCTCAAATACAATGAACGGCCCGGATCAAAAGAAGATCAATGGTTGAGATTTTGACACCTAAACCCTAATTAGGGTTTGTTACAAAAAAGTCCCCATTTAGATAATCATTATTAATCCATAGCCAATAAAAATTGGCACAAATAACGAGGAGACAGACCAATAGGAATTAAGCTGCCACATCATCTTATAACAACTTTTCATCTAGAACTTTGTTCCCTTTCCTATGCTCTTTTCTAGCATATTCAATGAATCTGGACACAATTCCCTCAATCTCAACCATAGATGAAAAACTCGGATTTTGCAATAACTCGGCGAGGCCAAAAAATTTTAAAAACTCGGGACTCGCCAAAACTCGGCAAAAAACTCGGCAAAACTCGGCAACTTTATCGAACATTTGAAAATACATTTTTTTTTAATATATAATTCAAAAACACACATTTACACCAAATTTGTATAACATATATGATTTCCATGATATATAAATCAAATTTTTTTGGTAATACATAGCAACAAATGCAAGTATCATAGCATAAACCAAAAACCAAGTGCAACATATGTATAAGAGTTCAATACATATCAACGTTTCATAGTGACAGTCTCATAGAGTTATAGAGTCATAGACCACAAAACAAGAACCTCTGAAATTCTGATTACATATCAAGTTCAAAGTTTGGTATCAATGAAATTATGAAAATAAGAAATCATAAATTGCGTCTACGACTAAAGCTCAAAATAGATTGTGGCCGCTGGGTGGGTGGTGCTGAAGTAGTGGCAACATCCTCAACACTAACAGGTGCCTCTTCTGCATGATCAACCTCCTGCTCCTCCTCACGTGCTGCCACTTCCGCATCCCATTCCTCTCCTGCCCTCTCCAACTCACTCAGCTGCTCATTAGTAAGGAATGGATCCAAATCATTATCAACATCATCAGGAGAAGCAACCCATTCTGCTGCATATGGATCAATGTCATCCAAGTCAAGTGCTTCATGTGAATCTTGCCCTAGCACCTTCTTCTCATGTAATCGAATGTTGTACCGCACATAGACAAGATCATTCAAGCGTTGTTGAGTCAACCTATTGCGCTTTTTTGTGTGGATGTTCTCAAAAACACTCCAGTTGCGCTCACAACCAGAAGCACTACAAGGCTGTGATAATATGCGGATGGCAAGCTTTTGAAGATTAGGCGTTGTGGCACCATAATCTTCCCACCACAAATCTGCAAGGATACAAAATGTGATTTATAACTTGTAAAGATTTCAATAATCTTAAAGAGAGAAATAAATGGTAAAAATTAAACATATGTTTTTTTTTTACCTGGTCGTAAGGTGGCTCTCCTACGTTTGCAATCAGGTGAAGAAAACAATTCCCCTAAGGCCTTCTTATAACTCTGCAACTCATCAAGTATCAGGTCTCGAAGGATCTCATCATCAACTAATCTCCGAATGCATGTGTCAAGGCCAATTCTAACCTCTGCATCTGCTTTGAAACTCGGAGAGTAAAAAAACTTGGGATTCAAGAAGTAGGCAGCAGCATGAATATGTTGGTGGAGTTGATGGTTCCACCTCCGATCAATTATGCGCCATATGGGTTCATACTTGGTCTTGTTTGACCCATACAAGTGTTGAATCGCCTCTTTGGCCTTATCCATGGCCTCATATAGATACCCCATGGAGTTATGATCCCCATCCACCATTCGTAGCACCCTCACCAACGGTTCCGACACCTAGATATAAAAAATCTAACAAAATCAGCAGATTGAAATATTAGAAAATTAAATAATAAATCATCAATTAAAGTTTCAAAACTTACATTGATGATCTCCTCCACCATCTTGGCAAAATTAGTATCAAAAATGGCAATCACAACCTTCTCTGCTTCAGGCTTTGTAGCATAAGGACTCCCCAACCATCTTTCACTCACGAACATCCGCTTCAGGTTGGGCAATGTAGCAAGTATGCTCTGCAAGGTGAGGAAATTGGTAGCAAAGCGTGTGACCCCCGACCGCACAAGATCCTTACCTTCAGTGTGTTCTCTCATAAGATTCAGGACCCATGTGTGATTGTAGATGTATTCGGTGATATTCCTTCCATCTTCAACCACTTTCTTTACCCAACTTAGTTTCCCTATGTCCTCAAGGAGCAAGTCAAGACAATGGGCAGCACAAGGGCTCCAAAATAATGTCGGATGTCTAGCCATTAGAAGTTTGCCGGCTGCCACATATGCAGCTGCATTATCAGTCACAACTTGGATGACATTCTGCACTCCCACATCCATCACCACTTCATCCAACATGTTGCACAAGGTCTCCGCATTCTTCACTTCATTGGAGGCATCAATTGATTTTAAAAATACTAACTGTCCTCCTGAAGCAACTAGAAAGTTGATGAGTGTCCTGTTCCTACCATCTGTCCATCCATCAGAAAGAATGGTGCAGCCATTCTTTTCCCAAATAGTCCTTTGCTCTTCCACTAATGCATGAGTGTTTTGGACCTCATCCTGCAATAACGGTCCACTTACCTCGTAACGGCTTGGGGATTTGAACCCCTTACCTGCCACAGTCAACGCGGTGACCAATTGGTCCCAAGATGGACTAGAAATAGCATTGAACGGAACATCGTTGTAGATAAAAAATCTAGCACACGCCACCTTGGCTTGTTGGTGAGCCTCTTTATTCCATGCAGTGCCAAGCAATCCAGGTTGTGCACCAGGAGTGTTACGTGGAATAAAGAAGTTTTCCATGTTGCTGTCCAAAGTTCCCTTTGCTCGTATCCGTGGCCCAAGGGAAGAACCAGATGTCCCCACATCTGTATGTGACCCCATGGAACTCAAATCTGCCCTTGGGGCTGCCATTGCCTCTGCTGTTCTCTTTTTTGTTGCCTTCCTTTGATCATATGCTTCAAGCGTTGCTATTGCATCTCTCGTAGCCTCTTCAGTACATTCCGTACAGCTTGTGGTATCTCGGCATTGAATTTTTGCAAGGTGATATTTGAACCTATTAATGCCACCTTTTACAATTTTTTTGCAATGGTTGCAAAAAACATCTCCTCGTTTTGGACCTGGTCTCCCATGTTTCCAACAAGGGTCTCTCTTTTTGCCACCAACTTTAACTGTAGAAGCTGAATCCATTTTCTTTCAAAAAGATGTGGAAAAGAACCTAGCAAAAGAGAGGCAACATTTAGAGATAAATAACATTGTTACCAAAAAAAATCACAAACATCCAAAAATTACAATGACTGTATAACTGTATTTTATTTACAGTCAAATTAGATGACTCTCTAAAATTAAAATTTTTAATTGGTTGTGTATTTTTTTAAGTTTTTAACTTCAAATTTAAATTTAAATGAAATACTTTAATACACATTGACATTACACAGTTGACAGTCATTTCAAATGACTATGAGTATTTCACAATTGACTGTGTAATACACAGTCATTAATTACAATGTACATTAATGATTAATGTATTACACAGTCATCAGTCATTTGAAAATGACTATGTATTACACAGTCATTTCAAAATTTCAAATGACCGTGTATTACACAGTCATCAGTCATTTGAAATTTTGAAATGACTGTAATGATTGTGTATTACACAGTCATTTGAAAATGACTGTGTAATACACAGTCATTTCTCATTTGAAATGACTGTAATGATTGTGTATTACACAGTCATTTGAAAATGACTATGTAATACACAGTCATTTGGAAATGACTGTGTATTACACAGTCATTTCAAATGACTGATGACTGTGTAATACACAGTCATTTGAAAATGAATGTGTATTACACAGTCATTTGAAATGACTGTGACTGTGTAATGATGACTGTGTAATACACAGTCATTTGAAATGACTGTGACTGTGTAATGATGACTGTGTAATACACAGTCATTTGAAAATTTGAAATGACTGTGTATTACACAGTCATTTGAAAATTGAAATGACTGTGACTGTGTAATACACAGTCATTTGAAATGACTGTGACTGTGTAATGATGACTGTGTAATACACAGTCATTTGAAAATTTGAAATGACTGTGTATTACACAGTCATTTGAAAATTGAAATGACTGTGATTGTGTAATGATGACTGTGTAATACACAGTCATTTGAAAATTTGAAATGACTGTGTATTACACAGTCATTTGAAATGACTGTGACTGTGTAATACACAGTCATTTTCAAATGACTGTGTATTACACAGTCATTTCAAATGACTGATGACTGTGTAATACATAGTCATTTGAAATGACTGTAAATTGTAATTACTAATTACTAATGATTGTGTATTACACAGTCATTTGAAATGACTGTGACTGTGTAATACACAGTCATTTGAAATGACTAAGACTGTGTAATACACAGTCATTTTCAAATGACTGTGTATTACACAGTCTTAGTCATTCGAAATAAAACAATACAAAAAGATACCTGGTTGTGCGTGCAAATGCAAACAATACAGTCATTTTGACTGTGTAATACACAGTCATTTCAAATGACTGTGTATTACACAGTCAAAATGACTGTGTATTCGAAATAAAACAATACAAAAAGATACCTGGTCGTGCGTGCAAATGCAAACAATACAGTCATTTTGACTGTATAATACACAGTCATTTCAAATGACTGTGTATTACACAGTCAAAATGACTGTGTATTCGAAATAAAACAATACAAAAAGATACCTGGTCGTGCGTGCAAATGCAAACAATACAGTCATTTTGACTGTGTAATACACAGTCATTTCAAATGACTGTGTATTACACAGTCAAAATGACTGTGTATTCGAAATGAAACAATACAAAAAGATACCTGGTCGTGCGTGCAAATGCAAACCCTATGCAAATCGCATGGCGTTTTTTGCCTTCCGGAGTCGCGCGAGCCGCGAAATGGAATAAAGACTTCGGTTTTTTTTTTGCCTGCGACTTAAGTCGCGTTTTTCTCGCATTTTGTGCCGCGTTTCGGGCGGGTTTTGGCCATTAACGGCGATTATTTGCCAAAAAAATCGCGGCGAGTATATAAAAAAATCGCCCCGAGTATTTCCGCGATTAACTCGCGCAGGATTATGGATCGCGATTACTCGCGAGTTTTTGAATTGCTCGCCGAGTTTTTCATCTATGATCTCAACAATGGGAATCTTAGGAAGATTCTTCATTTGTTTTTCCAAGTGAAGGACTTGATCAAAAGCAGTGAGAAGAGTCGTCTCCCATCCAGGGTCAAGTTCTTTGGTCTTCTCAATCAGGAACATAGTAGTATACATTTGATCTCGTTGCCTTTCTATGACAATGTTCTCTTCCTTACAAAAGATGACTTTGATTTTGTCCTCCAACTCCTGGATGTCCACATCTGTCTCGATCTCAATCCACCTGTCAAGGATGGTACACAACACCTCAAACACCTTGTCTTGAATTGGATGGATGATGCCTTCAACTCGGCTACATCTGGTGTTGACGTCTTCAAAAAGAACTTCCTTCATCTGGAGCAGAGCTGACCACTACAGGAGGCTATGGGTTCCTCCATCCATTATATTTTCTTGAGCTAGAATCCGTCTTGGTGTTTCTCTTATCACTTGTAAGACTGGGATGATAACATCTCTTGTGTGAGTGAATGCAGCCACAGTTATCATTAGATTATGGATAATCTCAAGGACCTGGATAGCTCGATGAACTGTCTTCATCATTCTGGTTGCAAATTCAACGGCTACCTTGTGAGATTCATCAATCCAAGAACTCATGAGTTGAACTAGGCTCTTTACCCTTTCTGCCTCACTTATTGATTCAAGAGGAAGTGCGTGTAAAGGAGATATTGCTGGATCCTGTCGTCTCAAAGGTTGGTTAAGATGGCTAAAATAATTCCTCCAAGCATTGACCTCCTTTTCAAGCTTCTTATTCTTTTCCACTTCCTCTTTGAGTTTGTCTTTGAGTGTTTTCAGTGAATCAGTTGCTTCTTCCATAGCCTGCTCAGTGGTAAGTGGACCAAGATCAAATGTTTCTAGATCATATTCTTCTGCTAGAATCTCATCTTCATATTTGTCCACCACTAGTGTAGCTATCTACACTTTTTTGGATCTTGTCTCATCTCTAATTACCTTTGACATCTTTGTGGCCTTCTTCTTCTCTATCACTTCATGAGAATTTCCTATAAGGCTTTCCAAGTCAAATACATGTTCTTCCTCTTCAACCACAACTACCCTTGTCAGCCTCTCTTTCAACCAATCCGGAATTGCAGATCTCGTTTCCCTCACTTGTATTTCTTTAGGTAGAGGTCTATCTTCCCGGAAAGGAGATGTTGCTTCATCATCATTCTTTTCTTCTTGTTGCTCATTAGCACCAACTTGGGGAGATTGACTTGATGAATGCTGAGGTGTCTGTCCTTTTCCTTGTTTATCATTCTGTACCATGGATTCCATAGACTCATCAATTTCATACACTATCTGCCTCTTATCTTCTCCTTGACTTGCTTCCTTTTCATGCCTAGAAGATGTGCTTGGTGGGCGATCAGGATTCATTTTCTGCTTCTTGTTGGAAGGTTCTCTTTTCTCAGGTCCTTCCTTCCTCTTTGAACCTTTGGAATGAGAAGTATTCTCACTCACACTTGCCTCTCCTTCTTCTAGTCTTGCTTCCACGGTGAATGTCATAGATACATTCTGCTCCTTCAACTTTTGATGTTGTACATCCACCCTTCTGCGAGTGCAAGATAAAACGGGAGCCATCAAAGCTCTTAGGTCTAAAACCTCGGGCTCATTCCAATCTATCTTCAATTCTTTATCTTCCCTCTCATAGGACGACTGGAGGTATCTACCATTATCGTGGGCTTGATCGGCTACGCTATAAATTTTGCATTTCCTGATGAGATCCAAGGATAACCTGGAATGCATCTTTCTTTTGACCTCTACATCATCTTGGACATTCATCCAAAAGTACTCCACCTGAACCTCATGCTTGTACTTCTTCCTGACTGTTTCTTCTATATGACCATGAGGATCAAAATTCTCTCTCGAGGCAAAGGATGTGAATGAGTATAGAGATAATTCCTTCTCTGCATCTTCTGCGGCTTGAGTATTAGGACACACTTCAACTGAGTTCCCTAGTATGATGGGCACGGGAATTTCATTTCCATGCTTGTGTCTGGATGCTTTCGCATAAGCTGCCAACTATCTAGTCACCTCAAGTAGTACTATCCTATCTGTAGGATATCTTGGCAACATGTAGGGCGGTGAAGGACACCCATGAACTCTGATGTATGTGAATTTTGGAAACTGAATGAACCATGCACCATGCTTCTTCACGAGCTCGTGCGTCCAGAGACAGTCGATTGTGAATCCCACCTTGCAATATCCTGGTAATATTCATCGTGAAGGTGTCATTGACTAGCTTGTAGTCACTTCTTGGCGGATGATGTAATTGAACATAAGAATCACAAACTCTTATTTCTCCGGGTCCTCTTCCAATAACTCCTCTGTGAGGTAGTCCTGCATACTCAAAACCTCTGATCAAGGCATATACAACATATGAACTCATGTGAAATGACTTGGTAGGCCTTAGTCTTCTTAACTGCACGTCCAGGCTATTGCTAATGATTCTAGCCCAATTGAGCATTCCCTTTCCTTGGACAATCAGTTGTATGAAGAAGAACATCCATTTGTCAAAGAAGAAAGCTTGAGAGGCACCCGTGACCCGATAGAGCAAGGTTATCAAATCCTTGAATTCTTCTTGGAAGTCTATTCTGTGCGGTGTATTGGGAATCTTGTTCAGGCGAGGTCTGCTCTTGAGTAGCCAATTCTTGTTGATGAAGTTCAAGCAGGAATCAGGATCATCCTCATAGATAGACCTAGCTCCTTCTAGACTTTTATAGATCATGTCTCTATGTTCCGGGAGATGAAAAATTTCACTTATAGCTTCCTCTGAAAGATAGGCTAAGATACTACCATCCTCGGCTACGATCGTCCTTGAGTGTGAATCATGGTGCCGGGCACATTCAATCATCAACTCATGACACTTGACTGCGGGAGGGAAACCTGCAGCTTTGATGATGCCACTCTCAATTATCTTCTTTGCAACAGGTGACGGCTTGCCGATGTAGGGCGCTTCTCGAAACTTCTTCACATTGAGGTTTCCTAAGTTGGTGTCTCCGATATTGCTCCACTTGAACACGATCCTGGTCTCTAATTCGTCATTCCTTTGATCCTCCTTGATGAGAGCCTGTCAAGTAGTAGATCCTCCGGCTTTGGGGGTCGTCATTTGATACCTACACAAAAGCTTAAAGTTAGGGTTTGAGCATAATGTCTTCATTATAGGAGATTTTAGACCTTCCAAGGAAATAACTAAATATTAATTTGAAAATAATGATAAATCTAAGAATTATGAATTTTCAAATTAAATTAGAATCAGATTGTACAAGACTTAGATTTTTCAAAGGATTACTATGGAAAATCAAACTAAATCTTGAATAAAAATTTCAAAAATCTGATTCTTCATACCTCTTCCTTGAATTTTAGCTATCAACCTTGAAAAATGAATGAAGGGAGATGAGAATTTGCTGGACAAGGACGTTTAATCTGAATTTCAGGTCCTCCTTTGGAATTAAGCTTCAATCAGCCTTCAAAGGAATTTCGCCTTCTACTAGCCTTCAAATACTTGGCAAATTCTGGAAATTAACCTCCAACTAGCAAGAAATTCACCTCCAACTTAGCTAGAATTCGCTCCTCTAAATCTGCTCTTCAAGTTCACATGAGAACAATGAATGAATGATTTGAATTTGTCACAATACACCTCCCTTATATAGGGCGCTCACCTTGATTCTCCTTGAGGCCGACTTGGCAAATAGGGAATAAAATGAAACAAAACCCCTCTTAAAGGATGGCCGACTTGGCAAATAAAGGCAAAATAATGAGTAATGAGCGCTCAATCATAATTTTTTATTTTTAAAATTAATTCCAAAGCTTCAAAGGTGGATTTTTCATTTATTTCAAGGCTTAGAAATTAATTAATTAAATTATAAATGCCTTAATTCATGCGAACTTGTTTCAGCCTCTCAAATGTCTTGTAATAGGCTAATTTAGTGAAAAATTATGGGCTAGCTTAGGAATGTTAAAGCTTGATTAAGGCTTGATGAATCTTCATTCCTTAGGCATTAAAATATCCAAAGTGATGTAGGTCTAAATCCTTTCAAGGCTTATTTGAACCCCTTTTCTAGGCTTGTTCACTTCATGAATCAAAATCTTTACAACCTAGATTTGCAATCTCCCATTTCCTTGTCTTCACAATTTTGCAACTTGCCCTTGACTCAATCTAACAAAGATGAAAAATAGGTGTTTTTGAGGATTTCGCCCTGGACCCTTTGGAAGGGTCAGGAGTGATTTCCCTGGCTAGGCCATGAATACCATATTTTCTTCACTTCAAAATCCTCCGGAAGGCGAGCTTACGCTTGTTTTGGCCTAACAAAGTCTTGGATTTCAATTTTTAGCTCTTCACATGAGTAAATTGGGTGAAAATAGGCATTTCGCTCTGGACCCTTTGGAAGGGTCAGGAGCGATTTTCTCTTTTTAGGTCAAAATTCATCTTTGCTTGATCATTAACCTTCTCCAAGGCAATCCCCAAGGTCTATTCATCTCAACCACCGAGTTGGCTCAACAAGATTTTGAAGGAAACACTGCTTTTTATGAATTTCACTCTGGGCCCTTTGGAAGGGTCAGGAGCGAAATTCACCTCTCAGGCCAATTTTCCAATCTCCTTCACTTCAATTCATCAAAATTCGCTCAATTTGAACCCACTTCTCAACTTACTAGCATTGGTTTGATCTTCACAAGGCAAAAAAGGTCAATTTTGCTCAACAACTTAGCCAGGGACAGGACGTATCTAGAATTTCGCTCTGGACCCTTTGGAAGGGTCAGGAGCGAAATTCTCTCTTGAGCTCAAAATTCACATTTTTTGAAGGTCCAAATCTCTCCAAGGCATTCTAAATAGCTTCTTTCCCTGTAATCTAGGCCTAGTTTTACTCAAATCTTGAAGGAAAAGGTAACTTTAGTGTTTTTCGCTCTGGACCCTTTGGAAGGGTCGGGAGCGAATTTGTTTGCTTGTAGCTCATTTTTCATCATTCCAACTTCAATCCACCTCACAAGGCTAGGAGATAGTTCTCTTCTTTCACCCAATCCAAGTTTGATTTGTTTTTGCAGGGCAAAATAGGGGATTTTAGGATTTTCGCTCTGGACCCTTTGGAAGGGTTAGGAGCCAAAATCACTTCTAGGCTCAATTCCTTCATCTTTCATGGTCTCTAGCAACTTAAAGGCACTCTTAAGGGCAACTTCCTCTTGATTTTGCCTTATCCCACACTTGACCTAGCAAAACTTGATAGCAAAAAGAAGTTTTGAGAAAATTCGCTCTGGACCCTTTGGAAGGGTCAGGAGCGAAATTTTCATTTTTGACCCAAAATCATCATCTTTTAAACTTGAAACTTCTTTGCAAGGTAGGATTTCATCCTTCATTACCCTAGGAATAAGGTTTCATGTCCAAGGTCAAAAGGTAGGTTTATAAGGAATTTCACCCTGGACCCTCTGGAAGGGTGAGGAGCGAAATTCCCTTTCCTGGCTAGAATCCTTCATTTTCACAACTTCTAAACATCCCCCAGGATTTCAACATGTTCATTCTTCTTCTCATCATGTCTTGGACACCAAAATTAGGCCAAATAAGGCAAGAAATGTCTCTTAGAGAGATTTTTGCTCTGGACCCTTTGGAAGGATCAAGAGCGAAAATCACTTCTTGGGCTAAATCCTTCATTTCTCCCTTTCAAAACGACCTCAAGAGGCAAAAGCAAGTTATTTTCTTCCATCCATGCCATAACAAATCAAAAACTTGACTTCCTTTATTGCAAAAGTAAGAGCTTTTAGGAATTTCGCTCTGGACCCTTTGGAAGGGTCAAGAGCGAAGTTTCCTTTTTGGTCCAAAATCCTTCATTTTCAATGCTTTCAAACATTTCAAAGGCAACAAGAATGTCCAAGCTTCCTTCCAAGATACCCTGCACATCAAAATTTAAGCAAACTTAAGAGGAAATGAGCTTCAAGAAGATTTTCGCTCTGGACCCTTTGGAAGGGTCAGGAGCGAAAATCTCATTCTCGGCTAAATTGCTCACTTTTTCAAGCTTCAAACCACTTCAAGAGGCAAGATTGAATCATTTTCCAACATTAGGAACAAGGCTTCTAGCCCATTCAAGGCAACAAACAAGGTGTATGATGAATTTCGCTTTGGACCCTTTGGAAGGGTCAGGAGTGAAATTCTCCTTTAGGCCTAAAATCTTGTTCTTGAATATCAATCAACTCCATCTCCAGGCAAAAACATTTCAATTCATCCTCAAACATGCCTTAGAAAACAAAACTTAGCCAAAACTGAGAAGAAAATGAAAGCAACAAGGATTTTCGCTCTGGACCCTTTGGAAGGGTCAGGAGCGAAAATTATATTCCTGGCTAGTTCTTTACCTTGTTTCACTTCATTTTCCATCAAATTTGATCAAATCAACTCCCTTGCTTCACAATCAAAACAAATCTTCATCCAATTTGGTCTAGGTAAGGTTGAACTGGGTTTCAGGGCCAAAGGAAGGCAGGAAAGGGAGATTTCGCTTTGGACCCTTTGGAAGGGTCAGGAGCGAAAATCTCCTCCTAGACTGGCTTTTATCATTTCAAAGCCTAAAAACTCTCCTTCAAGGAAAAAATGTATCAACTTTCTCAATTATGCCTCAAAAGTCAACAATCTTGGTCATATTCTTCCAAAACTCCTTCAATCATCATCAGGTGCATTTGCTCATCAATTTCTGAAATCACCACTTCGATCTCCTTCTGATCACCAACTCTGCTCAATCGACTCAGACCTGGAAGCAAACAGGACTCTAACAAGAAAACCATCAAACTGGACCTACCCTGACCTTAGACCTATTCACCCTCTTCTTTTGGTCTAACCAGCTTGATCCTCCTGAAAGAAGTGCTTCATAAAGGCAAACTTAAGGTTCCAGGCAGACAACTAACGACCTCTCAAAACTAGGCTAGACTCAGCTTGAAAGAAACCCTAAAACAAGTTTTCAGAGATTAGCCCTAATCTAGCCAGCCCAGGCAACTACTCACTCACTCAAAAAAACTAGTGAGCAGAGAGAAAAAACTAACTAAGGGAAAGCAAAACCCTAAGAAAAAGAGGGGGTCCCCATTCTGATGGGGCAATGTGTGAAATGGTCACAACACTAATCTAGCAATCTAGTGAACCATGGGAACACTCCAAGGCTTGTGGGTTGCCCAAAGCTTATAGTGAATCTCCAAAGAACGCTGGTTCATTTTAGCTCAATAAAACAATTCTTTGCTAGGAAAAGGGAAAGAAACTACAAAAAATATAAAAAATCTTCTCTAAGTAGGTGATACACTAGATGTTTGAGACCTATGCTTTTGATTTTGCATACAAATGTTCAATTAGCATAGTGGAATTGCTTGCAGAATACTTGGTGAGCTTTAAAAATTAGCAAGTTTTTTGCTGTCTTCCAATAAAAACTCACCAAAAAACTGACTGAATTTTGTGGAAAAGTCACCAATTTTTAGGTGAGTTTTTCCCAAATACTTTGTGATTCTGTGGCAAAAACTTGGCTACATAAAAAAGGCCCAAAAGCATGAAAAAATTATCTTAAATATTTTTTTTTTCAAGGGAATATCCCCCAAACCCCCACTTCAAACCAGCAACTAGGGTTGGGTTTTTCTCACATCTAACACCTTATGCAGCTTGCTATTGCTACGCCTCAAACCCATTATGGTCTCCACTCCCAAACCCCCACTAGTTATTGGGATCTCTTGTTATATAAGAAATTTGATTACAATGAGGAGGTCTAGGAGTGTAGACCAAAATCGATAACTTAGACAACTAATTTTATCACTATCAGAATATCATTGATCAATGATGAAATATCACACTAGATCAATATCTGAGATTTAAATGTGATTATTAGAAATTTAGAACTTCTCCTTAAGTTTTGACTAGACCAAGGAAGAGGAAGATGTAAAATTTTGTAATATGCAATTTATGAATTATGTTGAATCAAGATGATGTTCAAAGGAAATGATCATAAGTTCATAGTAGTTGTCAGCTAACTATTATATTAGGATTCCACATGAGGATGCAATTTTGTACTCTGTTGCATCGAAATCAATCAAATTTAATAGAAAACACTTTAGTACTCATTTATTTACTCATAAGATTCATCTTATCATTGAATTTTGAAAAACAAATTGTGTTTCCAATGAAGTTTAAGCAATTTTTCAAGTCGCCAAGTTGTTTTTTGAGCTTGCTGAATTTTGTCGAGTCCAACTTTGTCAACTATGGTTCAATAGTGTAAAGTTTATTCAATTTCATAATTGAAGATCAAGTTATATTACTAATAATGCTATGTGATTATTATTTCTAAATTCAATGTCTAATAATTGTGATTTATGATGCAGGCTGAAGGAGAGAGATCATTTATCGTTTTCTATGTCTTCTCCAAATGATTCTTATCGGCCTTTATATGTTTAGGCAATCGATCAATAGATGTCTTGACTGGTCATGCCTTTTAGGCATGACCGATCAAGGCACCTATTGATTGGTGCCTCTTCATGCCCGATATCAGTTATTATTTGGTATTTAGCAATTATCATTAATTATGCAGCCCGATAATGAATCGGTGTTTGATAACAAAGCGGGGTTTAATTTATGTTTACCCGATACCATTACATTGCAGGTTTTATAACATAACATTATATGTTATCGGGTTAATACCTTGATAACATATTAATGTCTATTCATAAAATGAATCGCCATAATATGCTATCGGGTTAATTAGCCCGATAGCATATAGATCAATGCTTATCATATATGCACAGTGTTAACAATTGCTAATAACAGTGACAATATTTATAATTTGACAATCATTTGTTAAAACCCGATTATCATATTCAAATCGGAAAGCATAGCAAAGAAGAATAAACAATAATAGAATTAAGGAGGTCAATTGCAATGGTTAGAGATGTCTTATCTTGCAGAAGCTATTATGCATTAACAAATAGTTGGGTTGTTTAATGCACAATTTCAATGTTTTTTGCATTCTCATGTGTCAATATTTTGTAGAAAGGTGTGAGTTCTTGGCAGTTTTAGAAGGAAGAGAAAAGTATTTTTTCACAACTAATGATTGTTTCAACCATAGTAGCATTAATTGTTTGGAGAATCAATCAGAAAAACAAAGTTATAAGATTTTATGGAAAAATCGAGAAAAATTTGGGAAAAATTAGATTTACAAAAAAAAGTAAAAAATTGCAGAAAAAAAAATCAAAACCTTTTTTTTTTTTAATATTTAAGGGCATTTCCATAGCATAGAGATATTTAGGCAAGTAAAATAGACACCTCAAAACATGAATTGTAGAAAATAGATTTTCGTTGTTTATATTCTTATCGCTGATTACATTGATGTCAAAATGTCAATTACAATATAGTTTGTGACTTTGTACAAAGTCAACCTATAAACTAAGTACAAAATTCCAAAAAATCAAATGTATGCAATGACATGCTAGAGGGCAAGAGGCATTGATGATGAAGCTCCAGGTGAGAGCTTGACCTAGCTTGTTCAACCCATTCACGATCCAAGTTGGCTTCCGTCATGAGATCAAAATCTTCAGGATCAAGTGGAGTATCATCGTCATTTGCAGCAATCAACTCAACTCTAGACCTATCTCATCGAGGTCAATTGGCTCGTCTTCCTTAATAGTTCCTGATTTTGCCCATGTAAAAATTAGTCTTTGCCTTTTAAATGAAAAACACAATGAATAGTGAATACAATTTCAACTACTACAACTATATATTAATATTCTTACCTTTAGCTTTCTTTATCTTCAAGTGGAGGTTGTGGTGAACAAATGCCAAGTCATTCATCCATTCTTGTGTTATGCAGTTGCATTTTTTGGAATGTATGTGTTCAAAAACACTCCAATTATGCTCACAAGGTGATGAGTTGCATGGTTGGTTCAAAATGCGCACCACCATCCACCTTAAATTTGGTAATTCATCTCCAAAAGAAGCCCACCATTGAGCTGAAAAACACATTATATGGAGATGATATTGTAAAACTAAGAATATCTTAAAATCTTAACAAACTTAATGAGCATGTTGGCAAAATAAAGAGACTATCAAAAGTTTATAGAGTCTACCTGGTTGGATGGTCTTTCTACCTTGCATGGCAGCACTAGAAGAGAGAATACTCTTAGCCTGCTTGTACACTTCTAACTCTAACATAGGTGCATCAAATTTATCCATGTTTGGAAACATTTGTTCGTGCACTTGTAGAAGCCTTGTTTGATCTCAGCATCAATATCAATGAATGAAGTCTTGCAGAATAACAAAGTATTGACCAAGTATCCTGCAACATGGAGAGGAATGTGCATCTATCCATCCCATCTCCTATCAATTATGTTCCACAATAGCAAGTACCTCTCCCTATTATTTCACAGCTTACTCCTTGGCCCTATCCATGGCCTCATACACATATCCCATGGGGGGTTTTTCCCCATCCACTAGTCTCAAGACTTCTACTAGAGGCTCTGAAAATTCTACAATTTGTTCAATCAATTCGCAAAAGATGTTAGAATATATGTACTCTGCCACTGCTATGCCATTTGCTTGATTTGTGAAGTCAAATTTCATCCATTCAGCTGAAACAAACATTCGCCTCAAATCACTTTTTTGCTCACATAGTTTCTGCAAAGTATAGAAGTGTGTTGCAAATCTTGTCACCCCTGGTCGAACTAGCTTCTTGCCTCTTGTGAAAGAACGCATTAGAGTCAAAATCCTCATGTGATTATAAATAAATTTGGTAACCTTGTGAGCCTTCTGCAATGTGTCCTTAACCCATTCATTTTTCCAATGTCCTCTAGGGTTAGACCAAGGCAATGTGCTGCACATGGTGTAAAAAACATAGAGGGGTATTTATCTGTCAAAAGTCTCCTAGCAGCAACACAAAAAGTAGCATTGTCTTTGATAAATTGAACCACATTTTGTGGCCCTACATCCATAACTACTATGTCATGCATCTCAAACAAAGCAGCTGTGGATTTCATTATATTAGATGCATCCACAGATTTCAAAAAAATAGTACCAAACTCATATGAGACAAGGAAGTTAATGAGAGTTTGGTTCCTTCTATCTGTCCCGCCATCTGACATAATATTGCAACCAGTAATAGCTCACTGTAACGATGTTTTTTAACAACATCGTCAACATCATGTACTACATCTTTGAGCATACCAACCCTCAATGATTTTGAGTATACTTTGAAAGACCTTCAGTAAAGAACTCACTTTTTAAGAATTTTGTACTATATTAGTGGAATTAAGTCATGTAAGATCCATATAGGTACCAGACATAGAGACTACAATTTAAAATCAAATAACTTGTAATCTTGAATCTATGACAAAAGAATAAGTGGACACCTTTGGTAAGGAATTCACTTTTAAAAACTTTATAACATACTGATAAGAGTAAAACATTCACTTTTAAAAACTTTATAACACACTGATATAGTAAAACATTCAAATTTTGTGATGCTTCATATTGTCATTGATAGTTAGCATTCTAAGGGTCAGATTGGTCAGAGCAGCAGCCAACGTAAGGGGAAGACAACTGATCAAACATCAGAAGTATGTAGTGGTAATACAACATTTGGATAGACATGTTTAGATAAAACAAAATTTTAATAAATCATAAAAGGACTTGGACAATAACTAAAATTTATTAGACGGACCTGTTAAATGGCTCAATGACAATATGAAGCATCACAAACTTAAAATACTTGGAATGCTTGATATAAAAATTTTGATATTATGTTATATTACCACCACATACAGCTAAGAATTAAAATACTTGAAATGTTCTAGATGGAAAATACCTGGGAACTACGACGTTTGCTCTACCCCTCATGTTGGTTGCTGCTCTATCACTAGCTTCTACTTTGTCGTGTCGGATGAACTGCGGAGTGTTTAGCTCTGTCACGTTGGATGAACTGTGGAGTCTTCTGCTCTTTCATGTCGGATGAACTGCAGAATTCTGCCTGCGCGAAGGGATTTATTAAGTTTTCGCAGCATTTTATTTCATTTTTGTAACGTTTTTTCATCTTTTCCTGATGCTATGATAGGTTTTAGGTTTTGCGTTTTAATCGCGACTTTTTAATGCAAAAATCATTGAAAATCGTTGATGATTTGATTTTTGGGGGGAATTAGTCGCCGTGGGTGCCAATTCCCGATTAATCAGGTATACTCAACTTTTTTTTTCTAGATTGTTGCTTTTATGGTTTCCACTATAACACAAAGTACAATCCACATAAGATATGCAATTTTCCTGTTTTAAAGTGTTGGAAATGGGACGTTCATTCAAGGATTTGACAAAAAATCACAATATTGTCAGATTGGAGAGATTCATGCCCTTAGGTCCCAAAAAAGGCAAGAACCAAGAGATCAACCGATCTTTAAGGATTGTAGACCAAAGAGAATGAAGAAGAAGATTACAAGAAACATTCAATTGAAATCGAGTCGGACAATTCCCAAGTCGAAGCCCTTCCCAAGAATGATGTAAAAGCCAAAGTGTCATCCAAAGCCGTCGTCGAGAAGAGAGGAAAACCTTCACATGAACTAACCAAGGCATTTAAGAATAACATACGTTGCATCTTTAGAATTATTCATCTCAAGAGAGAAACCAAGAATTGAAGGAATTGAACCAAAGACCCTAGGATGAAAGGATTACAAGAACAAGGTTGAAGATATCCAAAGTGCAAGGGACAATAACAGAGGACTTTATGGGACAATCCACTCATGTCCAATGCACAATGACACAATAAAATGAAAAGAATGGTGACTCCCTTAACAAGTTCGAATGTGGAAAACAAAAAATCCCATAGTTCATTGGGAATGGGTCTGAGGATCTTGTGAGGCACTGAAAGATGTGTGAAAGCATTTGCATAGAAAGTTGCTAGGAAGACAGACTATTGGTTGAGAGCATTTCCAACGATTCTAGTCACAATAACGGAGGACATGTAGAGGACTTTATGGGACAATCCACTCATGTCCAATGCACAATGACACATTAAAATGAAAAGAATGGTGACTCCCTCAACAAGTTCGAATGTGGAAAAACAAAAAAAATCCTATAGTTCATTGGGAATGGGTCTGCGGATCTTGTGAGGCACTGCAAGACGTGTGAAAGCATTTGCATAGAAAGTTGCTAGGAAGACAAAGACTATTGGTTGAGAGCATTTCCAATGATTCTAGTCAAGGTGGAGTTCAAATTGTTGAGACATGACAATGAGATTATGGCAGAGATCTACAACATGAAGCAAGGGAAAAATGAGAATGTATGAGCTTACAATTGATAAAGTTCAAGAACCAGCCAGTCAATGGACTGAAAATGTGGTGGTTCATCGAGTGAGTGTTCCCCTTGCTGCACAAAAAGATGAACCAAGAATTGCAGGAATTGAACCAAAGACCCGAGGATGAAAGGATTACAGGAACAAGGTGTAATGTCCCCTACTAAGTTTAGGCCTGTTTTAACCATAATTAATCCATCTCAACATACTTATGACTTAAACCAAATTGATTAGGGGACAAAATTATCTTAACATGAATCCAATTGGTGATACATAATCTTCTTTGTGATATTGAATTGATAATTCGATCTGATTTATAACCTCAGATTTACTTGTTCATTCAAAATTACTATTTCTATATATATTTATATATTTAAATATATTTACATATTTATTTTCACATAGTACTATACTATATATTTCACTGTAGAGTAGTTCTTATAAAATATTATAGTAATTATAATCATTATATTATTTTCTATAATTATATTATTATTAAATTCTGCATAAGAACATTATTGTACTTCATATATTAAGCATTCATATTAAGCACATCCCCATGCATACCACCCAGAACAAGGATGTTACTCCCTGTAACTTGATAACAATTCTGATCTGATATGATCGTTGGCTGCAAGATAATATATATTTCCTCCCTTTTTCTCCCCTCCATTCCTCTATATTTCAGTCTCTATTTATATCTGTTGTTTGCCACATACGAGTAAACAATTAAATGTAGAAAGTAAATGCACAGAACATAATGGAAATATATTAAAGAACCAATCTTTGTATTAATTCAACAATCCATGTACATCAAGTTCTTATAACATTACACGACTATGATGATGATACTAGAAAGGAATGGTACACAATATATAATACCCGAAGGGGTGCGACCAACCGTCGCGTCCAACTACCCTTCGGGATGACTAACTAACTGACTGTCGTAACTCATTATTACCGACGACAACATAAACATAATATGACAACATAACATGATGATTATTCCCGGCAACATCATCCCCCCCAAGAAAAGAAGTCATCTCCGGATGACTTAATACAAAATAGAGATGATGTTCATACATTAAACAGAATCAAGGTATAGAAGAAGAAGGGGGTAGAGGGGGCGTCCCTGCAGGAGGTAGTTGCACCGTTGATGAAGAAGATGCAGGAACTGCTGATGCCAGTCGAGCCCGGAACTCACACACCTACTGTGTCCTCGCCTAAAAACCCTTTTCTGCTGCCATCCGATGCTCGAGTGCAGATGTCACCATTATTGCTTCCACAAGGAGTTTTTTTTTTTTTCCTTGACATCACAGTCCTCCTCTGCCAAACTTGTCTGCAAAACATGATTTCCCGTCTCAGCCTCCACCAACTGCTACTCAAATGATACTGTCTCCCTAGCCAATTTGTCCTCGATAGCCACCCGCACTGCCCTCGCGGCATCCAACTCCTAGGTACGCTAAGCTGAGTCTCACGCTACTACTGCCTCCAACCTGGTGGTCAGCTCCTCCCGAGCCCTCTGTGCATCCACCAAGGCAACCTCACGTCTAGCCGAGACATACTCCCAGTTCCTCAAAGCATACCATTCATGCCTGGAAGTGGCCACAACCTTCTGGCACAAAGGCTAGGAGACGCCTCAAATCCTCCATCACACTCCCCAAAGGCTGATAATCCATCTCCCTCTACGGCTTATGGCTTCCATGCCAATGCTTAGCTTTAGGCTTCTTTCTGATAGTACAGAACAACCCCAACACTTACCGTGACTTCTCGGATGCCTTTGCCCAACTCAAAAGTGTATTGTAGCTCAAAAAATAAACTGGGGGTTTGGGGGCAGTGCCCTGGCTCAAGACTCCATTAAACGATTTTAAATCTGGTCGTCTATTTTTTTATTTTTTTTTTTCTTCAAGTGCCATCACCATCGTTTATCCCTGTCATGTTGTGGTATTTTCCCTTTCACCCTCTTTTAAACTGCCACCGCGCTCCTTCAGGCCTACGGATTGTAATGTCTCGAGCCCGTACAAAGGTTATCTGTCGTACGATGGAGTGGTCTGTCGTACGATGGCTGAGTCGTACAGCGACTGGGGTCACCTGAAGCTTGTTGTTGTACGGTGTTTGGGAAGGTCATACGGTGGATGTTGTTTGGTCGTACGGGTGTATGGTAGTGGTCGTACGGTAGATGAACACCCTCCGAGGCCGGTGACCTCCATCGACAGTGGTCCCACCACCACTTTTTTTTTTTTTTGGTTCTCCTAATCTAATTGTCGAGTCTTCGGCTCGAGTCCCATGCCTCTGGGATCGCCCTTCATCCTTCTCGGTTTGCCTCGCCCGAGAGTCTCCCGCTTTGGTCCCGTGCCTCTCGAGTCACCTGCTCTACCTCTTGAGTCCCCTTCCATCCTCTTGGGTCCCCCTTCGAACTCTCGGGTGTCCTTCTGGCCCCTCGCGTCCCCTACGGGCTTCTCATGGTAGGGTTTCCATTTGGACTCGTTGATGGCAAGTCTATTTTCAATGGCCATCTGAAGACCTGGAACCATAAATTCTACAGGAACCACAGTCTCCTTCCCGTACATAAGAAGAAGAAGAATAATAAAGATGCGGCCTTCCACGCAGGGTTCCAATCGTTGCCGACATGAATGATCTTGGGATTATCTACGTCATCGAGGTTTGGGGCGTCTCCCTTCCAATATTGTTTGTATTCCGGCAAGTACACCTCCTCTGTTACTTGCTCTGGTTCCTCTACTTCGAGCTTGTAGCTCTGGAACATTTCGTAATCCTCCATCTGCCAGTGAAAGAGCCCGTTCAATGACCTTGTCTCATCCTCGGAGCACTCTCCTAGTTTGAGAATCCCTTAGTCGTTGGGCTCCCTACAGCCCCGTCCTTCGTCCCTCGGGTTGCCTTCTCCTTCACCCTCCGATTCCGAAGATGATGCCAGTTCCTCACTAACCAACTGCGTCCTAAGGTCTATGATAAACTTCCTTCCTCCATTCTCCATAGACAAAAGTGTTCTTCCAGTTGTGGGTGGCCTTGGCTGCCACCAGCCACCCTCTCCCTAAGATCGCATCATACCCTTTTTCTTTAGTGGGATTACCACGAAGTCCAGTATGAAGGTTTGCATCCCGATGGTAACTTGCTGGCCCATCAGTGTCCCGATGGGTTTGATTCCATGTTGATCTGCTCCCAACAGATTGAATGTGGATGGCCACAACGTCGGCTTCCCTAGCTTCCACCAGGTTTCTTCTGGAAGAACCATTCACTCCTGATCCACCATCGACGATGGTATCGATTAGAATGGTGCCAAGGATACCCATCTCCACAATGGTTGGGTTCCTTCAAGTGTTAACTGCCAGCAACCTGGGGTCTATTGCAGACCCCCCAAGAACATCTGTGCGGTGGTTGGTATTGGTGCATGGTTGGGAGAGATTATTCAGCAACGTCGTTCATAATTGAGGCATCATCTAGAGGAGGTCGTGTACCTTCACAGGCACCTCCAGTTTTAAAATTTGATTTAGTATAGCCTCCTTCGCCTCTGGTCGGCTGGAAGTATCCTTCGCCTTCACCCTCTCTCGTATCTCTTTATCAATTTCTTCTCGTGCTTCCTGTACCCTTCGCTTCTCCGTCTCCGGGTCTGGCCACGTTGCTTGTCTGGCTTGGGTGTGGGTTACGGCCAGCACTTCCTATTCTTTGGTTTCCTCGATATTGAGCAAGTTGACGCCGTACTTCGGGCAGGTGGTGTCTTCGTGGTCTCCCGGTTCGCACCATTTGCACAAATATTGTGTGGCCTCTCCCTTCGAGCAATCTTGGGCGAAGTGCCCCCACTGGTTGCGCGCTCTGCATTGTATCATCGGTCGGCCTTTGGAGTTGTATTGGATCTGGCTCCTTGTATTGTTATTGTTGTTTCGTCCTCCCCACCGATTATCTTGGTAGCCTCCCGATGTTGCATTGTTGTTCTCTTGGGAGCTGTTGGTACCGCCCGATGTAGTTGGTTGTTCCTGCATAAGCAATACTTGTTGGTTTCATGTTTTCATGTTGCAGGGGCATTCCCTAGTGGGATGGCCCATCAACTAGCATATATCACAATAGGCTTTCTTTGAGCAGGAGCCTTTCGTGTGGCCGTCCGTATTACATTCTGTGCACCAAAGCTCCCCTTCGTCGGTCTTGCTCGGACCTCCCTTCATAACCTTCAACTCTTTCATCATCCTCAGCATGTCCTTCTGTAGGGCTTGCACCTTTTTGCCAGACTCACCGTCGCTATTGCTTCCCTCGGAAGAGTCATCCTCCTTGGACGAGCTATCCTTCTTCTTTTTCTTCTTGGATGTCTTGGTCTTGCTCTCAAGATCCATCGCTCTATTATATGCATCTTCGTACGAGGTTGGTGGAACAATTCTCATCTTCTTCCGAAGGGAGTGTTTCAATCCCTCCACGAACCATCTCTTTTTCAACCCATCCGCTGGTTGACTCTCCATTTTCCCAAACAGTTCCTTGAGCCGCCGACTATAGGCTCGGACCGTCTCGTTCTTGTTCTGCTTTGTGCCATAGATTTCAACTACTATTTCATTGTCATCTCTAAGGAGGCGGAACTCTATCTCGAACTCCTTCTTTAGATTGGGCCATGTTCCGACTTTGGCCTTATTCGTATCGGAGTACCAGTCGATGGCCACTCCCCTTAAGGTTGCTGGAAATTGTGTTACCCATTCATCTTAGTCGGTAACACCATTGGCCGCCCATATGGTTTCGCAGGTTCTGCAGTGCCTGACGGGATCCTCCTTCCTGTCGCCGGTGAATTTTGGCAGCTTCTGCCTATTGGCCATTGATGGGGGTCGTGTCCCCGAAGGTGGCTGTGTCTGTCGTGCACCCGCGCCACTCCCTCCTACGGCAGTGGTGTTTCCTGCTTGAGTGACTGGGGGTATGCTGTTTTGTCTGCCATGTGTCTGCGGCTCCTCCGCACCTACGGTCGTACGGTTGCCCTCACCTTCGTTCTCACTCGCATCTGCTGCTAGCTTCCTTCGGTGGTCCTCACTGCACGGCGTAAGGGATAAGTTCCTGAACTGATCCCGGGTCTCTTCAACCAGATTCCTTCGTAGCCTTGTTTCCTCCAAAAACTCTTCGTGGCTTCTCACCCTACGGTGTTCTGGCAACACGTAGAAATCTTCCTCGGCTTTTGCACCCTCTGTGACACCTCCTTGGTTCCCTTCGAGCAACCCTTCGGCAGGTCGTCCTTCGGCAAGTTGCCTCAACCTTTGTCTACGTTCTACTTCTTGTTCCAGAATCAAGGCCCTCTGTGCGGCCCCACTCCTTAGTTTGTGCCTTCTTGTTTATATCTTTGTTTAATAGGTTGGGCATTAATTCCAGTACATCTCCATAAATAGCAACAATGCGGGGCTAACTTCCAGTGCGTTCCACACAGCAATTGTTGGGACTTCAGCTTCCATGGCCTCTCTTTGGACGTAGGTCTCGATGGCCGCCTAAAGCAGGATTGAGAATTCCCTCGCTGCAGTGTCCTCTCTGTCGTAGAGTTCCGTTTGTGCGTCGTCAGCCTCTGGGTTAATCTCACCAACGGGTAGGCCCATCGTGTCCATACGCCATCCGCTCCTTCCTTTCCTGAGTATGTCTAGGCAACGGCGCCAGATGTTTGCCACATACGGGTAAACGATTAAATGCAAAAAGTAAATGCACCTAACATAATGGAAATATATTAAAGAACCAGTCTCTGTATTAATTCAATAGTCCATGTACATCAAGTGCTTATAACATTACATGACTATGATGATGATACTAGAAAGGAAAGGTACACAATATATAATACCCGAAGGGGTGCGACCAACCGTCGCGTCCAAGTGCCCTTCGAGACGACTAACTGACTGACTACCGTAACTCATTATTACCGACGACAACATAAACATAATATGACAACGTAACATAATGATTATTCCCGGCAACATCTGCCTTCCACGCAAAGACATGTTTCTTTATAAATAGTCACAATCGTTTATATTAACCTTTTCATAAACATTAATTAAATCAAATGCATCTCTTTTCTTGTACAAATCGTACCTTCTCATTAATAGACCATGTATTGACTTTAACTTTGGCTCACACCTTTTCTTTATCGGTCTTTAAGTGGAACAAATTCATTTTAGTTAATTTAAGTGCTTCCTTTCTTCACAATTAAATGTTGTCTTTCTCAATAAGGTCTTCTTAATGTCACTGCTCCTTATATCAATAAGCATCGCTGCTTTTATTATTGGTCACCTTTATATTCATTGCTTTGTTGATTAGTGATCATTGCTCGAATCGCTATTGTTCTGTAGTATCGAGAAAATTGACCACATTTATGAACTGAGTATTGAAGAAATCGATCAACTTGTAAATGAATTGCTACATTAATATTTACTTTCAGTCATGATCGCTGGTACTTGCTTCCAATCATGATCGCGGTCATTTCATATTGTTGGCGTCATAGACTCTAGTTTGCTCCTGCCCTTGTCCTTGATAAAGTCACATCATTGTCTTTGTCTTGGGTGTCAAACAAGGGGGTCAGCCCAAATGATATAAATATTAATTCAAACTTCTAATCACATTTATTTCTTTAATGAAATCCTCATAGTCAGATAACGTTTTAATTTCTTCTTCCATAGTCTTAATTAAATTGCTGACTTCTATCTCTCCTTGATCGCCGATCTGATTAGTATAAGTATACTGGAGTCTTCATTAATTATAAATCTGTTTACTACCCTTTATTTAGTTATTCGCTGCTCTCAACAAACTATTATAATTCCTTAATCAGATTGCAGCATGTAAACGTATGACTTATAATTTAACAATGTTAATACTAATACGTTTCCTGCCTTTTTATTTCATGTATAGTCCTTTTAATTGATGCAAAGGTAGACAGATCTGACATTCGTCAGATCTTGTCTGCTATTATTGAAGTATGCTGAATGATTATTCTAATTGTTTCCTCAATATTTATTTATTGTCTCTATAATAATCATTTCTTTTCTGGGATTTAGTTGATAATTATTGAACTTGAAATATTAATAAGAATTTTAGATGATGTTTTTTAATGAAATATGTAATATAATAATCTGTTTATTATTAGAAGGTTCATTCAAATCTTTAATTTGAATAAACAATAAATTCATTATTAAATAATTGATGCATAAGCATACTCAGAAATAGATTACTATTATTTGACAATATTGGAATATCACACAAGGTTGTAGATATCCAAAGTGCAAGGGACAATAAAGGAGGACATGTAGAGGACTCGTGTGGCCATGAGTGCACGTTAGGCATCAAAACATCGAGGTCGAGACAATCCACTCATGTCCAGCGCACAATGACACAATCAAATGAAAAGAATGGTGACTCCCCCAACGAGTTCGACTGTGGAAAAACAAAAAATCCCATAGTTCATTGGGAATGGGTCTGAGGATCTTGTGAGGCACTGCAAGATGTGCAAAACCATTTGGATAGAAAGTTGCTAGGAAGACAAAGACTATTGGTTGAGAGCATTTCCAACGATTCTATTCAAGTTGGAGTTCAAATTGTTGAGAGATGACAATGAGATTGTGGCAGAGATCTACAACATGAAGCAAGGGAAAAATGAGAATGTATGATCTTACAATCATAGGATCAAGGAGTTGCTGATAAAGTTCAAGAACCAGCCAGTAAATTGACTGAAAATGTGGTGGTTCATCGAGGGAGTGTTCCCCTCGCAGCACAAAAAGATGAAAGTAGTGCCTCCTTCCTCATATGCTGATGCTTACAATCATGCAATGGTAATCAAGAGTGAAAATAAAATATACTTCTAAGGGAAGAGGAGGGCAGATGATGAGGAGAGCACCAAAGGTACCAGCAATGAAGAACTAAAAAGAATCCAAGCCCTACAGGGGCATATGATAAGAATGATAAAAGAATTGAAGGCAAAGAAAGAAACCAATTAGGAAACTAATGAATGATGGTGTGCTAAGTGCAAAATTGATGGGCACATGAAAAGTAATTGTCCTAGAAAGGTTTTTTGTCAGATTTGCCAAGTGATGGGTCATTCAATAAAGAAGTGCACAAACAATTTTAAGACTAGAATTACACAAGTACTCTTCACACAAGGAGAGTCCATTCCATCGAAGCCACATAATGCATTGTTGGGTGGTTATCGATGAATGAGGAGGGCAAAATCAAATACAGTACAACTCCAAAGGATGTCAAATCATACAGTGCCGACAATGTAGCGAATGGGGACACTTTGCAAGAAACTACCAAATTAAGAAACGCAATGTACAATTATTGTGAAAATGGTGTGGACCAAGTGACCATGAAGACACTGACTGCTCAAGGAAAAAGGGTATTTGTTGATATATTGTCATTGATGTCAGAAATACTCAGTCAATTGATGGAGCAAGTAAATTGAAATAAAAGATTGTTTGATACTTCTGTTAATCTGATTAATGATAACTGATTCAAGATATAGTAAATGCCTCATTGTTGAAACCTAAGGCAACAAATTTCTAATGATCATGCAAGATAAGTGATAAACAAACAAACAAATCCCCCAAATGTCAGTGATAGGCCCACACTGGGGTTCAAGATAAAATAGGTTCAGCTCGGTCTAAATGTCAATCCGGGGATCATAAGCTTATGAAAGATGTCGTGGCTATTTGCACAAGGGCTGCAGGTAGTGAGATGAGTGGGGATGAAATGCAACCTACAAAAAAAATAAACTTACAACAAATCAAAATAATTCTATCGTCAGAAATTGTCACTTCCTGGTGATAGTATGCCAGTAATAGGAATTAAACTCACAGCTCCAAAGCAAACTAATCTAGAAATCGTAAAGCAATATAAAACATGAAATTTTAATCTAGAAAATAATCTCACGAGAAATAAACAACAAACCACGCTTGCAAACAAAATAGAAACGATATTTAATAAAGAACATAAATAAACACACATCTAGTCTAATAGAAATCACCAGACATCCCGAGAAGTGGATCCTGCCTCCTCAGTATGTCTGGTGAGGGACCATGAATGCCTTTATACACTTCTTCGATCAGAATAAACATTATTTTATTCATCCAAATATATTACAAAGTCTGCACACAATATTTTGCTACAGAAATCTGCTTACATAAAAGTCCATTCCCTCGTAGCTTCTACTATGCCTCTTAAATATGTGCAATCTTATAGCAGATGCATATAGAAATAGAGACTTTGTTTTGCTGTGGCCAACAACAAACTCTACAATAGAATGGCTTGCATAATCTTGTTTGTTGGCCACATATCAAAAGCAGGTTTGTTATAACAGCATAAAAATAGGAAACAAACAACTTTTGGTTTTCCTTCATACAACAAATCATAGATCCATACAAAATGATGATGCTGAAGTGGTATGTGAATATCTAGCAATATATTGAAAACATCATTCTTATAATAGCAACCAAATATAGCTAACGGGAAAATATGCAAGTTTCTCCACACGGTTTTAGGAATCACGGGTTCTTCTCCACCATAGGATTTTTTAGTAATACATTTCCACCGTGATTCAGCTTGGAAGCTGACATCATCTGTTGAAAAGACGACAGAAAATGACTTGTTGGTCACAAAGTAATATACAACAGTTTTTAACTAAAAAGTGACAAGGGTTGCACCCTCAAATATTCATGTTGAAAGATTTATTTTCTTGACGTCATGAAAATATATATTAGTAAACATAATCTAATATTATTTATTCACAAACTTTATCTAAAAACTAAATTAAATGTTACTTATATGTATTAAATCATATGCAACATAGAATGAGAAAATGGTATAGAAATGAAATATGGAAATGAATATGAAGGCATATGCAAGGACTAAAATATGGCATAAAATGAGACATAATTGGCTCTCATCAGTCAGTCTTAAAATGAAGGAGATTTAACTACATTTTGGATTAGTATAAATCCGCATGGAGTTTGATTAGACCTCCTTTAAAAAGATGGGTGTACATGGAACTGAAAGAAATTATAAATAATATAACCATAGACAAACAGTTAAAGATTATGGAGAACCATCAAAGGGTGCAATTAAGATAATTATTTGAAGAGGTGCAATTTAATTTAAGACATGATATGTTTATTATCACGCAGCGTGTTTACCATGACTTGTGTACTTCTCATCTTCAAATTGTACAGGCACTCCTTGATTGAATGCCCCAGCACTTGGCAAATTTCTCAAAACATATTTCTAGGACAATTACCTTTCGTGTGCCCATCCCTTTTGCACTCAATACACCATAGTTCATTACCTTCATTGCTGGTTCCTTTCTCAGCCTTCAATTCTTTCATCATTTTCAACATATCATATCGAAGGGCTCGTACGGTTTCAGATTCTTCGTCACTGCTACCTTCGATGCTCTCATCATCATCAGTCTTCCTCTTCTCTCGGGAGGATGTTTTATTTTCACTCTCAATGTCCATCGCTCGATTGTACGCATCCGCATATGAGGACGGAGGCACTACTTTCATCTTCTTGCGCAGTGAGGGTATCAATCCCTCCGTGAACCACCTCTTCTTCAACCCATCGGCTGGCTGGTTTTCCATCTTGTTCAACAATTCTTTGAGCCTACGGTTGTAAGCGCGTACACTCTCATTTTTCCCTTGCTTAGTATTATAGATTTTGGCCACGATCTCATTATCATCCCTCAAGAGTTTGAATTCCTCCTGGAATGCCCTCTTCAAATCACTCCATCTCGTCTTGTGTTGGGCATCGAGTTTTGTGTACCAGTCAATGGCGATCCCCCAAAGGGTGGCGAGAAATGCTTTCAATCGGTAGTCCCTGTCATCTTGTCCACTTGCCTTCCAAATGGTTATGCATGTTTTGCAATGCCGTGTTGGGTCCTCTGTAATGTCCCCTTCTCATTGATGCTCTTTCAATGGTCCATTAGCCTATTCCTGAGACCCGTAGGCTAGGTGGAATGAGTAATCAGGGTCTAGCATCGATGAAACGAGGACTTACTTTTTTTAGTAAGTCAGGGAATGACCATTCTGGTGCCACTGTCCTACTGAGCCCTCCTTGCTTTGCCTCTGGACGCGATGATCGTATTTTTCTGAGCATTAATTCTTGACTTACTATTTTTAGTAAGTGGCTGTGTGGCACAATTCTATTTTTGGCAGTAGACAGGGTTCTGAATTCTGCAGCAATCTGTGGTCGTCCGAGCTCAATTTCATCCTGGTGGTGATAATAATCAATGCGGGAGACAATTGCATCATAATTAAATATTATTTCCTTATCTTAAGGTTAATATTTAATTAATCTATTTATTGGCTACTGGTTTATTAAATTTGGGATTAATGCCTATTTAATCCTAAGTTTGGCAAAATTCAGTTGTTTTATGGAATGAGAAATATTTTAGAAGGATATTATTTCACTTTGCATCGCCATTATGTGCCTAAGTGTTTAACGTGGGTCCTCCCCCTTCTTGGGCGTGAGTTTTGACTTAGGAGAATGGGCGCTACACTTGGGTCCACATGTAAATGGAATAAAATTCAAATGCAAGCGTGGAATTTGGAGGGATGTCATTTGAATTTGAAGAATGAAGTTATAAATATGAGGCTTAGGTTCTCATTTGGACTATCTTGAAAATCTGTAATGTTATGCTGTCGGATTGGCGACAGAACTTGAGGCTTCGGAGTGCGTCTCCCTAGTGCTACCCGGTTTCGTACTTGAAATACAGTACCTAGCTGTGCCTTGTATTCTTCTACCTTCTCAAAGTTTTGCCATGGACATCTTGGTGTTGAAGTGGTTTTGGAAATTGCTGATTTCACCTGTGGCTGAAGCACATTTTTGCTCACACCTCTTCGCTGGAGCGCCTGACAATTATGGGTATCATTCCTATCTTCCTTCCTAGCACTCGCAATAAAGTTTGTAAGTTTATAGCACATTTGTTTGAGTTTTGAATTAATTATGCAAAATCGAAATTCCTAGTCTAGGCGTGGGTTTTTTGCCTTGCATTGGGATGCATGCAAATTAAATAAGGGTCTTTTTGGGGTGTTGTTTTGATTGGTTGCCATTGCATATGTTGTACGGTGGGTTTGGGACTGGTTGAGCTAATTTGGATGTAAAATGAGGGAGTTATGAGTATTTTGGCATTTCTCTAGGCTGCTGGTCTGTGTTTCCAGCCTGCAGATTGGTTGTAACAGAAATTTATATCTTTATTATAGAAATCTGCATTACTCTCCTCCTATCATTTCTATTATTGTAAGGTTAGGTAGTAGTACTACTAACCAGTTCTATCTTTGTAATTCTCATCTCGCTGAATAAGTAGAAGAGGCTGGCTTGCCGCCTGATATGCAACAAATTTGTAATTTTCAGTCCTCCCGCTCAATAAGTGGTCGAGTGATAAGTTCAATGTTTTGGTCCTCCCGCTGAAATATGCAGTAGAGTGATTGTTAATGTAATGTCCTCCAGCTGAAATACGCAGTAAAGTGATTGAACTTCAGTTTCTTGTAATCTTTCCCTTGGTCGGTTTACCGCCAAGAAGTTTAGTTTCTATCCTGCTGGATAAGCAGAAGGGGCTGGCTTGCTGCCCATGCATTGTAATTTTCAGTTTGTTTATTGATGCTGACAATCCCCAGAACACCGTATGCTCTCACCCTCCCAGTCTGGGCTTTCGGTGAACAAAAGGTGGAAGGGTTCCCTTTCAGTTGTTTTGCTTATTACTCTAACCTTAACGGGTTATTTGTTGTGGATGAATTGTTATTGGCCTGAAAAAACAAAAAAAAATTAGTGGGATATTACATCCTCCGACCCGTCTCCCATGAACTTCGGCAGTTTCTGCTTCTCCTGGGTGTTCAACATTGTTTTCACTCAGAAGGTACGTGTGTATTCACCTTGTGTGTTGGACCTGGGTGGACTGTTTTGACAACTACGTTCTAGTGCTTTCCCTGCACTCTCGGCCACATAGGCATCCTCTACACGTCCACCTTTAGCGTCCCCAACACTTCGAGTACTTCCAGGTGTGTCAGACCTGAGTGAACTGTTCCGACTGCTACGTTCCAGTGCTTTCCTTGCACTCTCAGACACGCGCGCGTCCTCTACACGTCCACCTCCAGCGTCCTAACACTCCAAGTACTTCCAGGCTTTGACTCGTCTCTGTGCTCCCTCCAGGCGAGGGTCGGTAGATCACCTAATCGCTTGGTCTTGACCACCTTGTGTCCTCTTCTCAACTTTGATGGGATCTACAAACAGGAATCACTCAAGGCTGACCCGATTTCTTTTAAGGCAATGGCACCAAAATGTTTACCGCTACATAATGTACATGACAATGCATACCAGGCACGACAGTAAAATATATCTTTATTCGCACATTCAATTATTACAGAGAAGAGACCAAAGATGGTCAGCCAAGGATTACAATAGATCCGACAATACCATCCCCCTTCCTTGACAGTACACGACATATTTAAAGGACCCAACGGTTGCCGAGAGGTGCACAACCGTCAACCAACAAACACATAACCACCTAAGATTTGACAACCCACTCAATACAATTAATTAATACCTTGTCGGATAACAAATATTATCAAACATAACAATAGGCAATTTATGCCGACAACACAGCTATCATTTAAGGAGGACATAAATTAATATTAAAAGACAAAATAAAGTTAAATTGGTATGAATGGTTGTGACCACTTGATGAAGAAAGATGTCTTCTTTGAATCAGTCCTCTTGAGGCAGATATAAGATCATAATGAAAATCGGAGTTAGGGGTGTGTGGTGTGTAGACAATAAGGAGACATACCAGATACATACACCAGATTGAGAAGAGGAAGAATTGAAAGATGATCATTTCAGATTTGAGGAAGAAGTGGATAAAGAACCTGATTTTTAAAAGAGGTGATTGCAGTTTTCTTGGGAAAGATCTAAAATCAGATCATAAAGAAATATATAGCAGATTTAGAATTGTAGGGACTTGTGATCAGTCCTAGAATTGACTCAAGGAGTTCATATAGAAGAGATTGTAATCTCTTTATAGTAGATTGGTGATTAGGCTCATAGAAAACTTGTGTGAGTTATTTCAGATTGTCAAGGGAGTTGTAACTCTTGTAATTGTAATTTAAAAGAGGGATTGGCGCCTCTAAAGTTGTAAGGAAACTATTAGTTATATAAAGCAATCTTATTGCCGTGGTTTTCTCCCTTTTAGGGTTAACACGTATATATCGTGTTCTTGTATTCTTTGCATTTGAATAGTTGTTATATTCGCAACTAATAAAATTTAATTTTGAAAAAGGAATTGTCATACCAATTCAACTCCCCCCCACCCCATCTCAATATAACTATGTGCTCAACAATTGGTATCAGATAAGGCTCCTTCAAACTAGTCTAAGCAACTAGAAGGAAGATCGAAATAGCACACATGGCTAAATCGAATGGACTCACTTCAAGCAAATCCCCATTGATTGATGGAACAAACTATGCATTTTGGTGTTTGAGAATGGAAACGTTTATAAGTTCTTTGGGATATGATGTCTGGCAAGTAGTGGTGAATGGGTATAAGACTCCAAACTCTCCATTAGATGCAGCAGGGAAAGCATATGAGAACAATGCAAAAGCAAAAAATGCAATTTTATGTGGACTGAGTGAGTCAGAACTCGTAAAAGTAATGTACTGTCAATCTGTAAAGGACATATGGGACAAATTGGAAAACATGTATGAGGGAGACGCTAAGGTGAAAAAGGAAGAACTTCAAAGTCATAGAAGAGATTTTGAAAGTCTCAAAATGATGGACGAAGAAAACATTGCAGCATTCTTCCTTCAAGATGACGAGGTATGAAGAACACAATGCTACTACTGAGAGGAGAAGGGTGAATCAATAGTAGATTAAACTTTCAATCCTTTAACAATCAGATATTCCAAATGAACTGAGCAATTTAAGATCAGAATTGAAAGGAAAGCAACATCAAATAGAGACTAGTACACAAGAAATACATGGAGAACCCGGAATGGGAAAAACCACAATGAGAAATGCTGCTAAGATCTACTGTCCTAATCTAGCATCACAAATCAATAATGTATACATAGTTTAGAGAACCAACCCTCATCAAATACCTTGTTTAAAAACACCAACTCTCACAATCATAAAACCATCAGTCTGAGAACCAACTCAGCATCCTTAAGTACCAACTGTAAGGATGTTACAAATAAGTTATTACTGATTACAAATCTTCAATGTTATACTTCACAACTATGAATGTATGCAAGCAAAGTGTTAAAACCTGAACAAGTCCCCCTTTAGATATTTTAATCTGTTACAACAATAGCAACCCGCAAATAACTCCTTACAAACTTAAAGTTTATCAGCAACTTTTAAAAATCTTGTTCATATAAACTCATCAAAAAGATATGACGTTAAGACCGAGTTTGCTTACACTTTGTAACATCTCAAATCTTCCAAACAAATGTTTCCAAAATTATCCTATCAACTTTAGACTCTCTGATCAAAATAATCTCACCAAATCGTGTAATGATTTATTGCTGCTGCACCACTCTTCAGGTTCATAATAATTGATTTCATAAACATTCTCAACCAAATTCACTTCGGGTTCACTGAAAATTTCTCTGCCATTCGATGCACAGAACAATCTCATAAACACACCTCACAGCACATATATCAATTAAATATCTTCTATCGATCAGATATGAACAGTTACAAAGATGTTGCAACCAACTCCATCAACCTTTCAGTTATGCAAACTTATCGAACTCATTAAGACATTCTAAATATCGGAGCTTCTATATTCTTATTTTCAGTCTCTCATCAATATTAATGCAATCTAAAATCAAACCATGCCACGCTCGATTATATACATCAAACTGTTATAGATTGTAACAACTACTTTCAACTAATCTTCAAACTGTCGACCATTTATAGGAAGTTGTAACTGCAACAAAACTTATCGAATGATTAACTCAACCTTCAGGCACAAATCAATTATTTCTAATAACAAGCAATGACAAATACTATTTACAAGATATAACAAAGTGTTAGATGGCAGTTACAACCTATCCAACCAATCATAAACCAATTTTTGAATGATCAGATATCCATTATGCAGATCGTAAACTCCAAAAAGACAACCCAATATTCCTTATGCAGATAGAGAACCTTAAAGAAGAAGAATTTCTGTTTTCTGGAAATTGATCTATACAAATTATATATACCCAACAAGGTAAATTTGTCTCTACCCATCAATCAATACGCAAAGAATCGTAAATTCTGTAAAAGAACATCGAGGCTGTTCCCATGCTGATCAAATTCAATTGAAACGACGGTATCACTGCAATACTCATCTAAATAAATCAATACAGGGAAGAACAAAATCACCTTCAAGATGATCAACATTATTTGACTGCTGTGCGTGTTGGTGCTAAGTGAGAATACTCAGGTTGGGTTTACGCATAACATAATTTCTGCAAAGTTCTTCTAACTGTTGCATCTAATCAGTTTTTCTAATCTGTACTAGACATCAATGACAAATTTTCTAACAAGGTAGTCAACACTATATCAGGTCTAGGTGAGGAAGTAAAAGAACTAATAGTAATTCAAAAGTAATTCAGGTCACTCCTTGATAGATTTGATTCTAAAGTCTCCACAATAAAAGAAATGAAGGTTGTGGACCAATTAACCATGGATGAACTACAAGGAATCATTACAGCTTATGAAATGAGGACTAGAAAAGAGGATTCTTCAATAGGGGAGTCAGCATTCAAAGCTACAAGAAAATTGAAGAACAAGGAACCTTTGATAAGTGAAGGTTCTAATGAGAACACGGACAAAGAAGAAACTCTTTTTTGTTCCAAAGGTAAGGAGAAAGAACAAAGGGAAGTTGCCATTTAAATAATTAAAAATTGTCAATATCTAAGAGAAAGTAACAACAATGATGAAAAAGAGCCTTATTCAAGGAAAGAAAACAGATTTAACCACAAGTATGATAAGAATAAGAAAATGAATAATGGATA
This sequence comes from Cryptomeria japonica, assembly GCF_030272615.1. Lineage (NCBI taxonomy): Eukaryota > Viridiplantae > Streptophyta > Pinopsida > Cupressales > Cupressaceae > Cryptomeria > Cryptomeria japonica. Next base: position 890,242,458 of record NC_081407.1, on the reverse strand, counting down.
CAAGAAGATTTTTTATGCATATAGGGACAATAGTTCATCCAATGAGAGTGACAGAGATAATTATAAAGAAGAAATGCTATACATGGCATTTGAAATTGAAGGGAATACCCTAAAAAATAATGTGAATTTGAATACTTCACATGACGAGGAAAAGGTCAAGCCTAATCCCGAAATTGATAATGAAGGCAAGTTTAAAGTTCCATGCTATAAAGTGCTCGAAGTACCCTACCTGGCGGCCTCTAATAGTGGGTCGTTGAGGGATCGAGCATCTCTTATGGCCTGTGTTTCCATGTTTGGCCATTCTTTTGCAATGAAATATCTAAAAAACTCCTAGTCACGCTCTCCCTACATAAATGCCAGAAGATGTCTCCTACTTTGCCAAGAAGTGTGGCCATACCCCCCAATTGGTGGAGGCAATGATGAATAATGCTGATTGGATCCTAAGGGTTTGGCTAACTCAACCATAAACAATCTCTTCCCCTTCCTCAGATGATGACCCTTGTGCCTCTACTAGCATGGTTGTGGGTGTGATTTGTTTTGGTTGAGTAGGCACCACTGGAACTCGCGGTTGGCTAGGCACTCCTCCACCACCTTCTAGAGTTGTTTGTACCCCTTGACCACTTTGCAGGGGCAACCCAGTCAACCCCACAACAATCTATGATAGCAACTCCACACACGGAACCTCTGGTGAGACCTCTCGGCTGCTACTATTCCAAATACTGGCCCATTCCTTGGGCATCAAATCATCAAGATAGACCTACTTGAGAAGATTGTCCTTTTCCCTGGCCATTTTCCTTGCAGCTTTTCCATGGCAGCACCTCATGAGGCAATACCAAACACATGTAAACTCAACCAGCCATAAAGACATCGTCACATCATGTCCCAAGTAAGGAATAGTGGACTTGTATGAGTGTCGGTCATAACACACTACTAGGGCTTTCAGGATGGGCTCGAACTACATATGTTGAAGAATGGCATTTGAATTGCCTTGTCCACCTCTGTGTGCTTGAGGATCATTTTAATGTGGTGGTTTTCTTCCATCTCCTACCACCTTGTGTGGTAATCAATGCCGCTCAAACTCTCCCAGGTGAGATTGTTAGCTATTATTTTGTTATCTCCGATTTGCACACAAGGCTTACTTTTTTTACTTTACTACTATTGCTTGTTGTCATGTTTGAAACTGCAGTAGAATAGGATTTTTGGCTTATATTGGTTGCAGGCTGGTTGTTATTATAACTGTCACCTCTTCTGGCTTGACTAGGTTTGCCAATACTTGTTTTTACCATTTTTCCTTTAACTTTCTCTTTAGAGCTTACAAAGTTGTACGACGGTCTATTGTACGGACAAGAAGACTCGCTCCTTCCCTGCGCGTACAGATCACTCATGTATGGTAAAGCTTGTACGATTAGACTTCGCCTACATATGGACTCTTCAACTTGTTTCTTCCTACAGTGTTCTTGTTCATATGGTATCTTTGCGTATGGTACGGCGACCTCCTGCCTGTACGCCTTTGCTTCCTCCCTCGATTCTACAGCATATGGATGGTGACGACGTTACAGTGTGTTCCTCTCTTCTCCATACAGTATCCTAGCAAACTTCACTACGTGTGTTTCACTATGCCAAGTCTCCACCACGTATGGACCTAAGTGCAACATGCATAATCCTTTTGCTTCCACATACGACCAAGTCTTCATCACATATGAATTCCCTTGTGCCTCATATAGTTTATCCCCATCCTCATACAGGTCTCTATGTGCGTTGTATAGATTCTCACATGCTTCCTTCAATTGTCATATGGATTTGTCACCTGCGCTTCCTTCATACCATGTTCTCAACTTCAACGCATAGGCTTCTTTCAAATTTTCTTCCCACCTCCGTATGGTGTTTGACTCCTTTCACTCTACCCTTCATATGGTGTACAAACTCAATCTGTACAATCTATTATTGTTTTGTTTGTAGGACTCTCTAGCCGTAAAGTACGCCTTCCATGTGTGACTTCCCTTTGCCAATTTTGTTATGTTCCTTTTTGCCAAGTTTACTTTTCTCCTTGCCTGGTTTACTTGCAGGGAAGAACGAACCTATGAATTTTCTTTATAATGGCCTTTAGGGTTAGGTTTAGTTTTTTAATTAAGTATTTTATTAAATTTTGGCCACCTTTTGTTTTTAGCGTTTGTTTTAAAGTTTTCCACTAACTACATACTTTTAATTTTCTTTATCAATTCCCTTCGCACTTAACCACATTTTAATTTTTTTTCATAAAAAACATTTTCCTTATTTCTTTCACTCTTTAACTTTTTAATTTTCAGAATTTTTTAAAAAATTTCACCTTTTAATTTCTTGAAGTGTGAACAACTTTTGCTTACTTCCACCTCTTCGCTTTTTATTTTTCTTGTCCTTTTTCTCTTAATTTTTTTTTTTTTAGGACACCATGATGATTTTCTCTTCTTGATTTTTTAAACTTGTCATCTTTGCTTTTCTCTTTGTTTTCTTTCTGCTTTTTTGTCCTTGTGTCACCTTCATCAGTTGTTTCTCTTCATCCCCCTAGGTTCATCTCAGGGTTTTGTTGATGTGGTTTTTAGGACACCTCGAGCACAAAATAAAATACCAAGTATTCTATCCTCTCTTGAACAAAGAAACTTCATATGCTATACGATGTGATCAACTGAGACAACTGCAAGGTTTACAATGCAAACAATCGGCTTTAATTCTGGATGGACTCAAGTCGTATGACGCAATGATGTTGGTAATCACAAAGGGACTTTTGATTTCATGAACTCAACTGGAACGTGGAATCTTACTAATTCGCTTGGTAAATAAAGACAAAAGGAGATAAGGGATAGGAGATCTAATCCAATCCTAAGAACAATGACAATAAAGGATAATGCTTTGATAGATGGATTCCATTTTCAAGCCTTGATTCACCATGCAGAAACAACTACACAAAACTGATGCAATCTCCAAAGGATATTAAAGGGTTTTCATATTGTATGCATTCATCAAATACCCAAGACTAGTTCAATTCAAATGAATATCCACGATTGAACTTGTGCTTAATGAGGATCATACTAACATACATTGCAACTTACAATCAGAAAATTGCAAATGGTATGAGCCAGAATTCCATCACATATCATTACACTTCTCCATTATAATCAATGAACTTTATCTAAACAAGTGAGAAGTAAGAAGAAACCATGCAACATGTAGAAACAACACATACAAATCTACCTTGCTTCAATGAAAATCATGTATTAACTCTAAAAAGTCTTGGCAACAATCTCTAGCTTCCTCCTACTCTATTGCTACTCCTAATTACTAACTATTAACCTTTACAAATGAAAGTACTGAGCATTATATAGAGGTCTCAATACAATTTGAAGGCTTAGATTGATTCAAGAACAATGGCCAAGATAATTCATGACAAACCCTAATTAGGGTTAGTTACAACTAACTCCATTCAACCAATGATAAAATTACGTTTTGTGGACACATGTCCTTCCTTGGATATGAGCCAATGAGAGGTGAGGTTAAGTATGATGAACAAACTTCAATGTAGTGCCATGTGTTGCTTTCTCCTTGCCTAGATGAGTTATGTTCAATGAACATTGACATGTTGATATGGCACAACTTGATTGATTGGTGATTAATAGGATGCCACCTCAACTTTCTATGTAGATCATCACAAAGTGTTTGTGATCAAGGCATATGTCTCCCCTTTGTATAGCAATGTTGATGATGTGAAGTGTAAGTGTTGACCTCCTTTCTTCATTAGTGATTGCTCTTGCTAAACCCTTGATGTTGCTGGATTCACCGCTTTGTGTTACGTTGGCTCCATATTATGATCCTACAAAACAAACAAAAAACATCAAATCTTCTTATTATACCATTCAAATTCTGAAGCCAATGGGATGCTTTATGAGCGCATGTCATAGGCACACAAACATAAACTTAAGTGTAAATTTATCCCTTGGCTCAGCTCATCCACACCTTGAGTGCCAATGTTGCCTTGGCCTGCATAACAGGTTTGAAGGGGTTTTGTGCACACTTGAGGAGGCCCCTTGCATTGGTTGAGCCTTGAGCAGGTTTAGAGTCTCTTATGCACTGCTAGTAGAGCGAGATTCAAGGGTTGATAAGCATAACATTGGTGGCCTTGAGGGATAGACATGCTTTAAAATCTTGGTTGGATTTTCCCCCTTAGTTCAATAAGTAGACATTTATAGCGTGGGCGCAGTATGACCTTGGGTGTGCACAAATGAATCAGATCTGAACCCTCAAGTTTAGGTCTGATTGAACATGTTTTGAGGTCTGATCTTATGTTTATGATCTGATTTTAGTACTCCTTAAACCTGATCTTAGTCTCAAGTCTGAGTTTTACTTCTTAGGGTCTGATTTCACTGACGTAGGTATGATTTTGACCCTTCCTAAGGGCGCAAATGAAGGGGAACCCAGCTGGGCAGATTCTTGAGATCAACATCCACAAAACTAGAGTTTGACAAGTAGGCATGCACAAAGTTGATCCTTGAGCCAAGGTGCAAATTGGGGAATTGCATGTATTGGTGGGATTGAGAGGCACATGTGCACAAATGGCTTAGAGTGTATTTAGACCCTTTGATTGCATAAGCAAGGGTGCATATCATATGTGTGCTTACACGAACACTACTGCATCCATCCTCATGAGCGCACTAAAGGGGGAAGCATGCATTAGTCATGGGCACATTTCAAGTGAGCTCTTGCATGGACTTATGTATGTTTGAGAGGGTATTACTTAGACAAATTTTGTGATCCTTCCCTCTTCGTGAGCACATTAGGTATTGTGATGTGCACAAGATGATAGGGCATATTTGGTACCTATATTTTCATTATAACATGGGGATGGGTGCTTTAGAGAGGTAGCTTTGTACAAAAGATAAGCGCTCATGAAGGTTAAGTTTGCACAAAAATGCATGAGGTTAAGGCCTTCCCTTAGACAATCCCTTGGAGGATTCCCAATTTGCCTTATGAGAACGGGTTTCATAGGCAAGATTGCACAAAAAGTGATGGAGCGCTCTTGAGGGTTAGGATTGCATAAGCATAGAGCACATATGAAGGGTCGCCTTGAACAACTTAAGGTGTAGGGTGGAACTCAATAGCATGTTTGCACAATTAAGAGTGCATCCAGCATGTTGATTTGCACAAGAATGCATTAAGGTGGGATATAGGGGCTGGCCTACACAAACAAGTATGGATCTACCCACCTAGATCAACACTTAGAGCCTCTAAAAATCATCTTCCTCTTGAGCACATATGAGGGGTAAGGTTGCATAGCTTCATACGTGGAATGAAGGGGTTGGTCCTAGACTTAGGCAAATTCTCACATTTCTTCCCCTACGTAGGTCCTTGCATAATGTGGACTTGAAATACATGACCTTAGGTGTTGTGCTTGCAATTCTTGACGAAACTACAAGCAAACCTTCCACTACTCACCTAACACTCACCCTCACAACATCTTACACCCTGACAACTTAGACAACTTTGACCTAAACAACATGACAACCTTGGCAACCCACTTCAATCTTGACATTCATACAACATACCTCTCACTCACTAGCAAAGGTTAACAGCTATGACCATTGCCAAACTAAGAGGACCAACTAAGACACCTAAGCCAAACAAAAAGTGAGGGGTCCCCATTTGCAATGGGGCAATGTGTGAAAACATCACAACAAGTCTCTTTTTAATCTCAAAGTTAGATCACCATGGACAAGTTAATGACAGATGCTTATAGCACTCCTCACAACATGTGCCCGTGTATTGTAAGTCAAAAAATTTGTCTAACAAGGATGTGGGTCCAATACCTTTGTAGCACCTGTTGATGTATCAACTTCCATATTGTTCATACCACATCACTTATTCTCCATTGACTTGTGGTGGCCCAACTGGGTTGGGTATCACACACCATAGTGAATTGGATGCAAGTTCCACATTACTTGAATGCATTTCTGCAATAAAGCAATCCTCTGCGTTGATTACAATCTTTAAATGCGACTCGAGAGTCTCTCCATATTCTGTGAGGTCAATTTCTTATTTGAAGTCCTCTGTTGGTTCTTCCTTTGTCGCTTGTTCCTCCTTTCTTTTCCTCTCAACTTCCTCATCAATCTCATAGGCCAAGTATCTTTGGTGGGTTCCTTCATATGGAGCCTTCCATTTCCAGTATCTGCCAAGTCATACCCATAATATCGGTGTACCAAAATAGGCATTTGTTAGATGTTTGTCTATGCATGGTACGATAATGCCTTGCACATCCTTCCTTACTGTTGTGATCATTTCACACATCGCCCCATTAAAATGGGGACCCCCTCTTTTCGCTTTTGTTTTGCCTGTTCTTCTCTCTGCTTTTAGGGTCTTGAGTGAGTGAGTTGTCTGTCTGGGCTAAGGCTAAACCTTAGAGGTTTCTTCCGAATGTTTTTCAAGCTGAGTCTAGTCAAATTTTGAAAGTTATTAAGCGTCCTCCCGAGGATTGAGATTGTTGAAATAAGGTAAGTCTGTCAGGAAGTCAGATAGGTCTCAAGTTAGGTCTAATTAGGGTTTTGGGGTAAAATCCAAAATTTTGTCTAAGTGTTAGCATTTTGAAGGTGAAATTGTGTATTCTTGCCTAGGTGAATTTTGATCAAATTTTGGAGGCAAGATGATCCCTGAAACAGAAAGTTCGCTCCTGTCCTTCGCTGGAGGCCCAGGGCGAAATACATTCTAAGTGCAATTTCTTATTTTTTGGCAGGCGTGCTAACTGGTTCCTGGCCTTGAAGATGACCTGACTCTGCCTTGTGAAATGTTTGGAGACTTAAATTTTGAATATTTTAGCCAGAAAGGACAAAATCGCTCCTGTCCCTCACTCAGGGACCAGGGCGAAAATGTTATTTTTTGCATATTTGTCACTGACTTTTCTATTTTGTTTTGTGCAGGGTCTCCAGGAGTGATGATCGAACATGACTTGATACTTTTGAAGATTTTGAAGGCACGAAAATGGTGAATTTTGAAGATTTAGAGAAGTTCGCTCCTGTCCCTCACTGAAGGACCAAGGCAAAAGGACTTATTTGAGTCATTCCTGGCCTTGTTTGGTCAAATTGAAACATCAAAGGCATGGTGGACGAAGAAATGAACGTGATAGAGCATCCAGACTTGATTAAAAACAATGAAATGATGAAGTTTTTGCCTAGAAGGGTAATTTCGCTCCTGTCCTTCATTGAAGGACCAGAGCGATTTTCTTTATATACACATTTTTAGACCTTTCTTGGACTTGAATTCTTATTCATGGCGTGTAACAAGATGAAATCTTCCCTAGCCAAGACATTTCATGAGGAAAGATGAAGCATTTTGGCCTAGAAGGCAAAGTTCTCTCCTGTCCCTCACTGAAGGACCGGAGCTTGAATTTCAAATTTGCGTTGTTCTTGCAGGATCAAAATGATTTTATGATTTGAAGAGGTCAAGGAAAGCGTGATTTATCCGTTGAATATAATTTGAGTGGTCCACAAAGGAGGAAATCAACCCAATATGTCAATAGGCGCTCCTGTCCTTCACTAAAGGACCATGGCGTTTTTTCAAGATTGTCCTCTTCGTTTAAGATTTTGAGGCAAAACTTGACTTGGATGGGAGGGAAAATGATGTTTTATGCCTTAAATGCGATTGAAGGTTTAAAGAACAAGGAAATATACCTAGAAGGCAAAAGGCGCTCCTGTCCCTCTCCAAGGGTCCAGAGCGATTTTCTAAAAAGTGCAAATTTCTTACAAAGACAAGGCAAATTTCGTGATTGAAATGAATGGAAGAAGACATGTTTAGCCCGTTGAAGATAATTTGGAAGGCTAGCAAAGGACGGATAAGTTTGAAATTGCAAAATCGCTCATGTCCCTCTCCAAGGGACTAGGGCGAAAAACCTAGTATCCAGCTCTTCTATCCAAGTTTGGACAAATCTAAATCAGGGCGCAAGTTGAAAGGATGTTTGAAAGGCTTCGAAGTGGAATTGAGATGCAAGATTTGCAAATTTTGATGACAATTGGCAAAAGCGCTCCTGTCCCTCACTGAAGGACCAGGGCGAAATTTCCAACTGTGCCCATTTACCTTACATTTTGAAATGATAATTTTGTTCCCAAGACTCAAGAGGTAGTGAAATTGTGATATTCTACGCCTAGAGAGTAATTTGAAGATTAATGTGATCATGAATTTGTGCAATGGACTCAAAGCACTCCTGTCCCTCACTGAAGGACCAGGGCGATTTTTATAAAATCAACAATTTCCCTCCAAGATTACGCTAAGGAAAGATTGAGCAAGATAGGAAAGGTCTTCTAAAGCAAGGTGAACAAAGGTTTGACTCCAAAAACATGATGATCCCAGGCCAAATGCAAAAGTCGCTCCTGTCCTTCACTGGAGAACTAGGGCAAAAATCTTTGAGAACCTATTTTGCCTTTCAAGAACAATTTAAGCATGCATGGAACAAGTGAAGGAGATCATCACTTACCCCGCCTTGAGAGTTGGCAATTAAAAGATGAAGGATCAAGGACAAAAGTGAAAAATCGCTCCTGTCCCTCTCCAAGGGTCCAGGGCGAAAAGTCTTAAAGGCTCTTTCCTCCTAGAGATCAAGTGAATTAAACTCAAGACTCCAATCAAAAATGCCATTTTAAAATGCCTAGATGAAGTTTTGAACGTGAAAATGAAGAATGCAAGGCTTAAATTGCAAGTTCGCTCCTGTCCCTCTCCAAGGGACCAGAGCGAAGTTATTGGCATTCTTTATTTTTGCCGTATCCCAACGTTGATATCCTCCAAATCGCATTATATGCCAAAATTACCAACTTCGAAGTATTTGAAAAAAAAAAAATTAATTAAGTTGGCATTTAATAAAAGACTCATGGGCATTTAATAAATTGTTTTTGAGCCTTAGAAAATCAAATTCCTATTAGAAAGGCATTTAAAATTAATTTTTATTAAATTAAAATTGAAAATAGGGCGCTTGAGGTATCATTTTTATTATTTTATCAAGTCGGCCTCTTCTTTTTTCAATTTTATTTATTTTTTTAGGCCTATTTCATCAAGTCGGCCTATGGGGGAGGTGAAGTGGTGAGCGCCCTATATAATAGGGGTGTTTTGAGCAATTTTAAACAATTATTCACTCATTACTTCAAGTGCGATTTGGAGAGCAAGAGGAAGTGTGAAAGCTGGTCTATTTGGAGCGAATTTGTCTTAAGTATTGAAGACTAGAGATGGTGGAATTGATCCTTGTGAAGACTAAAGGAGACGCATTTTGCTAAAAGGAGGACTTCGATCTACATTTTGCCTAGCCAAAATTCACCTTATTTTTGCATCATTTCTTAGAGTTAATTCTCAAGAGGAGGTATGGCGAAATTACCTTGACACCATTATTGAAGATTTGAAGTTTGCGCTTTGTTTTGAAAATCCTAAGTTTGATGTAGTTAATTAGGAAATGATAACTCAAGATTTATCATGAAGTTTCCTAATTAAAATCTTAAATCTTCTTTTCTACTCTATATTTCTATGTTGCAAAAAATATTACTCATTATGAAATGTTGTGTAGGTGTCAAGATGGCGACTCCAAAGGCAGGAGCATCCACTAGTCGTCCAGCTCTGATGAAGGAAGATCAGAGGAACGAGGAATTGGAGACCAAGATCGTGTCCAAGTGGAGCAATATTGGAGATACCAACCTGGGAAACTTCAGTGTGAAGAAGTTTCGAGAGGTCCCTTACATTGGCAAGCCATCACCTGTCGCAAAGAGGATAATTGAAAGTGGCATCATCAAAGCGGCCGATTTCCCTCCAGCAATCCAGTGCTATGAGCTGATGATCGAGTGTGCTCGCCATTATGACCCACAATCAAGATCGATCGTATCCAAGGAAGGGAACACTTTGGCATACCTTTCAGAGGAGGCTATAAGTGAAGCTCTCCATCTTCCAGAGCATAAAGATATGATTTACAAAAGCTTAGAAGGAGCCAGGTCAATGTATGAAGATGATCCAGACACTTGCTTGAGCATCATCAATAAGAATTGGTTACTCAAAAGTCATCCTCGCCTGAGCAAGATTCCCAACACACCACATAGGATCGACTTCCAGGAGGAGTATAGAAATTTGATAACTTTGCTCAATCGAGTTACGAGGGCCCCTCAAGCCTTCTACTTTGAGAAGTGGATGTTCTACTTCATCCAAGTGATAGTTCAAGGGAAAGGAACGATTCATTGGGGTAGAATTATTAGCCATTGCCTGGATGTGCAGTTAAGAAGACTAAAGCCTACCAAATCATTTCACATGAGCTCATATGTCATATATGCCTTGATCAGGAGTTTCGAATATGCAAGACTACCTCACAGAGGAGTGATCGGAAGAGGACCCGGAGAAGTCAGAGTTTGTGACTCTTATGTTCATTTGCATCATCCACCTGGAAGTGACTACAAGTTAGTCAATGATACCTTCACGATGAACATCACTAGGATATTGCAAGGCGGGATTCACAATCGACTATCTCCGGATGCACAAGAACTTGTAAAGAGGTATGGTGCTTGGTTCATCCAGTTTCAAAAGTTTACTTATATCAGAGTTCATGGGTGTCTTTCACCTCCCTACATGTTGCAGAGGTATCCGACAGACAGGATAGTGCTACTTGAGGTGACTAGGCAGTTCGCAGCTTATGCAAAGGCATTCAGACACAGGCATGGAAATGGAATTCCCGTGCCCATCATATTGGAGATTCAGTTGAGGTATGTCCTAATGCTCTATCCTTGGATGATGCAGATAGGGAGTTGGCCTTATATTCATTCACGTTCTTTGCCTTAAGGGAGAATTTTGATCCTTATGGGTATATGGAAGAGACAGCTGGCAGAAAGTACAAACACGAATTTCAGGTAGAGGACTTTTGGATGAATCTCTCAAATGATTTAGAAGTGAAAAGAAAGATGCATTCCAGATTACCTTTAGATTTCATCAGGAAATGCAAAGTCTACAGAGTGGCAGATCAAGCTCAAGATAGTGGCAGACATCTCCAATCATCCTATGACAGAGAAGACAAAGCAGTGAAGATGGATTGGAACGAGCCTGAGATTTCAAACTTGAGAGCTTTGATGGCCCCAGTTTTGTCTTGTACTCGTAGATGGGTGGATGTACAACATCAAAAGTTAAGAGAACAAAACGTACCAATGACTTTTACTTTGGAGGAAAAACCAGAAGGAGGAGGAGCGAGCGCAAGTGAAGACAATTCTCATCCTAGAGGCGCAAAGAGGAAAGAAAGACCTGAGAAAAGGGAACCCTCCAAGAAGCAGCAAGAGGCCAATCGAGATCGCTCATCAGGCACATCTTCTCGACATGAAAAAAGGACAAGTCAAGTTGAAGGACAAGAGAAGATGGTACCTGAGGTTGATGAATCTATGGAGTCAATGGTACAGAATGATAAACCTGAAAAAGGGAAGGCACCTCAGCATTCGTCAAGTCGATCTCCCCAAGTCAATGAGCTACATGAAGACAAGAATGATGATGAAGTGACATCTCCTCTTCGAGAAGACGAACCATTGCCTAAAGAAATACAAGTTAGAGAGACAAGATCCGCCATTCCGGATTGGTTGAAGGAGAGACTGACGAGGGTGATTGTGATTGAAGATGAAGATGATGTAATTGACTTAGAGAGCCTTATAGGAAATTCTCAAGAAGTAACGGAGAAGAAGAAGGCCAACAAGATGTCCAAGATGATTAGAGATGAGACAGGGTCCAGGAAGTTGCAGATAGCTACACCAACAGTGGACAAGTATGAAGGTGAAATTCTCGCAGAAGAGTATGATGTAGAAACATTTGAGCTTGGTCCACTCACTGCTGAGCAAGCATTGGATGAGGCAACCGATTCATTTGAAGTACTTAAAGACAAGCTTAAGGAAGAAATGGAAAAGAATAGAAAGCTTGAGAGAGAGAGAGGTGCTTGGAGAGGCTACTTTAGCCATCTCAATCAGCCCTTGGGACGTCAGGATCCAATAGTGTCTCCTGTGCAAGTACTTCCCCTTGAATCAGTTGGCGAGGCAGAGAGAGTCAAGAGTTTGGTTAAGCTTATGAGCTCTTGGATTGACAAATCCCCAGTGAACCACGGGGACGCGTCCCCCCCATTTTTGGGCGCGTCCCCCCGTCAGAGACGTCTCGGGGACGCGGGGACAGGGACGCGACGTCCACCGCCGTCCCGCCACCGCCACCCAAACTCCGCCGGGACGGGGAGACGTCCCCAACGCGGAGACGTCTGGGCGTCTCCTGGGGGACGTCTGGGCGTCTCCGTGGGAGACGCCTGGGCGTCTCCCTGTCCCTAAAGAGACGTCCAGGCGTCTCTCGAGGGACGGGGGGACGCCCAGGCGTCTCCCGCATTCCCACGCGAATAAAGCGCATTTTTTAATTTTTTTTTAAGTTTTTTATGACATGTGCTTTTTGGGGGGGGGTTAAGGGGTAACCCTAATTGGACGTGGGCCCCACCCTACCCCCCAAAACAACACAAAAACATATTTAGTTTGGATTTCACTCTCATTATGCAAAACTGATTTTTTTTCCAGCAGCTTGAAGAGGAGGAACAGCTTGAAGAAGATTGATTGAAGGGGTGAAAAAAGTGACTACAAGCGTGATAGGAGCTAGAAGAAGCAAGAAGAAGAGGAAGAAGAAGATTCTTCTACATTTTGGAGAGATTTTTCAAGCACAAGGTAGGGTTTTTCAACTTCTTCTTGTTTTTTTTTTGTTTTAGTTTCTGATTTTCATTGTTCTATGTCATTTTTGGTTTTTTTAATTTTTTTTCCCTATTCATCTTAAGACTCAAAATGAGATTTGATGTTGAATCTTGAGGGCAAAATGATTCATCATTTTGCCCTCAAGATTCAACATCAAATCTCATTTTGAGATGAATAGGAAAAAAATTTAAAAATATATTGTTAAACAAGGCTGATTTTATTTTTATTTTTATTTTTATTTTGTGAAATGCAGTGTCAATTTGAAAATTTCACAATGAGCTCCCAAGGCACGAGTGAAGATAACATGGAAATCCATTCTCATAGTGAGAATGATTCAGAATTTGAACCTGAAAATGAGGGGGGTGACCATGGGGCTGATCCTGAAGCCCAATCTAGTTCTATGGCAAGTGCAGCAGCTAGTACAGGTTGCCCTTCAGAGTTGTTGGCACCATATGCTAGGGGTCATTTTGATCCTAAGTCTCCTCTAAAACAGTTTGCTTCACAAATATCAGTACAAGGCACTGCATCACATTCAAGTGGGGGAACAAGGAAGTGGAAGTGCAATATTTGTGACAGAGAATGGTTCGGTAGCATTAGCAGGGTGAATGCACACTTTCTATTTTGGAGAGGAAAAGGCGTGAAACATTGTAAGTTTTTGGAGGAACCCAAAAATATACATTACAGAATTGAGTTTAACAGGCTTTGGGGGGTTCCAGATGACACAAATATTTCAATGCCTACTACTTTGTCTGCTAGGGCATCACTTCACGACAGCCAGAATGTGCCAGTGCCACATACTTATCATGCTTCGCAGGCGGGAGGAATGATGTTTGGATCTCCATCTACTTCCACTTCTACTGCTGCCAGGGCTGGGAAACGTAAGTTGCATACACCACAGAGCAACCCCATTGCTGATATGTTTAATGTGCAGCTGAGAGATGAGATAGATGAATCCATTGGCAATTTCTTCTTTGCCAATGGCATTCCATTTCATGTTTCACGGTCTCCTTATTATAGGAAGATGATAGATATGGTGGCCAAGGGAGGACCATCTTATGTGCCACCAGGGGAGACGAAAATGAGGACCTCGATCTTGGATAAAAGCTATTCCAAGATCAATATTTTGATGGAGAAGATGAAGGCATGTTGGGTGGCATCGGGGTGCAGCATAGTTATGGATGGGTGGACGAACATTAGCCATCGTCCACTCATCAACGTCATGGTCACATGTGCAGAGGGCCCATACTTCCTTAGAGCAGTTGATTGTACAGGGCATCGTAAAGATGCTGATTTCCAGTTTCAGGTCCTCAGGGAGGCTATTGAGGAGGTTGGGCCACAAAATGTGGTCCAAGTAGTGACAGATGCAGCCTATGTGTGTAGAGCAGCAGGGAGACTCATTGAGGCAGCCTATAGACACATTTGGTGGACCCCATGTTGTGTGCATGCCATGAACAATGCACTCAAGGACATGGGGAAGATTGACTGGATTAGAGGAGTGGTCACCGATGCGAGAGATGTGCAGATGTTTATCTGCAACCACCACATTTCACATGCACTCTTCAGGACCTTCGCGAAGAAGGAGTTCTTGAAACCAGTTGAGACTAGATATGCATCCTATTTCATTCTCTTGGAGAGAATGATTGAGTTGCAAGAGGCATTGCAACTCATGGTTATGACTAATGAGTGGAATAGGTGGGCTGAGGCCAAGACAGAGCAGGGGAGAAGGGTGAAGGAGATAGTGAAGAGTGATGTGTTTTGGACTGATGCGAAATACATTGTCTCCATCATTTCTCCAGTATTCCAGGTGATCAGATATGGGGATGGGGATGCACCTAACCTTGGAGAGGTGTATGAGTGCATTGACTCTATGCTTGGCCAGATGAGGGCTGCTGTGCGAGTGAAGGACCCCTCTCTAGCATTCTACAATGAGCAAATCCGGCCTATCATTCAGAGTAGATGGGACAAGTTGAACACTCCTTTGCATATGGCTGCCTTTGCCTTGAATCCTAAGTGGTACAAGGCTAGACCGGGTAGAACGACACCGATTGAGGATGATGAGGTGAAGGCAGGTTTCTTTAGGTGCATAGAGAAGATGTTTGATTCCAGAGATGCCGGCACAATGCGCACTGAGTGGGGAAGATTTGCCACTCTTAGAGGTTATTCAGATGCAGCAAAGATGGATATAGACATTATGGCACAGGAGGACCCACTTTTGTGGTGGAAATGTCATGGCCCGAAATCTTTGACCACCACTCTAGCCATCCGTTTGCTATCCCAGGTTTCCAGTTCTTCAGCTGCTGAGAGGAACTGGTCTACATATAGCTTCATCCACTCTCTTAAGAGGAACAGACTTACCTCTAAGAGAGCAGAGAAGCTTGTGGCTGTACACAGTGCTTTGCGTCTCATTGACCGCAAGACACTTATGTACAAGGAGAGTCCAGCGGCATGATGGGATGTAGAGCCAGAGGAGTCTTCACAGATTGATGAGGATGATCCTACCACTTCAGATGCAGGGCTAGTTGGTGTGAGCTTGAGGGACCTTGATCCTCAGGAGTCTAGCAGTTCCAGTGAGGAGGAGTTTGCAGATGATTAGAGGCCTCCATTAGCTACAGTTTGAGTTTTCACTTTTCAGTTTTGTCATTTTGTATTTGACTCGTCTCTTTTGTAATGCTATTGCTACACGTATTTGTATTTGGCTACTCATTGTAATGATGAATCATGTAATCATCTTTATTATTATAGACTTTGCAATGGCATCAGATATTCATATTTTTCGTTTTCCTTTTTCGATATTCATATGATAGAAATGAGAAATCTCCAATTTGACAATTTCATTTGTCAAATTTTATTTACTTTTAGTTTTAGCAATTAGCAATTAGTTACGTATCACTAATCTAAGTAATCTTGGTATTTCCTATAGTTTCATTTGAAATCTAATTCTTATACTATTATACTGTTATACATCTTTTCAAAACTAGTTTTTCAAGTACTATATGTATATATATGAGCACCACCACCCCGCCACCCCCCCGCCGCCGTCCCCCCGCCGTCCCCAAATTTAGGCCCTTGGTCCCCCCGTCCCCGAGACGCGTCCCCCTCGTCCCCCCGTCCCCCCGTCCCGAACGCCCGTGGAACACTGCAAATCCCACACAGTTGCCATTGAATTTACAACAAGAATGATGCAGACAATCCACCGAGCTATCCAGGTTCTTGAGATCGTCCACAACCTGATGATAACAATAGCCACTTTCGCTCACACTAGAGATGTTATCATTCCTGTTCTGCAAGTGATCAGGCAAACACAAAGGAAGATCTTAGCACAAGAAAAGATAATGGATGGAGGAGCTCATAATTTACTTCAGTGGTCAACTCTACTCCAGATGAAAGAGGTTCTTTTCGAAGACATCAGCACCAAATGCAATCAAGTTGAGGGCGTCATCCATCCAATTCAAGACAAGGTGTTTGAGGTGTTGTGTACCATTCTTGGCACGAGGATCGAAGTTGAGACAGATGTGGACCTTAAAGAGTTGGAAGAAAGAGTCAAGGTTATTTTTTGCAAAAATGAGAATATCATCACAAATGAGCAACAAGATCCAATGTTCACTACTATGCTCCTGATTGAAAAGATCAAAGAACTCGAACCTGGATGGGATATGACTCTTCTCAAGGCCTTTGATCAGGTTATTCACTTAGAGGAACGAATGAGGAATCTTCCCGAGATTCCTATTGCTGAGATTGAAGGAATTGTGTCCAAATTCGTTGCATATGCTAAGAAAGAGCATTGGAAAGGGAATAATGTTCTAGAAGAAAGGTTGTTATAAAATGATGTGGCATCTTAATTATCATTGGTCTATGTTCCCTTGATTTTTGTGCCAATTAAATATTTGGCTATGCATTTAATAATGTTCAACTAAAAAGGGAACTTTTTGTAACAAACCCTAATTAGGGTTTAGGTGTCAGAATCTCAGTCGTTGATCTTCTTTTGATTTGGGTCGTTCATTGTAATTGAGGATGCTATATATACCCTCACTCTTTTTCATTTTGTCATTGTTAGAAATTGAAGATTAGAGCTTTTGGAGAGAAGAAAGTTATTTTGTAGCAAGATTGAGCATTGAAGAAAGAATTTCAAGCAATTGTTGTCTATTTTGGCTTTGAGATCAATAAAATATTGAAGTTATGGTGTTTTATTGCAATTCTTGTGGCTACTTTCATGGTTGTTTACTTTCTTGAATCATTCTCAGTCGAAGTAGTATTTAAGTTTGAAGGACTAAGTGTTGGGCTTGACCTTTGGTGAGATTCACGTTCCAAACCACTAACTTCTTACTGATTGTAAGGATGCCTTGTGTGGTCAACTGGAGATATCTAGATTGCTTGAACCTTCAAAATCATTATTGAACTATTGATATGTACCTTCATGGTAGTGTCTATAATTCTTGATGATTTGAAAAATCACTAATCACCTTAGAAGATCGCATCAATTCCAATAAAGTTGTAATTCCTTGGCAATACTGAAATTGGTAGAATCTTACTAAGTCTAGCCTACATTGAGTCGTTCTTAGGATTAGATTAGAATTCATCTGTTGCAAACCCTATCTTTTGATCTTTTTTGAGAACCTGTTAGTTTTAGGAAAATTATGTTCCTGCAATTCGAAAACGTAAGGCCCCTTGAAGAAACAGCATTCACAACGACCACTGGTGCTTATCCACACGTAGAGATCCTACAACGAAGAACCTTGAAGTCACCTTGATTGATCCTTTCTCGCAATATCTTCAGCATTCAGAGGCTTTACTCAAGAGAGGATAAGGTACCCTTGGGTATTTTATTCTGTGTTTGATAGTGTACAAAATACACGGCAACACTTACCAACCTTTTCTCCAATGCTATTACAGGTTTGGCCTAGGCCTCATCTTATTTGTACAGTTGCTCTTTGATAACTAAGTCCTCCAATCGTCCAATCCCCTCGAGTGGCATATCCCAACATGTTGACTCCGACGTGTTGTGCTCGCACACACACCCCTGCTTCAGGGGACCCTTGAATATTTTGCAGTCTGCCCGAAGATAACTCTCCCTCTCGTTGCCTGATGGAAAGAGGCTCCTCCTGTTATCATGATTTAAAGATCACCAGGTAGAACCATGTGATTTCCCGAGTCCTTCCAATGCCCAAGTCACTAGAGCCATCGGTGAATCATACCAAGCAGCTCGGTAACTTTATGCAGTTTTCAAAAGAAAATTCCAAGAATAAAATTGTGCATTTCAGGCTTTTGAGCCGAAATTGGAAGACTTAGCCAAAATGTCCAAATCGCGCAGATAACTTCTTTCGGTCGAAATGGAGACGGAAACCAAAACCTCGCAAATTCCCCTTTCAAGTCGAAACTCACCAAGTTCGCAAAATCCTCTTTGAAGCTGAAATGATCAAAAGGAATTATGCGATATATGATTTTAGCCAAGAATCCTCAGATTGTAAAATGCATGAGAAGCAAAAGGGTGAGAAAACATAGGGAGAAAATCGCAAATTCGATCCATTAGCCGAAAATAATCAGCAAGTCATAATCTCGTGAACTCCCCTTGCAGGCCGAAACAAAAGAACAACCATTTCGCCCAAATGGCCAAAAGTTAGAAAGAGTCAAAATTCGCAAAGTTGCTCTCCAAGCCAAAATTCGCAAAAATCAATTGATCGGGCTGAAATACAAGCAAAAGCTCACGAAATCTCTTTTGAAGTCTGCCAAATTGCCTTCAAAGGCCGAAACTCATCAAAATCGAACATTTTAATTGCTTTGGCCGATCTGCGCCTAAACTAAAATCTCACAAAATCCTCCAAATGCCCAAAAAACAACTTAAAGTTTGAAATTCGGCTTATAGCCCGAAATTGGAAGAGGGAAAAATGTCCAAAAGATAAAGTCATGAATTTTCTTCAAGAGCCCGAGTTTTCAAAGATGATCCAAAGGTCGAAAAGGAGAAAATGAGAACTCGCGAAATCGGCTTTCTAAGCCGAAAATCACTAAAACCTCTCAAAATACATTAATAAGCCAAAATCGTGAAAGCCTCTCATAATGCTTTTTAAGTGCCGATTTTATTAAGTCTCACATTTTCATAAAAGTGTCGACTTTGTTTTGTGTTAAACTTTCATTTTTAATAAAAATGTCGAATTTCAATCAAACGCTAGACATTTTTTTGTTTTGTTTTAAATCACACGAAGAAACTCGAATAGTCGAAAATGGCTAACAGGAGAATGGGCATTTAAAATTAGAACATTAAATCGCACATTTTAAGTAAAATTGCCAAGTTTAACTTAAAGTTCGCACTGAGGCCTGAAAGCCCAAATTTTGTCCAAGTAGGAGAACGAATCAAGAAGACGGATCGAACTTCGAGTAAGAAGTGAGAGAGTCAAAAGATGCATCTCACAAAAAGCTTCTCGAGCTGGACGTTAGAAAACTTAATGTTTGTCAAATTAATTTAATTAATTTTTCAAAATTGATTGATTAAAGATGAAATTGATTGTTCGCAGGAAAACGACATTGGGAGGAGCTAAGTGACGACTTAACACAAGATCAAAGCCAAGCACTGGAAGCTGGAGATGAAGATGCAGGAGCGCGAGATCAGAACCAAGCATTGGGAAGCATGTTGCTAGACGACAATGAATTAATAAATTAATATTAATTTATTTTTATATTGCAAAATATTATTAGTAATAAATAATAATATTTAGTAAATAAATTTTAAGTAATCATTTGTTGGTAATTAATATATTAATTAATAATAATTAATTATTCCATTTGGGATATATATAACGATCAAGGAGGGGACATGATAGTCTGCCCTTCCCGAAATTGCTTGCCCTCAAGCAATTGTCAATTTTCTCAAACTGAGTTATATCCCAATAAAAAACAAGGAGCATACACATGGATAATTTTAGACACGAAGCATGCACGTAAATACATACACTGTCAGATTTTTCTTATTGACTGGAATGATTCAATGATTTATTTTTACCCAACAGGATGGCAAGATTATTGCTCTGATACCACTGTAATGTCCCTACTAGTTAGAGATCATTAACCTGCAAAACAGATTGTTAGAACACAACAAACATATATATATATATATATATATATAAATAATCTAAATTGCAATCTAGCTTTGATGCTTAATTAACATAATCATAATTTTTATCTAATAAAAAGGATACGAATGCCATACAAAGTATGTCCTTAGGTGGCCGTGAAACTCACCCTCTTGGAACCCCTTGGTTCCAAGCCCTCCAGGAAATCGAAGATGAGTTCGAATCCTATCTTGGGTGTAACCTCTTACACCCAAGCCTTCCAAGGAAGACCCTTGTCTATTCCTTGCCTTGGGTGATGCCTTCATCATCCAAGTCCTCAGAGGGGATTGGCCCGACCTTTGAGTCCTATCTTGGGTATGTATAACCTCTTATACCCAAGCCAGCCAAGGAAGACCCTTGCCTTTCCTTGTCTTGGGTGATGCCTCCATCATCCAAGTCCTCAAAGGGGATTGACCAAATCCTTCTCTTCTTGGTTGAACTTAATCAACCAAGCCATATATATGCATATAGATATTAAGTATATACTGCCCTAGGGATTATGATAATCCCCTCTTAGACTAAGAGAGTTTCCTCCCTATAGCCTCACTCATGTGATTTCATTCATAATACATTCCTTTGCATTTTCATTTACTATTTCCTATTTCATAATCCACATGTACATAGTCTTGTATTCATTACCTATATTCATAAAATGTTCATTAACCATTACTCACATGTATTCCTTAACATACATTCCTATTACCCTGTTATATATTTTTCCTATCATTCTTTACTATTTAAGAATCATTCATTATATATGCTTACAACAAGTTCTTCCTTCCTATATATATATAAACTATTCCTCTATGTATTAACATATATATATATAATGTCACTATCTATCTTTATGTGTTTGTATTTATTAATGTATATATATTAATTATTCCTATTAATATATATATTAATCCATTGCCTATCTTTATATCTTTATATCCATTAATACATACTATTCCTATTAATATATATAATATATAGAATAACATTCATATCTTTTTTATATATATTAATGCAAAAACCATTAATTATACCAAATCCCTTACCTATATTTAATGACCAGTGAATTAATTAATACATATATTTATATGCACTAGACCTCAATTAACACCCCTTATTAAGGTTACACATTACCCATTGAGTATTACCCATTAACTAGTAGTGATGACGTTACATATTCTGCTGTCCACCCATTAACTAATATGATTATTTAATACCAGCAACCATCTATTACTTACCTTGCCTCTGCCGTAGAAGACCTTCTTCCCTGCCACGCAGCAGTCTTCTAACAACAATATCAGCTTTTGTATGGTCTGAAAGTTGGAGTAAACTTTAATCCTCCTCTTCCCTTTTCTTCCCCCCTCCTCATCACCCGCTCTACTTCCCTTTATTCTCCTCCACGTCTCTAGTGGGGAGTCATGTCCATTAAAATGGGTTTGGGAATGGCGGTGACTCCTTGAAAAGTCACCGCTTCCCAATATTCGTTCCCCATCGTTATTCCCCCTTTGCATCCTCGTTTTCCCTCCCCCTAATAATTCCTATCGATTTCATCATCTTAGTCATAATTAATATGACCCGATGTTATGTTTGGTTGAGAATTATTATATTGAATATTAATAATAATTGATATATATATATATATATATATTTTCTTTTACACTTGGGAATTAATAAATTAATATTAATTTATTTTTATATTACAAAATATTATTAGTAATAAATAATAATATTTAGTAAATAAATTTTAAGTAATCATTTGTTGGTAATTAATATATTAATTAATAATAATTAATTATTCCATTTGGGATATATATAACGATCAAGGAGGGGACATGACACCCTGCAACTAATGAGGATAGTGTTCAGAAGGACGATCAAGTGAGCTCCGTAGATCAGCCCGACATTGAGGAGCAGTTTGCAGTGGCCTCACCAAAGAGCGATGCAGTCCAAGAATCCGTCGAAGACATTTTTGAAGGTCAATCGCTTGACGAGTCCCTGTTGTTTGAAGATGTGTTGATAGAGGTGCATAAAGCCACATTGTTCATGCAACCTGAAGATGCATCGACTGATGATGCACCCCTCTTTCCTGAGTTCGAGTTTGGTTTTGAGATCCATTTTAAGCCTATATGACCTGTTGATGAGTTTGATGCTGATTTGCGTGAGTTGGATGCAAGTGGGATGCCGCACCACCAGTTGCGACCTCTCGAGACAGCCAAAGATCTCCTACTGCATGACTCAGAAACTTGCCAAGTTGTTTCTTTCCCCCCTGCTGTTAATTTTGAAAATGTTCAGTTTGATTTTCAATATTTTGGGAAAACAACCTGTAAATGGATTAACCACGGACCTAACGAGCCTCCCCAACTAATAATTTTGCCTGAAGTCTTGGTTAAACCTGAGAGTGGCCAACTGAAAATTTTCTTTTCAGAATTCAAAGACAAACAAGCCAAGATGAGAATTGTTCCCGTTGCCCTATTACTGCTGCACATACTGAGAAATCACCCTGGGTCGGGAACGCATGCATGTAATCTGCACTTTGTATAGTCAGTTTCTTCTTGTATATAGTTAGTTTAGGGTTTTGTTTTAGCTTAGTTTCCCTGTTTTTATACTTTAGTCTAGTTTGCTTTTCTGTAGTGTAGGTGTCCTTCCAGAAGGGGTTGTCTCCCTATCGTTTTTGCAAGGGGAATGTTTTCTTTTCCCAACATTGGTGTGCGAATGTTTTCTTTTTCTGATATGTTTCTTGGATGCCGACTTTGGTAGGGCACCTAATTGATGGTTGCCCCCGTAGTCAGTTCATTTGATTTAAGGCTTAGTCATTCTAAAAATTTAGTTGCTTACTGCTTCTAGTCACCTACATTCTGATCACTGCACGTTAAACACTTAAAATTACTTAAGTTTGTTGTTTTATCAAAGGGAAGTCATTGCAAGTGAAAATTTTGAAGCTCTACTTCAGCGACCACTGTAATGCTCAATCCCACGTAGGCTTCATTGCTTACGAGCCGATGTGAAGTAAAAATCAAAAGAGAAAATCAAAAGAAAACAAATTGAAAAGCAAAGAAATATTTAATGCTTGGCTTTGGGAGTGCAGACACCTCTGTCGGTATTCAAAAAGAAAATTTATCGAAAACAGAGCAATCTCTGTGAGCTTGCAGGCGATAACCTCATCGGGGCTATAGACGCTCGCTGGCAACGAGGCAATATCCAGGTTTCTTTTGAAGTTAGACTCGTCCCACATAACTTGTCTTGGTTAAACAATGATATCTCAACTTTCTTTAAGCTGGAATGAACTTCACTACACACACTTGATTCTCAGGTTGGTGACTTATTCAGTTTGTGACCTCGCTTTTATTTTGAATCTGTCTTTTGTCATTTGGGTTGTTTTGTGGGGTATATACTAGCCACTTTCGAGTTAATTAGGTGTTCGGGAAATTCAAGCAAAATGCGTGATTTCCCTTGGGCATCCATTTCTCGTGCAAGCGGACAAAAATTAGGGGGGTCTCCATCAAGGACGGGGTGGGGTGTGCGATATGCACAACATAGCGCTAGCTCGACTCTTGACAAAAATGTCAAGCAGTTCAACTCTTTATGCTCTGCTATGTTGTGGATTCTTTAGTGACCTACAAATGCAAATTCAAATAGTTGCTTGGGGTATAGTTGTACACCTAGCCTTTGCTGGAATTGGGAAATGTCGGTTTGAGGACAATCTTCATCAAGTGGCTGCTCCCACATTTTGACTTAGAAATTTTTTAGGTATTTTTCAGATTTTTTGATTTTTTTTTGTTTTTCTAGTTTAACAAGGATCTAACATAGCCCAAATATAGTATTCAAAATAGCACAATGGAATCAACTTGTTGCAAGAACCTGACAGGGCCCTCCTTCTAGGACCAATTCTGTTGACGTGGCTAAAGTCGGATAACCAACGCTCTCCGACCAACGCAGAATAGAATGTCACTGAGTATCCTATCCTCTCTTGTGTAAGGAATCCCTAATGCTATTTTAAGTGATCAGAGGGGACAACCTCAAGGTTCCAAATGTCAGGTCATGACTGCAGGATAGCTCAACGGTTTATGTGTTTTGCTAGAAACACAAGGGACCTTACGTTTACAACAAGTAGGTCTACACCTAACTATGTTGCGATTCTCAGACTATGGGAAATAAAAGAAAATAAGAAGGGTTTAGGGATCCTAAGTGCAATTATAGGAATGACTAGTGCTAGGGGTAGACAGATTTCCATGACCGATTCTTGTTTCGCAAGAGACACCCTCACAACTCGACAAGAATAGTGCAATCTCCAAGGGGATGAAGGATTTTCAGACTAGATATACTCACCT
This sequence comes from Cryptomeria japonica, assembly GCF_030272615.1. Taxonomy (NCBI): domain Eukaryota; kingdom Viridiplantae; phylum Streptophyta; class Pinopsida; order Cupressales; family Cupressaceae; genus Cryptomeria; species Cryptomeria japonica. The sequence goes on along the minus strand of NC_081407.1, from coordinate 890,218,314 downwards.
AGGCACCCAACTCTGGCGCAGCCTTAAACAAATACCTACAGTTTAACTAAGCACAGTTTTGGGTTCAAACTAACCATGCACAGTGACCTACAATTAGCAGGCCCCCAATGGTATGAACTAAAAATGCATCAAATACCCCCCACATTTTGCCATCAAAATCATTGAACTCTAATTCTAATCAATTGAAGGTAAACCATGCAAATAGAATAAAACCAAAGTAATAAACACCAAATTCAATGTTCATATATTAATTTTAGGTGCTATTACAACAATGTCTGCAACAGTTCTACTCTATTTCTAATTTGCAAACTGCATCTAACTATTCTAACTCCTAAATGTCTAACTAATTCTAACCTTTAAGAGTAAAAATCTAACTAGAATCTAACCTTTTACAAGACAAAGGCCTCTGCCTAGATTTGACTACATCCAAGGGCCCTGATCTGCCCTCTAGAAACTTGACAGCTTTAACCCATGCCTAGTTACTCCTCAGTTGTCCTTCCAACCACTTTTCCAGCTACTAACCACTATTTGTCATCAATTTAGTTAATCAAGTAGCGGGAAATAATTGACCTATGTCTCTTTGTTTTAAATGCATTGAATGAGGCCCACAGGTAGTTATTTACATTAAAATTATTAAGTTTACAAACTGATTTTTTTTGGAATCAATTCCAGTTGTGTATTTCTTAGAATGCACACACTGGTAGCATTTTGTATGTTCTTATGTCTTCAGTCTTGAGGGGCTCCAACTTCTTGTCCGATGGTGGCACATTTCCCCATGCTTCGTTTTATGCTCCAACTTGGGAATTTCACATGTATTGTGCGATTTTTAGCTCTCTGCACGACTTTGGGAAACTCTTATGCTCATCAAAACTCGAGCAAAGACTGGTAATGTGCAAATTTTGACTTGCATTTCGCCCTTCACCTAATGATTTTTGGGCCTTTTGAGGTTTCTGCGCGATTTATGTTCCTTGTGAAACCACTAATCATGTCGAGTTTGCTTTTCAAGGGATTTTGGGCTTCTCAATAGAATTGCGCGATTTCTAAACATGGTTTCTTTTTGCAATATTGATAAATACGTCGAATTTCTTATTCCCGCCCTTGGTTTCCTAAATAAAACCCGTGACTTTTCTAAGTTTGGTGCGATTTTTGCTTTTGTCTCCTTCACTCAGTGAGAAAATCGGGTTTTTTCTTGGGCAAAATGTGTGATTTTCTTCAAACGCCCCTTCACTTTGCCCTAAAATTTTGGCATTTTGACTTTAGATTCATGACCTTGTTTTGTTTCACTTGTCAAATTTTAAACACCTTTTCATAGTTCGGGTATGTCTCTTAAGATGTGTGATTTTGGTCCTTAGCCTTTAAAACGTCTCTCTCCCTCCTCCTTTGGGCAGACTTCAAAAATGGGGGATCCCCTGTCCAAGACGGGGTGTGTTGTGCAGAGAACAACATGCCATGATATGTGCATAAAGTGTGAAATTGAGCGGAGTGTATGCCCCCACATTAAAGTGATTGCATACACTTATCGGGAGCAATTGCTTTAAGGTAGCATGCATCCAAAATACAAGCACGTTACCACAATAAGATGCCCCCAAGAAAGGAAAAATCAAAGGATAATGGTCAAAAAACATATAGGAAAAAGCACATAAGGGATCCACTAACTCTGGGGTCAATATGCCCTTGTGATAAATAACGTATATCAAGAATATTTGTATTGAGATGACCACATCCCCCAAAGGTAGTGGAACTACAAACACAATGGAAGAAAAATACAAGAGATAACAAACAAGTGCCTTTTTGAGTCAACATGGAAGACACCGAAAAGAGATCTCAATGCTTTGCATCATACCAAAGTACAATAGCACTTATGACATAATATAGATACGACATATCGAAGAATTGAGATACAAATAGAGGAATGTCATGATGGATTTGGCCTTTTTATTACCTTGCACCAACGGAGTAACAAGGGTTATCTAAAGAGAACCTAACATAACACAAAAACATCTCTAGTAGCACATCATGGGGGAAGCACATTACGAACAAGCAAATACACAAAAGAGAATCCACGGCACGAATGAAGCTAGTCAAGCAAATCATCCGCCTCCCAATCTTGCTTAACATCATCTAGGGATGGTGGACAAGATGTAAGAGGAGCCACATCAAGCACAATAGATAGAGCTATTGCAAGTTCCAAACAAGGACCATGCTCTAAGGATGAATCACTTTGTTTGTCACTAGGAGCTAGGATTAATGCTTTAAAAAAATGTGAAGATAACTCATGATTAATTTCAATAATCCCATACATATCATCAAAAGTATTAGAATCAACATTAATAGCATGAGCAACATTATCATCATCCATATCATGATCTAGATTAATAAAAATAGGATCTTTAAAATGAAAAGAAGTTGAACCATCATTTTTCTTAAGCATTTTTAATTTAGGTGATTTGAGTTGAACTTCCTCCCTAGGGTTAGACGAAGGTTGGACAAATGGGACCAAGTCAACATTTGGTGTCCTCGGGGAGGAAATGGTTTGGTAAGAAATCTCGCAGTCCTTAGCACGAAATCTTCATTGGCATTCTCTCACACGATGATTCCTTTTAGTTTTAGTCGAGGCTTGCAAAGATTTAGGATCAATGGACATAGGCTTCTTTTATTCCCTAATATGAGAAGGAATGAAAGAAAGAACCCCAATAGGTTGAGACATACTTGATGCCAAGCACTTTCTTGTGTATGACGTGAGGCGGTATGAGGCATATATAGGAGTATAATACCAAGTCTATTATGAGGAGGAGGAGTATCCATGGGTGTAGGGTCTCTAGGTTTACTCAAGGCCATGATCAGCTCATTTTTCCATTTTTTATAAGATAAGAAAAGGATGCCATTTCGAGGCTTAGGAGGCTCAAGTAGTTTAGGCCAAAAGTAATCAAGAATGAAATTTCCACGCTTTGCAATGGGTTGGTAAAGGCTATCACTAATTGTTATGATAGTTCCATTGTGAAGGAATTTCAACCATTTATGAATTGTAGAAGTGATAGCTTTCACAAAAGAGAGCCAAAGATGAAATTGATCTGATGTAGGAATAATAATACAGGTAACATCTAAGCACTTGGTACCAACCTAAACAGGAAGGGTGATGGAACCAATAGTAGGGCAAGAGAAACCATCATACACTGTAATGTCCCTACTAGTTAGAGATCACTGTCCTGCAAAACAGATTGTTAGAATACAACATATATATATATATATAAACTAATTTAACTTGCAATCTAACTTTAAAATGCTTAACTACATAATCACAATTCTCGTCAATTAAAAAGGATACGAATGCCATACGAAGATATGTCCTTAGGTGACCGTGAGGCTCGCCTTCTTGGAACCCATCTTGGTTCCAAGCCCTCCAGGAAGTCGAAGGTGAATTCGACTCCTGTCTTGAATGTAATTTCTTACATCCAAGCCCTCCAGGAAATTGAAGGTTAATTCGATTCCTGTCTTGGGTGTAATTTCTTACACCCAAGCCATCCAAGGAGGACCCTATGTCCATTCCTTGCCTTGGGTGATGCACCTCATCACCCAAGTCCTCGGAGGGGACCGGCCAGATCCATCTCTTCTTGGTTGAACTTAGTCAACCAAGCCATACATATGCATATCAGTGACGGATCTGGCCGGTCCCCTCTGAGGACTTGGGTGATGAGGTGCATCACCCAAGGCAAGGAATGGACATAGGGTCCTCCTTGGATGGCTTGGGTGTAAGAAATTACACCCAAGACAGGAATCGAATTAACCTTTGATTTCCTGGAGGGCTTGGATGGATGTAAGAAATTACATCCAAGACAGGAATCGAATTTACCTTCGATTTCCTAGAGGGCTTGGATGTAAGAAATTACATTCAAGACAAGAGTCGAATTCACCTTCGACTTCCTGGAGGGCTTGGAACCAAGATGGGTTCCAAGAAGGCGAGCCTCGCGATTGCCTAAGGACATATCTTCGTATGGCATTCGTATCCTTTTTAATTGATGAGAATTGTGATTATGTAATTAAGCATTTTAAAGTTAGATTGCAAGTTAAATTAGTTTATATATATATATGTTGATGTTGTATTCTAACAATCTGTTTTGCAGGACAGTGATCTCTAACTAGTAGGGACATTACAGTGGTATCAGAACGATGATACTACCATCATGTAGGGTAAAGATGAATCGTTCTAGTCAATAAGAAAACCTGACAATGCATGTATTCATGTGTATGCTTCATGTTTGAAATTATCCATGTGTATGCTTCGTGCTTTTCATGTGTATGCTCTATGTTTTTGATTCATATTGGGACATAACTCCGTTTGAGAAAATTGTCAATTGCTTGAGGACAAGCAATTTTGAGAAGGGCGGACTGTCATGTCCCCTCCTGGATCGTTATATATATGCAGAGAGAAAGGGAGAGACCCTAAATGAAGAAATTATTATTATTAATTAATATAATAATTACCAATGAATGATTATTTAAAATTCATTAATTAAATATCATTTATGAACATGATTTGAATATTATATATTATCAACATAATATTCAATAATAAGTAATAATACAATTAAAATACAAAAGAAGAAAATAATATTTACTGATTATTAATTTACAAATAATAATAAACCATAAAATAATTAAATAATATTTACTAATTGATAATTTACAAATTATTAATAAACCATTATTAACTTACATCGATTAAGAAATATTATAAGCTTTTGAGAAGCGGTGACTTTTCAAGGAGTCACCGTCATTCCCAAAACCATTCTAATGGACACGACTCACCACTAAGGACGTGGAGGAGAATTAAAGGAAGGCTCGGGGAAGATAGAGAGGGGGAGCATGGGTGGAAAAAAAAACATTAAGAAACCCGTAAGACAGCAATCCCTAATTAAGGAGAGAGAGGTGTGATTAAGAGTTTTGTGTGAGAAGAGGTATGTCTTATAAAGGAACAAATACCTCTCTCGGGAGGTATAAGAGAGGATGATGAAAGTACGTGGATAAGGGGGAGGAAAAAAGGTTACGGAATCACCAACATTAAGCATTCAAATTCTATATAGAGAGGAGATGTCACAGCACGTGGTCTAAGGACAGCTGCAAACAGCAGAAGGAACAGAGTGGAAGCTGCTACGGGGGTGTAGATAGGTAAGGGATGTCACAATGTAGATATAAATTAATATAGTTAATAAATATTTATATATATATATATATTAATGAATCTTAATAATTAATATTTTAATATATATATTAATGAATATTAATAATGAAAATTTTAATACATATATTAATGAATATTAATAATAAATATTTTAATACATATATTAATGAATATTTTAATATATATTAATGAATATTAATAATGAATATTTTAATACGTATATTAATGAATGAATATTGATGAGTATTAATAATGAATATTTTAATACGTATATTAATGAATGAATATTAATGAGTATTAATAAAGAATATTTTAATACGTATATTAATGAATATTTTAATACATATGTTGATGAATATAAGTAATGAACATTTTATCACATATGTTAATGAAGGGTTCTTAAATGTTAATAAATACATCTCAATGCATAGTTAGGAATATACGTCAATAGATAAATATGAATATTGGATAATGGATATTTTATGAATATATGTTAGGGAATACATGTTAAATTAGGAATATGTAAACATGGATTATGGAATGGAAAATAGTAATGAATTGTAAAATGTAATATAAATGTGATTACATGATGGAGGCTATAGGGAGGAAACTTCCTTAGTCTAATGGAGGGATTATGACAATCCCTAGGGCAGTATATATATTGAATATCTATATGCATATATATGGCTTGGTTGACTAAGTTCATCAAAGAAGAGACGGATCTGGCTGGTCCCCTCTGATCTCATCATCCAAGTCAAGGAATTGACATATGGTCTTCCTTGGATGGCTTGGGTGTAAGAAATTACACCCAAGACAGGAATCGAATTAACCTTCGATATCCTAGATGGCTTGGGTGTAAGAAGTTACATCCAAGACAGGAATCGAATTAACCTTCGATTTCCTGGATGGCTTGGGTGTAAGAAGCTACATCCAAGACAGGAATCGAATTAACCTTCGATTTCCTGGATGGCTTGGGTGTAAGAAGCTACATCCAAGACAGGAATCGAATTAACCTTCGATTTCCTGGATGGCTTGGGTGTAAGAAATTACATCCAAGACAGGAATCGAATTCACCTTCGATTTCTTGGATGGCTTGGAACCAAGATGGATTCCAAGAAGGCGAGCTTCACAGCTACCTAAGGACATATCTCCATATGGCATTCGTATCCTTTTATTTTTTTTAAGAATTGAAATTAGTGTTAATTAAGTAATTGAACTTTAATTGCAAATTAGATTAGTTATGTATATATTTTTATTGTGTTCTAACAATCTATTTTGCAGGATAATGATCTCTAACTAGTAGGGACATTACATACACCCTGACCATAACATTAGATTTATCAAATGTTACTTGATGCAAATTTTAAGTATAAAGATGTTCTTCTTCACCATACACATTGGATCAATGAGCACCCCTCGTGAGAGTTTGTCTTTGATCTTAGCAGTGATATATAATGGGCTATCAAGTGCAACAATAGTCTCACTAGGATCAAAGTAATACATAAGTTTTTTGGAGGTGTGGGTTTGTCAACAAGGTTAACAACATTATTAGTCAGCAGAAACATATCGGTTGTCCTTCATAATGGAAAGATTGAACAATACAACATTTAGATCCCATCATAGCCGATAAGGGAGGAAGCAGTACCGAAGCAGCCTTCAATCACTTTCTTAGGCGGTAGAAGCATTCACGAACAAGGGTCAGTAAATATAATTGGATATGTACAGCAACAATTATGAATTATAGAATTAAGAAGACAAAGGGAATTCCACAACAACAATGTAATGTCCCTACTATTTAGAGATCATTAACCCGCAGAACAGATTGTTAGAACATACAAACATATAAATATATATATAAGTAATTTAAGTTGCAATCTAACTTCAATGCTCAATTAACATAATCATAATTTTCATCTAAAAAAGGATACAATGCCATACATAAGTATGTCCTTAGGTGGCTGTGAGGCTCACCTTCTTGGAACCCCTTGGTCCCAAGCCCTCCAGGAAATCGAAGATGAATTCGAATCCTGTCTTGGGTGTAACCTCTTCAACCAAGCCATCCAAGGAAGACCCTTGTCTATTCCTTGCCTTGGGTGATGCCTTCATCACCCAAGTCCTCAGAGGGGATCGACCCGACCTTTGAGTCTTGTCTTGGGTATAACCTCTTACACCCAAGCCAGACAAGGAAGACCCTTGCCTTTCCTTGTCTTGAGTGATGCCTCCATCATCCAAGTCCTCAAGGGAATTGACCAGATCCTTCTCTTCTTGGTTGAACTTAATCAACCAAGCCATGTATATATGCATATAGATATTCAGTATATACTGCCCTAGGGATTATCATAATCCCCCCTTAGACTAAGAGAGTTTCCTCCTTATAGCCTCCCTCGTGTGATTTCATTCATAATACATTCCTTTGCATTTTCATTTACTATTTCTTATTTCATAATCCACATGTACATAGTCTTGTATTCATTACCTATATTCATAAAATGTTCATTAACCATTACTCACATGTATTTCTCAACATACATTCCTATTACCCTGTTATGTATTTTTCCTATAATTCTTTACTATTTAAGAATCATTCATTATATATGCTTACAACAAGTTCTTCCTTCCTATATATATATATATATAATGTCACTATCTATCTTTATGCATTTGTATTTATTAATGTATATATATTAATTATTCCTATTAATATATATAATAATCTATTGCCTATCTTTATATCTTTATATTTATTAATACATACTATTCCTATTAGTCTATATAATATATAGAATAGCATTTATATCTTTTTTTATATATTAATGCAAAAACTATTAATTATACCAAATCCCTTACCCGTCTGCTTGTAACCTCCTCTGCAGTGCCTCATCACCCTTTCTTCCCCCTTCCTTCTCCTCCCTCCTCCCTTCCCCTTTAATCCTTGTGAAGGAATGTGCCCCTTCACGGGTCCCCTTCCGCATGAAGGGGCGCAAGGGTAACCGCAGCCCAGGCTGCATTTACTGTCTCATCCCTTTGTGCGGGGGTGATCGTGGGGGTGGGATGTTAATGAGTTTTTTTGGGGGGGGGGATTTATTATATTTTAAAATATTCGTCGTTTTCTTTTTTTTTAAATATACTATATATTAAATATTGCCTTTGTAAATGTTTTTAAATATCAAATAATACTTTCTTAATATATATATTAAATATATTTTCTTTATTATTTTTTATATTGACATTTAATAATATATTTAATAATATTTTTCTTTATTATTTTATATATTAAATACATTAATATTTTAATCATTAATTTACAATATTTAATGATTTATTTCTTCTTCAGGATATTAATATTATTTAATGATTTGCATCAAGTGATATCGTGGGGGTTATCACAAACAATAATATTAAGCATGTCGTGTAAAGGAAGTTAGCTACGACACAATGACTATCCAGTTTATAGTATTTAATTAAGAGAACGTGAACTGCAACACTGCAACACTGGGTGGGTCCATATCCTATGATAATGGGATTGACTTCATCAGAAACCATTGAAGTTATTTAGAAAAGGCTAGACAATGAATCAAGATAAGTTCAATCCTTGGAATTATTCTTAAATCTTTTAAGTTAAATATGATAACAAAATATATTCAGTTTTCATAAAATTATATTCATTAATATATAATAACTCTCATTCTAAGGCAAAATTGTTGTCCCAGGATTAAATCAAGGAAATTCTTAAAGGGGGACATTACATCAACTGAAAAATACAGAATCACCCGGAAAAGGTCCCCCAAAAGCTCCATTAGCCTACGGGGACCAAAGTCAAGCTAATCTATGAAACTAACTGATGCTTAGGAAGGCGCAAAAATGGGGACATTACATGTCTTCTGTAGCTTCTGTTTTCTATAGTTAAAGAAAAAGGATTTAATCTTAATTGTTCTTTTGTCATACGTATCATTTTTGTACACTGAAAATTGATTTACTTTTTCACCCTTTTAATGCATATATTAAATTTCCAAATAGATGATCAAGTTTTGTGGTTATAAGGCCTTAGTCATAAGACGAATTTTGACATTAATTTGTAGCTTCTGTGTTTCTTAGTGTATTTATACATTTCATTTTACAATTCAAGGATTAGTTTTGCAGGTTATATTCGTGTTTGTTCAGACTCTCAGATGTTACGAGAGAAACAATTTCAAATTCTAATTAGGGAACTCAAGGTGATGTCTGAGGTATGATAAACAAGTCTTAGTCATCTAATTCATTGTATGTTATTTGAATAGACTGTTGTTTTTCCTGTTAGTTGCATCACTCTATAAAGTTGGTTATTGATGATGACAGAAATTATTGCACTGTTGTATTTAGTCCTCTTTAATTTTCGTAATTGATATCAAAATGCAGATTCCAGAGGAATGTTATGCAGGTTCCATGATAGACGATGTTATGTTTGGAATTTTTGATGAAAAGGGACATGTTGATGAGGAAATGAATGGTTGTCAACATTCGTTGATGATTGATTTGTATTCAGAAGATGGAGTTCAATATCCTTTTAGAAAGGGGAAATGTACAATTCCGAAATTGTCATTTCCAGCAAATCCCGGGACTTTGGAGTTCAATGCTTTCCACTCATTCCATCCAGATCTTCTTGTGCATTTTAAGGTTCAAGGCTTATGTCCAATATATAAATGCACACATAAGTTTGTATGCCGTTGTGTTATTTAACAGGTTGTAGATTAAATCTTTTTGTTTAACAGTGCAATGCTTTGTCTTTCTAGATTAAACTTCTTCCATGTCAACCATTAGCGATGGTTAAGTTTCCAGAGCAAGGATTTGAGGAGGGTGAAGAATATCAGCCTTGTGATGAGTCAGAAATATTGACTCCATGTACAAATAAGACATATTTGCATGTCAAATATATTTTGAACAGCTTAGAGGTGAGTTGATGTTGGTTCTTACTATAGAACTTGACATTGAAATGGAGTTAATGCTTTTTGTAAAACCTTGTGACTAACAACAATCATTGTTTTTTACTAGAACATGCAAGCATGTAGATAGATATACTTTTATTCTAGCGGTGTGTCAAATATATACACATTTATGTACTTCATCGCTAATTAGAGGATGCAAAACAATATATATGCATATGTTTCTAAATGTGAATTATCCAATACTTTTCATTCTATCTGAATAGATCTGTTATTATGGGTCATTTAATGTAAATTGAGGCAGAATTGGTAGGGTATGTAATGACCATTTAATTGCAAGGGATTTAAGGAATTATTCATTGTATACTGAAAGATAGATCTAATAAATGATCAAATGAACCAACACTTAAATTATCTTGGAAAGAGATTATGTTGCTAAGGGATATTAGAGAGCCTCCTTTACATAATGAAGTAATTATATGAGATGATAAAATATTGTTGAATGGTTTGTATAAATTATATATATTTATGTTTTGGAGAAAGTGGGATGGGGGTGCATTTCTAAGACATCGAAAAATTCTCAAATTTTGGGGAGACCAGATGAAACAGCACAGGGAGGACAAATTATATATTATAGCTTTTTATGACATTTTATAGCTTTTTAGTTGTATTATCATACCCTTAAACATCACACATGAAAGAGTAAAATTCATATGTTATTAACATCTATGATGTAGAACAAAGCACAATCAACATTAGGATTGAAAAATGTTCTTGAAACTTGAGTGAAACATAAGTATGAATACAAAAATGTCTATAAACTTAATACTGAAAAAAAGAAAATGGCAGTGGCCGAGCATAAGGTAAACCCTAATAGAAGATCCTCTTGCTGATACAAATGATGAGGCAGCTTGTAAAGTCAAGCTGCTCACTCCTTGCAAGGATAGGAAGATTTCTCTCATGGCAGGTAAATATCAGGTCTTGAATGGCAAACAGAAGATGCATGCAGTAGTGACAGAGGCCGGTTCAGGTCCTAGTGGTTTGGAGTGCTCCTATTCTGCAATTGTGGGCAGGGAGAAGGCCAATTGTCACCATCCAGAAAAGGAAGATTTGGAGGCTGATGTGATCTGTAATGTTAAAGCTTCAAGAACTACTAAAGTAGGCTTTGCTGTGATGTTAAAAGCCTTATATGACCTAGAGCTAGGTGAGGAAGTGGCTGAGGAAATAAGGAAGCCTTATGTGTCGAGTTTTTTTTCATGCCTTGGCAAGATTTTGTTTCTGGTGAGTTGGAGCTAGGTGAGGAGGTGTGTTAGGGGTAAATAACTCATGTTAGTAAGAATAATAATTATAATTGTGTTTATGTTGTGTTTATGGTTATGTTGCGTCCCCGAGAGGTTCCCGTCGGGTAGTTGGGAGTTGGTGACAGTTGGCAATTTGGCCAACCGTCAAGTCTATATATTGTTTGGATGGAACCTCGGCAAGGGAGATTATGTATGGATATATTCTGGATAAATCAATAAAGATAGAACTCTTTTGGTCTAGTTGTTTATCATTATTACTTATGCTATGACATATGAATGTACTGGTACATGAATAATTGGTACGTGTGGAAAACATTGTGTTATTTGTGAGTTTTACCAACCTTACATTAAGGACTAAACATTTTGGTGCCGTTGCCTGAACGAACCTGGAGATAACTATGGCGGCAGGCAGAAGGAATCCGTTAGGGAATGGATTCAAGGCATTAAGGAAAAGGGAGAGCAAATCTTCAAAGATCTGCGAGAAATGGCTCTCCATAGGGAATCCATTCTTATCAAAATGTGTAAGCTGTGGAAAGAATGTTATAACGCTCATGAGGCGATTGCCAAGGCATTGGCCCTCATAAGGGCTCTATTTTGGACCTGCTCTCAAATCCCCACACTCGATATTATCCTAGATCCCTATGATGTCAATACCTTCAAGGAATGGTATTGGATTCTAAGCATGAAGAACGACATGAAGGATAATATCAACAAAATGCAAGATAAGTGCAATGATGCTTTGTCAAACGTGAAGGATCTTGGTGAAAAGATCCTCAGATCAATGGTTCCTGGTTGGAAAAGTGGTATGATAGACAATGAGGCGCAACCACAATGGGAGGATAGGCTGCAAACCAAGGTCACCTACTCCATGGAGGACTTGGATTTTGCTAGTGGGCTACAGGCGGATATATCGTGCTTTGAGAGTCATAGATCATACTAGAGAGAAGAGTTGGAGAATGTAGATAGCCTCCTAGAGGGTATTGATTATAAAATGTTTAATCCTCTTATGCCTCTAACAACCGAATTGTTCAAGTTGTGCCTAAGATTCCAGGACTACGTTTGGGTAGAGCGTGCAGCCGATCGGGATATCTGGGGAGAGTACTTGCGTGACGAGGTCAAATTTATTGAAAAGGAGTCCACAACAGGAAAGGAAAAAGTGCTTTTCTAAAATATAAGTTTCTTTTTTAAAAAGCACTTTTTCAGACATAAAGTTCATTCCTAACTGTTGTAAATCTTGAGCTCCGTGCATGTGCACTTTTTGGAGCAGCTTTTTGGGTAGTTATTGATTACCTTTTTGGTAGTTATTGTTCCCCTTTTTGTTGTTGTTGATATTTTGCCTCCCATTTATGGGTATGGGCAGTTTTGATAGAGGATGAATCTGGCCCACTTATCTAAGTTTAATCTTGGCCGTTCATCCATTTTTGGGAACTCTATATAAAGGAGTTAGTTTCTCCTTTATTTCAAGCAGAAAAAAAGATTGTTGCAAAAGCTCTGGCAAAATATATACAGAATTTAATGGATGTTGAAGCTGTGTCTGTTTTACTGTTAGTGCATGGTCCTCTTCTCTATTTATTTTATATTTCTGCAACTGTATTTGCTTTCAGACAGTCTATTTATGCATGTATTTGATGGAAAATCTTGGTTCATACCATTAGGAAATAGTTGATTATTGTTTTCTCTGCATGGTTAGTCTGGGCCCCTTTTGTGCTAAGTTCGGTTATTAGATTTGGATGAATGGGTGTAAGAGTCCATCATTTCTATTTAGTAGTTTGAAAATTCAAAATCCTTAGATGATTGCACTGGTTTTTACCTAGTTGTGGTAATTAGCTAGCAAAGTAATTTCTAGTTATTTTAAGACTTCCGTCTATGTGTTCGAATATGTTGTCGTAGTTAAATTAGCTAGCTGTTCTTATTCACTCTTTACCCTTATCTCCCCTTTTTCCCTTTTTTTTTACCAAAAGAAGCTCGCAAGTCAAGATGAAGTAGCATCAATTAGAAGCAAATCAGATGAGATAAGACTGTAAGATTTTAGGGAACCTGTACGAAACCAATTCCGTTGAACCGTAAGTCCCCTTTGTGTTTCCACCAAAACACATCAACTACTAAGCTATCCTGCAGTCAAGACCTGACAACCGAAACATTGAGGTCATCCCCATTGATCAAATTAACACAGCATTAGGGATTTCCGTATCTCAAGAGAGGATAGGATTCTTAGCATTTCTATTCTGCGTTGGCCGGATGAAGTCGTAGTTCCACGACTTTAGACACATCAACAAGCCTAGATGCTAAGTTTCTAGCCACAACAAATAGCCTTCTATCTATACCATTAAATGTGTGCTTGGGAAGTAGAGGAGCAACTTGTTTGTGATTATTAGACGTATATAGTGCACTTTTCTATAATTTTGGAACAGTGTCTTCTTTGTCTAGGACCTGAATGTGCCTAAACATCACCTTTAATCATCAAGAGGATTTTCTTTACACCTCTTTTCCCTTTGTTTGCACAAAATTTTGGGCAACATAGGGTTCTTCTTAACAATTACATAATTATCGACATAATGAAACTCAAAAATTACGTATCATGAAATCCTATCAAGTTCTAAACATTTATGTAACTGTGATGATGTAAGCTTGCTTTATCCCATGTAATAGGTTACCATAAGTGATTTGATTATAGCTGCTATCAATAATAATACAGATGCAAAATGTTCAAACCAAATTTGATAGATGAAAATGCCAAAATGATAGGATGAAGAGTTAGGATGATAGTTCAAATTGTCATTTTTGTAGTATTCTGAAACTTTTCTGGCATATTTCTGAAATTTGAGCTTTTCAACCAGCCACCGAATTATTTTAATTGCAAATCACTGTTGAGTCAAATAATTTACTTGTAAATTTTTATGTTTGCCCTTTGCTTCTTTGTCTGCAAGTAAGAATATGTTCCAACTTCCAACATCCAATAACGTCTAGTGAGGTAATCTGAAATTATAATATTTGCCTTTGACCTACTAAAATTTCCTTGTTACGTCATCAGGGATGAAGTGAATGGAGATCATCATGTGTATCAAACAAGTTTGTATTCTTCTGCTGCAGTTGTTTTTCTATTTCAGCTATTGGTTTGTTCAATCTAGTACTGATTTACAATTTTGGGCACCTAAGGATCTTCATTCAACTGGTTGCAATACGCAGGCTTTAAGGTGTATGTTTAATCAACATTAGATTCAAAATCCATGCAATGAATTTTCTTTATATTCATCAATCAAGTTATTGTAAGCACTGTTTGGAGTTATCTATGTTGAAGTACTTAAAATAGACGCCTAACTATTTCAGGTTTGGAATTATTCCTTCCTCAAAAGTACATGACTGAAATGAATTCTGATTTCTATTCTCTCTGCAGAAATGGGAAGAGAAATTGAAAAAACGTGGAGCTAAAGTAGGACAGTATGAACAGAAATTGAGAGCACTAAAAAAATCTCTGGCTGACCTGAAGGGTCTGTAATCTACCTCCATGAAGGCGTCTTCTAAATTATATTAACAGGGAAAGGGCTAGTATGAAATGAGTTGTTGTTATTGCTTGATTTTTCTCTTTAAATATGCAGCTGATGTCTTGTCAAACAGGTGAAATTGATGCATTGACTTATACATTGACTACTGGTTCAAAAAGTGATGACAAAATGACATCAAATCAAGGCTCCCATAGTGTTGAAGAAACATTGGAAGAAATCGGAAGACAGGTAAATAGTGCAGCTGCAGTATGGGTTGAGTTAGTCAGATGGCATCAACTTCAGTCAGTGCAGCCCCCAAGTTTACCGGATGTGATTGGAGTTGTTGCTCTGTTAGGAAAAGTAGAGAGTGATCTGATAAGCTTGTAAGTTTTTGTGGTTGTGGCCAATATCATTTTACATTATTCATGCAAGCAATGCTTAACTGTTAGTTAAATCTGTGTATATGATTTCATAATTATTTTGGTCAATTATGGTTTGTAATTGATATTGCAGGGCACTATCTGAGTATTTAGGAAAAGAAAATATGATGGCTATAGTCTGTAAGTCTCGTAAAGGGCTGGAACAGCTTGAAACACGCAATCTTGCTGGAAAGATAATTCCATCTTTTGGCATTTACAATATAGCACATAGACAAAATAGACGTATTGATGGGAGGTTCCGTGTCATATGCCTTGAGGACATATGGTGAGAAAATATTTAATTAATATAATGAAACACTAGAAAGAAAAGGATGACCACATTTTTAGGATTTCAGAATATGTATTGGTGAAAGGTGTTTTTACTCTGCATATTATTGACTGGCACAACATTCTGATGGTTAAACGCAGGTGTTATAAGGGGGCTTTCAAGTCTGATGATCCACAGAGGCAGCTGATTATAGAAGATCCAAAATTATCCTCTGGCAGTCGCCCTGGTGGGTTTCTTGGTTATGCTGTAAATATGATAAAGTTAGATCCTGAGAACCTATATTCTTCAGCTTCCCGAGGGGTTAGTTTGAGGGAAACATTATTTTTCAATCTTTTTTCTTATGTGCAAGTATATAAAACAAGAAATCACATGATGCAAGCTATCTCTTGTATCAAACATGGTGCTATCTCATTAGATGGAGGCATAATTAGGCAGAGAGGTGTCATTGAGTGCGGAAACAGGTAACTACTTGTTCAAATGCTTTGTGTTCTAATTTAACATTGTTTTAATTATTTTAATTAAGTTTGATCAAGGTAGATGAATTTTCCCTTAACATAAAACTATTTATTTTAATGGCATTTTCAAGTTTGGTATGATGGATGGAGTTGCATAAAGGATGGCTAACCTGACTATTTAATTTGATTTTCTTGGGTAACTTAACGTGAGGGCAAAATAAACTCCAGAATGTCCTGCATATAAGCAATTTAGTAGCTCCTTTGTTTTAAGGTTTTTCATTCTATATTTAACATGGGAACAATGAAGTAACCTATGAACGGTGTTTTATGTTTAATCACTGTATATTGCACAGAAATGCAGATTGAAATACCAATACAAAGGAACAAATATCTTTATTGTGTCGAGTTGAAAATACTAGATCTTTCTACATAGAAATCATTGAGATAAGCTCAAAGCATTTAATCATTGTTTTCTACATTTTTAAACTTTTCATAAGTTGTTAACTTCCAAAGCACGTGGTACTCATCACCATGGAATACTAGTAAATTCTAATATTTGTTGCAAGTCATACTGTTGGTGTTTTAATTTTTAAAGTTGCCGAATCAGGCACATACGGGTATGTGCATGCGGTTATGTTATGCCGATACAGCAAAAAAAATTGTGGTGTTGGATATGTTTGAGTACGTCCCTACAAAAAAAAATATAAAAATAAAAAGTATATACATATTTGCAGTCTAAAAGGTAAAAACAAGAATTAAATTTAGAACACCCCATATCATGAATGTGCTATTAAAGCTTAGAACTACCATAAAATATTACAAATCTGAAATAGAATATACTAATTAGATATCAATTTATCAAAACTTGAATGTTATGATAGATGTATTGAAATCATTGTTCATTGGTTCAACATTAAAATAATAAAATTAGTAATCAACATTATATGGGTCATTATGAAGATCAACTTCAACATCATCATTGACATTAGATGATGTAGGTAAATTATAGAACCACATACAACCCCATTGCCACTTGCACTAGAAGCACATTGGCTATCTGACTCCACATAAAGTAAAGATTATCTGGCTACCGAAAAATCTAAATCAGTTCATTTTGACTCTACATCCCACAACTTCATGCCCTCTTCCTTGTGTTCATTTTGTCTATGAGTAAGAAGCCGCAAGTTGGAATGCAGATGAACTAGCTATTTTGTCTTGCCTCCAATCAATTGTATTTCATTGAGTGGATAAAGGAATATGTACTCCAATTTCACTCAAATGAAGAGGAATTAGCAACCTACTGAAACAAAGTGAGTGTTACAATTATAAAATTGTAAATCAACCTTTAAATTTGAATTTAATGATTCTTTTTATTTTTTAAATTGTAAACAATACAAATTTAGATAGTGCAACAAAATTAAGAAACTTGCAATAAAAGTTTGATCGCAAGAGTTTGAAGGTGTGGTGATGTATGTCCACTGAGGTACCACCAAGCATGATATCCTTCCTATACTTGTTTGAAAGAGCGGAAGCACTTTGACCATTTGAGACTACAAAATAAAAAAACCCACTTGTAATTAAATCCTCCATTTCATGATTGGGGAATAGTTTTAAGTTCTTTTTTACACCCATCACTGACTTTTGTATGTTTTTATGGTGTCACTCTTGATGGCATAGCAATAATTCATCACTACAAATTTTGGAAGTCAATGTAAATGCAAGATGTAGTGGGGTGGTCATTTTGTTCCACCACTCAACACAAATTGTCTACACCTCTTTGAAGAAAACTATTCAGGATATTTCTCTTTTTCATTGATAATGTGTTTCAATTTATCAATCATCGAGTCAATGCCATCGTATACCTCTCTCCAACGTGGCTTCTCCATGTTAGTAGGACAGATCATGCTCACGATGAGCTCAATGAAACTAAGTAGATAATACACTCATTCCCATCGAGTGTCATCTAGGATCATTCGCTTTACATGTGTTGCCCTTCCAATATCGGATTGCTTCCATAGGGACTGTCATGCCCCCTTTCTAGAGTGGACATCAGAGATAGAGGAGTTGGCCTATCATTGGAGTCTCGTAGGCTAGCAAAGGTTGATTGGGACTCATTCAGTGCATATAGTGACTGGATTTTGGCTTTTCAGGTAGTTTGAGGGCCGCCATTTGGAGCAGTTCCTTGATTTTAGGGAGATTCCTTTTTTTTAGGAGGTTGTGGCAGTTCCCATATTGCAGGTTCCACGGGACCATGTCATGGTTTTAGTTTCAGGAAGTTCGGGTGTGTTTCCTAGTTTCTAGGAGCATCCCTAGATTTTAGGGATGGGACTGCCAGTTAGTTCAACTTTTCCGGCATCAGTCACAGATAGGTGACAAAGTTATATTCATGATTGTTTGGTCATTTTGGGCTATTATTGGATATCTGGAGATATTTTAATATATTTAAATATTTCCTAAGTTTGCGATTAAATAAATTAAAATAAGGCTATGTATTTAGTCATTTCGGAGTAATAAGGGATTTCTGGCTTCATCTGGGTTGATATGCCTATGTGTTATAGCTCGTTGGAAAGGTCTTGAACTTTGCTACATGATTCTCACCTCCAAAGTCTTTTTGGATGCCTGAAGCTATTTATTTGCAATTTAGTGTTATTTTCCTATAGTTGACGCCATAATTAGAAAATAACACTCTTTTCATAATGCGCCAACTTTACTCCCTTTTAGAGTTTGGCTTGGAAAGGAAAGGAGATATAAGGAAATGAAGACCAAATTGTTCATTATCTTTTTACACAATCAAACTTATTTTTGCGAATTAGCTCTGAGTGGGCGATTCTTCATCTGGGACGCAAACCCCAAGATCTAGACTGGCTGGGACGTAGCCCTCAGCAATTATTGGCATTAGATTCTTCAGGCAGAGTGCATTGATGACAGAGATTGAGTACGCCATTCTTCATTGTGGATTCAGGTTGCAGAGTAAGGGTTTCAGCATGACATATTGATTCTTCAGCTTGGGCGTGATCCTTGCAGCCTTAGGGCCGCCATTTGCAAGAGGTACATCCCACGTGGAATGTAAGGAATGCATGTATTCAGCGTTAGAGGTATTCTTGATTTATGATCACTCTTCACCTTTCAGTTTGGCATCATTGTTGGATGTAAGTTCCTTGGATCTGCATTGGAATTATTATTTGGTTTACAAATCAACAATCTGTCTGGTAGAGCTTGTAGCAATTCTGAATTTGGCTGTATGTTCTTATTTATTTTCAGTCTCCTTCATGTTTACTGTGAATTATTCATTACTTGTTTGAAAACTATCAAAAACACAAAAAGAAACAAACCTTCTGCAACTTTTGTCTATTCTCTAAAACCATCAAAGGAATCACAGGAAAATATAGTTTATTAATTTAAAAGCTACAGCAGATCAGCAAAGGGATCCATCAGGGATCTTTCAAGGACCAACTTTGACTAATAACCATGCTAGAAAGTGGCTCCCACACCTTCACAAGCTGCCTCAAGACGATTGTGTTGGATACAAATTTGGTCTCAATAGCCTATTAAAAAATTAAAATACAAAGAAGACGTACAAAAATTTAATAAATAAATTAGTAGTTACTAACGTGAAATATTAAATTTAAAAATTGATGTTTTTCAATTACCTTCAACAACTCCAATTGTAAAAATGCTCTAAACATGGGCTATGACATGTGATGATTTGTGATGAACATATGGATCTCTTCAACCTCAACATAAATTTGTTTGATCCAATTTATTTTCCTATGTATTGTGCTACGCACATCGTCCTCTGTCTTAGACACAGACCCTGTGCCTCCAGCCTGGCTACGTGAGAGAAGCAAAGTAGGAGGTCACGTTTGCTTTCACCTTCATGCATCCTGACAATAATGTCGAGAATAGCCCTAAAATTTGCATTTTGCTTAGAGAGGAAACGCAATGAACAATGAAAGGTTGAAGTCAAAATGTGAAAGTTCAGCAGAATCTTTTCTTTAAAGCCCCTAAAACCTCATTGGCATCGCCAAAAATCTCGAGCTCCATGCAAAGTTAGGAGAGTCGAAATCCTTGACCTAGATGGTTCAGCATTATTAGACGCATCTCTTTTATCATCCTTGAAATGCTAAGTAATGAAGACCAAAGAAAACAAATGTAAAGTTTGGGCATTCAAAGTGAAAGCGTTATGATGCCACCTTCAAAACTACTAAAAGAAACACCGAAAAATATTCGGTCAAAGGGGAGTGACAAAAATAAAGTTTGGACTCATTTCTTTTAATAGTTTTTTTTTTAAAACGCCCCTTTCAAACCCGATAATGACACTGAAAAAATGCTTCTAAAATCAAAACGAACAAAGAAAATGTCAGACATTTTTTTGAAATCATCTCCCTCCAGGCCAGGATGAATGCTGAAATAGGAGCAAAAGTTCGGTATTTTTCCAAAATCGTAACCCAATCAAAAGATACCAAACAAGGATTTGAAATCGAAACAAATGATAAAGTTTGAGCATCTTTTTTTTTAAAGCAATGAAATGTCTCTCACCTTGAAAGTGCCAAACTAAGCACCAAAAGGTGCTTTCAAATCAACCAATAAAAAGGAAGGTTTGTATTTTTTTTACGAGCCTTGTTATCATCGAATGAAGGTACGCCAATAGAAATGCCGAAAGACAAAGAGCTAAAAAAAACAAAAGGAAATGAAGTTCGTTCAAGGTATAGAATAAAGTCAGTTTTTTTTAACATCACCTTTTGTCTCAACTCCTCATATCACCGAAAGAAATCCTTGAATGTTAAGCATTTGAAAATTCAAAACTTGTGTGAAGTTCGCCATTTTCCCTTTAAAATGAAATAAGCTTGTTCCCAAAAGCATTCTTTCTATCAAACTTCACACCGAAGTTCATTTTTGAATACCTTGTTAAATGGATGGGGATCAAGTGAAGTCCTAGTTGCTCCCAAATTCTGCATTGGAATTTAGCTAGAGAGATAGTTAAGCAGAAGTAAACAATTCAAAGCAAGAGTCGTTGCTAAAAGAAAGAGACCAAGGAAAATCATTGTAAGCATAGGCAAAACTGCGTAGGGAGGGGACTGGTTTTAATCCCATTCATGCTCCTAAAGCTGAATTTGTTTAGTGCACTAGAGATCCACTTTCAAATTCAATGGTCACAATCCATAGTAGAATAGACATTGCTCTTACAATTGTCCTAGGACCAAAAAAAATTCTGAAGTGTAATGCGGCAATCAAAGTCGTAGCGTGGACCTAGTCCAAAAATTTGTCTTGGCATCAGAGTTTCCCCTTAGTCCCAAAACGACCTTCCTAGGTCTTATTCCATGGGGCATACTTTCAAAATGATTTTCAAGAAGTTTAAAGGGATAGGTCTTTAGTAGTGTAATGGTGAGATTAGTTAGCTAAGCAAAATGATGAGTGATTTATGACCTATGTGACTATGTAAGATGAAGGACACAAAAGAGACCACGTGGAGATTCTTGGGATCGAGGGCTACTATCCAGAACACCAACTAAGCTAGAGGATGAATTCCATACTACCTGGAGATGTCCACGAGTGGAGCCCAAGAACAAAGTGATAGGATTGGATGGGCAAGGACCCTCACCACCACCACCAGCAACAAGTTGAAGGCCAAGGCGTGAGATTGAAAGAAGATGTTTACATAGAATGTTACAGGACATGCAGAATCAAAAATGCACAGTTGGAAATGACAACTAGAAATGCTTTATTGTAAAAGGGAATTATTATATTGTAAAATAATTACTTTTTCCTCAATCTAATACAATACAAAAAGGCCAAAAGGTTAGTTATTTCTCCATCTGCCCAAATCTGTTTGTTTTGTCGTGTAGTGGAGCTAGTTGAAATTGGTTGAAAAGGGGTAGTTGGGAAGTTATGAGAATTACTAGGTATGGGTTAAAGCTGTCAAGACTTCTAGAAGGCAAATTAGAGCCATGTAATGTCCCCACTCAAGACTTGAAGCCAAAAAGAGACAATAGGCTATTAAATAAGTTTTAATTAAAGATTTAAACTTATTCTTGTAAGCCATCAGCAATCATCAAGAATCTCAATTATATATGAAGACCAAACATAGACATAAATGATTATCATCACAAACAAAGATAGCAAGATATATGATCATCATATCAAGTAAGAGCATACGAGTGAGTTGAATTTTAAAGATAACTATGATCCATCAAGATCATCTTAGCTGATACATGGACGATTCACCATAAGCCACATCGATATCAAATTGCATGGGTATCGAAGATAATTAATTAGTTAGGTTAATAGCAGCGGCTTGGCAAGTAATATATTCAAGTCAACGATTAAGACAAAGTCAGCCATAGGAGGGGACGATGATACTCAGAACAACGATTAGTTAAAATGATATACATCTAGATTCAATATCGATCTGTAGCAGAGATGCAACTAATATCATAATTAATATTGCCTATCATAGTGAATTAACTAAGGGGATATGGATGCAAATGAATACCAAACATTACAAGAAGTATAAAGGCAATCGGGTAGAAGGAGTAAACTTTGTGAGCGATTATTATAACCACTATATAGCAGATTGTCGTCTTAGAGAGGAAGAAGGTAGAAGCTCGTACTTGGCTTTTTAAGGCTGACATGAGAACGAAATGCGATCTTCTAAGGAGTTAATATAAACACTGATAATTAAAAGATAAGGATTGAAGTCAAAGCCGATGCCAAAGAAATAAGTATGACTTGTTTAGAAGTAATTAAGTGCTAACTATAATGAAGGGCCGCACCCATTTATTCTCACATCTTCTCTTGATATATAAAAGGAGGATATCAAACATTAGAAGGGGGAGTATTAACTTATTTTTATTTCAGACGTCAGTAGGTAGAAACTTCTTAAGCACAAAGTTGGGTATCCAGATACGAGAATTCATCTCTGAAGATTAATCCATTTTGGGATATGTTTAATAAAAGTAGAGTTATAAAATGAAGAAAGGGGAAAACGAGAATATATATATTAAGAAGTGAGTGGGAAATATGATCCTGAGATTACAATACAGGAAATAAAGAATTTTCAGAGTTATGTGAATGTGAGGAAATAAAAGAATATATGCATAACAGATAGAATACTTCATACAATCAAAGCGGTATAAAATGAAATTCAGATTTATACCAGAATATATGAAGAGTGTTAATGTTGTGAAGGGAAGAATATAAGATACAATGCCTTAGAGAAAAAGGTTGGAGAAGACATAGCCACATTTATGATTGATTTTGAAGAGAGATATTACCATAGTTATGATCAGCACAAGCTAGGGGAATCTATCAAGATAAGTTCTATCCTCTAATCTATTATTAAAATATTAAGTCAATATTATAATGAAATGTATTCCTTTCTAATAAAGTTATGTTTATTAATATATTACAATTCTTATTTCAGTTTAAGTTGATGTTCCAGGGTTGAATTATGGTAAATCCTAAATGGGACATTACAAGCCACTGGATGGGTTAGATCTTAGCCACTGATTCAGAACGTAAAAGCTATAAAAGGCCAGTGCCTCTCTCATTGTAGGGGGGCCAGTGCCTCTCTCATTGTAGGGGGATAGTTCTTTTTTTAGAGGTTAGAGGGTTAGAAGTAGCTATAATTAGGAGTAGAAGTAGAATACGATTGTTGGGCAGAAATTGTTGTAATAGTAGATAGAACAAATGAATTGAGTTTTGAAGCATGGTATTTTGTTGTTTGTCCTTTTTTGTTTGCATGGTTTCTCTTCATCTGGTTAGTTAGTGTTGAATAATTTTAATGGTGAAGTGTGAGGATATTTGATGTGATTTCAAGTTCATACCATTGGGGGCTTGCTAATTGCAGGTCTCTGTGCATGGATAGTCTGAACCCTATTATTGTTCCTAGTTCAATTGTGGGTGTTTGTCTCAGGCTGCGCCAAGATTGGGTGCCTAAATAAATATCCATAGTCTGAAAATCTTTTATTCCTTTGAAGCTTGCACTATTTTTGTGGAGTTGTGAGTATATTTATGGCTAAGCATGTAATGCCCCCAACTAGGAGGCTGCTTGTTTCCCAATGAATTAACACACATTACTATACATTATTATGCTTCAATTCATATTTCTTAAACTATTACACAAACACATTCAACATTCATTATATTAAGTCCTATCTTAGCTTCTTTCCTAATCCTAATGAGGGATGGGGATTTACTGTCATAGGGCTCTGACACCAACTACAAAGAGGCTCCCTCAAGGCCCAGGTCTATGTCACTACCCATCTTGGGCTCACCATAACTTGTGATGGGTTTACTCGCCTTTCCCTACACAGACCAACCTATCCCCTCATAGGACTTGGTAGATGAATTAAGACTAGGCCAATAATATAATATTCTTTTACGTATTAAGAATGCATATGAAATTAAGTATGATTGTCATACATATTGCAGTCTATATTAATATTACTATTAAATTCTGCATAAGACATTATCGGGCTTCATAGACTAAGCATACATATTAAGCACATCCCCATGAATACCACCAAGAACAAAGATGTTACTGCTTGTAACTTAACAACAGTTCCGATCTGATCCGATCTGATCGATGGTGATGTCACTAGATGCTTTTGATTCCTTTCCTTTATATCTCTCAATGTGAGGGAGAGGTCACACCTCTTCATCATGTATGTCCTTTGGCAAGAGACACACCCTTTCACCATTAGCACCCCTTGAAAGTGTGCAACTCTTCATTATTTCTGCCCTTTGAAAGGGACACAACCTTTCACAAACAGATCTGCACTTCTTATTAAATCAGATCTGCATTTTTGATTCCCAAATTATGCCCCCTCCAATGAGGTTCTCTTCTCCCTTTTATATCTCATGTTTGAGGGAGTCACAACTTTTCATTTTATGTCTTTTGACCATTCATTAACTTAATTAAATTTTAATTATGTTTAATTATATTCTTTTATATTTTAATTTAATTTTTAGTATTATAATTTTATTATTATTAAGTATTATTAAATTCTATTTCAAAGTGGGCACATTACAAAGCAGGAATTAGTTTGTTTGAAATTTGTCTACCCACAACACCAACTGTTATTATCATTGTCCTTAGGATTCCTAAACCCTATCCCTTTGTTATTTATTTCCCCAGTTTGAGAACCAAAGCGTCGTCAAATGCAGACCAGCTTGTTACATTCATAAGTCCCCTCATGTTTACCAGCAAAACACATCAAACTGCTAAGTTATCCTGAGTAGTCAAGACCTGACAATTGGAACCTCGAGGTTATCCCCTTTGATCAGTCTAAGCAACATTAGGGATTTCCTTATTGAAGAGAGGATAGGATACTCGGCATTCTATTCTGTGTTGACCAAATGATTAGTTGCACTTTACCCACATCAACACTACCCAACTTTTGTACCATGAGTTTGAGAGAGTGGACAACACAAGGTGTCTAAAATATGTGGTCAAACCTTGTCTCAATCAAAATACCTATAGATCTACAATTCTTTGCATTGTTCGTTACTACCTGCACAACATTTTCAGGGTCCACATCTTGAATGCATTATATAAGGATTTAAGTGATAAATTGTACATCCTTCATCTATCCCTCACAATCCACAACTTTAAAAAAATATTCCTCCTTTAGGGCACACTCCAAACACATTGATTAATGGTTGACTTTTTCTATGCTTGCATCCATAAAAAATAATTGACACCCTTGTTTGTTTCCATGAATTTGCAATGGAAGATATTATGACATCTGCACACATTGCCCCATCGCAAATGGGGACCCCAACTGTTTCGCTTTTCAGCTTAGGTGTTTTAGTGTTTTGTTTTAGTTTGCTTGTGAGAAGGGTACCTCTATTCAGTCAAGGAATAAGTGTGTCGAGTCAAGTGAGTTTAAATGCAAGGATTGTCCTTACGGTGTGATCAAGTGAGGGATTCATGTTTCAAGTCTTGATTCCATGGTGGGGCATCAAAATTGTCAAATGCTATCAATGTTGTCAAAGTTGTCAAATGTTGCCAAATGTCGTCTAGAAAATTGTCAAGGATTCGAGATTTTTTGAATGTTAATGTGTGAAAAATGATGAAATTTGATGCTTAGACAAGAAAAATTCCTTGTTAAGGTTGGACTTTCCAATCTTGATGGGAAGGGAAAATGGGAAATGTGGTAAAAATCTTTAGACAAAGGTGCATAATTCAAGTGCAATTTACGTTGAAATGTGAAATTCAAAATTAAAGTGTTCAATCCTTAGTTAAAGTATGGAATTCCTAATGTGAAGTGCAAAATCTGAGTTTGAGGTTTGGATCTCCTCTGGATCCAAGACATAAGTTTTGAAAATCTTTGTCAAATCCTTAAATTCATTTGAAAATCTTTCAAAGGATTGATTTACACACTAAGTCCTTGTGAACAAAATCTAATTAGTGACAAATAAAGCTTGCAAACAATATTCTAGATGATAGTACGTGCTTTCTCATTATTTTCAATCAAATACAGGTTACATATTTATAGGATTTCAACTCACAAGGACTTATGATTTATTACACTTATGATACTAATTTTAACACCTATGTGAACACTAATTCCCAACACCCCCCCTTAGTGTGAACATGGGGTGAAACTGTGTAGTAATCATGACATCTTCTTTTAGTAAAAAAGTATAAAAAACTTTCTCCTTGAGTTGAAGAGCTTGTCAACCTGTTGCCCTGGGTGAACTCAAAAAAACGTATCTTTAGATTCATTTAACATGAGTCTGAACCACCTAGAAAACACTGTACATATAGTTTGGAGGTTAGTTTTGTTTATAGGAAGTTTTCCCTTGTAATTTGAAGAGCCGTTTTTTGGGCAGAAATGTTATATTTTTTGAACTATGGATATATGCATATGCATGAAGATGTCTTAAAGCCCTAAGAAGTTTTGGAAAGCAACAGCAAAATTTGGTGATAGTATTCTGTAAAATGAAAAAATTGAAGTCTGAAGAATGAGTCACCCTCCATGGTGCTCGTTGTTGGATATTTCTGAAAGGGCACATACACATAAAGGATTTATCAAATAATTGAACTTTGCAATGGCTCTAATGCAAATGTTGTGATGGATGAGGAGGCCTCGTTAGAGGAATGGGAGCCAAAAACTTAATAACGCAACAATGATTCCATAAAGTATATGCAGGCAACTTGAAAGAGGGATTGATTAGAATTGTCAAAAGAAGCAAAGTTGGCACCACCCGATAGAGATAGCTCTAGGCTGGAGAATCCTAGTCATAGGTTGTGGATGGAAATCATAAGTTGGTTCTGGAAAGAATGAACACTGACACTAATTGTTTGGCCCATTTGGATACGAGGAAAGCCTAGTACTTTGTACTGGTAAAGAGTATAAGTAAGGTGAAAGGTGAACTATGAATTTTGTAATAACTGTATCCAATATGGTGAAATATGCGTTCTTGCAAGTGACATACAGCTGCAGCATATCATGGGAAAGCAATGTTGACTTAGACATTGTTTTGGTGTAAACTGCATACTTTGTAGATATGAATTTTGTTCTGAAATGAGCATTTATTGAATATTTGTAGAATGATATTCCAATCAGTGCCATGTAGATCTCTGGTGAGAAATTATGTCTTAATGCGTCAAATGAATTGGATTCTTTTCAGTAGTGCTTTAATGTTCGATGAATTATTTTTCTTTTGCATTCACACTTTCAGATAAGCTTGTATTCTATTTAATGGTTTGACAGTATGCCTGTTTCTTGAAGAATTTTGTAGCAGAGTAGCTTCTGTTTTTGTATTGACATGATCTATGTACTATTGAACAGGGAAGAAGTTGCTGTGAGGTTTCCAACCACCTCATCAAAACAAATAACCTCAGTCGAGCAGAATCGTCTTTATATTGAGGAAAAATTAAAAGGGAAAATGAAGAAGAAGAAAATATTGGAAGATGAAATTGAACAAACTTCGATTGCTTTAGCAAAAGCACATGAAAAATTTGAGGACACAAAGAAAGAACTGGAGGAATTACGGGATCAAGCTGCAAACCTAAGTTCTTGTTAAACCAAATGTTTTTGAATTAGTATCATCCTATGCTCTGTTACCTTTGCAGGCAAAGATCTTGATGAATCTTATTAGTATTTGAACATAAAGTCCGTTCGTCATGATCCCAATTCTCTTTGGGATAATGATGTGTGGTAGAACAAAATACGGATTATTATAAAACTAGATGATCTCGGGTCTGCAAATGCAGGAATGTTTTGTTGGATAAAAGAAATGTCACATCATACTTATAATCACATTAATCAAAATGCTCAACTGTTAATTTCAAGTGTCTGTAGCATCTACGGCTTTTTCATTTATACTAGATGAAACTAAATTAAAAATATTCTTATATGATTACACTCTTTCATTTTACAATCGTACTACAAATTAGACATACATAAAATCTATTTTTTATTTATTATGCCGAAGGCGTCTGAAAAGGGCAACCTGCTTTGAGCAATCAACAGTAAAAAAGAGTCTTAAATTGAAACAATCGCCTCCGTTTGTTCTGCTCGATTTCAGCTCCGCCATATCCTGGACTTATCCATAGTAAATCAATGGCTTTGTTTTTCGTGCGCTTCCCTCTCCGTAAATCATAAATGGCTTTATTTTTCGTGCATACAGATCTTTAAATAATCCGTTGACTACAAAAAAAAGCAACAGGCAGTTAGTTTTATGGCTTAGGAATAAATACACAGTTGCTTGGAGAAATGTGACATTGGAATTATGGAATTATAATTCATATTTCTTTAGGAGAAACAAATATTAATAAAAAATAAACACAACGTATCTGGGTGAACTAAACTTTTAATATTATAATTTGGGCCTATGATTTTCAAGATTTTTCATGTAACATATCTCTTGCTTTTAGAAGTTTATTTGTCAATTACCTAAATATTTTTGAAGTACTTTTTAGAAATATATATTTAAAATGATATTATAATTTATTTTATTTATTATATTGTTAGAGCAATAAACATGGATAGAATTTAGCTTTCCCTAGCATTAATTTTCTGATTCATTAATGGATCTGGGCTAGATCGGAGGTTTTCTTTCTTACCGGTGCCCACACTGAATGGAGTTGTAATTATCATTTTTTAATTAATAAAATCTCTCTAACTTCGACAAAATAAAAAATAAACATGGATAGGAATTTAATATTATGTATTATATATTTAGTTAAATTTATTATTAAAGTATATATTAATTCTATATACGATTAAATTTATAATTATATTTATTATTTTATATTATATAATATTAATTTAATGTAATATATATTAACTTATGATATTATTTTAAATTGATCCATCTATATTTAAAACTACAAGAATGAATACAATTAAATTAGGATTTAATCTATAAAATGAATACATAATTAAATTACAAATATATAGACGTTAAATATTTATATAAGTAACATAATAAAAATAATAACAATTAAATAATAAGTATATATAGATAGTAATTTTTCATCTCAATTATTTCTATAGCATGTTCGAGTTTTATCTAATTTGTAAGAAGTTACTAATTCATAATGGAAACTACAAGAACAAACCAATTATATTATACCGAGAAAGAGAAACCGAGTCACGACCATGAGTTGGGCCCGTAGTCTATGCATTTCTAATCAATCGATGTGTTTGGATGTCTTCCCTCTCAACCTCGTTCATTCATTCATTAAGAGTTACCGATTATAAATTTTATTTCGTGTGCCACTATCTATCCCTCGGTGCAGCTTGCCTTCCATCCAATTATATTATTCGCCTTTCGACACTATACGAACTCGAGTGCTATCATTATATTATAGTTGTTCGGCTTGCCTCTCCGGTAACAATAGAAAAGGAGGATGGTTGAAACTAAACTCTATTACTGTATTGCCTCCGATCAACCTTTCTCGGGTGGGAAAGAAAGCTACTTCCTATGAATCGGTTGAACTAGTCTACTCAGTCTGAAGAGTCCTTCACCCTGTTTCTCGACGATTGGAAAGAAAGAATGTTAGACTAGGAAAGAGCTTCCATTTGTTGGGCCAGCCACCACTTTCTTTCTTTATGTATGAGCTAACTTTCTCAAATTATAGTTATAATTAATGAACATTATCTATTAAATGTATATTACATCTAATATTTATGTATAACATTTATAATTTTATATAATAAATATAATTTAATTATTAAAATATTAAACATATAAGATATTTAATATTTTATTCGTATCATATGTGAAAAATACAATATATATTAATTATATCAAATTATATTCATACTTTATTTATAATATATTAAATAGAACATAACTTGCAATATAACATTTCTAATATATATAAAATGTAATGTTCAATTAAAACTAATCATATAGGTGATGCACTAATTACTATTTTTAAATATAACATAATAAAAAAATTCAACTTGTCAGAGTATTATAAATTTTTATCCCACATTGAAAAGTGAATGTGTGAGATATCTCTTTTATTATACTTTCATTGATGTCAATCATCTTGTCTATCCATTTTGATGGATGAAAATGAATAGAGCAATCGAGGTAAAAAAATAAAATAAAATTGTCATCTATTAAAAAGATCAACAATAAAGAACAACAATCTCCATATCCATTTGTGTCTCTATTTTTCTATCTATCTATCTCCCTTATTTGTATATCCTTACCTTTCCCCTCATCCTTGTCTCGTATCTTCACTATATTGACCTCTCTATCTCTCCCTCTTTTTATCACTATCTCTACCCCCCCTTCTCTATTTTTGGACCACACACACACACACCTTGTTTTTCTCTTCCTGTTTTATTTTTAATATATATATATATATATATATATATATATGTGTGTTCTTATATCTTTACATTACTATATCTCTTTCTACCCCTCATTGTGTCTCTCTTTCTATCTTCATTTATCCCTCTCTTTTCCTCTCACCTTCCATCTCTCCTTATTTATATATCTATCTCTCACTTATTCACTCTAACTCATTATCTATACCCCTATTTCTCTTATTCGTTCTATGCCTTTGCACCTCTCTCGCTCTCTCTCTCTCTCTCTCACACACACACACACCCACTCTATCTTTCTCAAGATATCTATCGCTTTATATATTTTCTTTTTTATATACATCTCTCCCTCTTTCTATCCATATCTCTCCTCTCTCCCTATCACCCCCTCTTTATATCTCGCTACTTCACCTTTCTCTCAAACCATCTCTTCCTATCTTTCCCCATCTCTACTTCCCTCACTCCCTCCATAACTCCCTATTTATCTCTCTATATCTACTTCTCTCTCCCTTTCTCTTCTCGTATATCTCTCTCTCTCTCTTTCTCTCTTCCACACTTTGTCTCCATAATTTATCCCTCCCCCTCTCCTGTGACCCATTTCTATTTATTACTCTATCTATTTCTATTCCTCTTTGCCCCTCTCTCCCTATCTCTATATATGCTTATCTCTATATATCTCTATCACTCCATCTCACCATCTACATCTCTATTTGTCTTTCTCTCTCCATTTTACTCTATATAACTTTTTAGTTCTATCTATCTATTTATCTCTCTCTCCTCTATCTTTATATCTCTCCATCTTCTTCTCTTTATATCTGTCTCCTTTATCTTCATCTCCAACTCCATCTCTATATCTATCTTCCGCTCTATCAATATCCCATATCTTTATCTCCCTACCCCGCTCTATCTATCTCTCCCTCTTTCTATCTATACCTAGCCCTCTCTCTCCTTGTCTTCTAATGGAACCTAATTATATACCTGATTCAAAGGTTTTTTGGTCATCTTTGGAACAATGTATATTTGATTTCATATTGTGATCACTTCTCCAATGATACTCTTGTTGCACAAAGAACATCATTTGCTAAATGACGTACCACTTTGTCTTATGTACCAAAAAAAAGGTTTAGACCAATAAAACAATAAAAAATCATAATTAACTTTTTAAACCTTTTCAGTGTACCCATTGCACACACCAAGATGCAATTGCTAATTTTAAAAATATTAGATGTCCATCAACGATCCAGGATCATAGATAGACAATGCAAGACGATTGCATTGTCTACTATCGTCGATTCATTTGTTGTTGCGTCATCTATCCCGTGTAAACTATGGGACAGCAAAATAGTCATCTGTCCACTCACTCTCTGCCTTGAAAACTACATGCGGTACGGAGGTCCTCCTTCGTCTTCATTCTTCTGAAATCCATTCAAAGTGCGTCACTGTGGGTATCGAACCCCTGACTTTCCGCAGTTTGAGTGTGTTCTTGATAGCACTTGTCACGTCTACCGCATTCGGCTATAGTCATGCTCAGCAGCAAAAGAAACGCTATTAGCATCATCTTCATCTTCTTTACCACATGAGTTTGTCCATTGACTGTAAGTTTTCGAACAGCAATAAAATCTTCAACTTCAAAGCTTTTTTTCTGCAATCTCCTCCCACAACCACATGGTGATTCAAAAGCTAGTTGTAAGTTTTGTTGTTAATATTGATTACGAGCTCTCCACCGTTTTCATTAAGAAATGGACTGATTTTATGATAGTTAATGCAATTCAACAAACTCAGGCAGCGCTTGTGTAAGAACTGGGATTTTCTTGGTTGTAGGGAGCTCACAGGAGGCCTATAACTTCTCCAATCTACAAAGGCGCTTCCACCATTTACCAATGGAATGGTAGTATTCATGAATTATTTTAAGCTGCAGAGAGGAATCGATGCATGGAACGATATCATTTGGTGGCAGTTGGTTATATGAAGAAATAGGATTGTGAAATGGCATTCAATAAAGTTTCCAATAGTGTCCACATTCACACAAAATGGAAGTCACCTCACGTGGTAATAGGATGGCAGTAGTTATCTATCCTGAATCTAGATAATTTATCATATTTAAATAAACTTATATCATTCTATTTAACACATTTTTAGGAAAAATCATATATTTAAAAAAAAAATTAATTGTAGATTTTAGTTTTAGTTTTAAATTGTAATATACATTTTTTAATCTATTAATTATAAAGAGCCTTTTTATTTTATTTATTTATTAAGTTTTAAAGTAAAAAAATTTCGTTTTTCATTTTTAACCAAGAAAAGCATTTCATAATGTTATTATAGTTTATGAAAAAAATAGATTTTTCTAAATTACATAGAATAGATGCACTTTCAAATTTATATGCACAATATGCAAAGAATGCTACATAACATGTTTATCCACTCATCAAATAATAATTCTATTTGTAGAAGATATTTCAATGAGAAAGACATGCATCAATTTTCATCATGTAATAATATGAAACCTAAACCGTAAATATTGTCCCTCTCTATTTCCTTATCTCCATATATCCACTCTCTCTATTTCATTCTTTCTCTCTATATCTATTTCCCTATCCCTTTGTATCTCAATATATCACCCTATATATATATATATATATATATATATATCTTCCCCTATTTATCTCTCTATATCTACCTCTCCATCTACTTGTCTTCATGTTTCCCTCTATCTTCCTCTCTAAAATTGTATAAATTTAATCTACAAAATTGTTAAAGAACCTACTAAAAAGCTTAAGCCTTGCGGTTGGCATCTTTGTTATCCCCTACAATGTGCATGGGCTATAATTTCTTCATCCCATTCCCCATAAATATATCTCAAAATATGACACATTAGTGTTGTGTCTCATATATAGTTATATAAGAAATTCAACCAAAGACAAACATCGTATGAATTTGAATATTAATAATAAGCTATTTTTGTGTTAAGAAAGAATCTATCTTGTAATACTTGTAGCAGTAAAGAAATGGCCCACCCTTGAACTAACCTATTGGTAAAAATTTATTGACTGGTGTTGTGATTGTCATGTTTAATTTTTTTGCTAAAGATTAAGTAAAGTGTTCTCTATATAATTAAGTTTTATGCTAACTTGATTGTCGGAATTCTATGATAATTTTTCACTTGTTTATTTACAATATATGTAACCTTCTTAATACAATTTCATTTGTTTCATCACTAAGTTTATAGTTATTTGAAGTCTTCCATACTAATAGATTTGTATTTAAATTAGAAGAGTTTCAATAAAGATGAGAGGCTAAAATACCGATCAAAAAAACAAAAAAGATGAGAGGGTAAAACATAATGATTGTACTATAGATGTTAAAGAAAACAACCTCGACTAAATTAACACCAATTGTCACTTTAAAATATATATATATATATATATATATATATATATATATATATATATATATATATATATATATATATATATATATATATATATATATATATATATATATATATAACAAGTCAAAGAAAACCATGCTTAAAATAATGATCTAATTTCTCACTAACACAAACCATAATATTGCCATTTGAATAATTGTCGTACTTTTGATCAATTAGACATTATTACGTACTGATTTATAAATATTTATGATAAAATACAAGAGATATTACGTTAATCTCATGGTATGGGAAGGATAATGAAGAAGCATAGATCCATGAGCTTATTCTTTGTGTGATCCGCCTTGAATTGGGCAAGCAACATGATTCAAATCATTTTGCATCTCTTTTAGAGTAGGATGTGTCATTGATTTAGAAAGTTAACTTGTTCCACTTCATAGAGGAAACATCTCTCTCTTTCTCCCTCTCTATTTTCCTATACCTCTATATCTACATCTTTTTGCATCTCTATATCTCCATATTCCCTCTTCCATCTCTCTTCATCTCTATCTCATTATCTCTACATCTCTCTCTACTCCTGCATACATCCTCTCTAGCTCTCATTACATATCACTTCACGTCTCCCTCTATATATTTGTATCTCATCTCTATCTATCATCACTCCCCTCTCTCTACATTCCTCCCTCTCCTTCACCATCTCTCTCTCTCTCTCTCTCTCTCTCTCTCTCTCTCTCTCTCTCTCTATCTATCTATTGCAAACATAATTCGATCCTATTGGTAATGGACCTTGATTATCTCCTTGATTCAAAGGTTTCTTTTAGTCATGTTTTGATCCATGTAAGTGGATGCATAGTAGATTTGAAGCTATCACTTCTTCATTAAGGAAGGTTTTGTACAAACAATATTATTTGCTAAATGATCTACCAATTGTTGTCATATATTATGTAACAAATTTATACATAAAATAGACCAATTTTTTTCCCAAATGAACTTCCATACCTCTTCGGCGTACCCATTGCACACAAAGGTGCAATTGCTAGTTATATATAAAAGACAAAGGCAAACATAAAAAGGGATGTTTTTAAATTTCAATAGTAATTGAAAGATGGTGTTTTTATTAAAAAAAATTAATATAATATAAAATTATTCTTTAACATTACTAAAATATTTATAATTTGAAAATTAATTATTTATCTTAAGTGTTTATTTTAGAGTATAATTAGGATTAGGGTTATATGGTTTAATTAGGATTAAGTTTAGAGTTTAATTACGGTTTAGTTTAGGATTAAGGTTGAATTAGACTAAAGAGTTATGTTTACTATTAGGGTTCATTCAAGGTTAGGGTTAGCCTTGAGGATATGATTCAATTAGGACTAGGGTTTGGAACAAATATGATATCTCTCAATATATTTTTATTATAATTGTAAAAATATTTTTTTTCATAAAAATAGAGTAATAAAAAATGATGTCTTGTTTATACTTGGGGAGATTGCACATCCTAAAAAATATTAAAAATTAATACTTTTGTTATGCATGGAAATGTTAGAACATAATGTTATTATGCGGAAAGGTGTATTACACTCACATATAGATGTAAAAATGTTCATTAATAAAAACTGAAGGCATTTAATTTGGCATGCTTGTGAGTGAATGAAACTAAATTAAATAACTTAAGTGCAACCATTGGTCATTTAAACTTGAGTTGAAATATCAAGACAAGTTTGTTGATTTCATGGTTTGATACATTAAAAGGAATATGATAATATTATTTTTAATATAGAATTAAAAGAAAATATAAGCTAATTAAAATTTAAGAATTGTTTAAGAATTAAAAAATTAAATTAAATACTTAAATTAAATGAGAAAAATATTTTGGAGACATATTTTCACTTGTTTCATTATGACTATTATTTTTTAAGCTTCTTTCAGTTTAATTTTTAGCTCTATTTTATGAAAATTGTAAATTTTCTTTATTAATATTACTCTTAACTAGAAGAGAAAGTATATGTTGCATAATTTGCAAATTTTCCTTATTTATAATACTCTTAATTAGAAGAGGAAGTACAATTTATTGATGGCTTCCACAAACAGTCTGATTTGGTATAGAAATTGCATGTATTCACACCTTTTGATCTACCAGCTTATAGTTGCATTATTTAAGAGGAATAATGATATGGTTGGAATTTTAAATTGTCGCTTTTTGAAAAGTTCCCTCAATTCTAAAAGTTTGAGCAACCTTCCAGGTAGATTTTCTATAAAAAATTTCAGCTAAAGCAGGTATATTAAAATAAATCAATTTTGTTTTGAAATTTTATTTTTTAATGCTTTATTTTCATTATAATGGATTAGATAATAGCTTGTATTGATTGTTGGTGCATGATTTTGTCTAGCATCATTGTTAATCAATGTTATGTGGCATCTATCGTTACTTTTGAATGTTCATTAAAATCTTTTTCCACTTTAATGTCCACACTGTAAGACGTCTAGGAAAAGATAATGATACCAAAGTTGATGTCTTTTTCTTTGCATACATTATCTAAGCTTCCAGATTTAACATATGAGCCCGCCATTACTTAGTTTAGATCTTTAAATTTGTTTTAATTTTCACACATATTGTCCTGAATTATTGAAGTTATAGTTTTATTTGCTTTTACGTTTGATGGATAATCATACCCTGTTCAATATTTTATGTTGGTTTCTAAGTTATGAATCTATATTTTGGATTCATGTCTATTAAATTTTTATGCACTATGTTATTTCTTAGACATATTTTTTCTTTGTTATCATTCAGACATCTAAAATATTATTGACCTTGCACTGATAGGATGACATAATTTGTACATAATTTTGGCGTAACTTGTCATGTATTGCAATTTTTCTATCAACATATTGATTTTCATTAGATTGTAATTCCCTTCCTTTCTCTCAATCTTTGTTACAAATGCATATTTGTATGGTTTGGGGGGTTAGATTTCGTTGGAGTTGTTAATGCACATACCTTGGTGATTTTGGGTTGGATTAAGGATTTCCATGGCAATTCTAACATTAAGTGAAACATTTGGAACATAGGAATATACATAGGTTGGCCTTAGTTCACACAATGAGGGAAAAACATGAGATATGCATAAAAGATACCAAAATGCTAATTGTGAAAATTGAAAACACCCTTATAATTTAAGTAGGGATGATAGTTGAAAACTAAGCCATAACTAGATATTGTTATTGCATATATTGGATGACCATAAACTCCTTGTTACTTCTTAGTAATCGCTCTCATCTCCTTCTACCATTAGTATTATATTTATATTTAAATTTTACTTAAGTGTCAAGGAATCTGTGTAATTACGTTGAAGGCATATTATACTCATATGGATGGAATAAAGTCTGCCAATAAAAACTATAAGAATTTATTTTGACGTGTTTGTGACACTTTAATGCAAGAAAAGCAAAAAAAATCATTATTATTTTTTTTATTTTTTTTCTCTTATGCACTTAATTAATTAATGTTTGATTATTTAATATTAACTATATCTTCACTTCCACCTCTCGATTGTCACTCACTCTCAATTTAACTTGATCATTTGTCTCTCTACATCATGCAATTGGTTAACTTCATAATCATCTCAATCTAATTATGGAGATTGAAAGTGTCCCTACGTAAAGTCCATTTTTTTCTCAAGGATAAGAAATAATATAAAATATTAAATATTAAAAATAATAATTTGATAATAAAAAATAATATATTAAAACATAATAATATAATCATATCTTAATAATAATTAAATATTAATTACAGTATCATAATAATTTTAATATTAATTACAATATAATCATATAATAATTTTTTAAGTGGAACAATGAACAAATATGATATCTTCAACGTACTTTACTTATATTTCTCTAAAGATAGGTATGCTAGTTAGGAGTCACACCCTTATAAAATTTATATATTGTTCTAATATAAGGTTATAAAACTTTAAATATATATATTATTTATTTTATTAAGCATATCTCATTTGAAATAATTAAAATCTAATAACTATTAGATTATTAAGTTATTAGATTATTAATCATTTATGAACAGTGGATATTGAAAAGGTGTGACTAATGTTGCCACCCTTCCTCCTCTATTTAAAGAGCTTCTTTCTCATTTGAACGTGTGTGAATTTGGATATTTATAGTGAGATATAGTGTTATGCATAAGAGATACTATTGGCCATATGAAAGTATGAAGAAGTGTCCCCCATATTCAAGTCTATTTTGTTATACAATATATATTGTAAGTGTTAATGAAATGATCCTTTATGGGGTTTTTTATTCAAAAGATTTTTCCCCATGTATATCTTGTGTAATATGTTAACATAATGTTTGTATGATTATTAGTTTATTTATTTTATATATTGATTATAATGATTAGTATCCTAAGATCCTAATTTCTAATAACATGGTAACAATGCAGGTTAAGCTATACCAATTTTAATGTCATAAATTGTATCCTTGCACAATTTCATACCCACTTGAGCCTTATTTTAGTGTTTTGGCCTTATATGCCTTGACTTTGCTCACACCATTACCAAATTTGTTATCCTCTCTTCTACTTTGATTCCTAGACCTTTGTTCAGCCTAGATGGATTGGTCAAGGGCGCCTAGTTCCTTGACCTCTTGGCCAAGGATGCATGGCACACTTGCCCAAACCAATAGGGTCCATTTTTTAACCCTCTAACAGTCGAAAAAAATTGAGTAAGAAATAATTTTCAATATCGACCTTCTTCATTTTCAATACATTTCATGAGGATGGGTGTAAAAGCAAGTTTAATCCCCTCATATGAAACGTCTCTCATAAAGGAAATTCACTCCACAATTCAAATTCAAGTGAGCAAGCAATCAAGCATAATTAGAGTAGTGAAGAAGAGGTTGGGTATTTAGATTTTAAGCATTCAAGATGGCATCCATGATCAAGTTCTTATGAAGACATCCATGAATTCCTACATAACAACATCAACATTTTCATGAAGACTTCAAGACAAAGGAGATTCATAAAGGTATATCATTTCAATTAAGAATTTCAAATTCTAGATCTAGCCTCTGCATTATCAAGGCACGCTCTTTTCTATTTCATTCATCACAAGGTTAATTCCAAACTCGAGGTTTGACCTAGGCAAACTACTATCAACCCAACAATATTTTTCCTTCTTCTATGTGCAAGTGATAGATTCTAGAGAGAACGAATATAGATCCAGAAAGAGCAAACTGAGATGCAAAGAATAAAATTGTGAACAAGTGAAAAGCTTGGGTCAAGGTCGCCTAACAACAGTGACCAACATTTTTTTGGCGAAATTTTAAGGAGATACTCAGAGCAACATCCTAATTCCAAAACTATTTTTGACATCTACATTTGACACTTTTGTATCAAGGTCGCCTAGCAACATTGACCTACCTTTTTGAGCCCATATTTCGAAGACAGGTTCCTCTCTGCTTTCCATTTCCATATTTGTACTTGATGTCTACATATTTGTTCTGAAACTATCTATTTATGTTTATTATTTTTAATTTTACATCATCGACCCTAATTCATACCATTCCAAAATCAATTTCAACTAAAACAAGGAGAGTGATGATCCAAGATGTGCTCAACCCTTTCCATAGGTTTTCAAGTTGAGCATATTGAGTCTTATTCCCCTTAATGTGATTTAGTTGTGAATGGGTTTCATTCCTAGTTCATGCAATTAGACTAGTGAATCCCCATTTTTCACCCTAAACATTAATCTTTTTTTACAAGTGATATTGAAAAATATGTTGAACTTGATAGAAAATCTCTTTATGAAAATTCCTACAATTGATGCCACAAATCTTAGTAAGTGACACAATTATTCTTTGGTAATCTTTTTTCTCTAAAGAAGAAATGCATGACTAGATATTTTTTAGTCTATTTAGATTATATAATCATTTTTATAGATTTTGAAAAAAAATATAACAATGGTCATCAAAGTGATATGAGCAATTTCCTTGTTACCTTAAGTTAACAAGAATTGTATTTAAAATTGAAAATAAGAAAATAATCACGGTATAATCAACCTTTTTTATATCAAGTTAAATTCATTAAATTAATATTATTACATATAAATTTATTTATCATAATATCTTACTAGATTTCACGTCACCAGTTTTTCCTTCTCTCTTTCTAGTCTATTATTTTTTCCTCCAAACTCTGCCCATTTTTGGACACTATTAACACCACGTCTCTCACTCTCCTTTCATTACCTATCCATGGAAATTGTTCCCTAAAGCAGTATAAATTTGCAAAATGTGTAAGACACATATTAAACTTGTCTCGTCCCATAGAGTATTAAATCATCGAAAAATAAACTTAAAAAAATTAGACTATAATACAATATCTCGCACAATAATTTAGACAATTAATATCTTTTAATTAAATTATTACTATTATTAAGTTTTTTTTATATTTATGGTTGTACACTTTCATTTTAATTGTTTCAACTATCTCTACCTTCGAATTTATATTAAATTTGATTTGGACTTTGTATGGCAATTATATCCAAATATTCTACTATTGTTTACATTTTGATTATCAAATATATTTTTAAAATATTATTATTATTTTTTTCATAGGTAAATAGTTGCAGATGTGCAACACCCATTATATTAATATATAAAAGATTTTTATATGTATATGTTTTGGAACTATGCCATGCTTTCCTACTACCTACTATCCCCAAAATGGCCAGATGTCCATATGTACTACATCTGAGAAAACCAAAAACTACCATAGAGAACAATACTATTATCTACAGAAACTCCTACCACCCTATAGAGTATCATGTCATGGTTACAAAATTATAGGCTATTGCCTGATAGTAATACCAGAATATAAAACCAGAAGAGAAAACCAGCACCTAGGGGCTCAAACAGAACCTGCATCTATCTCCTCGAGATCAATGGCCTCTGGTTCACTGCCCTCCTCCTCCTGCAGGCTCTGCTCACATTCTTTAGCTTTCTGAATCAGGACCGCTCTCAACACCACAGAGCATTCCATCTTGCAATCTGCATGGACCTCAGAATCTGCCATTTCTTCCAGGAGACAATCATCATTCGGTATCCATTCTTCGTCGCGCCCAAAACCCCAAACATTATCGAGGTATACCTCACCATTTTCTTGAATTCCTATGTCATGTCTTTCACACAGGTCCTCCACCAACACAAATTGCCTCATTCATGCCTTGTTAAGGCCCAACAGAATGACAATTGCCTTTAGCAGGAGAAATATTCCAGTCCTTCCCATCCTATTCCGCAACCAAGCTCCCCTAGTCAAGTGCTTGCACCACCACAAACTTCTTGACCTCCACTCTTGCTCTCAGAGACATGTAGTAGTTTTGTGGCAACGAGGTGCACAATTTGGCATCAATATTATCTAGGACTGCATCAATCTCACCAAGAAAGAAGTGCCTAAATATCATTTGAGTCATTTTCTTGACTCGTTGCTTGCTCACCCCCATATAAACCGGCATGGCGACAAACATGGTCGGGATGTCTGAGTTTATCCTGTAGCGATGATAAGCTCTAATGAAATCCCCACCCAAAATTCTTTTTACAGCATGCAAAATGAGAGGATGCTTCGTGGCCATAACTACTTGCAGCCGCTTGTCAGAGATTTCCCCCAAGAAGGCCATCTATCGCTTGGTAGACTCCAACATAATAGGCATATCCATCCTTAGCTTCCCTAGCACACTAATCCCAAGCACTCTGACCTGGCTTAACTACACCAAGCGATGTGAGAAAATTAGAGGAGAAAGGTCTATAAATAGACCCAAACATACACTCTCATGATCGCCAAAGGGAAGTGGGATGTCCTAGCACTTTTGTCATTAATGATCTCTCATGCCAACCAACTCATAAGTCGTCCCAATTGTAGTGGTGCTTATACGTGCTATCTATACCTTGTTAAGAAATATCAAATCCAATCTCACCGGATGGGTAATGAAAATCAATGATCTCATTGTCCAAGAAAAGCGAGGGTGATGTGTCATGAGAGAAAATCAGACACCAATTGAAAATATGATGTGATTGTGGTACCATTAAATCATGAATTAACAGACAACGTCATCACTTTAGCTAGATTATTCGCTATCACATTCCCTTCCCGATACACATGGCTAATACCAAAATCATCCAAACCGTTCAACAAGGATTTGATTGGTTGAAGCCATTGATTGAGAATCCAGCTTGGAGTTTCATTTTTTTCTAATTGCATTTACCACATTTAAGGAGTCGCCTTCCAAATGGATTTTTCGGACCCCACTACTGACCCCAACCTGAAGGCCACGTAATGCAGCTCGAAACTCTGCCATGTTGTTTTTCGTATGCCCAATGTAATCTGAAACTTCCTTCAAAGAATTTACAAATTCATCCATGATCATAGACCCAATGCCACTAGGGCCCGGGTTTCCCAATGAAGCCCCATCGAAATTTACCTTGACCCAGCCAGGATCTGGAGCTTTCCATTGAATTGGGGGTCTGGATAAAGGCAGGGGGTTACTGGAATTGCTTCCAAAGAGAGTGGGTATAGAGAGGTTTGGAAATGTGAGTTTCAATCTACAGTCCCATCTTGTATATAAGTTTTCCTTCAAAGTCTTCCCTTTTGCAGCTTTGTTGGTTAGTTCAATCAATAGGGATTTAATCTTTTGACAAATGACTCCCGAATCCATCTATTTGTCCTGAAAAATACGTCGATTATGCTCCTTCCATAATTCCCGAATCAAAAGGGATGGGAGAATCAACCATAAATCCCCAAATACCGCCTTCGTGGTCCTTTGTGGCCACATTTTAAACCAGTCATCGATCCCTGTCGGGAATGGGAAATAAAGGTTTAATTTATGCATGAAATACCACCAACACTTGCTTGAGAATTCACATAACAACAAAAGATGATCTGTTGTTTCCGAATTCTTCCCACATAGAACACATCTGCTGGGACCCTACACAACAAACTTCATGAGCTTGTCGCTAGTAAGAATTTTCTTCTGAAGAGCCATCCAGGTGAATAACTCGGCTTTCAAAAAACAATACTTGTTCCATAATAATTTTGATGGCCATTCTTTATTATCTCTAGCAGCTTCTTTTATCTTGTAGCCCAGGCTGACCTTGTAGTTTCCATCTTTAGAGCCACACCACCGAATAATGTCTTCCTTCCCTGATGGGATGATCATGCGATCATTCAGAATATTTGTTAGGTTATCTTTTTGTTGTTGATCCACATTCAAATTGTCAAGAGCCCTCCATTTCCATTTCATTACTCCATCCTGTATAACTATTTTTCCAAAATTATTGACCTTGTTTCCCCATAGCCGAGATATCTTCTCCTTAATTTCATTCAAATTTGGAAGTGAGCTTAGGATTTCCCCACCTCCCTATGAATCATTCCAAAAGGACGCATTATGTCTATTTTCGATCTCCCAAGTAACATGATTGTTGATAATATCTTTGCATTCCAATATGTAGTTCCAAATTGTTGAACCTTTGGAAGGGTTAAGTGTTGTCAGATTTTTTTTTTGGCTCAACCGAATCTAGGTATTTATTCTTGAGGATTATGGCCCATTTTTATCACCCCCACTACACATGGCCCATACAATCTTTGCATCCATGGCCAAGTTCATTAAAAACAGTTGGCAAATGCCTACACCCCTTGATTCCTTGGGTCGACTGATTTTCTACCAGGATACCAAGGGAAACTTATCTTGATCACCAACTTCGTTCCACATAAATTTCCTCATGATCTGGATGAGGTCATCTTCTACAGCCGAAGGGATTTTTAAGCATGTCATCAAGAATACAGGGATCGCAGCCAATATTGATTTGATCACTGTGAGTCTCCCAGCTAAGGATAGCCACTTGCCCTTCCAATTTTCAAGCTTTGCCTTGCATTTTGCAATCAACAGTTCCCAATAGATAATCTTGTTCAGCCCTATAAACAGAGGGGTACCCAAAAATCTTCCAGGGAAGTTTGCAATCCTTAGGTTTAGAATCCTAGACAAGGCTCTTTGTAGCCTTGGTTGAGTATTGATAAAGAAAACTGCTAATTTATTCCAATTAATGTTATGTCCTGATGCTTTGCAATATTCATCATGGCAAGATTTAATGACTCTAGCCTCACTCATGTTCGAAGCACCAAAGAGGATTGTGTCATCCACAAATTAGAGGTGAGTAGTATGCTCCATCCATTTGCCACATTCACCCCCACCCAATGCCCATCCTGGTACAATCCGTGAATAGATCTTCCCAAGGCCTCTGCCATAATGATGATGAGAAAGGGGGAGATTGGTTCTCCATGTCTAATTCCTCGGGTGGAGGAGAAAAAACCATGAGAAGACCCATTAACTAGCACAAAGAACTTTGGGGTAGTTAGACAGC
Organism: Cryptomeria japonica; assembly: GCF_030272615.1. Lineage (NCBI taxonomy): Eukaryota > Viridiplantae > Streptophyta > Pinopsida > Cupressales > Cupressaceae > Cryptomeria > Cryptomeria japonica. The sequence continues at coordinate 890,173,656 of NC_081407.1, read as the reverse complement.
TCTTTATTAACTTGAGCCAGCAATCTCCAAAACCAAACTTGTCCAACACCTCGAAGAGGAATTCCCTGTCCACTAGGTCATATGCTTTCAGAATGTCGAACTTCAAAATCATATAGGCATCCTTGGTTTTCCTCGTGGAGTGCAATGTTTCATGAGCCGTGATGATGCCTTCAACAATCGATCTACCCAAGGTGAAGCCACTCTGCTCATCAGAAATAATGAGATTGAGAATCCGCTTCAACCTGTTTGCAATGATCTTTGTTAAAATCTTGTATACTGTATTGCAAATTGCAATAGGCCTGAAATACCCCATCTCCTGAGGGCGGCTCTTTTTTGGGATTAGAGTAAGGAAGGTATGATTGATAGCTCCCAACATAGTCATCCTCTTTCTTGACTCTTCCACCGCCCTATGAAGATCTTTCCCTATGATGCCCCAATAAGATTGGAAAAAGACTGCAAAAAAACTGTCAGGACCAGGGGCCTTGTCTGAGTTAAGCTGGAAAGTTGCTTTCTTGACTTCCTCCTCATCAATGCATTTGTATAGCTCTTTGTTTTGATCTTCAATTATCACCAATGGGATGGAGTCTAAGATCTTGTCCCTAGCAACTCGATCCACCTGATTAACCCTATTTAGAATGGATTCAAAAAAGCTCACTGCTTCTTTACTAACTTCCTCCAAATTTTGAGCAATCCTACCATCTACTTTCTTTATTTGTGAAATGTTGCTCCTATTTCTATTAGCAATTGTAGTTCTATGGAAGAAATTGGTATTTTTGTCTCCTTCCTTGAGCCATATCTCTCTTGATTTCTATCTCCAATGAATTTCTTCCCTTTTCAAGATCTCGTTGAGCTCATCTTTTAGCATTTTTTCCTTGAGAAAGTCCTCATTGCTCATGCCATTACAAATGACAACTTCATTGATTCTCTTGAGTTCTTCCATCACTCTATTTTTTCTCTGCAAAAATGTTATTGAAGTGTTCTTAATTCCATTCTTTGATCTTCGTTTTAATGTATTTCAACTTCTTGTAGAATTTATACAAGTGTGAGTTATGTCCCACATCAATCTCATTCCACCAGATTGAGATCAAACTCTGTAGATTGGGGTCCCTACACCACATTTTTTTGAACTTGAAAGGGATGCCTCCTCCAAGATGGCATGAGGGGATATCCAACTGAACAAGGTAATGATCGGAGCTTGAAAGAGGAAGGATAAGGGCTTCAATTAGCTGATTTTGTGAAGCCCAATCTTCATACAACAAAAATCTATCCAGTCTTTCTACAGTATTAGAGAAACCTGCCCTCTTATTTGTCCAAGTAAAAACACCATTTTTGGGGACAATATCCATAAGAAGATTGTGGTTAATAAATTTTTGGAAATCTCTTTGGACAATGTTGGGTCTTTGAATGCCACCTGCCTTCTCTTGATCATTTAGGGTGGCATTGAAATCCCCCACAATTATACTTTTTGCCCTATTGCATCCATCTAGTTTGCTCCTTTTTTTTCAAGGTGGCAGTAGGCCCATAAATATTGAAATAAAAAAGGATTCATTGCAGCTTATCAGAGTTATTTTGCATTGCTACCAGTACTTCCCCTCATCCACTACTTCTCCTTTGACCATCAGCAAGTTCCAAATGATGCCTATACCTCTCGAGGCGCCCTCAGCTTCCACAAATTTCCCAATCCATTTTCTCCACAATCGCATTCGCTTATCAATATCAGATCTATTCCACTTTGTTTCTTGAAGAACCCAAATATCTCGTTTTGACTCATCAATTTGACGCTTGATCAAGCACCATTTGTTAGGGGTGTTTAAGCCCTTGACATTCCAGGTCGTGATCTTCATTGCTCTTGGGGGAAGGGGAGCACCCTTCCCTGTTAAAAGTTTGGTTTATCCATAAGCATTGTGGCTAGCTTCAACATTGCTTTGTTTGACTTGCGCCCTATCCTACCCTTGGGTTTGATGTTAGGCTTGTTGATTTTAGTATAGTGACCTCGAACCCTTTCCTGTTGCAATCACCCAGTTCCCCAGGTCCCCTTTCATCATCCTGTTCCCACACCGATCCAGAATTCTCATCCTAATGGACTTCCTCATCATAAGCACCCATGCCTTCATCATGATCTCCTATGATGTGCTTAGAGAGAATGCAGCTTTCCTTCTACAGTCTTTGATTCTCATTTTCAAATCTAACCATGGTGGTCAGTTCCCTTTGGGGGATTTGGGTCACCAGCTAGAATTGGTGAGATCCTCATCTGTGATTCTATCTCTAATTCTAGAGATTTTTCCTCCTGAAATAGTAATTGCAAGTCTGCCACATTGTCATCCACTGCTTTGTCTGCTTGAATTTGAGCTATGTCGCACTTATGTGTCATCCCTTGATGAGATCCATTTGAAGGGATGCCAGGGATCTCAGAAACTCCCATAATTTCCTCAACCGACAGTTTCCTTTGGGGCTCTGCGTTGTCCGTCTCATCATTCATCTGCTCTGGTAATTCTGAGTCAGAGGGGGAATCCTTGCTCTATTCTTTGATCATGTTATCTACATGTGGCAATTCTAGCTTTTGTATGCATGAATATGCTCTAGAGATTTTTGTTGACACTTCACACTCCACCCCAATATGCTCTCTCGAAAAACATTTAGGACAGATAAACAATTGATTTTCTCTATCAATTCTCTGCGTCCACACCTCCCCATTCCCAAGATCCTAATTTTATTCGACATGCTTGAGATTTGGTCGACATTGATGTAAATCCTTGCAAAACTTCCCCAAATCCTTTCTTCCAGGATTTCATCTGTAGATATAAAAGATCTGAAGTAATTGCTAATTTCTTTCAAAGTCTCAGTATTCCAATATTTTGATGGTGTATTGTATAGCCTTACCCACACTAGACATTCAGGAAAAATATAGGTCCTAGGGTTGAAATTTGGTTGCCAATCTAACAAATGAACTCCAATGCCATCCAATATATAGCGGGCACTGTTTAGGGTTTTCCATCTTTCATTTCCATCTGGGAATTCAACCAAAAAGTAATTGTTTGGGAGCGGCATGACCTTAATCCCATCTCCCCATTGATCTCTACACCAGGTGGCAAAATTGTCCCTGCCCCAATGTCCCCCACCCCATTTGGTGAAAATACATCTATTCTGAAGGTCTTCCCTAATTTCATTAATTTTATTATCATTCAAAAGGATTGTCAAAATGGAGGGATCACTCACCTGATTTTGAACCTCTGTATGCTTCTGGGAGCATTCATCGGTTTCTTTGGGATCTCCCTTTCTTTTCCAAATTTCGCTGGTTCGGGTGGCGATTCCTGGATCTCCAATTGTCAACCTGGTCCGCTTTCAAAATATTTGTATGCGTGAACCACCCACTCCTGCCTTTATTAAACCCCTTCTTTTGGAGGTGCTCTGCTACAATGTTGATCGGAAAGGTATCCCGCTTCCTTAGTTTCTGATGAGGGATACGTCTCCATCTTGGCCATGGAGGCCTAAGGTTTTTCAGTTGTTTCTTCTGATTTGTGATTTGATCTCTACTCAAGGAAGGACCCGCTTGATGGCATCTGTCAACCCATTTGTCCCCTTCAAACATCCATTGGAACCGATACATGCCTGTGTGTGTACCATCATGTGGCGACAGTGGATTTCGAGGTCTTTCAGAGTTCGCAGCTTTCTATTTTTCTTTCGCCGCCAGATCACAGATGGTCTCCATAGGGAGAGCAGCCTCTGCTTTCTACGCCCAAATGCTAGCGCCACCATGTTTTGCTCCACGCTCGCTGCCATGCTCCGCTTCGCCATCGCCCTGCTGCTCCTTCAGGTATTGTTGTCGATTCGAATTTTCGGCAGTTCACACCATCCCACAAATTGTAACACTGATTTACTTAATTTTGATCTATGCTCTTATTTTCAAAATATTATTACATCATAAAACAATACATTTATATATATTGTTATATATATATATATTTTTTTTTTATTTTTTTTTATTTTTTTTTTTTTTTTATTTTTTTTAATTTTTTAAATTATTCATCAAGCGCTTTTGACTGGAGCTATGAACCAGTGAGATCATAAGGAGAACCTCATCTCTGAATCGAGGGCCAAGGCATCCTCTTTGAAGCATCCTACACAGCCTGAGAGCACAGCTGTCAATTTCCTAGCCAATGAACAGAGAGCAATTGACCAGCGAGCATCGGGGGACCAAGAGCACGCTCCAAATTTATCAATCACTCCTCGACGTGCACCAACGGCGAACTACCTCTTCGGCCAAAGCAAACCGGTTGTCTGCCAAGTCAGCAGACCGGCGCAGAGACGGACGATGTGGAGCAGCGGGGGCAGAGAGGGGCCAAGCCCCGTGCATCGAACTCACAACCTCCATTGAGGTAGGCTCACAACAGTACCATTGCGCTATGGGGTGAACCCCAACTATACATTTATATTTACTATGCTATATTTTTAATTATTTTTTTAAATTATATTATTAATGTTTATAAGGCAATGTTGACTTTGAGAGATACTTTATTTTTGCTAGGACCTTACCAACGTTGTTTTATTTATTAGTAATGACAATGAATTTACCTTATATATATTTTATTTATATTCAAATTCTAATAAAATTTAAAATTATTAATTTATTTAATTATTTATTAACTTAATAGGCTTATTGTATACTTTTTATTTATTATTTATTTTATTTATTTTAAATTATTATTATTAACATTTAGATTTTATATACTTTGATTTTGTATTTTTGTTTCTCTATTTTATACTTTATTTTAATAAAAATTTTAAATTATTTTAATTTTTAATATATATTTTGTGAAATTAAAAAAAAGCTATTAGAAATAATTCAATTTATGATTATTTTTGTTTTATTAAATTTTTAATTATTGTATAATAATTATATTTTGAACTTAATTTATATAATATTTAATTTTTAAAAATATTTTTAACAATATAATATATTTATGTTCTTAAATTTTTAAGAGATTTTTTTTATGTTTTGAGACGAAGTTTTTTACACATAAAAATTTATATAAATTTTTAATGAATATATTTATAATAAAATATTTGAAAGATATGACGGAACTGGCTCTGCAAAATCCGTTGGACGTTGATGGCGGATCAGGGGAATTTACAGGGAAAGTGAAAGGGAGGCGGTATAAAGAGAAAGGCGAGATTGTGGTGGATCTCATGGAGGAGATGGAGGAAGACAGACAGTTTTGGGAAGAACAAGCGGTGATCGCAAGGATCATCGGCCTCAACTGGTCAAGGAAAAATATCATATCGTGTGTTGAAGATAACTGGGGCGATCAGATTGTCATCAAATTTATTCCGAAAGGATTCTTTGTGGTGCTTTTTGAAAAACGATCAGAAAGAGATCGTATCCTTAATCAAGAGAATTGGTTTGCAGACAAGCACGCAGTGTATTTGCAACCCTGGACACCGAATTTTGATCCCATCCCATTGGCAGTCTATTCATGCCCGATTTGGATATGCCTTTACAATTTGCCGATTGAATATTGGGGAGAGGTCTTCTTGGAGAAGATTGGCAAAATGCTTGGGACGGTGTTGGAGATAGACGTTGATGATGAGGAGGATTTGTGTAAGTATGTAAGATTGAGGATCGCAGCAGTCAGGCGTATCCCAGAGCATATTACATTACATACGTCGAAAGGTGCGTGGAGCCAGCAGATAGAAGTTGAAAAAGAAATTCGTCATTGCCCCAGATGCGGTAGTAAGTTTCATGGTGTAGAGGACTGCAGAATGTTCATTAGAAAGGCTAGGACTCCTTTCAGGAGACCAATACAAAATTGGAGGCGAAAGTTGGAACAACCATCGAAAACGGTTTCGGTTTCTGTAGAAAAGATTCAAGAGACAAAATCTCCACCGCAACAACAAAAGAAGGGTTCATCGTCACCGTTAAAAGTCGAGGATGATCTTTATTCGGAGATTAGGAACGTAGCCATCAATAGGTGTCCTGATGATGGAGGGGAGACTCCCAGGCAGGAAGAATTTGAAACCAAGGAGGGGGGTGAAGATCCTTTAACCCCCAGAATCAATAATTCATGTAAAGGGTTATCCGATACGGAATTTGAATTTGATAAGGACTTTGAGGAGGAAATGTTTCAAGAGGATGCTTTGGAGAATGTAGATCCGAGATGTATCAGTTAGTCGGCTAACGTTTTACTTGGTAAAGCCAAAGGATTCAGAGGCAGGCGGAGCAACTTTCAAAAAAGGGAAGACAGTGAAAAAGAGAAGGGAATTGTTAGTGTATTCGATTTTATGAGGAAAGCTAAGGGAGAAGGTCTCTCCATTGGCAAGAGATGAAGATTACTACGTGGAATGTCAGGGGTCTCTCGGCCCCTGACAAAAGACGCTTGGTGAAACGAGCGTTTTGTAGATGTAGTTATGATATCATTGCCATCCAGGAAACTAAGCTTAGTTCAAAGAATGTGAATTGTTTCATTAAGTCTTGTAAAGTTTGGGAGGGTGTTTTTCAAGAAGCCAATGGAGTCGTTGGCGGACTTGGCATTATATGGAATCCTTCTTTGGTCAAAGTCATGTTATTAGAGAAAGTCGAGCATTGGATGATTTGTATTGTCTACAATTTGAAGGAGAATTTGGAATTTCCGTTAATAAATGTTTATGGGCCTACAAAAACTTTAGATAAGTCTCATGTTTGGTATGTTCTTTCAAAAAAAATTTACGATCTGAGGAGTGATAGGATAGTTGTGGTAGGTGATTTTAATGCATTGCTTGATTTAGATGAGAAGAAGGAAGGATTGAGAATGTCAAATAAGGTCATGGAAGATTTCCGTGATTTTGTTGCACAGAATCAGTTGATGGATGTTATCTCGAAGAACGGTCTATTCACATGGACTAATCGAAGGGCCAACTTCGCACACATTTTGGAAAGATTGGATAGACATCTCATTGGAGAATTTTGGATGGAGTCATCTTTTCAGGTAGAGGCATCCATTCTTCCAATATCTCTATCAGATCATTTTCCTGTGGAGCTTAAGTTGAGTGAGGCTCCATCTAAAGGAAGTAGCAGTTTCAAATTTTTGAGCATGTGGTGGAGAGATGGTGAGTTCATTTCACATCTTGAGCAATGGTGGAAAGAGAGTAATATATTTAGGGGAACCCCGAGTTATAGCTTTGTGAAAAGACTGAAATTCTTAAAGGAGAAGACTAAAGTTTGGAACAAAGATACTTTTAAAAACATATTTGCAGAAAGAGATCGAGTTGAGAAAGAACCATCTCTATTAAATTATGTCACTATCACTTCCGAGATGTCTAACGATGCGTATCACAAAGAAATAGCTCTCAAGAAGGAATTGGCAGAGATTCTTCTTAGAGAAGAAATATATTGGCACGACAAATCCAGAGAACTATGGATTAAAGAAGGTGATGCGAACACTAAATTCTTCCATGCCTCGGTAAAGACTAAAAGGAGTAGGAACATAATAGACTCAATTTTGGATCAGGAAGGCAAGTGGCATTCTTCTCCTAAAGCTATTGAGGAGGTAGCGGTGAACTTTTTCAAGGATTTGCTTGGCGATGTTAATAGGTGTAAACCTCCTCAACCTCTTTTGATGATGGATATTATCTACAAGGAGATTTCGGACGAAGACAACAAATTATTATGTTTTCCATTCACCATAGAGGAGGTCAAAAAGGTTGTTTTTGATTTGCATCCAAACAAAGCTCCTGGCCCAGACGGGTTCACCGTGGATTTTTTTCAAAAATGTTGGAGGTTTTTGGGTAACGACATTCTCAGAATCGTGGAAGATTTTAGAAAACAAGGGAGATTTGTGAAGGAAATTAATCATACCAACATTGCTCTGATCCGTAAGAAGCGGGATTGTTCATCTATTGTGGATTTTAGGCCCATTTCTTTATGTAACTCTATTTACAAAATTCTATCCAAGGCTATGGTGATCAGGTTAAAACCTATCCTGATGAAGATCATTTTGCCTGAACAACATGGATTCACCCCGGGCCGTGAAATCATGGATAGCATAATCATGGCAGCAGAAACTATTCATTCTATGCATACTTCCAAATTCCAAGGTATGATTATTAAATTAGATGTGTCCAAGGCTTATGATCGAGTTACGTGGAGCTTCCTTATAAATGTACTTAGGAATTTTGGTTTTGATAAAAGATGGTTGAAATGTATTGAACATTGTATTTCATCTGTAAATTTTTCCATTATTGTTAATGGTTCTGTGAGCAGTTTCTTCCAAGCTACTAACGGGCTTCGGCAAGGAGACCCTTTGTCGCCCTTTTTTTTTGTACTTATGGCAAAAGTGCTCGGTAGGCACATAAAAAGCAAGGTTGGGCCAGGCCATTGGAAAGGTTTTTCAATTCATGAAAGTTTGGATCCGATTTCTCATTCGCAATTCGCGGACGATACTATTCTGTTTGGCAAAGCTACGGAGAGAGAAGCTCGCATTATTAAGAATGTGTTAGAAGATTATGAAAAGGATTCTGGCCAATGCATGAACAAGCAAAAATCGAGGATATACTTCCTCAACACAAATAAGAGGTTGCAGTCGAAGATAGTGGGATTATTGCAATTTGGTCAAGGTAGTTTTCCTATTAAATATCTTGGGGTTCCTTTGTTTGTAGGAAAATTGGACAACAGAATTTGGGAAGAGGTTGTCAATAAGTGCAAAGTCAAATCTGCGTCATGGAAATATAAATGGCTTTCACAGGCAAGGCGGATACAAATGATAAAATATGTTTTGTTTGCAGTTCCTGTCTATTACATGTCTTGCTATGGATTGTCTTGCAAAGCTTCGTCGGCATTAGATGGAATGCTCAAAAAGTTTATTTGGGAAGGTTTAAAAGAGGAAAAAAAGATCCCTTTAATCAATTGGGAAATTGCCTACATGCTTAAGGAGGAAGGTGGGGTAGGTCTTAGGAAAATGAATTTCTAGAACCTGGCACTTGGTGCCAAACTTGCTTGGCAAATGTATAATTTACCCCATAAAGGCTGGTGCAAGTTGATGGCTACCAAATATCTGGACTCGAATGAGCCAAAGAGAATATTTACAATGGCCAACTCGGTTGGAGGGTCACCGATATGGAAATTCATTTGGGAAAGTAGGAAGATCTTAACATATCATCTCACATGGAGGATTGGTAATGGGCACAAAGCAAAGTTTTGGAGGGATTCTTGGAATGGAGAGGAAGCGCTGGCAATTTTGTTTGAGGATCAAGATTGGATCAATCAAATTGAGGCAGTTATGGAAATTTATGTGGCAGATTATGTTGATGTGAATTGTTCTCCAAATTTTCCTATCTCGTGGAAGCGGGTTGGAGATTGGCAGAGCGATAACAGTCTGAAGTTGGTTGATATATTTAAAAACGGGAAGACAGAAACTATTAATTGAAAATGATTCTCTTGTTTGTAATGCTGCCAAATCAGGTAAATATAAGGTGAGTTTGGGATACGAACTGCAAAGAAAGAGGCAGAAGGATTGCAAATGGCCTGCCATTCTGTGTTGGGACAAAAGGGTGTTGCCTAAAGTTGGTGCCTTCCTATGGATTGCATTGCATGGAAGGACTCTTACGTGCGACAGACTTAAAACAATAGGTATAGCGGGGCTCAGCAGATGTTGCCTCTGTAAACAAGAGGAAGAATCTGTAGAATATTTATTGTACGGTTGTTTTTATACAAATCAGTGTTGGGATTGGCTATTGTTGAAGCTTCAGAACCATATAGTGCGCAATAGTACTTTCAAAGACTTTATGTTTGCTTGACTGACGGGGGGCAAGACCTCAAAATGGGGGAGTCTGTGGATTGTTGGTCCATCTTTGGTCGTCTGGCACGTGTGGAAAGAGAGAAACAGAAGGATTTTCAGGGAGGAAGAGTTGGAGGTTCCTCTTCTTATTAACAAAATCCAAGCGGCAATAGAAGAAACTATTAATTGCAAGATCCACGGGAGAAGATATAAATATTATACTAAATGGGATATGGAGATGGAGCAAGTATGGAATTTGAAAGAGCAGTAGTCACTATCAAGGCACTAAATCAGTTGAATGGAAGAAAGTCAAGTGGACACCTTCCCCACCCGGATGGAAAAAACTGAATTTCGATGGAGCTAGTCGAGGTAATCCTAGATTATCTGGGTTTGGTGCGTTAGTTAGAGATGAGAAGGGTAGCCTAGTAGGGGAAATATGTGGACCTATGGGAATTGCTACTAATAACGTAGCGGAAATCACTGCTTTAGATGAAGGTTTGAAATGGGTCTCATCTAATGGAGTTTCGAAGGTGATGATAGAGGGTGATTCTCAAGTCATCCTAAGCGGGATTATAAAAAAAGGATTTACGAATTGGCGGTTAAATGCATGGATCCCAAGGATAAATTGTCTGCTTCAAAAGTTGACGGATAACCATTTTCACCACATTTTTCGTGAGGGCAATCAAGTGGCGGATTTTCTTGCCAACCAAGGCATTGCTGAGACTCTGCCAACAATCATGTCAATGGCAGATGCAAGGAACAAAGATTTTCAAAAAATCCTGAACAATGACAGAGATCATATATCAAGGACGGGTATAGGGTGAAGTATTTCCATAAAAAAAAAATTTCGGGATAAGAGAGGTACTCTCTTATCAGTTTTCATTCACGTGGGCTGGACAGCTATTGCTACGGCTTCTTTAGATTGGATTGCACCTGGTGTTAAAGGACTCGGTGGGAAGTAGAGAATGCGGGATTGAAACGCTAGAAGGATGATTCTAGATGTTTTTTGCCTATTTAAGCAAGGTTCAGACTGGTCTAAGCAATCTTTTCTCAGAAGATTAAATGGTGTATCAGTTTGGCTTTAGTTGTCTTTGTCGCGAGGAGACTTTGGAAGATCAGTGTGAGCGACTCTTTGATATTGATATAGAAGGCCGAATTGCCATCCAAGGTTTGCTAGAGGTTGTGTTCAGTGAGGACAAGCATTGGTGTGATGGGTACATTTATGAAATCATTTTGTGCTTAATGGTTGATGATCTGCCATCGAAGGAGGCATGTGTTCAGAAATTGGTAGGATTTGTGAGGGAAGAAGTTGTGGAGGTCGTGGGTCATGCGGTTTTGGAGGTGGAAGAGGAGTGGGCCATTATACTGGGTTCCTATTTCAACCTCGTTGTTTCCCTGTCAGATGTGGAGTGCTCAGATGTAGAGGACGAAGCCCAGTTAGCCGCGGTTGCTCTCAGGAACAGAAAGGAGGAGTTTATGGCAGAAGCTTGGAAAGTCTTCCAAGTTGGGGTCACGAATGCATACATGGGGCCGTTTAGGATGATGATGCAAAACGATGATGGTTGGCTTTCAAAAGCCAGTATTGATGAGGTGGCGACTATTGGAGTGCAAGTGGCCACCATTTTGAGGCTTTTGTAATTTGGTAGTGCTTTGTTTTGTTTGTTATCATCGAGTTGGTAGTCAGGTTGAGTCAGTCGAATATATTTTGTAATCCTTTGTTTTGATTAATATAGGGCGCTATCCCCACCTTGATAGCACTTGTTTATATATATATATATATATATATATATATATATATATATATATATATATATAATAAAATATTTAATATTTGTTTGACAAATAATATTGATTTTAAAATTTAAGATTTTGTAATAACATTTACATCTTATTATTATTTTAATTAATTTTGTATGCATTTTTTTAAAATGATTTATTATTATTTAAATAATAAGTAAATGATTTAATTTTACATAAAGAAATTTTTGGTTTTAATTTTTTTATATAAAGTATTTTATTTTATTTTAAAATATTTATTTATTTAATATATTTTATAATAGTGTGTGAAATAAGCCTACTAGATATTATAATCTAATATTATTTATCATATATTTATTTATATTCATTATTTAATTATATTATTATTTTAAAATTATATATATTATTTTATATTTTATAATATATATTAAACAATAAAATTATTTTAAATTAATCTATACAAATCTAGAAGAATTAATTAGAGAGAAGATTAGTCATACAAAAATTTCTATCCCCATCTCTTCCTCTCATTGTCTCCTTTCTCTCTATTTTTCCATCTCTCTCTCTCTCTCTCTGATATATATATATATATATATATATATATATATATATATATATATATATATATATATATATATATATATATATCCCTCCTTTTAAGAATTAATCAATTTTGTCTATATTATTTAAATATTTGTTTTACTTTTGTGTTTAGATTTTATTTATATTTTTTGAAAAACATTTGAAAAGTATAATTTTAAAAAATATAATACTTTTTCATTGTTTTATGTGTAATAATTTATGTTTGAATTTTCTATTTCTATTTATTTTACTTATATTAGAATGGATTAATTATTATATTTAATATTAATTTAGATCATTCTTTGCTCCAAATTTGAAATATCTTCATTTTAGATTTAAATATAATATTTATTATATACTAATAACATATTTGTGCAAGAATCATTTTCACCATACCATATTATTAACTCATTGGCTGGGGATAGTAGAAATAATTTGTTCACTATTTGAATATAAAATTGAAAAAGAGACAAGGATACATTGTTTGTTAACTGAGGTATTGACTTGGTAGGTAGGTTGAGGTGGTTCGTGAACTTCCATGAGCATCTGCTCATACCAAGCCATGAAGTTCTAGGTAGCCATGTTGAGAATGAGGGATTAGATTGGAATTGGATGAATATGTTTTGGAGGAGAAAGATGATATGATGATGTTGAATGAAGATGGGGATTAGGACTTGGCTTCGAATGATGATGGATTGGATTAGATTAGATTAGATTTGGATTGGATTGGATTTGGATTGGACTTGATTTAGATTAGGATGACACCTTAGCCTTTAGATTAAGACTTAGATGGGAATTGATTATGGATTGTATTTGATTGGATTAGAGGATTGGATGATTGATTGATGAGGGATTGGATAACCGGATTAGAAAGATGGATTGATTGATTGATTGGAATTTTGGAGATTTGATTGGATTAGAAGAAGAATGATTATGGAAGAATGGATAGATAATAGGGAGAAGAAAGGGGAAGGCTACCCAAAGTCGGATGAATGAGGAAGGATGATTGTTTGAATGGATGAAAGTGGATTGGGGATTGGAGAATTACTTGGATAGATTGATTGGGGATTGTTTTGATGATTGAAAGAGGAAGGATGGACTTGGCAAGAGATATAAGGCAATGAATACATGTTGACCACACAGCGCGCTATCCTAGGGAGTTGGATGAGGAGGAAAACCGTTCCTTGTTGACTCAGGTACACACCCAATGGCTAATCAGAATACGGCCGCTAAATCTCACACAATGGATTCTCAATGTCGTATTAGCCGACTTCAAACGCTAATGAGGCATGATATGGCAAGTCTCTTGGAGGAGTTACTATCTCCCTTGCACAAAGATTATCCACCTTTTGGAGGTGAACCGGGGAGTTTATATTCCAAGGGTTCTTAGTACGGATTTCCGTTTGAAAACTACCCTTTGTAGTCGTGCAAGCGCGATTGAGGCCTATAGCCCTACAAAGTACCAAGCACAATGGTAGTCACACAAGCGTGATTTAGACCTCAAGGGGCCCTAAAAAGTGCTCGATATGAGTATAAACTCAAATAGCTCCATCCTCTGAGTTTTTCATCTCAAAAGGCCTATTTATTATAGTGAGTTGGAATGCTTGGGTTTTAGCTGTACTCACTTGGGTCATTCCCCTCTCACAAAATCAGGAGGGCAGGCTCGTTAAGGGTATACACACAACAAACCAGAAAAGTTTCAAGGGTCTGGATTTCTGATTATCTATATAGACAAGAGCATACTCTCCTACCTCTACACTTTTCTCAAACACATCAAGCAAGTTGTTCTTTTACCCCTAATTAGATCTAAGTGCCTAAGAAAATGATTAAAAAGACACAATGTTTTTTTGTGTCTCCTTAGGCAACCTGCAAGAATGATGGATTAGTAGTTTAAGCACTAGATTATTTGACAAGCGTTAGTTTGATTGATAAATTCCTTGACAAGCGAAATCTGTAAACACTTGTTAGGCTGTCAAAAAAATCAGAAAAATAGAGAACAAGGAGAGGTCAGCATTAGCAAATTGATATCAGAAAACCCTTAAAACTCCCCTCTGTTTTTTATACGAGTGAGCAGAAACAACTTGTACAAGCTTTCTCACCTGCCCATGCGAGTTTTTTCACCTAACCGTATGAGCTTTCTCACACATGCATACGAGCTAGGATAGACTCATACGAGTTTTCTCAGGCACCCATACGACAAAGCACATAGACCCGTACAATAAAGAATAGAAACTCATATGGAATCAAAAAGAAACTCGTATGAGTATTAGCAAAGATTCCTTCACAAAGCACTGGCCTCCTGAATTGAATTAACTATCAGAAATTGTTAGAAACATTTGGAATGATATAGACATTGCAAATGTTGTTTCTCATTTCTCTACACAGATAAATACTTACTTATACTCCAAGTGTATGTTGAGAAAACGGTGGATTCTCCTTGCTTTGTGACAATTAACAAAACCAGTAATTGCTTGATCTTACATGTGTGTGATTTTGATCAGTTGCAAATCTTGTTTATCAAAATTTGTAAACAGAACAGTGGTGGACTAATCAAGCGAGGAGAATCTAAGCTTTTTCAATATATACTAGCAATATAGTAAGTATCTATTTTATTTTTATGTGTATGGACATGAGAAATAAGTATCTATTTTATTTTTCTGTGTATGGACATGAGAAATAGAAACTCGTACGAGCATCCACACATGACCGTACGACAATTAGTAGATGACCATACGAGTAATGAAACAGAGTAGTTCTTCGTGCAATAGAAATTGGTACGAGGTTTCGCGCTGGAAACGTAACCTGCAACTTTTCAAAACACAAAAACTTGCAAAAACGTCAAATTAGGGGCATGGGTCCCACCGAGCATGCTAGAATGAAAATGTGCAAAATGTGAGAAAGGATGGAATGGTTAGATAAAACAAGAAACAAGCATAAGCACATAAATTACCAAAACCAAGTATACCTTCTCAAGCTTGACTCTTTCCTCGGATTGAGCCTTGGATGAAATGGAGGCATCTTTGTTCTCCACTTGATTGGATTGGCTCCCTTGATGTGGATGTGGATTGCTCTCTTTTGCTCAACAAGATTGGGTTATTGATTGGATATGGATTTGAGTTTGGAATTGTGATAGATTTGAATAGATTTAGATTGGAAATTTGAAGAATTATGAGGGCATTATGGTGGTAGATAGAAGAGAAATGGGTAGCATAAAATTAGAAGAATGATGTTGTTCCCTTTGGTGAGGAAATGATCCTCCATTTTATAGATTGGAAGAGGCCAATGGAGGGTCAAAATTGATTTGATCATAAAGGGCTAGGATTGATTTAAGATAGTGGACATGGATCAAGGATGCATTGGAGAAATAAAAAGGAATATAAAATTCCATGGGAAAAGGGAGGAAAGAAATTTGAAATTTCAAAATGAAGATACATAGGGAGATTCAAAGAAATTTGAATTTCTTTGAGAAGTTCAAGATTGATGTGACTTGAGTGAGAATTTAAAATTGGAGAATAATGGTAAATGGGATTATGAGAGATTCTAGAAGAATTAATGAGGCTAAGTGGGATTAAGAAAGAAATCACTTTGATTAGGTTAATTAATTAAAATTAATTAACTGAGTGGGATTAGAAGAAATAATTATTGGAGGGACTTTAGAAGAATATGGAAATAACTAATTTATTTGATAAATTAATTATTGGACAATAGTGACAAGATTAATTAAATTGGATTTAATTAACACTGAGAAGAATAAGGATAACACAATTAAATCAATTAATTATGTTGACAAGCTTAAATTAATTAAATATTAATTTTAGGTGTCTACAGCTTTCATAAATCACTTTGAAATCAAATGATCATTATATAACCCCCACCAATTTAGCTTCAATTCACACGTGTAAATGACCCATACCAACAGATCTATCCAAATAGAATGAAAATAACTGAAAATTTCACAGTTACAAAGATATCTATATACATTGTTTTGAATTGCATCTTCTAATGAGTGATATACATGCATGCATCTGTGTATATTAGAAATGTCACTAGAATGTGACAATATATGTCCCAATGCTTGCATGCTCTAGTCAAAATCAATGACCAGCAGTAACTCACCTCTAAGTTAGTGAAAATATATTTCAAACATGCATTTGTCTCATTTGTACATGGATCCGATATTATGGATTCATCAAAAGCTCGATGTTCTGCACCAACATCAAATCCTTGCTCCGGAAACTTAACCGTCACTTACGGTTAACGTGGGAGAAGTTCAATCTCGAAAGACAGCATCACATTGTTATACAAGAAGATCTAATCTTCAAACTATTAAATATCATGACAGCATAAAAACTTAATTGTGATATACATATATATTTGATGTAAACTTTGACCTTGAAATGCAGAATAAGTTCCAGACATAATGAATGGAGAGCATTGAACTACAGAGTCTCGGGTTTTGCAGGAAATGACAATTTGGGAACTGTACATTTCCTCTTTCTTAAGGGATATTGAAATTCATCTTGTGGAAACAAGTAGATCATCAATAAATGTTGGCAACCAATCATTTTTTCATCAATGTTTCATCAAGAATTCCAAACACAACATTGTCTGTGGTAGAACCTGCATAGCTTTCCTCCGGAATCTACATTTTGATACCAATTAAAGAGGAAGTAAATACACCAATCCAAAATTTTCCATCATCATCAATAACCACCATTATTTACTGTCCGAACTAACAGGAAAACAGAAGTCTATTTCAACTAAAATAAAATGAAAAAGGCATGTAAAACCTGTTTCTGGCCATCTCATACCTTAGGCATCATTTGCAGTTCCCTATTAGAATTTGAAAATGTTTCTCACAAAACATATGAGAGTCTGAACAAACATGTATATAACCTGCAAAAATAAGCCTAAATTGTAAAATGAATGCATATATACATTACGAACCAAAAGAAACTCCAAATTAATGTCAAAAATCATCTTGTGACTAAGGTCTTATTATCTGTTAACTTGTTCACCTGTTTTAAAATTCAGAATATGCATCAAAAAGTTGAAAAAGTAAATAAATGCCAGTATAAAAAAAGACACACAGGACAATAAAACAATAAAGACTGAATCATTTTACTTATCTCTTTGACAACAGAATCCAAGAAAACACAAACTTCTGGTGTGAGGGTATAGTTGTCTAATATACAAAGCTTATAATTGGTGTAGGAGGGTTGGGAGGTTCAATTTATTCCCAACTTTTTTTCCGAGGTCATAATCTGAAGCAATTTACATAAGGTAAACTGAAAACATTCCTTTGTTATCTCGAGGAGGGTCTCTGGCATAATGGCAATGTTATATAGGATGACAACAAAAAATTACCTGTAACCTTTACTTGCCTGTGTCATGTTGTATAGACTATATACATACATGCATATGATATTTAGAGATGTTAACAAAATTTGGAAAAAAATGGTTCTGCATATGAGTTCATGCAATGTTTGATTTGTACTTGTGCATCATAGTTATGAATCTCCCTGGATCCTCACCTAGACTTCAATGTCCAGATCAGAGGCAACCCCAGCAAAACTGGGGCCCTGACTCACAGAACCACTCAGCACAAACTCATGGGTCTGGAGTGTCGTTTGAGTCATACAGCAGGCCTTGCAAGGCGTGCAGGGTTGGCATCAAGCTAAAAAAATAATTCTACTTTTTAAAAAAGTCAAATAAAATTAAAAAGTTCAAGGAGCTGATAGAGTTCGATTGACAGTGCATTTGTGCCAAGGGGGAGCTGATATAAAGCTTGGATTTGACTTACCAAATTCCAATTTCCAACTTCCAACTCCAACCATCAAGTGAAGGTATCTTATATTACTTCATTTTTTGTCTTGTTCGATCTTCTTTATATTTTTAGTTTTATAAAAATTATTTCCAGTATTTGCATTTCGTACATTGTAAAATTTAAAAGCTTTTACATAAATGACACAAAATAAGTATACATCAAAACCCTAGAGGATTTTTTTGTTTTTCATTGCATTCTTGTTTTCATCTTTCTTACTAATTTATTAATTTGCTAAGGTTTTACCGCATTTATTTTAGCTTTGTTGGTTGTGATTTGTATTATCTTGATAATGTAGCGTTTTCAATTTGTAATGTTTGAATGACCCCTTCTTAGCCAACGTCAGCAGATCAAGATAGATCAGTCTATTAACGAAGTCCTCATAGACTGGTAAGGACAGACAGAGGACATTGGACTGGTGATTTTCTCCTATTTCATAGGGCACTTTAGAGTAAACAATGGTGGATTCAATCGACAGTGTTATTACCTCCAGGTTGCCAGCTAAAAACTACATTAAATCTAAGTATAACACCCTCAAAGGCATACATGAATCTAGTGAGAGAGTGAGTGCTTAAGGAGAGAAAAAAATAATAATGAGGAAGGATCTTTAAAAAGGTTATAAATGTGATTTTTCCAATAAATGGGAATAAAGATTAGAAGGGCAAATATATGAGATACTAAAAGTGGAGGCTTTGGTAAGGGTTTTAAAGGCAAGAGAAAGATTAAAAGATTTTATTAAGACCATAAAAAGTGAATATTCTGAATTTATTTATTTTAAGTGAACTCAATATTAAAACATAAAGTGGGCTCCCACTTGAAAACCCTAATTAGGGTGTAGCTTTTGGAGGCTATTAAAAGGGTTATTTGGAAATCATTTGTTATGTTATTATTGTTATTTCACCTTGCCTCCTTAGAGGAGCTTGCTGGACCAAGTTTGAGATGCTTGTGGAGACGAAAACCTCCATTAGCAAACACACTTGCAGTTGTGAGAGATCAACCAAGAGTGTGCAAGGGAAATCTCATAGCTGGGGTTTCATTGGAGCTTCAAAGATTTTCAGTTTTGAAGAGTTGCTGGTTGAAATCTGAAGTGAGGTGTTTGTGTGCCAGGCCGCCCCCTATTTTGGCTCATTGGTAGCTAGGGAGAGGGTTTCTTATGCATCTTCATCTTGAAGACATCAAGACTTGTCTACGCCAATAATATAATTTAAGTTTGTAGCAGATTTAAGGGGGTTAGAATATATTTACTGAGTTTTCTGAGTCGGCCCCTTGCTTGCTAAGCTGACCCCCTTATTGGACATATTTGGAGCAAGGCAAAGCCATTACCCTTGCTCTTTGGTATTGGTTGTTTAAGTTTTTCACCATTGATAAAGAAGAGGTAGTTTTGTTGACAGTTTTCAAGCTTTTTGAGATTTTGAATCAGATTTCAGAGTGAGGTGGTTGCTAGTTTGCCGATCCCTTTCTTGGCCATATTTGGAGGTAGAGTAGCTATTTTGATGCTATTTAATCTTCGGGACACAAGGTTCTTCCCTTTGCAGCAGTTTGCACAAGTATTTCACCTTACTACATAGGGTTTGAGGATTACAACAGCAAATCAGAAATAAAATCAGACTGAATAAGTTCTCGCAAGTGAAGGGTTTCAAGGGTCAAGCGCCTAGTTACTTGAAGGCACACTTCTACACTCTGGGGTGCCTTAAAAAGACTTTATACTTGGAATTAGATTTGGAATGTGAAGGACAGATTTGTAGCTGCTACAACTCATTTTCTGAGTGACCTGTGTGGCTGCCACCTTCCGAATCAGACCTGCAAACAGCTCTTTCAGTCCATTCTCCTTATCTTATTTGCCTTGTAAAGGGTTATGTTTCATATCCTAGCTTAGAGCTATCAAACGGGTATGTTCCCTTCCAATTGTACTTTCAAACCTTAAGTAGTTAAGATTAAAATCACCAGTAGTTGCAGTCTGATTTCTACATCAGACTTGAAACTTTTGTAATCAGATCTATGATAGCAATGAAATAGTTTAGCTAAGGTTGAGTTATCATATCTCTTGATTGTGAAGTAGAAGTACTTGTTACTATTGTTGTTTATTCATTGAAACACTCTTATAAACACACAAAATCAGTGTATAAGTACTAGACCAAGGTTTAGAGGCAGTTCATAGTGCCACACACTAGGGTGGGACACTACAAAAGACACCACTTGGAAGCATAGAAGGCCAGGGACAAAAAATGGGTTGGTGTTTTGCAAACATTGTCGTATGAAGTCTCTAGGCAGAGGCATTAAACAACTAAAATACTACCTTGTCTGTATTCAAGGAGGTGACGTTTCCACATGGCCAAGCATTCAACCTCACGTTGTGAGAGAGGTGACAACACAGTTGGAGACCTTCATAGACAAGAGGGAACAAAGATTAAGACTAAATCAACAAATTACCGCACTTTCCACTACTCCAAAGCCCGAAAGTGGAAGTGGGTAGAATTATAGTAGCACCAGGCCTAGAATTTGCAAATTGACAAATTCAGTTGCATCATGCACTACTCCTAGTTCCCAACATGAGTTTGAACAAAGACAACTACTCAGCAGCAAGGACCACACTGGCAAATTCTGGTACTTTTGAGAAATTTCTTCAATGCAGCAGGTAGCATTTTAAGCTTTTTTGTCTCGTTTTATTACAATTTTTGTTATTCTTACTTTCCTAGTTTTGTTAAGGGTTTATGGTTTTAAATTTGCTTTATAAATTCTTGTTTTTTGTGTCTTTTAGGTCTCCTCATTGGCAAGCAATTATCAATGTAATTGTTGTAGTTGGTCAAGTGTTCAAAGCCCCTTCTATTCATGATGTTTGCAGCGAATTTTTGCTGGAGAAGGTGGCTGATTTACAATCAATCATTGAGGAGCAATGGAATCTCTGGGTGAAGAAGAAATACACAAGCATATCCAATGGATAGACTGATTGAAAAAATTGGACACTGCTGAATTTTCTAGTCCCTTCTTCAAGTGGCAGTCTTCTTGAAGTCAACTGATGCTTCAAGGAAAATAAAAATGCAGATTACTTATGCAGTTTTTTGGAAGGTATGGTAGAAGTGGCAGTTGAAAATGTAGTGCAAGTAGTCACTGATGATGTAGCACATTATGCTCCTGCAGATAGACTACCAATGGATAGAAACCCCAACATTATTTGTACTCCTTGATCAGCACACTGCATTGATCTAATGTTGGAGGACATTGGCAAACAGTATTGAGTTAGGCCCATGTGGAGCATGAGTGAAACATCTGCAAATGTATTTATAACCATATTTTGGTACACTTTTCAATGAGAGAGTTCATAGAAAACAAGGAATTGGCCTAACCTGGTGTCACTAAATTTAAACCTTTTTCCTCAGCTTGCAGTCTTTGCTACAAGAAAAAGCTTCTTTGAAGTAATTGTCCACAGTTGAATATTGATTATACTGGATACATTAATAAGCTGGTGTTTCATTTATCATATATTTTTGCTTATTTTAATTTATTATATAATTTTGCCTACTTTAATTTATCATACAATCAAAATATAAGCATGGACATTATTAAACTTGTGTTTCTGAAAATTCAATGTCTAAAACTTAATCCTAAACTATGTTTGCAGCGAACTTTTGCTGGAGAAGGTGGCAGATTTACAATCAATCATTGGGGAGCAATGGAATCTCTGGGTGAAGAAGAAATACACAAGCATATCCAATGGATAGACTGATTGAAAAAATTGGACACTGCTGAATTTTCTAGTCCCTTCTTCAAGTTGCAGTCTTCTTGAAGTCAACTGATGCTTCAAGGAAAATAAAAATGCAGATTACTGAGAAAAGGCAAAAGGATGTTTGAGAAAATAAAAAGTCTACAATTCTGGATGAACAATGTTAGCTACCAAGCATACTCATAGAAGCATGTGAAACCACCCGTGTAGTAACAAGACTTGACACAATTTAAAATAGAGATAGTACAAACTTCAAAAGAAATAATGTAGCCCACTTCGCTGAAAAACTCTAATAAGCTACAACACCACCATCCAGATAATTACACTACTTAGACTGAAAAAACCAAAAAGATAAAGAAAAGAAAGAACTTTATTAAAACGATAAAACCCAACTAGTAGGTTTCCAACCAATTCCTAGTGGAAAATCTAGATGTATATAGATTCTCAGGATTAATTACAAACAATCAAAAAGAAAGAGGTGAGAGAAAAGCTGTAAAACTAGTTGTGGAAGGCAAATAGTCATCCTCCATTATCAATCTTGGAGCTCTTCCATCTTCACACAAAGTACACAAATTGATAGCTTTTGTTCCCATTGTCACACTTAGTTCAAGTCTCTACAATTTGAATTATATTTGTTTTGATTACCTGCTTGTTTTCATTTAAAGTGCCTTGGTATCAAGAATTGTAATCTCAATAATGGTGTTTAATCAGGTGTAGTGATTATTGTTATTAATGTCATTGGTCCTTCTATATGGGGTGTTGCGTGGCAGAATTTAAAGTCATTTCAGTCGGAATAGATGTGTAATAAATGCATTTACTATAATCTTGGCAAATTCTCTTGGGTACAGTTAAGAGAGTTTTAAGGAGGCTGGTTTATGGCACACAAGTTCCAAGTTCCTAGTAAATGGAAAGGTTAACATAAAGGATGTGCAAGAATGGAGAACAATTTTCCTGGTTAGAATATGAAAAGAGAGTTTGATGGGTTTAGAAGTAAGAGTTACAAAAAGTCATTTACTCAAGTTGTGCACTCAAACAAACCTACAGTGCTATCAGAGTGCATATTTCCCTGCTCGAAGCTACAATGATAAGCTACAATGGTTTGAAAGATCCTCTCAAGCTAAGCATAGGAATCCTTAATAAGAATCAAAGTCATCCTTACAAACTTTTCTCCAACACCCACCCTTAACATCAATTCAATGAAGTGTGATTCAATCCTCTCATAAGACTTTTCAAACACAATGAAGGCCATACAAACATTGTGTCAACTTCTTTGACCTCAAGGCAAACACTCGCAACTAGTGATCAAATTATCCAAAATGTGCAAAGTCCAATTTGAGTTCAAGAAACCAATTTGGGGAGTAGTTTGCTAAGTCTAGAAGGCCAAATCTTAGCAACGATTTTATATAATACTGCAGTTTATACTCTATCACTGTCTCAAATCACTTAGAAGAGATATTAATCTGCAGTTTATACTCTATCACTGTTGTAATCAAAACTCAACTCAGATTTGAATCAGCAAGAATGAAAAGAAACAATTTGAAACTATGATTTACTCTCACCACTGGATCTGCAGCACATACACATGAAGATTTATGCCACTCTTACGTATGTCATCATCATTTTGTTTTAGATCTTCCAAAATACAATCCTTTCTATAGCATGTCACTGCCTTACAAATATCTTCAGAATTCATTTTCTCCAACGTATTAGACAGTAATTACAACCCAGTCACAACACAAACTGCCCACTCAATCACTTCATATAAAAAACATCCAGCATAGAGATAGTTAAAAAGGAGTTATATGGTTAGCCAAACTACTCATGTTAGTTATAACCAAATCCAAACTGCCAAACTGCCTTGTCTTCTATTCCGTCTAAAGACTTAAAGCTTTAATGCATTAAAGTATGATACACACTCGATGATATTCAATAAAGTTTATTCCACACCAATAATACTATGTTACTCTAACATTGATGGCAAAGATTATAACAAAGATTAGTTGTGACTCATTTACAACTAACATATAGTTATAGCTGCCAGCAACCGATTCCAAGAGAGATAAGAATATGTTGAAACTTATTCTTCAAACTACTAATATTATTATCAACAGAAGAATGATTATCACGTGCATGAAGAAGACATAAATATCTGAGTGCAATCTTCATAGAAATGATGCATACTACATAGAAATGACAGAGATGCAGAAATACCACACACAGGTAATAGTAAAGATGCAGAAGATTAGTACGAGTTGCTGCAATATATGAAGTTGTGAACTGATAATATCATTCAGAAGAAATATTTGTGTATGTGTATAATGATCTGAAGACTGATACTGTGCTTGCAGGGTGATATAAATGACAAACACGCCAACAGATACTTCAGCATCCAGCTTTGCAATTGCTTGAGGGCAAGCAATCCCAAGAAGGGAGGACTGTAATGTCCCCTCTTTCCTAGACAATCACTGAGATGGTGAAATTTGCCTATTATACATCTCCGTAGGCAAATCCAGTGGATAGGAAATGTTATTCCTGGCATGGGAGGACTTTACACGCTAGAGATTGGCTTTTGGATGCTTATTTAATGAGCAAATAATGTTTTTTTTTTGAATGAGCAAATAATTTTATTTTATGGCTAAGTCACTTTTTGCTAAAAATAGCAAAATATCATTAAAGTGACTATTTATGGCAAGTTATGAAAATCCTATAGTAACTTTATAATTTTCAGTTATTAAGTTATGAAAATCAAGTCGTTACCACTCAGGAAGGGTTTGGGAAATTGTCCAAACACCTTGATCAGCATTTACCAGCAGTGACTTGTGATTCTACCAGACATTAGGGGTCAATTGTGATTCAGATTGTTTGTTCATGGAGGAAATTGAGGAAATTAAGTCAAATTCAATAATCTTGCCTAGAGGTCAAGCGTGGGACTTAGCATTTCTATTGTTTATCTCAACATTTGTTTTTAGTAATTATTGTGGCTGCAAAGAAAGTCGGTTGGAGCCACTATTGTCAGTCGGATGCTCTTATATTGTGATCTCCATTGAATTCATCAATAAAAATCCTTCTCTAGTTGAGCGTTGGACTCAGGGTGTGCAAATCTTTGTTCTTGGTGATTCAATTCCTATAATTTTGAATAATTGTATTTGTTCTTCTTAAAAATCAGAACTCGGAAATTTATATCAGTCAATTATATTTTTTTTAACCAATTGGGTTCAAAGGTACTATTTATTGGCAAATGTTTCATGATAAAACCTTGTTCAATCATTGGCATCAAAAACTCAAATTAAAACAATTGAAAACCATCCCAAAATCTCAATCAGCAGTCATCATAAAATCAAAAAATTGGATCAGATTTGGGTGGGGATCTTTCAATGGTATCAGAACCATGATCTTGCTAGCTTGAGGGTACTTTGATCATTTCTATGTATCCTAGAAGGACTGGACCATACAAATATTACACTTGCAGGAGAGCACAAGTGGAATTAAATTTTGATACGGGTGATATGCAGGATGGTAATAGGAGTCCTCATTAAAGGGAGAGAGAGAATCAACACGAAGATCCTGATCGGGAGTTATTTAGAACTCTCGTTAATACACAGCCACAGATTGCACAGGCATTAGAGCAGATAAGTGGAGCCCTTGATAGATTGGATATGGAATGGCCTAGGGATAGGCGTGGTAGACATGACAGGCGTGATGGGCATGATAGGGTTGATAGGTCTGTATCAGTTGCAGTGAGCCATGGGGCGGTAAAGCTCCATCATCGTTGGATAGTGCTTTTGGCTCCCCTCCACATGATAGGACATGTACACAGACAATTGATAGACCTATGCAGCCACATTTTCCGCCTGGAGGAGCCACCACCAGTTGACCCACTTGAGGGCATGGAGTTCTAGGATGATGTTATGGCAGCTAATGATGAGTGGACACGCCTTCCAAAGCATGTTAGAGATGCTTTTCCTCTACATTAGTATTGCTTACAACGTAGAGACAATATGAGGAACAGTGGTGATAGATGGCCTAGGCAGCAACATAATGGTGACCTAAAACGAGCTACTAGCAAGCT
The DNA here is from genome assembly GCF_030272615.1 of Cryptomeria japonica. Classification (NCBI taxonomy): domain Eukaryota; kingdom Viridiplantae; phylum Streptophyta; class Pinopsida; order Cupressales; family Cupressaceae; genus Cryptomeria; species Cryptomeria japonica. The sequence continues at coordinate 890,147,953 of NC_081407.1, read as the reverse complement.
CACTTTATCTTCCTTTGATGGTAGCGAGAGAATCAGTGCATGAGCCTAGGTGCACAAGCTTGACATCTACCTTTCACTTAAGCCAATGCTTGAGGATGAGGCTATTTAGTCTACAGTATTACATTTAGATGGTGTGACTTATGACTGGTGGCATCATGGTTTGGTTACCCAAAACCATGGACTCATTCATTCTTACAAGCAGTTCACTGAGCAGTTGATAGCCAAATTTGACAGTAAGGATGTTGAGTTATACTACAAAGATCTAGCAATACTGCGACAAACTGGACATGTTGAAACTTATATTAATGAGTTTTAACGTATTGCTATTATGATTCCAGAGATGCCTGATAGACGTGCGGTGATGTTGTTCATTGAGGGTTTACATGACAGGTTATGAGGTTTGGTCAAAGCTCTTAAGCCTAGGACTTTATATGAGGCTATTCAGACTACCTTAGACCTTGATACTTCACCACCTCCCACTTCTTATTGGCAAAATAAGAAGTTTCTTAGGAACTCCAAGCCTTTTCAAAGGTCTTCTACACAGCACAAGACTCCACCACCTCCTCTCAAGATGGATCAGGAAACACATAATGAGTTGAAGAGGAAAAAGCTATGCTTCTCGCGTAAGGAGCCTTGCGAGCCTGGAAACCGATGCCTTGGGAAAGGCAAGATGCATCTCGTTGAAGTTATGTCAGATGTGGATGATGAGCATATACATTATACAGGTTTTGAGGGCAACAATGGTGAGGATGAGCAGGAGGCTCCACAAGTGGAGCTTGGAGAGAATGATGCCTTGGATACATCTCATCCTACCATTGCCACTCTTTCAGGAGTCCCTAGATACCACCCCTTTCGCCTAAAGGGAGTAATTAAGGGACAACGTGTGACTTGCCTTGTTGACAGTAGTGCCACACAATTTTATTGATGAGGGATTAGTTGTTAGGCGTGAATTGCAGGCAAAGGATTTTCTTGGTTTCAGTGTGTGACAGTAACAGATGCATTCTCCATGAGGTGCACCTGGAGAGTCCCGCAGCTTAGCATACAAATGGGAGATTACACCTTGACTGATGACTTCTATGTTATAGGTCTTGGTGAAATTGATACAGTGTTGGGTATCCACTAGTTGCAATCACTTGGCAGGTACATTCAGGATTTCAAAAGGATGGAATTACAGTTCATGGCTGACGGTAAGAAGGTTGTGCTAAAGGCTCTTTTTTTATGGTGGGCCTATGGTGGTTTCAGCACGTAGGATGGAGTCTATCTTTAGACATGGAGATGTTGCTTAGGCGGCACAATGTTTCATTTCGTCCAAGTCACCTGATGAGCAGCTTTTTCATATTGATGTTCAAACAGTGTTGGACAAACATGGAGTTGTATTTGGTGATATTCCTCCTGGTAGACCTACTAACCATGGGTTTGAGCATGTGATTGAACTTGAGGAGGGCGCCAAGCTCATCATCACTACTCCCTATCGTCATCCTAAGAAATTTAAGGATGGGATAGAGAAGGCTATTCGTGAGCTACTAGATATGGGGCATATTCACCCTAGTTCTAGCCCCTTTGCTTTTTTTGTGGTGTTGGTGAAGAAGGGTGGTACTGTGCGTGCTTTAAATAAGAAAAACATCAAAAATAGGTATCCTATTCCGCGCATAGATGAGTTGTTGGATGAACTTCATGGGGCAGTGTACTTCTCAAAGATTACCATTAGATACATGTTCGTGATGAGGACATACATAAGACAGCATTTCGTTGTCATTACAGGCACTATGAATTCTTGGTGATACCATTTGGCCTTAATAACGTGCCTGCAACTTTCCAGTCATGCATGAACCATATACTCAATAAGCAGCTACGTAAGGATGTGCTTGTGTTCTTCGATGACATTATAATATACAGCAGGATTTGGGAGGAACACATGAGGCATCTGGATGAGGTACTTGGTATTATAAAGGCACAGTCTCTATTTGCCAAGATGTCCAAATGTGAGTTTGGACTTACAGAGATCTTGTACTTGGGGCATGTGATTGGAGTTGATGGGGTTAAGGTACATCAGGAAAAGATTCAAGCGATTCTTGATTGGCCCACACCTAGGAACATTATTGACTTGCAGAGTTTCCTAGGCTTATGTGGATATTACAGGAGGTTCGTGAAGGGATATTCACAGCTGACAACTCCTTTGACAGATCTCACACAGAAGGGCGCATTCAAATGGACAGATGAGGCACAGATTGTATTCGATAGGCTCAAGTAGGTCATGAGCACTTGTCCAGTTCTAGCTCTTCCACATTTCTCTCAACCCTTTGTTTTAGAGTGTGATGAATCAAGAGAGGGTATAGGTGTGGTTCTTATGCAGAATCGCCATCTCATTGCTTATGAGAGTAGGAAGTTGAAAGATAATGAGAGATTATATTCCACCTATTACAAGGAGATGCTCGCCATTATGCATGCTTTGGTGAAGTTTCATCAGTCCTTGGTAGGTGGGAAGTTTGTGGTGAGGACCAACCACAAAAGTTTGAAATATTTCCTTGAGCTAAGAGAGCTCAATGAGCGCCAGCAGAAATGGGTCAGCAAGATACAAGCATATGATTTTGACATCGAGCATGTCAACGAGAAGAAGAATGTTGTAGCAGGCGCACTTTCTAGGAGACCTACAGTTTCTACCCTTTGTTCCATGAGTGAGATTTCAGCAGATTGGAAGTCTCAACTTTTAGTTGAGTATTCCAAGGATCAGTTTGCATGCAAGATTATGGATGGTCAAATTTAGGATGATAGATATACGGTGCTTGATGATGTTATCTATTATAAGAACAAGGTTTATTTGGTACTCTTGTGCGTATTGCACACACACCCCGTCAGTTGACAAGGGACCCCCCCCTAAATTGTCTGCCTGTGCGGGAGAAATAAGACCAAGTCTTGTGAAATTCGCCAGTAATGGGTAATTTGCAAAGTTTTTTTTAAAGGTTTGCAAAACACCTAAAAGGTCCGAAATTGGCAAAAGGCCTAAAAGGTCCGAAATTGGCAAAATGCCTCAAAGGGCCGAAATTTGGACCTTTAAGTGAAAATGTGAGAAAAAGGTAAAGTTGGCAAAATGCCCCAAAGGGCCGAAATTTGGAACTTTGAGTGAAAATGTGAGAAAAAGGTAAAGTTGGCAAAATGCCTCAAAGGGCCAAAATTTGGACCTTTAAGTGAAAATGTGAGAAAAAGGTAAAGTTGGCAAAATGCCCCAAAGGGCTGAAATTCGGACCTTTAAGTGAAAATGTGAGAAAAAAGTAAAGTTGGCAAAATGCCCCAAAGGGCCGAAATTCGGACCTTTAAGTGAAAATGTCAAAGTTTTTAAAGTTTGCAAAAGTGCCCAAAATCCCAAAATTCACCATTAAGGGGTGAAAATGTCAAAGTTTTTAAAACTTTTCAAACGCCCCTCTTGCCCAAAATTGCCAGGAACAACTAAATTCGCGGAAGGAGTAAAACCGTTAAAACTTGGGAAATTTTCAAATGACCCTCCAGGCGTTAAATTTTAATATTTGTTAAATTAAATTAATTAATTTTTCAAATTGATTTATTGAAATGAAATTGATCGTTCGCAAGTCGCAGGACGTCATTAGAGAACCAGGAGAAAGACCTGAAACGCAAATCGAAGAAGGATAGCAATCAAGGCCAGGCGCTGAAGACTGGAAAAGAAAAAAGGTGTGGGAACGCACTGCAGGAGCGCGAGAGCAACCAAACATTGGGAACCGTGCCACTGAATAAAGATGAAGTCCACCACCGGGACCAAAGACCAAAGAACACTCTGAATGCTGCAAGTTTATGCCTTCTCGAGAAAAAGCACACAATTGGATTTAATTCCAGGAATTCAATTTCTAAAAAGCTGAAATTGTTTTATTGTAAAACTGCTTGTAGGCCCCACTCAGATATTTTGAAAGAAAGGGGAAACAAGTCAGTTGTGGACAGTTATGTCCAACTACCGGATAGACTCAAATTGAAGCCAAATAGTGGCAGGTAGTTGAAATTGTGGTTGAATGGATGAGTGAGAATTTAATGGGCATGGGTTAAGGCTGCTAGTTTCTGGAAGGCAGATCAAGACCCTTGGATGCAGTCCATCCTAGCCTTCGATTCAATATTGTAAATTCTATAAAAGGCAGAGGCCTTTCTTTTGTAAAGGGTTAGATAGTTAGAGATTTTTGTTAAATAGTTAGACTTTGGTGAGAGAGTTAGATTTTAGAGTTAGAATAGGTTAGATTTTAAGCAGTAGCATATAGATGTTGCAGAAATTGTTGTAATAGGCAGCTGAAATCAATATATAGACATTGATTTGGTGTTTATTGTCTTGTTTTCATCCTGTTTGCATGGTTTCTCTCAGCATTTTAGATAGATCTTTCCATTTTGGGTGTGCAGGTATTTGATAGATTCAGGCTCATACCATTGAGGATATACTGATTGTGTATCCTTTTGTATGGTTAACCTGAGCCTTTAATTGTGCTTAGTTCAATTGCAGGTGTCCGTCTAAGCTGCGCCAGAATTGGGTGCTTAGCCGTGCGTTTGCAATCTGAAAATCTTCCAAGTCCCCTAGAAGATTGCACCGTTCCTGCAAGGTTGTGAGCTATTCTAGCCAAGCAGGGATTGGTTATGTTGAATCCGTCCACCCGCATACCCGTGTTGTTAGTTTTAGATCTCCTAACCCTTTATTTTTGCTCTTTATTACGTATTTCGAGAATCACAGCAGACCAGCTTGTTGCAAATCATAAGTCCCCTTGTGCTCCTAGCAAATCACATCGACCACTGAGTAATCCCGCAGTCAAGACCTGACAATCAAAACCTTGAGGTCGTCCTCTTTGATCAAACAAAAAAAACAGCATTAGGGATTTCCTTATCTCAAGAGAGGATAGGATACTCAGCGAGTACATTCTATTCTGCGTTGGTCGGATGGAGTCTGCAGCGATGCGACTTTAGACACGTCAACAGAATTGGCGCTAGGAGGGGGGCTGGTATGATGAATGTCTAAACAGCTAAATCCAGATCATATCAGTCTATATTTTCGAGGAATAACTTTATAGCTTTTACCCTCCGCACGCAACAAAATTGGGGAGGGCACCTTAACAATTCCTTGCAGCAAGTTGAGTCTAATCGACCTTTTAATTGCTATATTTGGGATATGCAAGATCCCTGTTAAACCAGAAAAGCCAAAAAAAATCAGAAAATACCAAAAATATTTCTGAGTCAGTCGCTTCATTAAGGCTGTTTGCAGTCCAAATTTTTTCAGATCCAGCAGAGGTTGAGTCTGCAGCTATATCCCAAGCGGTTGTTCGAATTTGCATCTACAGCTCACTGCAGGATTCATGACACCACAACGCACGATGAACTGAATTGCTTGACATTTTTGTCAAGGGTCGAGCTCGCATTGCAGGGGCAGATATTCTTTTGGGATATCCCCAAACCGGAGAAGTTAGCACAGCCGGATATTCCCAGTCCTCTGTCCAGCATCGATGAGTTTACACGTTTTAAGAATTTCATTGAGAACCAGTTTGGTCTCGAAGAGGAGTTATGCTTAGAGAACGTGCTGTCACCTTGGTGGTGCAGAATTCACCGCACCCCACATTCAGAGTTCACCTGCTTGCTATGCATGGAGCCAGTCAATTAAGTTAAAGCTCAATTTGGACTGTCAAAAGAACCAGAGGAGAGTATCAGCGGCAAAGTGTGGAGTGCCTACCTTGCTGCAGACGAGTATAGAAGATCGCAAAATCAATACAGCACCACACCTTCTGACGATGTTAAGTTGGGGCTATCAAGTGCTGAGCAAGATGAACCAGTCAATCAGACCAAGGTAGCAAATGAATTTATTATCCCTGCAACTAATGAGGACAGTGTTCAAGAGGACGATCAAGGGAGCTTTGTGGATCAGCCACAAGTTGAAGAGCAGTTTGCAGCAGCCCCACCAATGGACAATGCAGTCCAAGAGTCCGTCGAGGATGTTTTTGAGGGCCAATTAATCGAACAATCCCTGCTGTTTAAAGACGGGTTGGCAGAGGTGCCTACGGTTGCATTGTTCACACAATATGAAGATGCACCGGCAGATGATGCACCCCTCTTTCTTGAGTTCGAGTTCGGTTTTGAGATCAACTGTCAACCTGGGCCACCCGATGAAAAATCTGATGCTGATTTGCACACTCTGAATGCTGATAAGATGCTACACCACCAATGGCGACCTCCTGATACAGCTATTGAAGCCTTCCCACCGCACAACCCACCGTACAAAACTCTGCATGACTCAAAAACCTGCCAGGTTGTTTCTTTCCCTCCTACTGTTAATTCTGAAAATTTTCCGTTTAATTTTGAATATTCTGGAAAAACAACCTGTAAATGGATTAACCATGAACCTAATGAACTTCCCCAACTAATAATTTTGCCCACTTTCCTGGTTAAATTCGAGAGTGGCCAACTGAAAATTTTCTTTTCAGAATATAAAGACAAACAAGCCAAACTGAGAACTATTCCCACTGCCCTGTTATTGCTGCATATACTGAAAAATCAACCTGGGTCAGGAACGCATGTATGCAGCCTGCATTTTGTACAGTCAGTTTCTCCTTGTACATAGTTTAGGTTTTTGTTTTCTGTTTTTGTTTGTTTTCTGTTCTTTTAGCTTAGATTTCATGTTTTCTGCTTTAGTTTAGTTTGCTTTCCGTAGTGTAGGTGTCCTTTCGGAAGGGGTTGTCTCCCTGCCAGTTTTTGGAAGGGTTTGTTTGCTTTTCCCAACACTGGTGTACGAAGTCGGAAAAAAATTTCCAGCTCATTTCTTGGATGCCAACTTTGGTAGAGCACCTAATTGACGGTTGCCCCTGTAGTCAGTCCATTTTGGTTTAAGGCTTAGTCGGTCTAAAAATTTAGTTGCTTACTGCGTCTTGTCGCCAACGTTGTGATCACTGCACTTTAAAACGCTTAAGTCTGTCGTTTTATCAAAGAGAGGTCACTGCAAGTGAAAAATTCTGAAGCTCTGCTTCAGCGACCACTGTAACGCTCAATCCCACGTAGGCTTCACTGCTTACCAGCCAAGGTGAAAAGGTGAAAAGTAAAGGAAAAATCAAAAGAAAAGAAATTGAAAAGCAAAGAAATATCAAGTTGCTTGGCTTTGGGAATACAAACACCTCTGTCGGTATTGAAAAGAGAATTTATCGGAAACAGAGCAATCTCTGTGAGCTTACAGGCGATAACTCCGTCAGGGCTATAGACGCTTGCTCCATATACAATCAATTTGGTCATGATTAATTCAAGCTCATCCATGGCAATACTTGGCAAGGCATCAAGCTGCAATTCTATCACGTCCAACTCCTTGGTGCATGCTTCGAAAACTTCGCTTGCAGTCCCTATAGATGATTCATGAAGATCATGAATGAAAGGATTTCATTCAACTGACTTTCCTTGATAGACTCTAACCCCTAAAAATAGGTGGTCTTCACTTTCTTTTTCAATTCTTCTAAGTTCAAACCATCATCTTCACTCATTTCCTGGCCTAACAATTCTTCTAAGGATGCAAGGATCTTTGATTGTATTCCCTTGATGGATCCTTCTATCTTTTCACATTATCCTTTCACTCTATCAAGTGTTGCCTTCGTAATCATTAAGGAACTATAGCAACGATGGAAATCATAGATATTTCCTTCCTCAATTACACCTTCTTGTATCAATGTTTGCATAGGAATCCCTTTCAACACCTTGAGATGAGGCATTGTCTTATCTTGTACCATTGGAAAGTCTTCCCACTAGTTCTCCATACTTTGGAATCTCCCTTCAAACAATACTATTTCATCATATATTTGAATGAATCCCTATAGAAACTCTTCTGCTTGCCATGAGATATTTTCCATCCCCTTCCTCACATCTTGATTTGTACTCATGGTTTCAAGGCATCCACTTCCTCACTTCTTGATTTGTACTCCTCATGGCTTCAAGGCTCTTCAAACGACTCCTGCAGAATGGTAATAGGTGGAACAAATGTATCATCCTCTTGTCTCACTGGTTTCATTAACCATTGTATGAATTCCTTCAATCTCATATTTTTTGCTTCCAAATTATCTTTCTTCTCTTTTATTTTGTTGAGTCTTTGTTGGATTGTCATGACGAAATCATGCAACTCTTGGAATTCTTGCTCTTTTGCATGCAATTGCAAGTGTGGATAGCAATCGTACACATTGAGTTGACCTCTCTTAAGTCCTACTTCGCCTTTACATATCAACCCCTTATATCTTATGTTCCTGGCCAACACGTATACCACATAAGAACTCATGTAGAATGTTCTTGTCCTTTCTAAGTTCCTCAACCACACATCTAGGTTGTCGCTAATCAGCTTAGCCCAATTTATCATCTTCAAACCTAAAGAAATCTCTTATATATAGTAAAAAATCCACATTTCAAACACTGCTCCTTGTGGGCTCCCCATGATTCTGTTTAGCATCAGCACCATATCGCTATACTCATCCTTGAAGTCAATGCACATGAGTTTCTTTGGAAGCTTGGATTGTGGTCTTTTCGGTCTGCTCATCCAATCTAAGGTAACAAAGCCCATACGCCAAGTGCCTTTTCAAATATTGCCATTGATTCTTGCTTTATTATGTTCACCATCCCATCATAATGAGGAATACCAATGGTCTCCCTGATTGCTTCTTTTGAGAGGAATGCAAGAACTACTCCATTAGGTGCCCTTATCGTCCTTGTTTGAGGGTCAAAATGTCTTGCACATTTGACCAGTAACTCGTTGCATTGAACTGCTGGCAGGAAACTAGTGGCTTGGTAGATTCCATTCTTGACCATGTTGTTTGCCAATGTGGATGGCATTTGATCTCAAGTGCCAAACATCCTCCTCTTGAGCTTGACTAGATCCAATTGTTCCAAGTTGTTGACTTTCCTCCATCTTGACGCCCTGCTTTGAACAAAATCAAAAAATGATCCAGATAAATCATGGACCTAGCCCTGAAACATTTCATCCTATGTATAAAGCCATGAAAATAGCTAAACCTTAATCAATAAAATTTGAAATACAATCCTGAAATCGCATATCATTGTAAAACTTCAACAAAAAGCAATCTTCAACACAGAGAATGAAACATCCAATTACTCATTTCAAACCAAAGTTCCCAAACTCGGACTCGGCTCTGACTCGGCAAGGCTGACTCGGCTCAAACTCGGAAATGACTCAGCAACGACTCGGCAAAATAAGAAAACCCTTGAAATTTAGAGATTTTTAACGATTTAAAACTTGTTTCATACACCCATTATTGAATTAAGCTTAAAGACACTATAACATCATCAAATAGAAGCTAATTTGATCACATACATAAACATACATCCATCACATGCGTAGAAATGTAAATTGTAGCTGAAGGAATTAGAAAACATAGATATATAAAGTTATATATGTTGTCCAATGTATATAAAATCCATCACTTCAAATGTTTCCAAACATATATGTAACTGTAAAGTGTAAACAAAAACAAGTCTATGGCTCAGGCTCAAGCTCTGGCTCTGGCTCGTCTATCTGCCTCCTAGAAAGGCATCTACGGTAGGTCCTGGATGACTGAGTAGCCATAGTCTCTGCCTGTGATGTGCCAGTCTGAGTAGCCATAGGTGTTGTGCCTGATCGTGCTCTATCCTCCTCCTCTGCCATAGCCACAGCCTCAGCCTCTCTGTCTACTTGGCCAATCCCTTTTAGGGTTATAAGAAAGGGAAATGGCAAAAAAAATCATTAAAAAATGTTATGTTTTTTTTGTTTTTTTGACTGCACTTTTTTAAGTGACATCGGCCAGGTCACGACCCTCAGACTCGGCGAGTCAAGCAAGTCACACCCCCTGACCCGTCCGAGCCCGGGTCAGGGTCACCCGGCCCGCTGACTCTCGTGACTCGCCGCGAGTCACGGAACTCTGTTTCAAACTATCTCAACCAACTAGGGTTTGTGAACTTATGGGATATAATAAATATCTAAACTCAAAACAGATGAGGTCAATGCACATGCCAATTTGATATCTATTTGAGAAACTATGTGCATCTAAACAGTGACTTCTTATGTCTGACACTCAGCAAGGTTTTGGAATTATGCTCACCTGGAAATGACAAAAGCATCATTATTTAGAGCTTCTTTTAATTTTGACCAGCACAAACAGCCAGTCCAAGTAGCCAAGTAGTTGTTCAATCTGTAGCACCATGTTGTTTGTTCATCTCAGATACCACGAGATAACTTTTTGCAGGCGACGATCTGGAACCAAACCCTTTGCTCTCATCTCATCCAGCAGTGATAAAGCATAAACCAGTTTGTTTTCCTTAAAGAAAGCGTCAATTAGAACAGTATAGGTAACAACATCTGGAGTAATGCCAACTGTTTTCACATTTTCAAAAAGCCACATAGCCTTATCCATTTCACCAGATTTGCAATATGCGTCAATAAAATCAGTATATGTGCACACATTAGGGGTCACGCCTTCACGAACCATTTTAATCATCAGTGCATTTGCATCAGGAAGATTACCTGCCTTACAAAGACCATCAATCATTGCATTGTATATCACTACATCAGGTTTCAAATTCCTTTTCTCCATTTCGTTGAATATTTCCCATGCCTTGTCCAACTTTTCTGTCTTACAGAATGCAGAAACCAGGATAGTATATGTCACCACATCGGGATGATAGCTTCTGTTTTCCATCTCTGTCAGAAGTGCACATGCTTCACTTACCCTATCACACAAACATAAACCAGCAACCAGACAACTGTAAGTCACAACATCTGGTAAGCAGCCTCTTGTTACCATCTCTTCGAATAACACTCTAGCCTTGTCCACCTGAAGCTTTTTGCATAGACAATATATCAAAGAACTATAAGTGAATACATCTGGCTCCAAACCCTTACTGAACATTTTATTTAAACACTCATGAACCATGTCCATCCTGCCATCTTTGCACAGTCCACCGATAACTGTATTAAATGCAGATTTATCTGGAGAAGGTCCAAACTTAATCATTTGTACAAATAGATTGCATGCCTCATTCGTTTTACCAGCCCTGAAAAAGCCATTAATCAAGCTAGTACAGATGTAGATTTGGGGAAAATAACCAGATTGTAACATTTTAGCTACAAATCCGAGAGCTTCATGTAATCTACCGATTTTGGAAAGACCATGAATTATGGTACCATACGTAATAATATCTGGAGAACAATTAGCCTGACTCATTTTAGCTACTAATCTAATAGCCTCATCTACTCTGCATACAATGCAGTAACCCTCAATTAGGGCATTGTATGTAATAAGATTAGGAGCAAAACCATCTTGTATCATTTCAGCTAGTAATTCAAGAGCCTCATTAACTCTTCCTTTCTTACAGAGACCATCAAGCAGGGTGGTATATATTACAATGTTCGGAAAACAAAGCGCATACCTCATTTTAGCTAATAATCCGAGAGCTTCGTATACTCTAGCCACCATGCAGAGACCATTAATTAGGGTACTATATATAATAGTGTCCAGAGAAATGCCATCTTGTATCATTTTACCAACTAAAACAAGGGCTTCATCTACTCTACCTTCCTTGCATAGACCATTTATAAGGGTGCTATAAGTAAGACGATCCGGATAGCAATTAGCAGGACTCATTTCCCAGAAAAACTCAAATGCTTCATCAATTTGACCCCCCACACACAAAGATTGTATCACCTCTGTGTAGATTATGCTATCTGGATCAACACCCATCTCTTTCATTTCCTCAAGAAGCAAAATAATTCTAGAGAAATCACCCACACGACCAAGACCACCTAAAAGCACGCTGAATGATTTCACGTTGAGAGGAAGCCCTTGTCCTTTCGCTAAGTGAAAAAGGTCCCAGGCCTTGTCTGTGTGGCCAAATTTACAGAGGGCATCAATGACTTGGGTAAATTGTATAACGTTGGCTGTCTGCGTCGTACGAAATACAACGCCCTGTGTTTGTCTGTCTTGCAATGAGTCGAACTTGTTTAAGAAATGAGCAGAGGTTAAAAAGGAGCGGGCATTGAATATGAATAAGGTGTGCGTTTTTGCAACCTGTTTGAACAAGATCTGTAACTTTCTGTGCACCATGCTGATGAAATAATGTCTTTGTAGTTGTACTTGTCCTCTGAAGAAGAATGATGCTGTGCGAATAGGTATTACAGCAGAACAGGTGATGAACACGAATTTAAATCTTTTCCTGCCAACGATTTTTTTTGGGTGCCCGATCTCCCCACTTTAGCTGCAGCAATTGAATTAACTCGATTGAACGTGAACCATTAAAGTAAAAATAGTCTTTAATAATTCTGAATGTTTTTTTCTGGTTTCTAAGGATGAAAATTTGACACCAATGTTTTCGGTTTATTTTTTATTAGAATATTTTAAATGTAGTAAGTGCATAAGTGGATATTTTCATATGAATTTGGTTCTTTTATATTAGAATGTTTTAAATGTAGTAAGTGCATAAATGGATATTTTTAAGTGAATTTGGTTCGTAATATTTCTATATTTCAATATCATCATTATTTATCTAAAAATAATTTTCTTTATCTTTAAATATTTTATTTGTTATTTGGATTAAATATGTAGGTGTAAGTTTGATCAAAGTTACTTCTAAAATTAGTAATCTATTATTTATCTAAAAATAATTGTCTTCATCTTTAAATATTTTATTTGTTATTTGGATTAAATATGTAGGTGTAAGTTTGATCAAAGTTACTTCTAAAATTAGTGATCTAAACTTTCTATTGTTAAAATTCAAATTCAAATTAATCCTACCAACTTCTTTCTATTTGTCATTGTGAACTCATGTACCATACATTTTGTTGATTTATGGGCAGGTTTGTTATATTTAGAAACATTTATACAATCATTTAAATATTATGTTCAAGATCATCTAGGAGTTATGCAAGGGCTTGTCATTGAACATTAATGAGAACATCATAGCAATTTATCATAGAATTGTATCAACATGCACCATCCCAGGTCCATAATACGCTTGTTTACAATCTTAAATCTTTCACGATCATAAAGTAAATCTAATCAAGCATCTAATTAAGAATAATTTGACCCACAATTTACTAGATTCTCAAATGTGTACTTAAACATTGCTAGCCTGTAAAGTAAATCTAATTAAGAATAATTTGACCCACAATTCACTAAATTCTCGAATGTGTACTTAAACATTGCTAGTCCTTAAAATTTACAATACACATCTTGCCAATTAAAATCTACAAATTATAATTTATTTTGCATTTTGTAAATGGGTCAAAGTTTTAAGTCCAATGATGACAAATTTTACCCAATGCAATGTTATGATGTAAATTTTTATACAAATTTGATAACCTAGAATCTCTCTTTAGCTTGTTTTACTCTACATATTAGCTACTGAGGTATCTTTAGGAGCTCTGCTAGCACAAGAGGATTCTACAAGTAAAGAAAGGGTTGTCTACTACATCAACAGAATATTGAGTGGTTATGAACTTAATTACACATTCATCAAAAAGGCTTATCTAGTTGTAGTGTTTGCATCTCAAAAGTTGTGACATTATATGCTAGCTCATACAATTAAGCTGGTAGCAAAAATAGATCCCTTAAAATATCTACTCAACAAGGCCACTCTAACAAGCTGACTCGCAAAATGGGTGATGATTTTGAGCGAGTTTGACTTTCATTACATGGACAGAATAACCATCAAGGGTCAAGCAATAGCAGATCAATTGGTTGAAGCACCATTACTAGTCGATCATCCACTACATATTGAATTTTTTAGATACAAATGTTCTAGTCGTTACAGCACAATCATGGAACTGTACATTGATGAATCTTACACCCAACATGGGTCAGGTGTTGGAATCCTATTTGTCACTCTTGAGGGACACACAGTCCCTAGTCAATCTTACAGGTTGATGTTCCCTTGCACGAACAATATTATTGAATATGAAGCCCTGGTCACTGGCCTCAAGGTGGCAGTAGAATGGAACATCACAAAGTTATTAGTCTATGGAGACTCTCAATTGGTCATCAATCAAGTTAATGATGACTATCAAACAAAGGATGACAAGCTAATGTCATACAAGAGAATGGTGGATGACTTTAAGAAATACTTTGTTAAAATCAAGTTTGAGCAAATTCCAAGACTCGACAACAAAGTTGCAGATGTCATGGCAATCATCGCCTCTCTTCTACAAGTACCAGATCAATAGACTCGTTATGAATTCTTGGTGGAACAATTGTTTTTCCCTACCTATGACAAACCCGATACCCAAGTTATATGCCACCTAGTTGGTTCTAAATCTCCAACCTATGGGAAGATCTATATCTATCTGAAAGATAATACACTTTCACTTGATCTATCCCAGAATAAAAAAAGAAATGTAACTTTATTTGTCAAATAGCTCGTTACACCCTAACAACCAATACGCTTTACCGACGAGGTCTTGATGGTACTCTCCTTAGGTGTCTTGAAAGTAACGAATCTAAAACGACCTTACAAGAGGTTCATGAAGGTATTTGTGGTACTCATTCAATCGGTGCAACTCCAGCCAATAAACTTCTCAATATGGGATACTATTGGCCAAACATGGAAAAGGAATCATATCTATTTACTAGGAAATGTCAAAAATGTCAAATTCATGTCAATCTTATACATGCACCAGCACGGGAGTTGTAACCATTCACAACATCGTGGTCATTCTGTTGATGGGGACTTGACCTCATGGGTAATATTCATCCCTCCTCCTCAAATGGACACAAGTTCATAATCACAGCCACTAAGTAATTTACAAAGTGGATCGAAGTTGTTCCATTAACTATTCTCACTAGCAAACAAATATCCTCTTTCATCTTGAACTATATTATTTGTTGGTACGACATTCCTAGTTCTATTATCACTAATAATGGTACAACCTTTAAGAATCAAGATGTGAAGGAATTTTGTGAAAGATTTTGTATCCAACATCGCTTCTCCACACCTTATTACCCTCAAGAGAATGGCTAGGCAGAAGCTTCAAACAAAACCATCTTGAAAATCCTCAAGAAAATAGTGAACATTGTTGGTCATGATTGGCATGTCCAACTAAACACTCCCTTGTGGGCATATCGAGCTAGCATTCGCACACCTATCAAAGCCACGCCATATGCACTTGTATATGGATCAAAGGATATCTTACCCATTGAGGTCGAAATACCTTCACTCAGAGTATCATTGAAAGGACTCGTCTAGATGAGGAATCCTAGATAAACAGACTACAAGAATTGGAACTGCTAGATGAATGTCGTCAACATGCTATTGATCATCTAAAATCATATCAACAAAGGATATCTAGAAGCTATAATCACAGGGTGAAACCAAGAATGTTTAAGGTTGGTGACTTGGTGCTAAAGGAGAATCCTCGCAATTAGCAGGATCAGGAAAATAAGGGCAAATTTGAACCAAACTAGCTAGGACCATTTGTCATCATATCAACATATGAATCTAGGGCATATCAGCTATCTACATTAGAAGGGGACTTGTTTGATGAACCTATCAACAACATCCATCTCAAGAAGTTCTATACCTGAGTTACCCAATGCACAGGAAAAATAAAAAAGCCAAAAAATAAAAAAGCAAGAAAATACAAAAAAAAATTAAAAAGGTGCAATAAAAGCAAGTAGTGAAAACCTGGCAACAAGCGCTATTTGTGATTGATCGGCTCTTCCATCTATCAGTACATATATCATATATATGTTTTTCCCTATCATTATCTGCTTCTATGATAAGTCGTCTTATATCCACCTCGAACATTGCAATAATATCTCACCATGGCTTGGTGATCATCATATATATCCACAATAAAAGGTTGTATTTGGATTGGGGGCAAAATCCCGAACTCAGTGGGGGCAATTCAATTTGAGCTTACACAAAGCGGGTGATCAAACAATGAGACATGCACATCAAACAAGGATCACAAAAATTAATAGTGAACATTGAAACCAAATTTTGAAACACTTACAAGTAGAATCCAAAGCAAAACCAAACTAAAATCCATTAGTAGGATTTTTTTATCTGACAAGTAGCATGAATAAGCGTGAATGTTCATTTGTGGTAGTTTGATTTTTGCTATCGTATCTCCCAAGCAACTCAATGATGTCTTGAAACTGGAGAAGCAAGGAAGGAGTGTGATATTTTTCTTTGTCTACTGTCTGTGAATGAATCCTTAATACTATACAAATTTGTTGCAAGACGTGATCGGTAACGCATCATCAAGGATATTTCGGATTTGCATAGGATGAAGGTTAACTCTTGCCTCTTTTACAAAAACAACACTCAAGTCATCTTGGTTCAATTCTACCTCGACACTTGTGTCATGTTGCATTATCAAAATCCATGTAAGTTGTACTCAGGTCATCATGGTTCAATTATACCATAGATGTTTGTACTAACTTTCAACATTTAAAAGCTCAATGATGATAAAAAGGGCACAACAAATTGACCGACAGAATGATAACATTGCATAATTAGGCTTGCATGGTTAAAATCATCATTATCCATATTTAATTGCTCTTAGTTGCATTCATTACCATTATTCATATCAATTGCACTTAGTTGTATTCATTACCAGTATTCATATCAATTGCATTTAGTTGCATTCGTTATCATTATTTACATCATGGCATTTAGTTGTATTCATTATCATTATTTACATCATGGCATATAGTTGCATTTAGATTATCATATACATCATTATCGTATCATTTAGATTATCATATACATCATTATCATATCATTTAGATTATCGTTTACATCATTATCATTGCATTTAGTTGTATTTATCATTATCATTTACATCATTATCATATCATTTAGATTATATCTCAAAACATCCATCCATTTCATTCTAACAATCTATAGTAGAATTTACATATATTCACATCATTTAGGTGC
Source organism: Cryptomeria japonica (assembly GCF_030272615.1). Taxonomy (NCBI): domain Eukaryota; kingdom Viridiplantae; phylum Streptophyta; class Pinopsida; order Cupressales; family Cupressaceae; genus Cryptomeria; species Cryptomeria japonica. The sequence continues at coordinate 890,131,033 of NC_081407.1, read as the reverse complement.
ATTTTCATATAAAATCATAACATTAGTACCAACTAGATCATTACACCCATCCATGCATTACATCATATAAGCATGCATCACATCATAATAAATGCATAATCATATAACATCATCGAGCATTATCATCACCATTCCATAAGTACATCCATACACATCAATGTTATCATACATAAGTATAGGCATCAATAAACACATCCTCATGATACATACATACTTATCATATAAACATATTACAATAAAATCATGTAGGTCACATCATCATAAAATCACTCATCACATAGAAATCAATTGCATCCATCCATACAAGCAGGAAATTCATAAGCAAAAATCATATAAGCATCTATAAGCATATAGAACAAAAATTAAATACTTCCATCACATGTATATGCATCCATCACATATAAAACATATAATATCACATCATCAAGCATGAGTACCACATATGGATCCCAAACAAAATCGTCGTTGCATCTCATATAATCATCAAAAAGGAATCACTGTCAAGGATACACAAATATTGTATCCCAATAAGAGATACATAAAAAATGATCGAAATCATATCAATGAATCAATGTATACATCATGATAATACAAAAATCGGGGCACATGAGTCTAGGCATGATTGTCCCTAGAGGTTGTGGGCCTCACAGCAACTGATCCAACTCCTGTACCACTTGAGGGTCTTGCACCTGGATCTCCACTTGTTGGATCTTGACGGAGTGGCCCTATCACTCCTCGACTCTCCGATTGACTTTGTCCTAATCTCAGGCCACTGGCCTCCGCATAACTAGGAGCTCTTTGATTGGCAGGAATGACTGCAAAATATAATATCCTATAATACTCAACCTCCCATGCTGAGCATTGGATGGCCCCAATGGCCTCCCCCAACCTAGTCCCTACATACGCTGTGAACTGAGCCTCTACCTATCGGCACCTATCTAGAGTTGCATCTCTCTCTATTGTTAGAGAGGAAATCTGTACATGTGCCTACAATAGTTGACCTTGTAACTCCTATGTCATTGACTGTAAAGTTATTATCTGGGCTAGTTGCTAATGAGATGAGACCGTAATCTATACTCCTAGTTGTTGTGATGGCAAGGAATCTTGTGCTACTTGTACCAGGATATCCTGTAAAGGAGCTGATACCAAAGGCATATCTATCTGCCTCCTCCGAATCAGTGGTTGATTCTCCTCTATCTCCTCTGAATCCGAATGATCTCCCCCATAACCCCCAGCACCACCCATATCCTCCATCTGCAAAGGTCCACCTTGCCCTACATCTCTCCAACCTCCACCTTGGCCTACATCTCTCCAATCTCCACCCTGACCTGCACCCCTCTACCCATCCTACCTCCACCTCTCCCTCATCCATGGCCACTTGTTGCTCTCTGTCCTCGAGGATGAGATCTATCCTCGTCGTCATCAACCACCTCTAATGGTGGTACCGGCTCTCTTGGCCCTATCAGTCAGGGAAAAGGATGCTCTTCCCTGTACTAAGCATGTTATGTTGTCATCCCCCCATTTATCACATGTAGAACCATATCCCATGTCGACCAAGGTAGTGCATAAAACTTTGCTCGGGTTGTCTCAAAATTGAGCATCGGACCCCAATCTGCTCTATCCTTCTGCATACGAGCATACAAGGCAAGTCCTTGAGGCATCCCCTGGGTCTAGCCAAACTGCCTCAACACACAAGTCAAAATGAATCTCTCCACAATATAGGGTGACCTGCCTATCAGATATTGACTTTGCATCAGCATCGACGCCTCTATAACATCCTCTTGCCAGGCCTCACAATCAAGGTATGACCTCCATATCACTTGATCCATATCATCTAGAGTTCATCTCCAATACTCCAGTTTCCCAAGCATCGAATGGGAAACCACATACCTATAAGCATATAGGTAGGGTTGTCTTGGTGCTCGTGATCTTTCTACTATCAGTCGTGTCACTGCTATGTGCTCCTAGGACCAGATCTACAACAATGTCATCTCCATCGATAAACTAGTTGTTCTATCATATACTACCTGGTGAAAATCATGATATAGGTGGGCTAGGATGCAAATCCCCCACGCGTACCGAGTACCCTGTGTGACCATCCACTTTAGAACATAGCCCCATCCCACTGCAAATCCATGAGACCTCCTGTTTGGACATAGGAAGACTCCCACCAAACTTGCCAATATCGATGGCAACAACATATACATATCCACCATGTACTCCCAGAAGATATCGAGTCCCTTGATCTCGTTATCCCCAAATACTCACCGCAAGACCATTGTACCTCCTACCTCGTGATGATCATACTGTACTAACTCTCTTATAATCAAAATCCGGAGAATAAGCTATATACGTACTCGAGAGTCACTGTGATCTCTCAAGTAGGTAGATGGAAGGTGTTGTGGTCGCTATGCCACCTCTCCAGCAACGCAATCAACAAAGCCTTGTTCGTCCTATAATTAGGCATGAACAGAATGTGAGACAACCTGCAAGAATCAATAATGGCCCTATCTGCATCAGTCGGGTCTCTCATGCAAAAATTATTCGCATATTTCTCCCAAGATATCAATACATCTGCATCCACCTGTAAGGGGATGTCAACAAAATGTCAGCACTTTATCCAACTAATCAAAAACATCAATCAATCAATCAAGTTATCCTATTTTCTCCCTTGAGATCTTACTCAATCTCTTCGAGTACCTATCAGTGACGAACTCACGCAATCATCAAAATTGGAGTTTTTATCATAAACTCTTATCAATCAGTAGATTAGTCAAACATATCCTATCAGTGACGAACTCATGCAATCATCAAAATTGAAGTTTTTATCATAAACTCTTATCAATCAGTAGATTAGTCAAACCCATCCTATCAGTGACTAACTCACACAATCATCAAAATTGGAGTTTTTATCATAAATTCTTGTCAATAATTAGGTTAGTCAAACCTATCCTATCAATGATGAACTCATGCAATCATCAAAATTGGATTTTTTATCATAAACTCTCGTCAATCAATAGGTTAGTCAAACCTATCCTATCAGTGATGAACTCACACAATCATCAAAATTGGAGTTTTTATCATAAACTCTTATCAATCAGTAGGTTAGTAAAACCTATCCTATCAGTGACGAACTCATACAATCATAAAATTTGGAGTTTCTATCATAAACTCTTATCAATCAGGTGGTTCATCAAACATAACCTATCAATGAGGAAATCACATGAAGTTTTTATCATCAACTCTTATCAATCAAACAATCAGTTTTCCTTTCCACTCACAAGAGACCTTAATCAATCTCTTTAAGTACCTATCAGTGATGAAGTCATGCAATCATAAAACATAGAGTTTTTATCATAAACTCTTGTCAATCAGGAGGTTCCTCTAACCTATCCTATCAGTGACACTCATTCATTAAGGTCACGTAATCAAACAAACCTATCTAACTATCAAGTCTTGAGTTTAAATTGTTGACACTCATTGATTATCCGGTCAATCAAACTTTATCTATTATCACATCATGCAAAAAAATAAAAGAAATCAAAACACTAACATTTTCATCACTCAAAAACTGAGAAAAATAAAAATTCATCCCCTATATCAAATGCACCAAAACTTTTATCACATGTGCTAGAAATTTTATCAAACACGCTAAAAAATTAATCATATATGCTACAACATTTATCCATTGCTCCACATAAAAACTCAAATGCGCTAAAACATGGCCCATCTACAGATAGGAGCCCTAAATCAAATGTGGTACGTCAACAATCAAATGTGCCAAAATCAAAGTCAAAAGCGCTATGACAAAAATCGTATGGGCTAAAAGAAAAATCACAAGTGCTGATGAAAACATCGAATGTGCTAAAATGATAGACAAAACCCTAATGCACAAAAAACGCAAGAAAAACCTAAAAAATCGATAAAACTCAACCAAAATTGAAATTTTTAACACAAGGGAGGTTAGAATTTAACTTACCAGAGGTCCATACGTTGTTGGTCTCTCAAATCGGTGGATGGAATAAGGTGGCACCATTTTCTCCAATCTCTCCTTTTCACTCCACAAGCTCTAATCACCCAATGACAAATGTGCAAATGAGTTGGAAAGTGAACCCCAAGGATTTATATAGTAGGTAGTGATGCAAACAAGGCATGCCACATAGATGGATGTGTAGGGCATGTGGGTGTGTTGTGCTCGCCTCATATTTTTTAAAATCAAATAATTTTATTAGGAGATCAATTTCACAAAAATTCCAAACAAATTAAAATAAAAAAATTCAAAAAATTCAAAAAATCTATAAAATATCAAAAAATTTGGAAAAAAATAAAAATAAAAAAAGGTCAAATTTTCTCAATTAATTTCTTGAGGGGGCATACTCGCACTATTATCCTTTAACCCTTGCACAAGGTTTTATCTTGCACAAGGTTTTATCCCTTGGATAAAAGGATTGTCCATTAACTCAACCTTAACCAAACCCCTAGGGTAACCATCATGTCTCTTCAAGCATTTAATGCCTCTTCTCTCCCCTCTCAAGTCTTCTCATATTGATACTTGTCAACATGTGATTGGTTTGAAAGTGTCTTTCTGGATTGAGGATCATTCAATCCTAGCCCTTGTTAAGATAACTCAATCATAACCATTCAATTGCCCATTTCTTCTATAAATAGACCTCATTCCCTCATTATCAGGATCCCCAAGTTTTATATATCCAGGTTATCGTCTATCAAGATCACCAAGTCTTAATCTTAGAATCCAAATTTTGCCTCTCTTTGTTTCAAACACAAGCTTAAACATTTAGGAGCATGTTTACATTAGCATAACATATATCATGTTAAATATATCATGTTATCATGGCATAATATCAATATCATAGCATGTTTAGTTTCATTATTATAGAATAATCTTCATCTTAGTAAGCTTTGTTATCATCTTATAGATCTTACATGCTTTGCATATAGATCATTTTCAACACATATCACTCGTTCTTGGAGTTTTCATTCTAAAGGTCAGTTGCTCAATGATTTGAGAGCAACCATGACTTGAGGAATCCTATGAGATAGAGAACAATGGGACGTCTTGCTAGGAGTGTTTATTTAACTTGTTTTATTTGTTAGATCCTTACATACAATATTTCATTGGTATGCTTATTATTCTTCTATTTATTTACCAAAGTATACACTTTGTACCTCCTTTCTTAGATGAATTGTGTGTCCTCTTCTCAACTTAATTGTGTACTATTGTCGTCACCCCTTCCTCAATCCAATTCATCTCACCTAGTCGATATTTGATGACCACCTTTGCTTGAGCATCTGCATTGGTGTTTCCCTCTCTCATCATGTGAGTTATTTAAAATTTTGGGAATTCACTTATAAGTTTAATGATAATTTGGATAATCTTATCAATTTGCCAATGTGCTAATTCCCCTTTCATAATCGCCCCCATTATTATTTTTGAATCTCCCTCCAACTCCAAATTTCTCACCTTGATCCTCTTTGCCATTTGGATAGCGAACAGGGCCATGTTAGTTTTTGCTAATTTGTTGGTTGTAACACTGATTCCTAGTCCATATTTTGCAAGGAAAGTACCTCTAAAGTTTCTAGCCACACACCCTACACCTAATTGCCCCGAGTTACCCCTAATTGCCCCGTAAAAATTCACATTCACCCAATATTTATCCAGGGGATTCCATTTAATGTTATGTCTCTGCTTCTCTTTATTATCAACCCTAGGAAGCCCATTAACAAGCCAATTTATCTCTCTCTGTTATAATCATGAGTGGTGATGTGATTATGTATTTGTAGTATTTGAGATTGCATTTAACAGTTGAGAAGACTCATCCAAGGGGTCCCACTTGGTGAGGATACTGTGTATTTACTTTCTGCATAATATTTCCATTTACTTTCATTCTTTTTCTAGTAGATTAAGTAATTGATTGTTCCTGCAGTCGAGGCAGAGAAGTGTAGTTGTTTTTCTTAGTTAAAAGGATTATTATCTCAAAATATTTATAAAAGGATTATAAAAATTCCTTGGCTTCATAAGTTCTACCCCTTAAAAGGATTGTACTATGACAATCTTTGTATGACTATCATAAACTTTTATCTTTGCTAATTGTCCTATTGGTTTTTCCATGACGAATACACTTTCTTATGAAAAAAAATTGATCACAAGTCTCTTTGCATTTCACGAAATAGTGAGCATGCTCTCTTTCATCCTTTTTTTTTCTAACTTTATGAACTTTTCCAATATCAAAAGATTGTCATTTCATTGGCTATCCTTGACATTCTTGACTTTAACACTGTTATTTATCCCAATGAAGCTTGGGATTTGACTACCTCCTACACTTTCAAATTGATCATCAGTTATATTATTATATATTATCTCATGAATGCGACACTCGTCGTGCTCTTTCTTGTATACTCATTTCCTTCAACCACTATGACTATGGCCTTCATAAGTCATTGTTCTGGAGTATACAACCCTTGGAAGCCTAGTTGTGGATGTGATCATTAATGACTTTCTAAGACTAAATGATTTAATTGAATTAGGAGTAGAAATCAATGTAATTGCCAAGGAAACTATGTAAAACCTTCAACTATATAATCTAAGGCCTACTCTATATAGTACTCCAACTAGTAGATTGTTCCATTATTAAAACAAAAGTTGTCATTGAATATTTAGTCATGACATTAGAATCCTAGGAGTACCCTACTAATTTTATGATTCTTAAGCTTAAGAATAACTTAAGAGGATACCTACTTATTTTGGGGCATCTATGATTGACAACTGCAAATGTGTTTATAGGTTGTAGGTCTAGGGACATCATTATTTATAATGGTAATGTAACATGAAATCTAGTTTTCCATCTGCCTACACAACCTTACACTAAGATGGATCAATCAATCTAGATTGACCTTGGTGATAATATTTGGTAGTGTCGTAAATTGTACACGTTTATTAGTGTGTCCAATTTCACACTCTCCTAGCACCTACTTTGGTACTTCCCTTTCCTTTATGCGTTATAAGACCTTTATTGATTTAAATTAATATTGTGGGTCGTATTCCACTTGATTACATCATCACACTCTTATTTGGGCCCTTAATTCTAGGCATGCACTCTGTATTATGTTGGACATTGGCTGGTATGTTGTCATTGATGTCAACATATTGGAATATTGTTGATGGGGAGATTGTTGGAAATTTTTGTTAACATATTCTTCTTTGTATTCCAGTGTTGCAGTTTGGTTGGATGAGTTGGTTTAACGTGTGTGTTGCAGATGAGCTAATGTGGTTTAAAGGGTTTCTGGTATGTTGTCTGTAGATGGTTCATTCCCATTTGTAGAGGTTAGCATGATGATGTGATCAAGTTATGAGATCCAGTATTGAGGATTTTATTTAGTTCATGTTATTCGATATTCTAGTTCATGCTCCGTATTGCTCTGAAATTGCTATATCTTTAGTTGTGGATGTGTGGGATGTGTTATGGATGTTGATGTGTATCTTTAGTTTGTCTAGTTCATGGTTTGGAAATCCACAAGCAAATATTTCAGGTTGACAATCAGTTATGATGGTGTTCTTGAACTCCAGTAGAGAGATGATGATGATTCTAGTGATCTGAGTTGTTGCGGTTATTGTGGTGCAATTCACGTTTCTTGTGAATATCTCTAGATCATGTTCTATATGTATTGGTGGTTCGCATTGATTATTGTGCGCGTTATTGAATATTTTATTTCTCTGGTGGTGTTCTTCATGTTATGTGACATTCTTGGTAGTTGTAATGTGTTGCAGATGATCGAGGCGTAATTGTTGGAGGTGTTGTGTTACTACGGTATTGATTTGGGTCCAAACTATGTCTTAGCTGACATTATTTTGGTCCGCATGTATCTTTGTAGCACGTGAGATTATTATTGTGTAATTTATATTGAGGGTTTGGCCGACCTTGAAATAGAGGTTGAGAGTTTGTATAAATAAATGTAATAATCATGTAAGATGTATGTCTGCGAGTGTCTACAATCTTTGAGTGTGTGTATGATCGAGTTGTATGTGAAAAATAGTGATTTGATCTTTCGGAAGTGTGAAGGAGAAGAGAAGTGTTGTAGAGAAAACTCTATGCTTAACCAAAACTATACTCAAGCATATGGAGATGCTATCTTCACAGTTCATGTGATCCAGATTGTTGTCCAAATATTTTTGTAAGTCAGTGAAACTTCCAATAAGGTAGTGAGCCTTCCCTAAAGGTTGTAGCCTTTCTGGGTTTCTTATTTGAGCAGTGAGCTCTAGGCAATGTGCCTGAATGCATGTGCATTCCCATTGTTATATTTACATTTACTCCTAATATGGTATTATCTCATTGTGGGGAGGTTCCCACTGTGGTTTTTCCCTTAACTAGGTTTTCCACATCAAAAATCTTGGTGTTATGTGTGTTATTGATGTGGTGTTGTTTCATGCTTTAACTATTAATTATCAAATCTGATTTGTTTAAGTTGCAATAAGTTTTTGAGCAAACCGATTCACCCCCCTCTCAGTTTGTTACATTATTGCCAACATATTATTTTAATCCTAATCTTGCCCTAATTTCAACTCTCAAAGCATATTTTGCGTATGTACACATCTTAATTGGTGCCACTGTGTTGGATTTAGCATTAGAATCATGATAGCTCACATCCCTAGAAAATCAAAAAAAAGTTGGTATACTACCTGGTCCTAAACTTTTTTCCTTGAATTTTATGAGTTTAATTGGACGGTCTTCTTCTATTCAAATCTAGGTTTGTGCAAAGATATATCAATTTTAAGTCGGCCTAAAGGTGATTTTAATTATGAAATCCCTATATAAGGCATCCCTCTCAATTCATTTTCAACATTACACTTTATGCTAACACTATTGTTACCCATTTTATTACTTTCAGGTAAAAAATAACTTCAAGCAAGGTCCTAGGTAAGTTTTTAGACATCTCTAGAAAATAAAAATAAAAATAAAAGGGAGTAAAGATTTATACCAAGGACCTTTTTATATCTCATGTCTAGGTGTTTTTTTATAATGGAATAAGATTTGAAAATGCTTCTTTGAGTCTAAGAAGTAGACTCATGCACTTTGCATATAAAATATTAATGGTGAATTAGGATCGTATAGTATTTTTTTCACTTAGAGGAGTCAGATTTAGACTTTTTTGCAGAGAAGGGGGAAATGAAGTTTAAATGAACGCAAGATCATTTCAAATGCTCATGTAATGTTAGGGTTTCATTAAGTTTTACATAGAGTTTTCTCTTCATTTTGCGCTTTCATTGTGATTATTGAGTTTTATACTGGAAAAGAACTTCATGCAAAGACTCAAATAGTTAAATACATTTCCAAAAGCATCGCCAAGGGTTAGTCAAGGTGCAGAGACAACTAAAAGATGTGAAAAGCTTAGTCAAAGGTGGTTTGTAAGCATACAAATTTTTGTAAGAAAGATATTTGTGAGTTTACAATACTTTTCCCTCCCTTTCTCGTGAATAAAGTAGTGTTGGCAAAGCTTGGATGGTATAATATCATGAAAGGAAATTATGAAATAAATTCTTATCATACATTATTTCTTTTCTTTCATGCAAAAATGGAAAGGAACTCGTAGATAACTCCTCATTGAAAGAGGGTAGGTTTTGAAAATAATGTTCATATTGTTATGGTAGAAATGTAGCAAGATAGCAATGGTTAAGGCTTTCAATATAAGTAGAGAAAAAGTATAAAGAGCTCTGCCAACCTCAAGAATAGAGACTCAAGAATTATTGACAAGGGCAACATAGAAGTTGATGGTCACACTTCCAATGAGGAATATGCAATGTTTAAGGAATTGCTCCCAAAGCATGATAAGGGAAAAGCTCCTAAGACAGATAACAATGTCAATTATACTACCTCATCTTACAAATACACAGTCAACCATATTTTAATGTGAAACCACATGTCTACTATAATTATCAAGGGAAAAACTCCAAATGGTTCTACTCGAAGGGGGAAAGTTCATTTGAAAGGCATTGGATTGTAACCTTCATCATCTAATGACCAAGCCCCTGATTGCAATGTTACAACTCGACGAGGTAAAGTCACATTGCAAGGTGTCCCATCCAAGATGACAACTTCATCATCTACCAAGAATAAGTATGACCTTGTAGACTAGTTAGGGAAGACACCCACCCTTATCTCCATTCTTGAGCTTTTGTGTATTTCACCCTCACATAAGGCCATTCTCGACAAGGCATTGAGAGAAACCTTCGATCACACTGATATGAATGTGGATCAGTTTCAAGCCATGGTGGGATACATTTCCACTCCATATTACCTTACGCTCACAAAAGTTGATGATGCATCTCCATGTCAACCACAAAATGTACCACTCCATAACGAAGCCCTTCTCCATAAAAACCGCATTAAACGATTCTTGATAGATGGAGGAGCGGGTCTAAACATTTGTACTATGAAAACCATTTTACAACTAAGATACTTTGAACAAGTTGTGGATTCAAGAAATAAGATCACCATAAAAGCATATGATGATGCAGAATACTCATCTAAAGGAACAATCACCTTACATTTAAGCATTGGGCTAGTGACAAAGGATTTGGTATGACAAGTCCTTGATCTTGATCTCACATACAACATACTTTTGGGATGTCCATGGATACATGAAATGAGAGCAGTAACATCAACATATCGCCAATATATTAAGTTCCCATATAATGGAGTCAAAGCGACAATCAAAGGTGATCCAAATCCATTCATATATTACAATTTGTGACCAAGTCCAGAGATAATAGTTCCAATAAATAGAGAGGCGACTCATCATATGTTGATCTAGAACCATTAAAGGCTTCTACATCAAAACAAGTAGATCTCAAAGGAAAATGTAGTTTCAATCAAACCATGTATTTAAGACAATTAATGGATTCTCTGAAGGAATATGGACGGCTACATCCTTCAAAGAAAGTATCCACGATCATTATAAAATGGGATCCCACTACATTCAAGTAGTGGGGTGAGATGAAAGAAGGGGACCTTTACAAAATTCTTTATAAGGAACCTGAAGAAGAATCTAATCAAGACCACATCAAAATACCATGTGAGAACTATGGAAAAGGTTTTAAGTTCTTACAAAAAATGGGATATGATGGAAAAGGCCCTCTTGGGTTACAAAAGAAAGGTATTGTTGAATTATTGCAACCAAAGCTACTACCAAAGAAGCAACACACAAAAGGATTTGGTTTTACACCTTTTATACTAGGTGGTATTGGTTCCAAAACCATATTACAAATCATGGATCACACCTCCACTAATAACCAACAACAAGAAAAATGTTATTCCATAGACTCTAATGAATGGGAATGGGGTTCAGATAAGTCATCTAATGACTATGAGCTTATAGAAACTTTCAGAGAACCATAAGAATCACTAAAGAAGAAAAGTTTAGAAATATATTGAGAATTGGTCAAACAACATCATCTAGTTTTACGTCTTAAGAAAGGAAAGATAGTGGAGAACCATGGATAAAAAAAATTTGGGATCCCGAAGCCTCTACGTATCAAAGCTCTAGGTCATGACCGCAAAAATGAGGACTCTCGTTGTTGAGCGTCCCTCTAGTGACATTGATTTAGATTCATTTACAATCAAGACTGATGAGGAGAGTACTAGTGACAACCTGATGATTGCATTGAAATACCTTAAGACTCTTTTGCCTTTATCCTCACTGTTATTATTTACTAAGTTGTCTTAGTTTTATGTCCAAAGTCATCCTATATACTCTAGTCGGTTAATACTACCTAAATATTCAGTCGATAAGCACTAAAGCAGTCGATTACAAAAGAAAGGAGTCACAGAGTTAAGTATACACCGAGCTGTCTACCGAGTAACGTTCTATGTCTACCGAGCAGCAAAGAAGGTATAGCAAGTAATCTGAACCGAGTAGAAACGTGTTGCCAAATTCAATGAACCTGGACACATATGTGGAAACGTGTTACAAGAATCGAGGAACAGGGAACCGTTATCACATAGGAAATTGCACTTCAAGATTCTGTATGATTTTGAGGAAGTTTATCCAATGAAATAATTTCTATGTTTATTCATTCGATGAATCTTGTTTGTAAGATCAAAGCATGAACAGATCACCATCCCAGAGATCTATATATACAGAGCGATTTGAGAATCAAAAATGAGAGAGACGTGTGTGATAGAAGAGTTAAAAGGAAAATCATAAGAGGACACATTGAGTTGTGACTGTTACGATTGACAGAGATATTCAGAGGTCATAGAGAAAGTCTTCAGAGAACAGTTTAAGGGACAGAGTAAACAGAAGGGTTTACCGAGTTGATTTATCAATTACCAAGGTATGCTATGAGCAGGGTAATTTCATATTGAGCACATAGAATCTGCTATAACATTTCAGATGTAAAGTTGTAGATATTTGTAAAGACTTTATTGAATCATTTGAGTTATAATAGAAACCTTTAACAAGGTAAAAGACTCTAACAAAGTCTATAAATTGTAAAGCTTTTAACCAAGAGCAACATTTTGTATAAGTGTTGTAAAAATCCTTTAGCAAGGTAGATCTAAAGATCTTGATACTCCTAACAGGGTAAGCTATCAGAAATAGCTAAATGTGTAGCTCTAACCGAGCAACCTTTATTATTGCAATAGTGAAGTTGTGGGTGCCATCCCCACCGTAGTTTTTCTCTCTAACAAAGAGTTTCTGCGTAACCAAAATATTTGTGTTATGGAGTGAAATGTGTATGAATGTTATTATGTGTTAGATTTATATTATGAGATCAGTAGTTTACAGTTTATGTTTATCAGTAAGATTGTTTTTAAAGAAAATTTTTGAAGTACTGATTCACCCCTCCCCTCTCAGTACATTAGCTTTCATTGTTGGACCTAACAATCACATCCATCGATTTTGAGCACACCGACGACCTTCATCTTGTTTATCTGCAACTCATTGACTAGGACGAACAAGGGCCTCCACAACTTGACACATTCCAAAACAATGAGGCCTTTATTAACTATTTTGGTTTCATAAATGATCTTCCTATTGGGGACCACAAAGCAGGATATCATGGAACTCAATAGCATGCATGTTTTGGAGAGGGTACCAAACCTTCCAATTGCAAAAACATAAAAAATAAAATAAAATAATAGGTCTTTTGGCGAAAACCACAATGTGGAGCTTTTTGACCCTATAAAAGTAAAAAAAAAAAGGATGCATTTGACGATGAAAACCTCTCTGAGGCACCTGAGAATAGAAGGTTTGACACTCTCCTCATTACATCAAGTGAAGAAAAATCATCTATGTTGATCAAAGCAACTATCAAGACAAATATTGGGACAAAAGAGGTACCACGCACCATCTTCTTGGCACAGTATTTGACACAAATTGAGAGACCAAAGTTCATAAAGTTCTTCACAGAGCGACAAGTCAATTTTGCATGGTCCTACGCAGATATGCCCATATTAGATCCTGATTTAGTTATGCATCACTTGACAGTCACTCCAGGCTCCATGCCAATTAAGTAGAAAATTTGTAAGATGCATCCATAGGTGGTACTAAGAAATTGTTGGATGTTGGCTTCATTAGACCAATTGACTACCCTGAGCGGATTTCTAATCTTGTACGTGGTAGTGAACCAGACAACAATATTAGAATATGTACATACTTCAAAGATATCAACAAGGCTTGTCCTAAAGATGATTTTCCATTGTCAAACATTTATTTAATTGTTGATCTCATAACTAGCCATGCAATGCTCACTTATGGATGGATTCTTCGAGTAATATCAAATCAAAATGGTGCCTAAAGATCAACACAAAATAGCATTTACATGTCCTTGGGGTACCTTTTGTTGGAACGTCATGCCCTTTGGAATAAAAAATGTAGGTGCAACATATCAGAGAGCCATGACAACTATCTTTCACGATCTCATGCATGTCACTATGGAAGACTATGTAGATGATCTCTTGGGTAAATCAGTCACAAGAGAAGAAAATTTGGATATCTTATCATTAGTCTTTTAATGCTTGGAAAAGTACAAAGTCTGATTGAATCCCAAGAAGTGTGTCTTTGGGGTGACCTCTGGGATACTCCTAGGATACATTGTATCACAATGTGGTATTGAAGCAAATCCAGTGGAAGTCAGAGCCATATTAGAAATGCCACCTTCGAAGAACATCAAACAACTTTGATCTCTACAAGGAAGACTTTAATCAATACACATATTCATAGCACAACTTGCAGATAAATGTCATCCTTTTCAACATCTACTTCACAAGAATATCAAGTTCAAATGGGATGATAATTTTCAATACACCTTTCAGATTCTCAAAGAATATCTCCTAAATCCACCAATATTGATGCCACTTATTCAAGGAAATCCCCCACTACTTTATATATTAGCTACACCAACATCATTTGGGGCACTCTTGGCACAACAAGATCATGACGACAAAGAAAGAGCTATTTACTATATCAACCACACATTGGTTGGTTACGACCTTAACTACACTCCATTTGAGCGTGTGTGTCTTATCATGGTTTTTGCTTCATAGAAATTTTGTCATTACATGCTAACTCATAAAACCAAGCTTGTTGTAATAATTGGCCCATTAAAATATTTACTTAACAAGGCAACTCTCACCGGTAGATTGGCTAAATGGATCATATGATGTTGAGCGAGTTTGATATTGAATATTTGGAAAAAAAAGCCATTAAAGGACAAGCCCTTACAGATCAGTTAGTAGATGAACCTATGATTTATGAAACTCCTAATATCTCATATTTTTTGCATGAATTTATCTTTACAATGACAAACTTAAGACCGTGGCAACATTATTTTGATAGTTCATACACACAACATGGTGCAAGAGCAGGAATCCTCTTCATCACACCTCAAGGGGATTCCATTCCTAAGTCAAATTGATTATCAATCCCTTGCACAAACAACATAGCACAGTATGAGGCATTAACAACATGATTATGAATCATAGTTTAGTGGAAAATCTAAGAACTTTATGTTTTTGGGGACTCTCAACTTGTGATTTGTCAAGAAAATGATGACTACCAAACTAAAGATGAAAAGCCAATGTCATATAAGAAAAAGGTGGATGATTTCAAGCAACAATTTACATAGATAGTCTTTGAACAAATTCTAAGGGATAATAATCAAGCTGTTGATTCCATGACTACTATTGCTTCTTTGATTGATATGCCACAGAATGAGACCTACTAAGAGTTCTTGGTGGATAATATTTTGGTCCCCTCATATGAGATCTTTCCTACAGAAATGATATGTGTCCTTGGTCCCAAATCCACTTGGTATGACAACATTTTCACTTACCTCCGCGACAATACCCTTCCACCTGACCTTTCCAACAATCAACACCATACATTCATTTGTAAATCCTCTCACTATGTAATCTTAGTTGACACCCTTTACTGATGGTGTCTAGATGGTACTCTCCTTAGATGTTTAGAAAGTGACGAAGCTAAAATCGCGTTACGTGAGGTTCACGAAGGTATATGTGGTGCTCACTCTAGTGGTCCAACCTTAGCCAAGAAACTTATGAGGACTAGATACTATTAGCCTACTATGGAAAAGGACTCATACAAGTTTGTCAGAAAATGTAAGCAATGTCAAATTCATGGGGACCTCATTCATGCACCAGCTTAGGAACTTCACCCGATCGCCACTCCATGGCCCTTTTGTCAGTGGGGACTCAATCTTGTGGGCAATATTTACCCTCCATCTTCTAATGACCACAAATTCGTCATGACAGTTTTAAAGTATTTTACAAAGTAGATTGAGGTCGTTCCTCTCACCCAAGTCACTAGAAAGAGAATCACAACTTTTATTCTCAATTATATCATTTTCTGATATGGTGTTCCCCTTTCCATCATCATAGATAAAAAAATCCTTTCAAGAAGCAGGATGTTCATGAACTTTGTGACCACTTCCGTATCCATCATCGCTTTTTTCACTCCATATTACCCACAAGGTAACAATTAAGCTGAGGTGTCCAATAAAATCATCCTTAAGATCCTCAAAAAGATAATCGATGATGCTAGCTGCAACTAGCATATCCAACTCAATCCTGCACTATGGGCCTATTGCACAGGTGTCTACACACCTACTAGAGCCACTCCTTACTCACTTCTCTATGATGCAAAATCCATCTTGCCTATTAAGGTTGAGTTATTATTTCTATGGGTCTCTTTGTGTGATCTTATCAGTGACAAAGATTACAAGGTCTCCCGCTTGCAAGATTTGGAATTGTTAGATGAGCATAGAAAAACTGTATTTAATCATCTCAAACCATATTAGCAATGTATGAGTTGAAACTAAAACCACAAGGTAAAGCTCTACACATTTGAGGTAGGTGACTTAGTTCTAAGAAAAAACCCTAAAAATCAGAAAGATAGAGAAAAAGGGCAAGTTCAAACCGAATTGGCTTGGGCCTTATGTCATCATAGTAGCTTATGGATCAGTTGCATATCAGCTCTCAACACCAAAAGGATAACCATTGGATGATCCTATCAACAACATACACCGTCACAGGTTTTATACATAGATTTTTAGAGTATCCTAGTCAAAATAAATAAAGAAAGAAAATAAAGAAAAAAAATTCAGTATGATGGAAACTTAGCAAATAGGCGCCTTGTAACACAAAAAAAAATAAAAAAAATTTGAAAAAGCAAAGAGAAATAAATTCGCCCAACGATGAAAACCACTTCGCTGGTGCCCTAAGCAAGTACCATGGTGAAAGTTGTGTTATTGGCACCATGTGTAGAGACTTTTGCTCCTCCGTCCTTCAGGATTCAATTTCACCTTTTCACCTTGCACACACTCATATCCTTTCATTCCATAATAAAATTTGTTCATTCCCATCATGGCTTGCCATTTATCTACCTCCTAAGATTGGTTCACCATCCATAATAAAATCTCCTTTCCATAATAAACCTCTTTCCATCCCTTTCCTTCACCTATAATAAATCTGGTCCTATCTATAACTGGGGGTAGATCCTAAACCTAGTGATGGAAGTGGAACCTTGGCATCACATGTTTCGAGGAGCATCATCTTTTCATTCCTCCTTTTGCGCACAATCCGCAATAAAAGATCACTTGCATCATTGATCCACAAATTTTTTTTCTCTCTTCCCCATAATAAAGTAACAGTTTCATGGAATAAGTTAGTTTCAGATGAGACACAAGAAACAGTGAGCTTTCAACAAATCAATCTTTTAGTAGACTTTGACTACAACAAGATTTTTCAGCATTAGCTATCTTTTATTAGAATGACAACATTGTGACTAAATCAAACATGTTAACATATGTGGCAAGATACACAAATAACTTGAGGATTATAATTTATGTTGGTGTCAAGTCTTTGGTTTTATTTTTATCTTTATCTTATGTGGTAACATGTCTTTTAGATTTTATAGGATGTCTCTGACTAGAGATTTTATCTCCAGGATGTCTTTGACTAGAAAGGCGAGGATGGGGTATGTTCACCTATTTTGCTATTTGTGGATTATCTCTTAGTAATACTATGGCTTGTCCAAGGATATGAAGATGTTGTGAGTACAGTGTGAATTGGGGAATTCCTTGTCTATGATTGTCTAATCTCCATGCAAAGGGTACAATGATTATCTAGGTCGAACCTATATCTAGATGGTTATAACCTATTTACCATAATAAAGCTCAATGATTATAATAGCACAAGAAGCTCTTTCACCTCCATATCTTCTACCTTCCATCCCCTTTCCACTTTGTCCTCCATCATCCCTTCCCGAGTCTCTATAGTTCAGAATCACATGACTGAGTATAGCGATGCGCCAAAAATATCTACATCTCATGTAGTTCCCATCTGCATCATCACATGTTAGTTTGCATCATAAAAATAATATTGGCATCTATCTTGCACATATCATGAACATGTATATAATCACATCACATCCTGCACACACCGCATATTAGTACATCATTTTCATATATATGGATCCATCATACATCACTCTAAGCACACAACATTGCATCATCATATTAATGCATCATACATAACATATATCATCACATACACATCTTGCATCACATTATATGCATCTAATCATAAACATCATATAAATTACACACATACATAATAGAAAATTACATGCATACATAATAGAAAATTACATGCATACATAATAGAACATCTCATATGCATCATATATATCATAAGGCATATAGAAACATCTCATCATAATCATAACATCATAAAGTAAATGCATCACATAAGAACACATGCATATAACTGTCTCTAGGATATGTCATCTCTCATATATATCAAAAATATAACATGTCATGATATAATGATGTCAAAAATCATATGACTACAAAATCGCCCAAAGGTGTCTATATCATCATAGAAAATTAATACAAAAGGGACCCAAGAGAGCTATGATGAACTCCCTCCCTCAAAGCTAGTAAGTCTTGAAGGAATCTGAGCTCCTGAGGGCCCAACCCTTGGATCATCTTGTCGGCCCCCTCTTGCTGACCCTATTGGCGGTGGTGGTGACCCCATCACTCCACTACTAGATGTCCTTTGTTTGTCTTTCCCTGTAGTGGTGGATTGAGATGCTCATCTATAGATCCCATCTCGTAGATGAGGTGGCATTGCTACCTCATACAAGCTCCACTAGTAGTTGATCTCCTTTCCTGCTCTAATGTAGTAGGCATAACTTGAGGAAGAGTCGCCCTGTTGTGTGGTCTTGGCCACTCTAATAGCCTCCTCGGCAACTTAGTACTACTCAATCACCATGTTCCTGTCATCCTTGGTGTCTCATAGCTCTCACCTCAATCAAATCACCTCTCTCTCTAGATCGTTGATCTCATCAACCTGGCCCTGTGTGAGCTATCTCAACATGATGAGCTCATCCTCCTCCTCATCCCCTCCCTCAACTGCTCCCTCAACTCTCTACTATCTAGGGGAATCCTCTCCTTGCACCTATCCAACCTATGTGTTTGCTACAATTTATAGGGGTTGTCCCCCTCTCCCTCTATGTGGCCTCGATGGCCTGCCATCCCCACCCCGTCCTTATCCAACACCCTGTGCTAGCTATCTCTCCTCACCTCCTACTCCTCTGCACCTCACCATCCTCCTTGCTCCCCCTCTCCTCCATCTCCTCTGTCTCCCCCCTCCACCCTCATCATTGTCATCATTCTCATCGAAACCTAGTGTTGGCTCTCTTGGCCCTGTAAACCATGGGAATGGATGTGCAACAAAATAGGCCTCATACTCAGTTGTCATCCCTGCATCTGCTACATCCCATAGTAAATCTCATTCCATCAGTACCATCTCCTAAAACTATGTAATTGTAGTATCGTAAGACAAAATGGGTTCCTAGTGTACCTAATCTCTGACTATGCGAGCAAACTCACATGAGCCTCGAGGCATCTATTGTACCCTACCAAACTGTCTAGACACCTTATTTGGTAAATGTCTAAATAAAATATATGGTGTCCTCCCAATCAAGTATCTACTCTGGAAACAAAAAAGGTAACTCTTTGTCATCTTCGGCCCATGATTCACAATCTAAATATGGCTTCCATATCACACTATCTATATCATCTATCACCCTCCACCAGTACTCTAACTTTTCAATCTATGGTTCGGAAGTAATAATGTCATACACATGTACACAGGCTTGTATATGACCCTTGAATCTAAAATAAATTGACCTAGTCACAACTATATGCTCATAAGCCCATACCTATAGTAATGTCACCTTGCATCCAAGGCCGCAGCTACCGAGGTATACAAACTGATACAACTCATGGTACAAGTACACCAAAATGCATGGCCCCCATGCAAACTTGGTCCTCTTTGTAAGGAGCATCTCTAATGATCTCCCCCATCCAATGGCCAATCAACAAGTAGCTCTGTCGGTACACAAAAAACCCATTGATAACCCCTCCCACCACTATAGCTAATGTCTATTCGTTGGTGTACATAACCTCCCAACTCAACTATCCTCCTCTCAGCTCTGGCTCTAGGTCTCCAAAGACTCATCATAGTGCATCCACATCTCCCTCCCGATCATATACCACTAACTCCCTAGTGATAGGAATCGTCAAAATCCAGTAAACATCCTCCAAAGTGTTGGACATCTCACCCATCAACAAATGAAATGAGCATGTATCTAAGCACCATCTCTCTACTAGAGTAGTTAGCAATCTTATGTTCGCTCGAATATTAGGCATGAACATGATGCGTCTCAATCCCATGGCCTTGAACGCTATGTGATCCTCAGTAGTCAAGTTCTGTTCTAGTCCTTGTGTCATAGGGAATCTCTCCCATCACTCTATCTATTTTAGATACTCCTACAAACAATCAAGCTAATCGCATCGGTCCTAGTAGTACTCATGTTTATCACAAAGTGTTGCCTATCCTATCCTAGCCTAGTGGTGCCTATGTCTATCACATGGTACTGCTCATCAAGATTTATCCTAGTGCTTATGTCTATCACATGGTGTTGCATCCTTGTGTATATGTTTATCACATTGCACTTGATCCTCTTTTTGCTAGACCACTCATCAGATTTTATCAATTGGATGGCTTATCCTTTATCAACTTAACATCATATCTGCCTAGGGGCACCTATTTGAGTGTATCCTCTCAATAGTTTATCCAATTGGTGATGCATGTCTATCACATGGTTGCTATTTCCAACCCTAATCTTATCTTGTCTTAACTAGGCCACCTATCTGAGTGTATCCTCTCAACAACTTATCCAATTGATAGTGTATGTCTATCATAGACCTATCAATTTTGGCCTTTTAGGATGCATACACATTTTTAGTTTACTTAGACATGCCTTCACTGCATAATCACAATTTTATTATACCTAAACACGTTTTCACAATGTAGATGCAAGACTACTCTACATACACGCAACTTTGCAACCTAGACACAACTTTAGGACACACACGTCCACATACATGATGCAAACATGATTACATTTACATATGTGGTTTCCTAGACCTAGACGCGCTTGCACCTCGCAGACACACCCTAACTTGATGCAAACACATTTTTACACCTAAACACCGATTCCACATTTTTGTCTAACCAACTTATATAGACCAATAAATGCACATTAAATGCAAAATGACTAGGAAAGTTTTGAGTGCATACCAGATCACTCATGTCTACAAGCCACTCGAATCGTCGGACGCGATCAAATCTAACTGCCATGATCTCCTGCTTGTTGACTAGTCTCATAGGCTCTTTGAGTGCTCTACACTCTGATATCTCAATTGTTGTGGATGTAAATGAGGATGTTTTTCCCTGTGGCCTCTATATATAGGGTATGGAAACCTAATTGATCGTGCTCGCCTCTCATCACCATTTTCCTACCCGTTGATCCTTTTTGAGTCCAATTTTCATCTGTGTAACACTGTCATTCAATCTTTATCCCTTTTAATTGTTCTTTCTTTTTGAGAGATTATTTGCAACTTTTTCAGCATTTTCACCCAATCTCTAGGGGGCATATCACTCTCCTCTTGGGGCAGCTTTTTCAATTAATTTTATCTTCTTTGAGCCAAAACGACAAGTTGCATTGTCTCAAAGAGGGCAAAATGTAGACACCTAAAATTGTCCTAGTCTAATTAAATAAATATTTTATTTATTTAGTTATTTTATCCTAAGCCTTCTATTAATTAAATAGATTTTTATTTATCTAATTAATTCATTTATCCCTTTCTAGTCTTTCCCTATTTAAATAAATGTTTTTATTTATTTAAATTATCCTTTTCCTAAATTAAATAATTATTTCATTTATTTAATTGGTCCCACTTCCTTTATTAATTAAATAGATTTTTTTTATTTAATTAATTCATTATCTTTTTTCCTCCATGACACTTGTCAAATATCTCTAAACTTTCCTCTAACTGCTCCCCTTCACATTTTATTATTTTCTATACCTACCCTTCAATCCTAGCGGACCATTTATCCTTTCACCTCTTAATCTTATCCAGGCTTCATTTCCTAAGGTGTCTTCTATATAAGAGGATACTCTTTGTTAGCAAGAGACAATACACAAGTTACCAAGTGTTGTCATTGATTGCTACCCAAGTTAGTGTACCCATCTGCATTGCATGATTTGATCATACTGGAAGTCAGATTGAAGATTTGTTCAAGTCCAACAAGCTAAGAACAAAGCATCTGACAATGTTTAGTATTTTGTTCGGTACTTCTTTTCTGGTTATCATTTTGTGTTGTGGATCTGAGGGAAGATAGATGGATGTTTGGAACACCCTATTCCAAAGTTTTTATCTCTGGTGAAGATCGATGTGCAAGATAGAAGCTTTTGAGTATTGGTTTTTTTGGTTTGACAATGCAGAACGATCGACTTGTATGGATAATCTTTGTGCGGATTTCATGGAGTGATTTTGGTGATTGTTTTTTATGGTCCAAGTGTTTTGTCTGACATTTTTGGTAGCGTGTAATCAATTATTTTGGCCCACATTAGTATTTGTGCTCGAATTCGGTCGACTGTTCAAACATGTTTGAATAATGTTCCAAGTCTTCATGAGCCAACAAACGATGAATCTAATTATTTGTTGCAGATATATATGATCGATGTTTTTGATCATTTTGAATGCAAAAGGTGTTAATTATCAATTATGTGCAGTTTCATGTGTGCAGGATAGAGATCTATGCTCCGGATCTTTAACAAAGCAATGTAATATAGCAGTGAGAGATGAAGTGTATGAAATCAGTGTATTATGCTTAACCGAAACTATATTTTGGCATTTAGAGATGTTCTTCAGTTTAACATTTATGTAATCTTTTTTAAATGATTTTGTAGGCAGTGAGCCTTCTTATTTTGAGCAATGAGCTCTAGGCAATGTTCCTGAATGCATGTGCATTCCCCATCGTAATACTTCTAACAAAGTATACCTATATTGTGGGTGTATCCCCAGCGTGGCACAACACATCTTCCTTTTCTTTATTCACACCTTCCTCTTCCAGAACAGAGGAAACATTTACTTCAACTTGTTCATCCTTTGAGTGCAAATCTTGTACATCCAGAATAGATGAATCATCACCACCATGAGCTTCTTCTGTGACAACATAAAATTTATTCTTTTCTAGAACTGACTTCAAGATTTTCTTTGTTTCCTTAACAACTTCGTCAGTTTGCCCAATCATTAGGTTATTTATTCTGGTTTTCCTCCTAAACTTCCTTTTAGTTTCTTTGATTATTTTACTCACTTCCTCTACATATATCATAGGGCATAGATTGATCAACACATACTCTTTTAGTCTTTCATCCCCAGTCCTAGCGCTAACTCTTCTCATTTCTAAAAGGTCATACAGACTTTTAGGTACCTCAAACATGATTTCAAAAAGAGCTCTATTGAATGCATTCAAGTACTTAACAATGGCTTCCTTAAGAATTCTTTTGTTAGCCTCATCAAATTTGTCATAGCATTCATGCAGAGGCTTCAAATTGCCACACTCAGTAACATCATTTACAACTTCATCAATTGACATAATGGGCTTATCTGAATCAAATTTTGTCTTCTTGATTACCTTTTCTCCATCAGAGGGTTTGTCTTTAGAGACTTTTGAGGCTTTTGTACCATTGGTCTTGATTTCTTTCACTGCCTTGTCAGATTTGATCTCTTCATTATCATCAACAGTGACATACACACTTGAACTCTTGGCTTTCTTTCTCTTTCCTTCCTTGCTGGATGATTTATTTTGTGGTTTCTCAGTGCTATCTAGCTTAGGAGAACTAGAGGAGAGTGCAAAGCTTCTAGTTCATCTTGGCTTGCTAGGAGAGGCTCCCGGAATAGTAGATCTTTCTTTGGTGGGTTCCTCCTCTTCAACTACCTTTGTCCTCTTCTTGGCTTCCTTCACAACTTCTTTGGAAATGCCAATACTTTCCACATACTCCTCAACCTACTTTCTAACCTTTTGGACTATCTCAGGTCGCTTCATTTGAGAGTGTAAATATAATTCCCTCTCCCCATAGGTCCAAAATCTCTCCTCTGTAGTATCTATTGGTTTGCTTAAGACATGTTGAGCTTACATCTCAAGTATTTTCTCATCTACTTTATACCCCATAGGCATGATCCAAACCATTCTTGGCTCCACTGCTTCCATTAAGCATTGATCTATATATACCATAAAGCATATTAAGCCCTTATACTTCTTAACAATAGACTAAAGGATCCTTTCTCTAGCCCGCATTATACCCTTTTTTTTTTTGAAATATCCCAAAAGAGCGGTTCTCTAAGCCTTGTTGTCACCAATGCTATATAAATGATCTCTGATCTTAGCAACAATTGGCTTGTCATTTGACCAGTAGAATTGATTCACTCCTAGAACCTCATTCATAAAGTAAAATAACAGGCACAAGATCAAGGTGCCATACTTGAAGTTGTTCTTCTTATCCTTCTTTATCTTGGCCAAATTCTCCTCTAGTTGGCTCCTTAATAGCTTACACAGATCATACTCTTTATTCTCCTTAACCATCTGATAAGTTACATAGATTGTAGTACCGGATACAACATTCTCTCTAATGGAGAAATAGATCTTGTAACCAATAACCATAGAGTCAAACTTCACATCTAGTTCAATAATATCACTAATTTCCATAACCCTCTTGTCAAACTTTGATCTGATAGCATCGGTAACTAGTTGGTTCTTCATGAATTTCAGCATGGGCAACCCACCAGATGGGCTCGAACCAGTTACGACCCTAATGGCATCCTTAGTAATCTTAAATGGCCTCATCAACTACATAAATTCATCATGCACCCGACATAAAACATATCAGGCCCATTCATTCTCCTCAAACAATAGAAACTTGATGAATTGAATGATTTTTTTTGTCTACAATACCTTATATTCAGCTTTGAGGTTATAATCTTCATCTTTGAGTTGATTCATGAAGATATTCCATAATTGAGAGCTCTCGAGTTCATCCATATTGGCATGAATGTATGCCCTAATATCTTCGACATGAATAACACCATACGGAACATATGAAAATGCACCTAGCTGATCTACCTCAATAGATTTGAAAGGATGTTGCTTAAACCAGGGGCGAGGCCTCTTAGTGATATCCACAATCATTAGAGTATCCATTTTCATAAATTTCAAGTTCACAAGCTTCACAAAAAAACACCTTTCTCACCAGATTAGGGTTTCACACGAAATTGCCTTCATGGCTCAATCTCATGGAAATTTGATTGCAAAGCTCGATCCTTCTCTTTCTCTTAGAATGCAAAGTGACAAATGAGAAGGCTAAGTTACCTTTTATCATTCACATATCTAACTTTTTGATGTAATAAATGCGCTTGCCCTAAACCTTCTGGATACGCTGACTTCTCAAACTGTTTAAAAAAAATTCCTATGCTAATATTCAATATCACTCAATCTCTTCTGGAAATCCTCCCAACTCTTCTACATATACCCCAATACAACTTTTGCCAATATGCCAAGTTTAAGCACCAATTGCTGGCAGGGGGAATAGGATTTTTTGGAAAACTCCCTTTAGGCTAGAAGCCTTAAATTAATTCCTATAGGTATTTCCAACGCTAGATTCAGGTGCGGAACCATTTTCTACATCAATATCATTCTTCTTCACCCATGTCTTGTTGATTTGCTTCTTGATCTTATCTACTTTCCCTTTTCCTTTATCGTCTTTCTACACACTTCTCTTTTTGTCTGTCGAACCCTTGCTTCTACAAAATTTTGCAATGTGACCGGATTTGTTGCAATTGTAGCACTCAACATTTCCCTGAACAGACTGGTAATTCACTTGATTTCCTCTTGATCTGCACTGATTAACAAAGTGTCCAAACCTATTGCATGCAAAACATCTAACATTCCTTCTATTGAAAGAGTTATGACTAGATTTATTGTGAACAAAGTAATTGCCATTTAAATATGGATACCTTTGAGCATTAGTTTGTCTTACCAGAGACCTTTTAGGTTTGTTCTTCTAATTTCCTAACTTAGGATTGCTTCGACCAGATCCGAAGCTTTCACCTTTCTCAAATCCAAGACCTTACTGTCATCTACCTTCTTCTGGCTTTCAAGCAACACATCAAGCTTAGATAAGCTAATCTTGAACTTATCCTTGTACTCATTTGTAGTCACAAGTTCATTCCTTAGAATGACAATCTGCTTTTCAAGTTCTTCCTTATTGTGTTCGAATTCTTGCAGGTCAAGCTTGAGTTGTCCAATCTCACAATCTAATCTGCGACATTCATCAAAATTTTCTTTCAAGGACTGATTAAGATTCTCTTCATTCTTATTTCTTCTCTCAATTTCCTTGGTTAACCCCATCACTATAGACTCCATCTCATGTTTGAGGATTGCATTTTCTTTTGCAAGCTTCTCACATTCTTTTATATTCTCCTTCAAGGGTTGACCTAGGTGACCATCATCCATGATTTTTCTTTCTTTGTGCTTTAGATGTTCACAGAGTTCCTTTCTTTTCCATGGACTTGTTTAGTTGCCATTTCAATGACTAAATGAAACTCTCAGCATCCTTAAGATTCTCTTACAATTCCCAAACTTCAGCTTTGGACTGATCTTGGTTTTTCCCCTAACTGGGTTTCCACATACAAAAATCACGATGTTATGATTTTGTGGTTGCTATTCTTTTGTTCTTGCATCTTTCTTTTGGTTAAATTTGTTAAGTGCTCAAAAGAACATGTTAAAAATAAGATTTGCAGAATGTTGATTCACCCCCCTCTTAGTGTTCTTTAATTCCAATAACTCTCATCCTTATCAACCCTAACTAATCCAACAAGCTAACACTTTCATGCAATCAAGCTTTCTTGCGATCAAGCGACTTCACAACCATAATCCATTCTTTGTTGAGCTCTTGTACACAATACAAAATCTGAGAGCAAATATATCAAACACGATCAATGGAGATAGGAAACAGTGGAGATCAAACCCTACTAGGCATGTGAATGGTATAATCTTTATATTTTATTGTGATTTGCATGTTTTAGGTTCTTCATTAGTGTATGGTGGATTGATTGTAGAACTAGGGTTTTATGTAGTGGGATCTTTTATGGCTTTGTAATAGTTTAATCTTCAAAATTTCATCGTATACAGTGTATTTGACAATTATTCTTAGGTATTTGATTTCTTCCGTCATGTATGTGTTTTCTATGCTTTTGTAGGTTGTAGGTTTTTGACAGGTCTCAGTCTGGGTCTTTTTGCATCCATGTCAGTTATAATACTATCTGTGTTCTTTGCATTTGATTTTTGTCTGTCAATTAGGGTTAGATTTCAGATTTTCCTTTTTGTCCTAACTCCTTGTGGCCTAACAAAGTGGTGCAGTTGTCTATATCATCTTGTTGAAGGTCCCTTTTCACATTTTGTTTTGGGATTTATAAAATTAACCTAACAAGTTTTCTTGCAGGTTGGGGTAATCATTTAAAATTATTAATCATTTTCTTGCAGAGGTAATTTAGGTGTGTGTTTGTCTTTTATTTTCTAGTTTAATTAGGGTCACATCATTTTCCTTAGGGGTCAATTAACTATGTTTAAAGTGTCTTGTGCTTTTGGCAAGCTTTGTGTATAGATTAGAACCCTAAGGTGATAATGAAATTATTCTCTTCTCTCACCTTCAACTGAATCTTGGGTGTAAGATAAGTTGTTCTTGTCTTTTAGAGGGTATGCATCCCAAGAAGCCCTCAAGGCCAAATGAGAGGGAACAACCCAAGCGGTACTTTGTTTCAGTCCACTATATAAATAATTGTGTTTTTAGATGAAAGTCTCTTATCACCTGGTGGCGATGTGTTATACCGACAGATGTCTCCCTCAATATCCCTATGACATATAATCCACATCGTGATGTGTAAAAACCTAGAAGGGCTAGGAGGCCTCTTATTGAGTGAATCGTTGCACATATAGCCACTAGTATACCTCAAAACATTACTAAACACCTTAGATTAATGGCCCACCCTCTTTTTGACCAAACATCATAATAGCTTTAGTGCAAGGGGATAGCTGGTTTTCCCTCCAAGATACTCACCATAAGGCTTCTATGAGATGAGAGAAGAATCCTCGACTTAGCATAAGCTACTTGTAGCTTTCTAGGGAGAGGGTGATTGGGTCATCCTTCCAGTCTTGGAGGCTCCTAGTTGTCCTCTCACACAAAGACAAAATATTGTATACACCCCTTAAGGCATCCCTACATTTGAGTCAATGAATATTCCAAGTTCTTGGTTGAGGATACTACCATGAGACCTTGTCCTTAGGCTAAGAAGTGTTTGAAGTGTTTTCAATTGTGTTTAGAACTATGGAAATCGAGTTGTTTTGGCCTACTGAACATATACGTTTGCACTCAAATTTTCACAATAACTTCACACATTGTGTCCTATTGTTTTTTGTGTTTTCTTGCCACAAAACAATCAACATTGAGATCTGGTCACTTTCAACATTTTGAAATTTTGGACAGAAATCAAAATTTGCTAGGAACGCGTCTGTGTTCACTTCCAATGCATATATGATCTCTTTGGTTGCGTATGTGCTTATTTCTAGCATGTATTTGACACATATTATCGCGCTTGTGTATCTTTTTGGTGCATATTGGAACAAAACTGAGAAAACATTATCAACAATAAAACCGCGTTTATGTTTAGTACTACCGCGTTTGTGAACATTTCCAATGTGTATCTACAACTTTATATCACGTATTTGGGAATAACTAAGAATTACATTACAACTATGAAAACACATATTTGGACACTGAAACAACATATACGTGGAATTTTTACAGCTCTGTGGACTCATACCGCGTCTGTGTTCTAAGACCATAAGAAATTCTAAGGCAGATTCCATAGGGCTTCATTTTTAGCCAACCATCACTTGTCATGACTTTTTCATACATTTTTAGACATCATTTACAATATTCCATTCACACTTTTCCAACTAGAGTCAAAAGGTTGTTTAGTAGTCCTCATCTTATCTTACAAATACATTATATTACATTTCTAGGTGGTTCCTGCATCATATTTACCATCTTGGGTACCATTTAGCTATCTTTAGTTAAGGTCAACTTACCTCATCAAGAGTTTATAATCTCTTTGGAAGCCACACCTTGCTTTAGATTATCACATTTATCTTGAACTTACACTTTTGGGAAATTGCAAAACAACCTTAGATTCTTTTTCCTTTTCACAAAACTCTTAGTCTTCCATAATCTTCACATTTTCTTCCATCTTTCATTTTTAGCCAAGGTTAGTTCATGGTTGAAACCCGTTTACAAAATTCTAGAAGAGTGTTGGATATTGTCATGCATTATTGCTACTAGGATATGTTACTGTCATTTATGTCAACATATTCCTATGTATTGTTCTGGTGATTGATGATTGGGAGGATCTTATGATTCGGTTTGTTGATCACTATTTTCTAGAGTTCAGTATATCCTCTGGTATATTCTGGGGTGTGATAAAATCTAGTGCTGAGATTTTGGGATATTATTTGGGATGGTCTTGTGTATCTTCATTTCAGATGGTTCATGATTTGGTGCTCTGCAAGTTATCTTTCTTCATGATAGTTGCTGA
Organism: Cryptomeria japonica; assembly: GCF_030272615.1. Taxonomy (NCBI): domain Eukaryota; kingdom Viridiplantae; phylum Streptophyta; class Pinopsida; order Cupressales; family Cupressaceae; genus Cryptomeria; species Cryptomeria japonica. The sequence goes on along the minus strand of NC_081407.1, from coordinate 890,101,434 downwards.
TTGGTTGTGCTCTTGAGCTTTCAGATGTTGATCGATGGATATTTGATAAGTGGTGTTGGTGCAATTGTTCTTGATGATTCTAACATGCTTGCTGGTGTTTCCTAGTCCTGGCCTATTTTTTTTGGTGATATGCATTGATCATTGTGCAATTTTTTGGTGATTTTCATCAATTGGTATTGATTCTCGTGTTATGAGGTATTTTTGGTGGTGTAGCGTGTTGCAGTTGATCTTGGCGTGATTTGTAGTGGATGTGATCATTTGGGAATTTGATTTAGGACCATGCTATGCTATGTAAATCATTATATTTCTCTAGTAGCCGATCTTTGTATCGTGTGATGTAATTTTGTAATTGTGAGTTGAGGGTTAAGGTTTAGTCAACCTTGTTGTCAAGGTTGATGAATTGTATATATAAGTGATATATTCATATAATTTGGGTGTCATTGTTGTGTCTGCATTATCAAAGAGAGGTTTGTGTGTGAACAAGTGATTTATCCTTCGGTGTTGAGTTTGTGGTGAGATTGGTGTTGCAGGGCAGACATTTGTGCTTAACCAGAACTGTAATCAAGCATTTGGAGATGCTATTCTTTCAATTCATTTCTTTTGGATTGTAGTCTTGTTAGTGAATGAATTTTTGCCTTTCTTCAAATTAATTGATTTCAAACTCTGTCGCCTTCTTTTAAAGGCAAAAGTTCAACTAAGCAGTTGGGTAAGTGTAACATATACTACTTCCCTCTAAATTTTTGATAGGTACAACTCCCTCCATTAGTTATTCAAGGAATAATCTAATTAAATTTAATTGGTATGCTTTTAACCTGAAAGCACATAAGGCTACCTACTTCATTCTTAGATGAAAGGCTAATGATTTGCACATATTTTAGAGACAAATTATTCTTCAAATTGCTTCAACATGAGAAATGGAAGTGATCGAAACAAAGTTCAGAACACCAGTTTAACAGTTCATAAAAATAGATAAGAGAAATAAAATCTCTTTTCAAGCACATATCTTTTAAAAACTCAAAGGAAGGAGTCCCAGAATAATAATAACATTCTGTGTTGGAAAGGTGATTACTGTCGTTTGATTAGATCAATATATGCAAAGATATATCACTACACAGATTCAAAACTCAAAGGTTTTCCTTTTCCCCAAAAAATAGTATTATCTTATATATATATATATATATATATATCTTATGTGACAAAGACACAACAATTCATGCATAAATCCTTTTCAATTCCAGATTTTTAAAGTCTAATGACTTCCTTCAACAAAATAGAACTTTTAAACCAGAAAAACTAAGTAAAAGCTAACAAAAATTCTAACCAAAATCTACCCCTTTTTTCATCTATCTTAATCTAATTTATAGTCTTTAGAACAGAGGAGGTCTCCCTGAAAACTCGACTTCCTCTGAATCAGTTACGAAAACCAACAGAGTATATTTGGGACATATGTCCCAAAGTCATTTGCACAATCATGAAAAATACACAAAATAAAAACAGAGCATTAATAACACATTATGCTCCTCTTCCATCATCATTTTATCCTCCCCTTTCCTAGGCGTCATGGGCAATTGCAAGTCCTGGATTATAGATTGGTTCGGATTCTTCATAGCATTGATTTTTGCCTTTGCAGATTCTTTGTTCCATCTGTGCTTCACCATTTTCTCGGCATGCTTCGGTAACTGATTGTTACTGATAAACATCATGGACTCGATCTGGGCGACTTGTGTTATATCTTCAGGGGTGAAATTTCCTTTAGCTTTAATTTTCTCCATGTATAGCCTAAAAGCCTTTATCGCATCCTGCGTTTTTAACCCACAAATCACTAGCTGCCAATCGTGGTCCGGATTAACCACTTTGTTGTCATTAATTAAACTGCATTGGAGGTCCTTAAGTTCATAAACAAAAGTCTTGGCATAAAAAATCACAGACTTGAAGGTGAGTACCCGCCACATTATGGTCTTTTTCAATATGAAGAGTTGGCACTCATCAATTACCAACTTGATTGAATGCTCTGCCAGGAATCTGGTGGCTCTGTACTCTTCTATTTTGGTGAGCATAGGCAAGAAATTTTCCCATTTATGTTCCTCTTTCTCCCATGGTGAAATCTGGTTTTGAATTTCTGCAACATGAGGCTCTACATCTCATCACATAACTTCCGAGAGCTTGAGATATACTTTTCTCCATCTTTGATTATTCCTTCAATCCATCTCTCCACAACCTCTGCAATGCTTTTAGCTCGTTGAACCTGACTCATTAGCTTTTATTCTCTAGTGAAGTAGGATCAAAGCTCTCTATAGCATGGGATATGGGAAGTGCTCCGAAGCAACCGATGCTATCAATGAATTGAGCGAGAATGTTTATATGTCACTTTAGCTCTCACTTTTCCTACCCATCTTTTTTTGACCTGGTGAGCATTTTCTTAGCCGATACCTAGAAGAAATGATTATCTGAATCCCTACTCATGTTCCCAAGCTCCACCTTGGTGATCTCAAAATCCTCTGCACTGACTTCCTTATCTTCATCCTTGGGCTTGTATGAGGCAATCTTGGCAACCCACTTTTCAGTTCCTTCATCATTATCGAGTCGAGCAGTTGTTTTGAGCCTCTTTGGCTTGGGGCCCTTCTCTGTGTACTTAACTACCATGTCTTGAATTGGAATGGTCATGGGAATGAAACTCCATTTTTTTCTTATTGAAGTGGTTAGCCACTTAGGAGTTGCACTCGAACTGGTTTCTCCTCTGATCACTTTAGAGGGTGGCGTCATGGCTACGGTAACTGCATGGGAATCCATGGTGTTGACAATGTCACTGTCAAGATCTTCAACTTCAAATATCTGAGCATCAAGAATTTTATCTTTCACCTCTATATCTTTAGATTGGTCCATTCTTTTTTGCGCAGCACTTCGTGACTTGGTATGTCGAGGAGCAGAGAAGTCCAGAGCTGGATTAGGCTTATGCCTAATGTGAGATGACTTTTTATCCTTACCTGCATGAACATGCATAGAAGTGTAATTAGAAAAATGCTTTGGTGGATGCAAAGTAACCTCACTATTTCTCACAGAGTTAGACTTGGCACCTAATCTCACTGCTCTCTTCCTACCAACCCATTCTATGGTTCTCTCCAAAACCCTTTTTGTTTTTAGTTATATATCGTCCTCTTCTTCCACATCCCAGTTGATGCAAGACACTTCGGTTTCAGCTTGGACTAAGTATCCAAGTTCAAATAGCTCTAGATAATCTTCTTCAAGCCCATTTATGTCAAGCTTCACCTGCAGTGAAATTACTTGCTCCAACACCATTCTCATGTTTTCCCTCTTGAACACCTCGAGCTCATCACTGCAATCTTCCCAGAAGTCCTCTAGATGTGGAATTGGGAGGTACGACATCAGACCAAGACTTCGTGAGAAACCTTTATTATCAAAGCCTTTCCTTACATGGTACAGTGGAAAATTGAAGTTTTTCAAGTCCGCTCCAATGCTCAAAGCATCTAACATTGAACTGCAGGATAAAATACCCAACTAAATAGGAAAATGATCCTCCCATTTATCCCTGGGTTGAGCTTTCTTGATCACGGTAGCCAACTGCCTACAAATCTCTGCCAAAACAAAACAATCTGAACAAAAATGAGGAAGCTTAAAGGGCTCTTCCTCAAAACTGCCTACTCCTATGTAGCAAAAGCGAGGGAACTGGATAAAGAAACTACCAAATCTCTTCACTAATGCTTGTGCATCCTCAGACATCCTCTTGGTTTTCATGTTCTTTAATTTGTAAAACAAATCTCCCAGGAAGCCATTATGTACCCTCCTAAAGTCTTGCAAAGCATTATCCTTTTGTAACATAGGGTAAAAATCATATACAGAGACCTCTCCCTCAGTGAGCTGCCTAGGTATTCCCACTATCTCCTTAACACATGCCAAGCAATATATCAGATATGAGGACATGAGGAAATTCTGCTTGAACTGTTTGGCCATACTCAGCTACTCCCTCATGGAATCGACAATCAACTTTGCCCAATCGAGGTATTGTTTTCCTTCTAATACCAGTTGTACATAGCAATAAATCTAGTCGTTGAAACCATAGGCCTCCGCCGAGCCTTTGACTCGGTGCAGTAGTAACATGACATCATGAATGTGGGGAAGCATATGGTTCTTGTTGGGATTCTTAGGCAACCTGGAGCCATCCCTTTGGGGAACCTTCAACCAATATTTTGCTACATTATTCCGGTGCCCGATTCTATCTGCGTTGAACTCAATAATTGATTGGGTAGGAGAAAAGTTTGAGAATTGGTAATCAGGTAGTCTGAAAATGGCGGAAATAAATTCATGGTTAATGACAAGGAGGGTTTCACCATTATCCCTTATGATGGTTTTGGAAATTGGATCTACCTAGCAATACATTCTCTAACCAGTTCTGGGCAAGGGATAGCTGGGGGGAAGGTTGTCGCTTCTATGAGAACACTACTTAGAATTTCCACACCAAAGAAACCATCAATTCCCTTGAACACCCTTTCCTTTAAAACTTCAAGAGTTTCCCCTTTTATGTCTATATCACTGACTATGGGCTATGTACATGCACGACTAAAAATGTTCTCGAAAAGTTGCAATGTGGACTTCATAATTCATAAATGACAAGCCTTATTTTATCAGAAAATATTATTATGAGAGAGGAAAAGAAGGTAAAAATCACTAGAGAGGACAAGAAACAAACTCACCTTCATAGTTGAGAGCAATCAGATGACTACCAACAAACAAACCTTCTATCCAAGAAAAGTAACTCCGCAGCAATGAGGAACAAATTTTCAGAGAATTAATCCCTTCATACCTTATAGAAAAAGCAATGATACGTACTTATTAAGTGCATTAATTCCAATCGTCAGTTTAAATGTGCTGAGCTTTTGGATTGGACATTGCACGCACGCATTGAATGCATGGCGATATTTTTGAAGTAACTGCTAGTTCCCAAAATGATTACTTGCCTCAAAAACTTAAACAATTGACGTCACCCAAGATACGGTTCAATCTTCATCATACTTGGCAATAAGTGCACCATCATGTCTTTTAGCTCATGGGACCCACCTGATTTGAACACGCATGAACAATCTGAACTGACTTCACCGAAGTTCAAGTAGTTCAAGGCGTACACTGCGCCAAGAAAATTCTCTTCTGAAAGGATTAACTATGTTAAGTGTTGTTGACCCTTTGAACTACATTGAACATGCTGAACACCCCGAACCATTTGAACTAGGTTCAAAGAGTTCACAATCTGGAGAGAGATGCTATAACACATCATTGAACACGACCATTAGAAGAACCGTTGCAAAACACTTTGAGTGAATGTTAGCATGAAAACCTCCTAGACACCTAAGAACCTGCGGAACCTAAATGAACATTATGAACTTGCTTCAAAAAGGTTCAGTGAGTTCACGGGGTTCAAACTGATCATTAAAACTTGACGTTTCAGATTAAAAGACAACCTACAAACAGATTAAGGATTGGACCGAGGAATTCCAAGAAAGATGAGGACTTCAAATAAAATTTTATAGGGTGATTTACTCTTGTTATGAAGGATGAATGACGAGGTAACATTGGCTCTGACTAGGGATTGTATTTTGGGAAGGAAAATGCAAGGAACTCTAAATCTCTGGTTTCGCATAGCCAAAAATTGAAAGGGAGACAAAAGAGGACCCACACCTAACAGAGACAAAACAAAACACCTAAACTACTATATACAGGAACTCTTAATCACAGATTTCACAGTTTGTAGAGCTTGAGGTCCTGCCCATTGTAGGTAGAGAGCATAACCGTTCCATCAGAATAGTTAAGTCTAAAAGCATTTTGTCCCACCACTTCACAGATCTTGAATGGGCCTTTCCACAATGAGTCAAATTTACCGTATGCACCCTTTGGTTCTTTCCTTTTATCCCATAACAATACTTCATCTCCTTTAAGAAAACCTCTTGGCTGAGCTCTCATGTCAAAGATCTTCTTCACTCTATTCTGATGCTTAGTAATTCTATCCACTAAAATTTCTCTTTCTTCTTCCAACTTCATCAATTACATAACCCTCTTCTCTAGAGCATTCTGGAAAAAGCAATCTTTGATTACTGTTTGACGTTTGGTTGTCGATAATTCCAGGGGTAAAGAAATTTTTGCGCGAATCCCATACACGAGCTCAAAAGGTGCCATTCCGATGGCTCTTTTAGGCGTAACTATGTCCGCCCATAAGGCTTCATATACCTTCTTATGCTAGTTTCAAGCATTTTCATCAACCAACTTCTTCATAATTGCTACCAGGTTCTTGTTGCTTGATTCTGGCAATCCATTACCTTGTGGGAAGTAATTAGAGGAATGTGAGAGAGTAATTTGATGTTCATAGCAAAACATAGTCAGTTCTTCAGAGGAGAAATACGATGCATTATCTGCAACAATCTTCTGAGGGACCCCAAAACGGACCAAAATGCAATCTTTGACAAAGTTACATACGACTCCTGAATTCGCCTTCTTAGTGGGAACAGCTTCCACCCACTTAGCAAAATAATCTGTTGCTGTCAAAATGTACATATGACCAGCACTGGAATGAGGATTTATTGGCCTAATGAAATCAATACCCCATTGTTTGTGATAGTTCTGATACTTAAAGATAAGTACATATGCCAAGCTAATAAGATGAGAGGGGGGGGGGGTGAATCATACAAACTTAATCTTCCATAAAAACATCAGATTCAACCTCGGTAATATATACTTCAGTAATATAACCAAAATTGCTAAACATGCAAACTCAAAAACATATAAACATCATAACACTCATAACACTAGATTTAACGTGGAAACCTAAATAGGGAAAAACCACTATGGGATTTCGGACCCACTAAGAAATATACTCTTCTAGAGTATGCTCGGTTAAAAGCAAATCCTGTTAAAGATTACAAACACATTGCTAGATGTGACTCGGTTAAGGGATTTCCCTCAGATCTGTTAGGATCTTGACCTTGTTAAAGGATTTCAAACACTCAATCAGAATGTCACCTTGCTAGAGGGTTTTACAAATAAGACTGTTAAGTCCACTCGGTTAAGAGATTTTCTGTCACTTCACAAAATAACAGTAATAAAAATCTATCCGCAGCTTCACATCTAAAATGCTAAAGCAGATTCTTATTTGCTCAATACAATATAGACATAGAACTAATCTTGTCCATCTGCTGGGCTCTATACCCTGTTATTCAAAATAGGTCTTCAAGCTTTCGTGCTCAGTAATCACTATGTAGCATCCCTGTGCATACACTTGCCCGCCTACATTGTTTATCAACAGTTCCCTATTTATAAACAATTCACCAACCGCTTAATCCCCTTGATCACATTTCCCATGATCAATCATAGCCATCAGATCTTCAAACTTTGACCAGGTTCAATGTATCCTTTGATCTGAAAATGTTTTACCCCGCCTTGGAACTTGTATACATTTCTTGGAACTTGTGCTAGGGTATTGCGGTTCAATCAAATCTGTAGATCTTCCTGCTGATTTTCCTTTGCCATAGATTCTTTAACAAACTTCATTCATGACATACCAATCATTTAATCATAGCCAGCTCATCAACTTCCTTCATTAAATAATGCATGTAATCATTTAATGCATTCTATTGTTACTCGGTTGCAACTCGGTTACAACTCGGTAAATACTAAACTTCACTCGGTAGACATTCTACCTTCATTAACTGATAGCGATAACCTTAGGGTTTACCGACTAGGTTCTTTGCTCGGTAACATAGTATAGTATTAACCTTTCAATCAATAACATATGTATGATATCAAAACAATCTAGTCATCATGATCTCATCATTGTCCAACTCGGTAATAGTTGCCCATTGAATAACTTATTCCTCCCCTTATTCATCATATTCTTTCTATGTCTTTTACCGAAATCTTTATACTCATCAAATCATACTTCTCAAGATATGACAACATCATACTGAATTAGAAATCAATTTCTTGACATCAATGACAAAATAATAATATTAAGACAGTAAACATCCTTAATCAGTTATATCCATAATCATCAACAACCTTCTCAATATCCTTATTGAAATGCCAACAATCTATTATTGTCTGTTATAATGCCAAATGCCAACAGTTTGAAGGGTTCATCTATTACCACAAGCCTTAAAGGCAGAGCTGCTAAATGTGGTTTCCCGGAAAAGAGTTGGCATTTTTCACATCCCTTAACATAAACATATGCATCCCGAAACATACCAGGCCAATAAAAGCAATTTCTTAAAATCTTAAAAGTAGTCATAGAGGATGAGAAATGCCCGTTGTAGGCTTCATCATGATAAACTTCCAGAAGCTTTTGCTATTGAGGCTTATCCACACACCTTAAATAAGTACCATCCAAACCTTTTTTGTACAGAACATCTTGCCAAATAACATACTTAGCTGCTTTTAACTTGAGATTCCTTTGCTCCTTAGCTGACAAATGACTTGGGCAGTTGTCATAAGTCAAATAGTAGGCTACATCGGAAAACCACGTATCTTGCATCCAATAAATAGGGTCAATGGTAACTCTTTTTCTGTTTCCATCTTATTTTCTGCTATTAATTTGCATAAGCCTTGTTCTTTAACCGTCTTTGTAGGGTGAATGTCTAGATCGTATTCCTGAATTTTGTTACCCATGTTGCTCTTTTATTGAGTTTGACTTCTTGCTGAGTTAAAATACTTTTCACTACAGAATCCAGAACAAAAACCACATAATGAGAGTGCAAAATGTAATACCAAAATTGTTTTACAACTTTAACCACAACAAAGGCTTGTTTCTTTGAGAGCGAATACTTAAGCTCATGCTTCTTGAGAGGAACACTCATGAATGCTATAGGTGCTTCAATCCCAGATTCATCTACTTGTAACAATATTCCTGGCATTGTATGTACTGAGGCATATCAGTATATAATGAAATCCTTTTTGAAATCCGGGTTGATGAGAGTTGGCGCATTAGCAACTGAACTCTTGATTCTTTCAAAAGCTTCTTTGGCTTCTTCAGTACATTTGAAAGGATGCCTTTCACTCAACAAGCTAATGATATGCTTGGTAGTTTCTACAAATTCAGGTACAAACCGTCTTAGGAAATTCACCTGGCCAAAGAGAGACCTTACTCCAGTCCGATTTGAAGGTAAGCTGAGATGTTGAATTACATTGACTCTCTCAGGATCAATCTTGACACCTTCTTTTGAAACGATATGCCCTAAAAATTTGCCCTCAGTTACATAGAAAACTAACTTTTTTGGGTTCAAGGAGATTCCATTTTGTCGACAATGTTGCAGAACTGCCCTCAGATCCTTGAGATGATTATTCCTATCTTTAGAAAACACTGTCAAGTCATCTAGGTAAACAACAATAATTCTGTCATGAAAATCCCTAAAAGAAGAATCCATGGCCCTTTGAAAAGTTGCTCTGGCATTTATCAAACCAAATGGCATACAATTATATGCAAATGTTCCCCATGGAGTGATGAATGTTGTCTTGTGTTGTTCATTCTATGCAACACTAATTTGATTGTAACTAGAAAAACCGTCTAACATTGACATCATTTCTGACCAAGATATTGTCTGCAAAATATGATCCATATTGGGTAAAGCATAGTTATCCTTAAGACTTGCCTGATTCAGATTGCGAAAATCTACACAAATCCGAATTTCCCCATTCTTCTTCCTCACAAGCACAATATTGGCTACCCAGGTAGAGTGATGAATTGGATATATGATCCTGGCTTTAAGCATTTTATCTACCTCTTTAAAAATTGCCTCTACCATCATGGGATTGAAATTTCTCAATTTTTGTCTGAAAGGAGAAACACCAGGCTTCAACAGAATTTGATGTTGAAACTGCCCATTCTTAAACTCCTTCAAATTATCACAGGACCAAGCGAATACATCAATGTATTCCTTCAGTAGCCCACTAAGTATTCGTTTTTCCTCAGAAGAGCAACATTTGCCAATTGTTACCATTTTTTGATTAGATTCATCACCAAGATTAATCTTTTCACAACTTCCTTTCTCGTCATCCTCAGGAGCTTTCTTGCCTATGAACACATCATTTCGGGTGAAAAACCTCTCTAGAGTCACTAGCCCTTTTGGAATTTTGTTCCCTTTAAGCTGAATGAATTTCTTTTCAGAATCAATACCCGGATTCAGACTAAATTCCTTGCAACTATCTTCAGAACCTTCGAAATATGATTGAGAAAATGAATGAGCGCACTCCAGAAAGTCTTTATTCTGAGCATCTATATCAAATACTTGCCAATGGTTTACATTATCAGGGACACTAGGCCTATAAATCATTTTAATCCTATAAGAATCATCCTTAAAGTCTGGGTGTGGTAACAAAAGAGAAGCTGAAACGGCCAACAAATCGGCCCTAGTGTTTTGATCCCTTGGTATAGCTTCAATTGAGAAAGCATAAATTTCTTTTATCTCATCCCAAACCCTGTTTCTATAATGTTTCAATCTATCATTCTTAACTGAATAGACATTTCTTACCTGTCTGACAATCAGCTCTGCATCCCCTTTAACCTTGAGTAGTTTTATACCCTTACACTTGGCTTCATTTAATCCTAGCAGTAATGCCTCATACTCCGCAGCGTTATTAGTATTCTTGAAATCCAACTTGAAAGAAAAAGGAAAAATGTTACCATTAGGGGACAACAAAACTACCCCTGCTCCAGAGCCAGAGTTGGCGCAACTTCCATCAAATTCCATTTGCCACAATCCACCATGTTCATCGACTGCTTCTTCAAATTCTTTTTTATCAGGTGCAAGGATGAGATAGTTTCCAAATTCACATTCTTGGAACAAAATCTGGGCTTTGGGATTATCAGAGGGAAAGACTGTGTATTTATTTTTCAGTTTGGGTTCAAGTTTGATTTTCTATTTTCCAAGTGGAATGATAGCTTCTGACTAGTCCATCTTAATTTCACCTCCAAGTTCTTTACATAAAGTTCTTCTTAAGAGCATCCCATAACTTGCAGGAATGTCAGCAACCAAAATAGTCAATTTTACCCTTTTATCAAGACATGCTGCTAGCATTGCCTAAGCATCCTTTACTTGTCCAATAAGAGGGACCTACTTCCCATCCATTGAATAACATCTCCCAATTGTCTTAGTGAGTGTTAAACCTAAAGACCTAGCAACAGATGAAGGCATTATGTTATCTGATGCTCCTAAATCTATTATACAATTGCTAAGCTTTTGACCATTCAGGAGAAGAGAAATGTAAAAAGGTTTGGGTTTCAGAACTTCAATGTCAAGCCTATCTTCACCATTGTGAAAAGCACAGGGATTAGTCAAATCAGTAGAAGGGCACGAAATAGATGCAGGTTTTTCAGCAGTAAACAAATCACTATCCTCCACACATTTATGCACTAAGGACTTTGAAGAAGAATATCCTTTTACATACTTGACCAGTTTGTCGAGTTCCTTCGGGTTCAATTTCAAATATTTAGCAGTAGAAAGTTGAACAGTTGAAGCTTTACAAAATTCAATTATGTCAAAGGAGGAGGAAGAGGAAGAATTATTTTTACTTTCAAGATTTCTTTGTAAAATCTTAACTTCAGGAGTCTTTGCATGAGAGGAAAAATCATTACTTGTGGGGTCCTAACCTTTGAAATTAGCTCCAGAAGAGCTCGCAAAAGGTGCAGGTTGGGAGGTTTGTTGATTCCTTGTAAGGATTTCACATGCAGGGTCTTCAAGAGTTACCAAAATATTACCACCTCTTTCTGAATTTGATTCATATTCAAGGTAGAATGATCTAGAGTCGCCAGGTACTTCTTGAATTTTCTCTACTTCAGTGAACTCACCTAGTTCATCCTTTGTGTTTTTCATTTGAACATGCCTTATCATATCAAGAGAAGAACTCCCATCATGATCTGTAGTGAGGTGAAAAGAGCACATAGCACCCTTATCAGGAGGGGCCTCTATTTTGCAATCTTTGCGGAGCAGCGGGCAGTTGCAAAGATCGCCCATAATTATGGTTTGGTTGTTTTCTGCTTATATCTTGATAGGGTTGTGGGTAGGAAACTCCAGGTTTCAGTATCTGCCTCTTCAAAGCAATCATATCATTGACTAGCCTTTGAACAACTGGATCAGTTGAAGAGGTGGAAGCTTGAGGTTGACCTTGAGGAATTTGCACATCCTTTCTCCATTTCCCAGCTATTATTAGATCATCTTCAAGTTCTATAGCTTGATTTTGTGCAGTATCAAGATCGGCTAACCTATTTCTTCTGAGATGGAAACCAACATCGGGAGGTATAGAGTTTATAAAGAAACATTGTTGATTGTCAGCAGTTGGTCTTTTAGCCTGGGAAATTTTATGGATAATCTTATTATACCTAGCCACATAGTCCCCCATTGGCTCATGAATCTCTTTTTTCATTTGTGTGAGCTGAGCCAATAGTGAGTGCTCATCATCAATGCTCTTGAACCGTTTCTCAAAAGTAGTTTTCAATGTTTGCCAATTAGTTATAGATCCCGCTTGCAGATGACTAAACCAATCTGTTGCTCCCTCGGTAAGAGTTTGAGCAAAAAGCCTAACAGCCACATCCTCATGCTGTACTGCCAGTATCCCAGTAGCTACATTAAAAGAATTCAAGTGTTCTTCAACCAAGACTTTTCCATCCCCATTAAACTTAGGTAAAACATCCCTTGCCCCTTTTGGAAGTGGATTATGGGCATCGAGGGCAAGAGGTCTGACTGTAGCACCCCATGGTTGGGCCATAATGAAAAAAGGGCAAATAGTTACAAGGGGAGGGGCTTGAACTGTAGTAAGCGTTAGTGCTTGCCAATGGCTAGAAGAGGAAGGTATAGAAGTGGTTCTGGTAGGAGAGGAAGGTCTACTTTTAGCATGCCTCTTGGGAGTGAAATTTGTGGCAAATGATAAACCTTGCAATTCTTCAAAATAATCATCAATTACTCCCTCTCCTTTGTGATCTGGTATAAGGATGAGAATCTAGTGTTGTCGTCTCTAGGGTTTCTAAGGTCTTTAAACAATTCTTTCGACCTCAGATATATTCCTGAGTTATGAAAATTTGTCTCAGACAAAGCAAACCTATTGATACTGTTGATTATGAGTTCAATTCAAACATGCTCATAGCACGCTGATCTATTGAATGTTCAACGTCTCCCCAGCAGAGTCGCCAAAAATCTGTTAGTGAATGGATTTTTGCCTTACTTCAAATTAATTGATTTCAAACTCTGTCGCCTTCTTTTAAAGACAAAAGCTCAACTAAACAGTTGGGTAAGTGTAACATATACTACTTCCCTCTAAATTTTTGATAGGTATAGCTCCCTCCATTAGTTATTCAAGGAAAAATTTAATTAAATTTAATTGGTATGCTTTTAACTTGAAAGCACGTAAGGCTACCTACTTCATTCTTAGATGAGAGGCTAATGATTTGCACATATTTCAGAGACAAATCATTCTTCAAATTGCTTCAACATGAGAAATGGAAGTGATCGAAACAAAGTTCAGAACACCAGTTTAACAGTTCACAAAAATAGATAAGAGAAATAAAATCTCTTTTCAAGCACATATCTTTTAAAAACTCATAGGAAGGAGTCCCCGAATAATAATAACATTCTGCATTGGAAAGGCGATCACTGTCATTTGATTAGATCAATATCTGTAAAGATATATCACTACACAGATTCAAAACTCAAAGGTTTTCCTTTTCCCCAAAAAATAGTATGATCTTTTATATATATATATTTTATGTGGCAAAGACACAACAATTCATGTATAAATCCTTTTCAATTCTAGATTTTTAAAGTCTAATGACTTCCTTCAACAAAACAGAACTTCTAAAACCAGAAAAGCTAAGTAAAAGCTAACAAAAATTCTAACCAAAATCTAACCCTTTTTCTGTCTATCTTAATCTAATTTATAGTCTTTAGAACAAAGGAGGTCTCCCTGAAAACTCGACCTCTTCTGAATCAGTTACAAAAACCAACAGAGTATATTTGGGACAGATGTCCCGATGTCATTTGCACAATCATGAAAAATACACAAAATAAAAATAGAGCATTAATAACATGTTATGCTCCTCTTCCATCATCATTTTCTCCTTCGCTTTCCTGGGCGTTGTGGGCAGTTGCAAGTTCCTGGATTATAGATTGGTTCGGATTCTTCATAGCGTTAATTTTTGCCTTTGCAGCTTCTTTGTTCCATCTATGCTTCACCATTTTCTCGGCATGCTTCGGTAACTGATCATTACTGATAAACATCATGGACTCGATCCGAGCGACTTGTGTTATATCTTCAGGGGTGAAATTACCTTTAGCTTTAATTTTCTCCATGTATAGCCTGAAAGCCTTTATCGCATCCTGTGTTTTTAACCCACAAATCCCCAGCTACCAATCGTGGTCTGGATTAACCACTTTGTTGTCATTAACTAAACTGCATTGGAGGTCCTGAAGTTCATAAACAAAAGTCTTGGCATCGTAAATCACAGACTTGAAGGTGACTACCCACCACATTATGGTCTTTTTCAATACGAAGAGTTGGCACTTATCGGTTACCAACTTGATTGAATTCTCTGCCAAGAATCTGGTGGCTCCGTACTCTTCTATTTTGGTGAGCATAGGCAAGAAATTTTCCCATTTATGTTCCTCTTTCTCCCATGGCAAAATCTAGTTTTGAATTTCTACAATGAGGCTCTGCATCTCATCACATAACTTCTAGGAGCTTGTGATATACTTTTCTCCGTCTTTAATTATTCCTTCAATCCATCTCTCCACAACCTCTGCAATGCTTTTAGCTCGTTGAACCCGACTCATTAGCTTTTTATTCTCTAGTGAAGTAGGATCAAAGCTCTCTATAGCATGGGATATGGGAAGTACTCTGAAGCAATCGATGCTATCAATGAATTGAGCGAGAATGTTTATATGCCGCTCATCTTTTTCTGACCTGGTGAGCATTTTCTTAACCGATACCTGGAAGAAATGATTATGCGAATCCCTACTCAAGTTCCCAAGCTCCACCTTGGTGATCTCAAAATCCTCTGCACTGACTTCCTTATCTTCATCCTTGGGCTTGTATGAGGCAATCTTGGCAACCCACTTTCCGGTTCCTTCATCATTATCCAGTCGAGTAGTTGTTTTGAACCTCTTTGGCTTGGGGCCCTTCTCTGTGTACTTAACTACCATGTCCTAAATTGGAATGGTCATGGGAATGAAACTCCATTTTTTGCTTACTAAAGTGGTTAGCCACTTAGGAGTTGCACTCAAAGTGGTTGTTCCTCCGATCACTTTAGAGGGTGGTGTCATGGCTATGGTAACCGCATGGGAATCCATGGTGTTGACAATGTCACTGTCAAGATCTTCAACTTCAAATATCTGAGCATCAAGAATTTTATCCTTCGCCTCTGTATCTTTGGTTTGGTCCATTCTTTTCTGCACATCACTTTGTGACTTGGTATGTCGAGAAGCAGAGAAGTCCAAAGCCGGATTAGGCTTATGCCCAATGTGAGATGACTTTTTATCCTTACCTGCATGAACCGACATATAAGTGTAATTAGAAAAATGCTTTGGTGAACGCAGAGTAACCTCACTATTTCTCACAAAGTTAGACTTGGTGCCTAATCTCATTGCTCTCTTCCTACCAACCCATTCCGTGGTTCTCTCCCAAACCCTTTTTGTTTTTAGCTGTATATCGTCCTCCATCCCAGTTGATGCAGGACACTTCGGTTTCAGCTTGGACTAAGTATCCGGGTTCAAACAACTCCAGATAATCTTCTTCAAGCCCATTTATGTCAAGCTTCACCTGCAGTGAAATTACTTGCTCCAACACCATTCTCATGTTTGCCCTCTTGAACACCTTGAGCTCATCATTGCAATCTTCCCAGAAGTCCTCTAGATGTGGAATTGGGAGGTACGACATCAGACCAAGACTTCGTGAGAAACCTTTATTATCAAAGCCTTTCCTTACATGGTACAGTGGAAAATTGAAGTTTTTCAAGTCTGCTCCAATGCTCAAAGCATCTGACATTGAACTGCAGGATAAAATACCCAACTGAATAGGAAAATGATCCTCCCATTTATCCCTAGGTTGAGCTTTCCTGATCACGGTAGTCAAATGCCTACAAATCTCTTCCAAAACAAAATAATCTGAACAAAAACGAGGAAGCTTGAAGGGCTCTTCCTCAAAACTGCCTACTCTTATGTAGCAAAAGCGAGGGAACTAGACAAAGAAACTACCAAATCTCTTCACTAATGCCTGTGCATCCTCAGACATCCTCTTGGTTTTCATGTTCTTTAATTCGTAACACAAATATCTCAGGAAGGCATTATGTACCCTCCTAAAGTCTTGCAAAGAATTATCCTTTTGTAACATAGGGTAAAAATCATATACAGAGACGTCTCCCTCAGTGAGTTGCCTAGGTATTTCCACTATCTCCTTAACACACGCCAAGCAATATATCAGATATGAGGACATGAAGAATTTATGCTTGAACTGTTTGGCCATACTCAGCTGCTCCCTCATGGAATCAACAATCATCTTTACCCAATTGAGGTATTGCTTTCCTTCTAATACCAGTTGTACATAGCAATAAATCTAGTTGTTGAAACTGTAGGCCTCCGCCGAGCCTCTGACTCGGTGCAATAGTAACATGACATCATGAATGTGGGGAAGCATATGGTTCTTGTTGGGATTCTTGGGCAACCTGGAGCCACCCATTTGGGGAACCTTCAACCAATATTTTGCTACATTATTCTGGTGCTCAGTTCTATCTGCGTTGAACTCAGTAATTGATTGGGCGGGAGAAAAGTTTGAGAGCTGGTAATCAGGTAGTCTAAAAATGGAGGAAATAACTTCACAATTAATGGCAAGGAGGGTTTCACCATTATCTCTTCTGATTGTTTTAGAAATTTGATCATACCTAGCAATACATTCTCTAACCAGTTCTGGGCAAGGGATAGCTGGGGGGAAGGTTGCCGCTTCTATGAGACCACTACTCAGAATTTCCACACCAAAGGAACTATAAATTCCCTTGAACACCCTTTCCTTTAAAACTTCAAGATTTTCCCCTTTTAAGTCTGTATCACTGACTATGGGCTCTGTACATACAAGACTAAAAAATGTTCCTGAAAAGGTGCAATGTGGACTTCATAATTTATAAATGACAAGCCTTATTTTCTCAGCAAATCTTATTATTTACGGTGAAAATGGATAACAACAATATTGAAAGATTAAATGAATTCAACCACAAAACCCTAGCCTAACAACAACAAAGATCCACCATAACATATGAATATTACCTAAGACAATGCAAATCAAATGAAATCACAAAGATTATACCATCACATGTCCAATAGGGTTTGAATCTCCATTCTTCCTATCTCCATTGATCTTGCTTGATATATTTGCTCTCAAATTTTATGTATGCACAAGAGCTCAACAAAGAACGGAAATGTGGTTGCAAGTAGGATCGCGTATGAAAAACGTAGTGTAGTCAAGTAGTCAATTGATCAAGTAGTTAGTTAGGGTTTGATAATGAAGGAAGCATCTCCTTATATAGAAGACACCATAAGAAATGGAGGGATAAGATTGAGAGGTGTAAAAGGAGGTTGGCTATGATTAGAGGATAGGTAAAGAAATAATAAAATAATAAGAGGGTAGGTAGTGTAGGAATTAAGAGATGAATGACATGTGTCATGGGTAGAAAAGGTTAATGAATTAATTAAATAAATAAAGATTCATTTAATTAATAGAAGAAGTGGGACTAATTAAATAAATAAGATATTTATTTAATTTAGGAAAAGGGTAATTTAAATAAATAAATGTATTTATTTAAATGAGAAATAAGGCTAGAAGAGGATAAATGAATTAATTAATTAAATAAATATTTATTTAATTAATAGAAGAATTAGGCTTAGATAATTAAATAAATAAAATGTTTATTTAATTAGACACGACAATTTTAGGTGTCTACATTTTGCCCCTCTTCGAGACAATGCGACTTGTCGCGTTGTTTCAAAGAAGATAATATGAACTGATACAAAGTTGCCCCAAGATGGGAATGATATGCCCCCTCGAGAGATTGGATGAAAATGTCTGAAAAGATCGCAGACAATCTCTTGTTAAGAAAGAATGGCTAGAATGGACTGACTGGATAGAGTGACAGAGTCACAGGATAAAGAAGACTAACTCGAGAGACGAGGGCTAGGACAAGGGCTAGGGTAGTCTATAAGATAGACCACGAGGGGAAAGAATCCTCATTGTCATCCACACATCCAAGAGATCAGAGTGTAGAGCGAGATAGAGCAGCAGCAGTCAGCAGCGATGGCATTGGTTCACAGATTCGATCGCGTTCGCCGATTTCAGAGGCCAGCAGAGGCAAGAGTGCCGGTGAGTATCACAAAACCTCCTTGTACTTTGTTGTATTAATTGTTGTCATTAATGCATGTCAAGTAGAGCAATAAATGCACTTTAGGATAATGTCAAAAAGTGTCAAAAACGTCGAGGCACGTCTGGGCTAGTGCCAGGCGTGTCTGGGTTGGCTAGGCGCATCTGTGCAGGATGCGATCACGTCTACGTTGTGCAGGCGTGTTTGTGTCTTTTAGGCACGTCTGTGCAGAGCATAGACACGTATGTGTCTCTCAAGCATGTCTGTGCAGAGTAGACGCGTTTATGCAATGAAAGCGCATTTATGCAATAAAAGCACGTTTATGTCTTCAAGGTCAAATCGACAGTTCTATGATGAACATACGCTGTCGATTGGATAAGCTGCTGAGAGGATTCACTCAAGTAGGTCCTCTAGGAAAGATTTAGTATAGGTCGAGGCACTTTGTGATGAACAGTGAGTACCAAGACAGAGTACTTTGTGATGAATAGTGAGTACCAATATGAGCAACACATTGTGATGAACAGTGAGTGCAACTGTGAGCAGCACTTTATGATGAACAGGGAGTACCACTAGGACATAAGCAACACTTTGTGATGAATAGTGAGTGTCACTAGACGTAGTACTTTGTGATGAATAGGGAGTACCACTAGGATAGAAGCAACACTTTGTGATGAACAGTGAGTGTCACTAGACGTGATACTTTGTGATGAACAGGGAGTACCACTAGGATAGAAGCAACACTTTATGATGAACAGTGAGTGTCACTATAATTGACATGATTGATTTGCATTTTTGCAGGAGTACTTGCCTATGCTGGAGTCATGGGAGAGATTCCCATCAACTCAGAGATTGCAAGCTAAGCTGACAGTTGATGAGAGAGCTGCTATTGATGCTATGGGCTTACGCCACATTTTGTATGTGCCTGAGTTTCGGGCGAGCATGGGTTTGTTGACTACATTAGCTGAGAGGTGGCACTCTGAGACTTGCACTTTCCATTTGCCGATGGGTGAGATGATAGTCACCTTGGAAGACGTTTATAGGATTCTGTGGATACCGATTGATGGGGAGCTGATTCCTTATGATCGAGAGGGAGATAGGGAGGCCCTGAGATGAGTGTTTCAGGATCTAGGACTGGAGATGAGAGCTGAACACATGGCATGGGATACCATGACATAGACAGGACTGGCACTACCAGTAGTGCTAGGAGGAGTGATCAGTGGGTTCCTATGTCTAGACAGGGCGACACGAGGATTGGCTGTGGGTTGGGGGAACACCTTGGAGACACTAGTTACACAGCACACCGGATATGCCTGGGGACCGTGTGTGCTGGCACACTTATATTACGAGCTGCATTAGTTTGTTTATCATGGATCCGTAGGATTGGGCTGCGGAGTCACATTGCTGCAGGTATGGACCTATGAGCATTTGTCGGTTACCCAACTGATACAATTCAGGGGCAGGGGTCATGGACGCAGTTTTGTACATCTGTATGATATGATTACTTCATAGCCACGGATTGGCAGGTTGGAGTACTGGCATCAAGTCTTGGATGAGATCGACACTGTGATATGGAGGTCATACCTTGGGTGCGAGCAGTGGGAGGATGATGCAGTAGAGTTACCATACACCTTCTAGAGCAGATATCTAATTGGGCGGACGCCCTATGTATTGGAGAGGTAGCTAGTAGACAGAGTGGGTAGATAGTTTGGCAGGATTCAACGTATGCCACGGGGTTCCGGGATGTATGCTCGGACAGTTAGAGATCAAGCACTCTTTGGGCCATTATTGTCATATGATCAGGATGTGATGCAACTAGTGGAGATGGTTCCCTTGCTGTGGGATATGTGGCTGGATATTGAAGATGTAGGCATGGATGCAGAGTACACGACGTATTAGGCTGAGCATCCATTCCTGCAACTGATAGACCCAGGGGAGGCGATAGATGAAGATGGTGGTGGGGATGGAGATGATGATGGAGATGGTGGAGGTAGAGGCCGACGAAGGAGGTAGGGTGTAGTTGGAGAGAGAAGGGTGGCTCCACGGAGAGAGGGTGGGGAGGAGAGATAGGCTTGGGTGGTGAGGGGTCATGGTGGGTTGCCACTACAGGTGCCAGCAGCACAGGGTCCTAGATAGGTGCAAGGACAGGGGCAAAGGCAGGTACAGGTACAAGCACATGCACCAGTACAGGGGGAGCCATAGGTAGAGCCACAGGCAGAGGCACATGGGGTCGAGGAGGAGGAGGATGAGCTGCTTGAGCTGAGGGAGATCTGCCAGGGATACGCAGATGAGATTCAGGACCTGGAGAGGGAGACAGCTAGGCTCAGGAGGTGACTGAGGGTGACAGAGCATGAGTGGGATCAGGCTATCCAGTGCTATACTGAGGTTGAGACAACGCTGAGGGCTGGGAGGTAGGTGATAGAGGATACAAGGGCTGGATATGCCTATGTTCTATGGGTAGGGGAAGAGATAGGTTATTGGCGAGACCTCTATTATGGGGTAGTACCACCAAAGTAGCAGGCGAGGAGCTTCCGTAGACCATCGCGGATAGCGACAACTACAGGAGGGAGCCAGAGGAGATAGGCATCCAGCAGTGGGGTTATGGGTCCTCCACCACCACCAGATAGAGGGGACAAGAGGGATGATCTTGGGGCGAGTCCTTCTAGGGCTCAGACTCCATCGAGGCTAGGCGGCTCTGAGGGAGGGAGTTCATCATAGCCGTAGAGGGCTCCCTATGTAGCAGTGTGTTGTACCATTTTGTATTATGATGTAGACACCTTTGAGTGATTGTAGCCATATGATTTTGACATCATTGTATCATGACACTTTATATATATATATATATATATATATATGAGATGATTCATCTTTGCGGTAGCTATATGCATGTGTACCTATGTGATGAGATGTTTCATGATGTATGTTTCTATGATATGGATGCAAATATGATGCAATGCAATATTTTTATTCTTTTATGTTTTATATATGTTATGCAAATGCAAATGTGAATGTATGAAATGCAAATAATTATTTACATGATGAAAATGTAAAATGTGCTAAATATGTATTGTGTGCAGGATGTGATGCATTTGGAATATCTATATGTATATATGAAATGCTAATATGTGGTAATGCAGGTGCAACTACATGAAATGCAAATATTTTTGGCGTGTCATTATACTCAGTCATGTGATAGTAGGCTACACAGACTCAAGAAGGACGATGGAGGTCAATCAAGAAAGGGGGATGGAAGATAGAAGATATGAAAGTGAAAGAGCTTCTTGTGCGTTATCATCATTGAGCTTTATTATGGCAAGTAGGTTATGACAATCGAGGCATATGTTTGACCCAGAAAATCATTATATCTATTTGCATGGAGATAAGACAGTTGCAAACAAGGACTGCCCCAATTCACACTAGACTCACAGTGTCCTCATATCCTTGGACAAGTCATAGCATTACTAAGAGACAATCCACAGACAACAAAAGAAAAATAGGTGACAATACCCCATCCTCGCCTCTCTAGTCAAAGACATCCTGGAGATAGAATCTCTAGTTAGAGACATCCCAGAAAAGCTAAAAGACATGTCACCAAAAAGATTAAAATCAAAAGAAAACAAAGACTCGACACCAACATCCACTGTAGTCCTCAAGTTTAGTGTCTCTTGTCACTTGTATAAGTCTTATTTGATTGTGGTCACAATGTTTACTTAAGGATAGATAGCACTGAACCATAATGTTGTCTAAGTCTGTTGAAAGATTTGATTTGTTGAAGCCCATTGTTGCTATTGTGTCTCATCTAAAACTGACTAAATCCATGCAACTAATACTTTATTGCGGAGAAGATGAAACTTTATTGCAGACTGGCGATGCAAATGCTCCTGTATTGTGGATTGTGCGTGTATAGACTGAAGAAAGATGGAAGAAACTGTACTCCTCAAAACATACGATGCTCTCAGTTCCACACCCATTACTAGACGTAGGATTTGCCTTAGCCACAGATAGGAGCTGATTTATTATAGATTGAAATGAGCAAAAAGGGGGTTTATTATGAATGGCTAACCAATCTTGGGTAGATCAATGACAAGCCATGATGGGAATGGGTAAGTTTATTATGGATGAATAGGTCGTGAGTGTGTGCAAAGTGAAAGATGAAATGGAGTCCTGAAGGAGGGAGGAGCAATGTCTCTACGCATGGCACTGGTGACCCAGTTTTCACCATGGTACTTGCCCAGGGCACCACAAAAGTGGTTTTCACCGTTGGACGAAATTATTTCTCTTTATTTTTTTGGATTTTTCAATTTTTTTTGTGTCACAAGGTGCCTGTTTGCCAGGTTTTCACCAAGTAACGATTTTTTTTGTATTTTTGAATTAGGATATTCCGAAGAGCTATGTGTAAAACCTGTGAAGGTGCATGTTGTTGATAGGATCCTTTAAAGGTTCACCCTTTGTGGTTGAGAGCTGATATGCCCCAGATTCATATGCTACTATAATGATATAAGGACCAAGCCAGTTTGGTTCGAACTTGCCCTTCTTCTCTCTGTCTTGCTGATTTTTGGGGTTTTCTCTGAGAACCAAATCGCCTACCTCAAATGTGCAAGGCTTGACTTTGTGATTGTAGCTACGACTATTCGTTGTTGATAAGCTTTGAGATGATTAAAAGCAGTTTGTCTTCGTTCATCCAATAGTTGAAGTTCTTGTAAGCGGGAGACCCTATAGTCTTCATCATTGATAATGTTTTGTAAAGAGACTTGTAAAGAGGGTAGCTCGACCTCAATAGGAAAGATAGCTTCAGCGCCGTAAACAAGTGAATAGGGTGTAGCTCCTGTAGGTGTGCGGACACTTGTGCGGTAGGCCCAAAGTGCGGGATTAAGTTGGATATGCCAATTATGGCCAGCTTCGTCGACGGTCTTTTTTAAGATTTTAAGGATTGTTTTATTAGATGCCTCAGCTTGACTGTTACCTTGAGGGTAATATGGTGTGGAGAAATGATAGGAAATATGGAAGCGGTCACAGAGTTCACGAACATCCTGATTTTTGAAAGGACGCCCGTTATCGGTGATAATGGAAACAGGAATACCGTATCGACAAATGATATAGTTGAGAATGAATGTAGCAATTTGTTTTCTAGTGACTTGCATGATAGGCATGGTTTTGATCCATTTTGTGAAATACTCTTTGGCAGTGATAATGAATTTATGACCGTTGGAGGATGGAGGGTGAATCTTGCCTATGAGATCGAGTCCCCACTGACAAAAGGGCCAAGGAGTTGCAATTGGTTGAAGTTCTTGTGCTGGCGCATGGATGAGGTCTCCATGAAGTTGACATTGCTTACATTTCCTGACAAACTGATATGAATCTTTTTCCATATTTGGCCAGTAATATCCAGTCCTGATAAGTTTCTTGGCTAAGGTAGGACCACTAAAATGTGGACCACATATCCCTTCATGTACTTCACATAACGCAATCTGAGCCTCGTCGCTTTCGAAACATCTAAGAAGAGTGCCATCTAGACCTCGACGGTATAGGACATTGGCTAAAATGACGTATCGAGAAGATTGGCGAATGAAAGTGCGACGTTGGTTATTGGATAAGTCTGGAGGAAAGGTATTATCACAAAGGTATGTGAAGATGGAACCATATAACTGGGACTCAGGACCGACGACACATATTATCTAAGTAGGAGTGATTTCATATGAAGGAACCAAAAGGTTATCCACCAAGAAATCATAGTGGGTCTCATTCAGAGATAGATCAATTAGTGAAGCAATTGTAGCCATGGCATCTACGGCTCGATTCTACTCTCTTGGTATCTGCTCAAAGTCTATCTTTGTGAAATGTTGTTTCAGGTCATCCACCATTCTTTTGTAAGGCATTAATTTCTCATCCTTTGTTTGGTAATCATCAGTTTCTTGACGAATTACAAGTTGAGAGTCCCCAGAAATACGAAGTTCCTGGATCTTTTATTGAACTGCTATTCGTAATCCAGTTGCTAATGCCTCGTATTCTGCTATGTTATTAGTGCAGGGAAATGATAATCGATATTATTTTGGTATAGAATCCCCTTGAGGAGTTATGAAGAGAATGCCAGCTCCTGCCCCATGCTGTGTGTATGAGCCGTCAAAGTATAATTACCATTGCTTTGCATGTGACACTGTTAAAATGGATTCATCTAGAAATTCTGAAATTAGAGGAACATCATCTATCATGGGGGCATCTGCTAACTGATCTGCGATGGCTTGTCCTTTTATTACTTTTCTGTCCACATACTCGATGTTGAATTCACTCAGGATCATTACCCATTTGGCTAGTCGCCCAGTAAGCGTTGCTTTATTGAGAAGGTATTTCAATGGACCGATCCTTGCAACCAACTTCGTCTTATGAGTTAGCATGTAATGTCATAATTTCTGCGAAGCAAAGACCACAATGAGACATGCACACTCAATTGGTGTGTAGTTTAGCTCATATCCCACCAATGTGCGATTGATGTAGTATACTGCCTTTTCTTTACCCTCAACAACTTGTTGTGCTAAGAGTGCCCTCAGTGCTGTTGAAGTAGCTGATATGTATAGTAATAAAGGCTGATCTGGAACTGGTGGCATAAAAAATGGCAGATTCAGAGGATAACCTTTGAGTATTTGGAAAGCCTGTTGACAATTATCATCCCATTTGAATTTGATGTTTTTATATAGCAAGTGCTGAAAGGGATTATATTTATCTGCAAGTTGTCCTATGAATCTTCGTATGGATTGAAGTCTCCCTTGCAAAGATCAAAGTTGACTGATGTTTCATGGTGGTTGCATCTCTAGGATGGCCTTAACTTTTTCTGG
Organism: Cryptomeria japonica; assembly: GCF_030272615.1. Taxonomy (NCBI): domain Eukaryota; kingdom Viridiplantae; phylum Streptophyta; class Pinopsida; order Cupressales; family Cupressaceae; genus Cryptomeria; species Cryptomeria japonica. The sequence continues at coordinate 890,076,225 of NC_081407.1, read as the reverse complement.
ATCGGCTTCAATTCCTCTTTTTGACATAATGAATCCCAGGAGCTTCCCAGAGGTTACTCCAAAGACACATTTCTTGGGGTTCAATCTTACTTTATATTTTTTCCAACTGATCAAAGATGACTGAAAGTATGTCCAAATGTGTATCTCTGTCTATTGATTTGCCCAAGAGGTCATCAACATAATCTTCCATAGTAACATGCATGAGATCATGAAAGATAGTAGTCATGGCTCTTTGATATGTAGCACCTGCATTTTTTAGCCCAAAGGGCATGACATTTCAGTAGAAAGTTCCCCAAGGACAAGTGAATGCTATTTTGTGCTGGTCTTTGATGCAATTTTTATTTGATTGTAACTAGAGAATCCATCCATCAAGGATAACATCGCATGACCTGCTGTGAGATCGACAATCAAGTCAATATTTGGTAACGGAAAATCATCCTTAGGACAAGCTTTGTTGATGTCTCTAAAATTTGTACATATTCTGATGTTACGATCTAGTGTACTGACAAGCACTAAGTTGGAGATCCATTCAAGATAATCAATTGGGCGTATGAATCCGACATCCAATAATTTCTCAAGCTCTGCTTTGACTAATAATGCCACTTGTGGATGCATCTTTCTTAATTTTTGTTTCATTTGTTTTGCCCTCGGTTTAACTGTCAAATGGTGCATTACCAAATCCAGATCCAATCCAGGCATATCAACGTATGACCATGCAAAGTTGATTTGCCGTTCCGTGAAGAAACTTATGAATTTTGACCTTTCTGACTTTGTCAAAGATTGAGCCAGGAATATGTTGTGTGGAACTTCTTCTGTACCAATGTTTGTTTTGATAGTCTCCTCTACCAACATGGATTACTTTTCCTCGTATGATGCTGGGAGAATGTTGAGCCTTCCATCTTCGGGTGCCTCAGAGAGGTTTTCACCCTCAGATACATCCTTTATTTTTACTTTTTTGGGGTCAGATAGCACCACAGTGTGGTTTTCGCCATAAGACCCTTGGTTTGTTTTTATTTTTATATTTTTGCGACTAGAAGGTCCGACACCCTTACCAAAATATGCCACGCTGTTGAGTTCTATAGTGTATCCCTCTTTATTGTTCCCAGGGGGAATATCCTCTCGTATGCCAATGTAGTCAATAAGGGCTTCATCATTTTGGAATGTGTCAAACTGTGCAGGTCCTTCATGGTCCCAGTCAATAAGTTGGTGGTGGACAAGGGGAAGGCCTTTGATGTCTTCAAAGTTAGCAGGGTTAAGAGTGAAGATGCAGTTATATTCAAGTATGTTGAGGTAGTTATCGAGGTCATCATTGGCACTCTCCTCATCAGTCTCGATCATGAACAAATCCAAATTATTATCACTAGTAGCACATTCCGGGACAGGTGTTCTCATTCTATGTGATTTCAACCTAGGACCTAGAGGCAAAGACTATATGGGATCTTCTGGGGTTGTTTCTTGACCAATTTTGAATTTCCTATTAAATTACTCTTCTTTTTTTGGTTCACTTGGTTCTCTGAATGTCTCGGTGAGCTCATAGTCACTGGAGGATTTGTCTAAACCCCATTCCCATTCATTGGAGTCTGTGGAATAGCGATTCTCTTGTTGAATCTTGGCAGCTTTGATTTGTAATGCTTCTTCTATCCTTTGAGTGTGGACCTTGGAAGTCATGAAGCCAAGTCCTTTCGAGCATTCCTTTTTGAATGTCAATTCAGGTTGTAAAGGTTCAATGATGCCTTCCTTTCTTAACCCAAGAGGGCTTTTGCCATCATACCCAAATTTTTGTAGAATCTTGAACCCTTTGCCATACTTCTCACATGGTATAATGATGTGATTTTGTGTATCATTTTCAAGGTCTTTGTAAAGCATTTTGTATAAGTCTTCCTCTTCCAGTTCACCCCATCTTTGAAAGATAGTAGGGTCCCATTTGAGTATAATGATAGATACCTGCTTATTAGGATGTGGTCTTCCATATTCTTTTGGTGAATTCATGACTTGTTGTAAGTACATGGTCTGATTCAAAGTGTATTCACCCATAACCTTGTCCTAGAATTTACCCTTAAGTTCACCTTGTTTTGATGTCGAAGGATTTAATGACTCAGGATCAATGTATGCAGAAGAAGGAACAACTTCGTGATTACTGGGAATGATGGTCTTAGTTTTTGGTCTCAAGTTATTGCAATATATGAATGAATTAGGATCTCCATTAACTGTTATTTCAACTCCATTGTGAGGAAACTTGATGCATTGGTGATATGTAGATGGGACCGCCCTCATTTCATGAATCCAAGGACGTCCCAAAAGTATGTTGTATGTGAGATCTAAATCAAGGACTTGGCAAACCAAATCCTTTGTAACTGGCCCAACTTTGAGAGGTAAGGTGACTGTACCCTTGGATGAACGCTCTTCATCATCATATGCCTTGATGGTAATTTTATTTTTAGAATTCATAGCTTTATCAGAATATCCCAATTGTTTAATAGTGCTCAATGTACAAATGTTTAGAATAGCTCCTCCATCTATCAAGACTTGCTTTATTTGATGTTTGTGTAGGAAGGCTTCAATGTGTAAAGGTGCATTATGTGGTTGACTTACAGAGGCGTCATCGGATTTTGTGAATGTAAGGGAGTGTGGAATGGAAAGGTATCCCACCATGGCTTGAAACTGGTCCATGTTCAAATCAGTAGGAATGGCAGTGTCTCTCAAAATTTTGTCAAGAATACCTTTATGTGCAGGGGATATGTGTAAGAGCTCAAGGATGGAGATAAGTGCAGGTGTTTTCCCTAACTATTCTACAAGGTTGTATTCAGGCTTGGTTGATAAGGAAGCGGTGTTTTTAGCTAGAACACCTTGCAAAGTGAATTTACCTCGACGGGTTGTAGCATGACATTCAGAGGTAGGTTCGGAAGAAGATCCAACGCCTTTCAGAACGATCTTGGGTCTCTAGGTAGAATTCTCAGGGGTTTTGTCCTTGATGATAATGGTAGAGACATAATTGTCCATCGAGATGTGATTGATAGTTGAATCATAGTTGTAGGATGCTCTGGTATAGTTGGTTTGATCATCTGTGGTTGCAGCTTTTCCCTTGTCATGTTTTGGGAATGGTTCCTTAAACATTTCATGTTCTTGATTGGATGAGTGTCCTTCAATCTCAATGTCACCTCTATCAATGAGATCTTGTATGACGTTCTTCAGTCAGTGACAATTTCCTATTTTATGACCCTTTCTTTTATGGAATTCACAATACTCATCATCATTCCACCAATTTGGTTTGACCTTTGGCTCATATGGTGGAAAATCTGGGATTGTGATTACTTTGTTTGCCACTAGCTTCTTGAAAACTGACTCAAGTGGTTCTCCCAATGGGGTATACTTCCTTCGTGATCTAGAAGTTGTTTGAGTATTCACCTGATTGTTTGTAGAGCTTGATCCCAAAAAAACTATTTTGGGTCGCACTGTATTGGCATCAACAACACCATCATTGACTGTGTTCTTGTTTTTATTCCAAAATCTTGGCTTGTCTTTTCCTTTGAAGTCGTCTTTGTTTTCCTTGAATATCTTAATGACTCCTTGTTCAATTAGGACCTTTTCTGTCGCTTAGCCTTCTTCAATGACGTCCTTGAAGGTGGACAAACAAGCTTTCCTTAGATCATAGCCAAATGTCTTTGTTAACATTCTGGGTGAACATCTCTACCATTTGTTTTTGTGGAATTTCACAAGAGCATCTGCTGGCTAGATTTCTCCATCTTTGTAAAAATTATGCAAAAGACTCTTCGTCTTTTTGCTTGGTGTTGCACAAGGTAGTGACTGATATGTCTATCTCTATGTTGTAGGAGAAATGTTGGATAAATGCCTCTACTAAGTTACCCCATGACTTAATTACAGGTGGAAGTTGGGAGAACCATTCCATAGCTTGATCACCTAAGCTTTATGGGAATAATCTCATCAAATATGTCTCTTCTGAAGCTACCTCAATGCAAGCTATGAAAAACTATCTTATGTGTGCCTTAGGATCTCCTTTTCCTCTGTACTTATCAAACTTAGGTGTCACAAAGTGTGTAGGAAAAGGAGGCATTGGAATGCTCTTGTCAAATGGATAAGGACATATGTCTCTCATTGTGTATGTTGGCTTCGGTGTATTTATGTCCTCCATTTTCTTTTGCAAGTCCCTGATTTGTTGTTCCAACTTGCTCTTAGGTGGAGATCTACTTCTTGGACCATACCTCATGCCTAAACCACCAAGTGGAGGAGGAGCATGTTGCATATACGGATGATATTGATCATACACATGTTCATATGGAGGAGGTCTATAGTGATGCTGCGTATATGGACCACTTGGTATAGAGTCATGGTGGGGAATGGAATATCTGCTTTGTCCATGTATACCATACTCTATAGGAATGTCATGAGTTTGTTCTAGTGTGTTGCCCCCAAATTTGACACGAGGTTTCTTTGTGTCCAAATTTTGAGTATGCCTTTGAATATCCAATTGCTTTGGTGGTTGGTCCTTAGCATTGGTATGTGATTGAGCATATTTTGCTGCATAAGACTTCCATAATGGTCTGCGAAGGTGAGTATCATATGCTTGACCATGTGTGTATGGGACCTCTGGTTTTTGAAACAAAGATGATGGTGATTCAGGCACAAGATGTGGTCCTCTATTGCCTCCACTATTAGGCCTCCTTTGATCCATGTTGGAGTGAGTTTGTTGGAAAGGTCGATTTTCCATTATTTGAGACATGTCAAAATCATGAGGTATTTTGGCTCCACTTTGTGCCATCATATGTAAGAAATATTGTCTATCCCTCCTCATTATTTCCTCAACCAATTGATTGAAATGGGGATTCATAATGGTGTCTTCCACTTCTGCTGAATGTACTGAAATGTTCTCCATATTGTCATTGTGTGTATCATTGTTGTTTATAGTGTCCATATGCTCAACATTTGGAATGTTTCTATAGGTATCCATGTCAGGTAATGTAGTATGATCAGAATTGAAAAAGATATCATTGTCATACTCATAGGAACTCATGTTTGTGGACTCTTGAGCCTCTTTAACTTCTCTCCTAGATTTTTGGGAACGAGTTTCAACCATGAACTAGGTATTGACCAAGATGTGTGAGACTAGATGAAAATGGAAAGAGTATGGAAGACCAAGAGTTGGATGGAATGTAAATGAATCTAATGTTTACTTGCAATGTCCAAAGTGTAAGACCAAGTATGTATGTAGTAGAGTAGGTGTGGCTTCCAAAGAGAGGATAGTTTCTCTTGATGAGGTAAGTTGACCTTGACTCTAAGTAAGACCAAATGAGACCCAAAGGTGATAGACCTTGATGAGGGACCACTTAGTAAAGTGTTGTTGTATGTAGTGTGTTGACAAAGTATGATGAGGACAAGCAAGTGACCTTTTGACTCAAGTTTAGACAAATGTGAATGTAATGTAAGGTGTAAAGCAATGATGGACTTTGTGAGACCCAAAGACAGGTTGAATGCTAGATGAAACCCTGGAGAAATAATCTAAGAAGCTCAAAAAGTCTGAAACTGACTGTGTTTGTTTGCTGGATTGTAAAAGTTTTTCAATTCTGAACACAGATGTGCCTGTATACTGCACAAACGTGATTTCCTGACACAGACGTGGTTTTGTTTAACATAGACGTGGTTCTGTTTAACACAGACGTGAGTCTGAGATTTTGTAAATGCAATGTTGATTCTGAGAACACAAATGCATTTTTGCCCTTCACAGACGCAGTTATATGACACAGACGCGTTTCAGCAAAATTTGTGCAATTTTTTCCAATCTGTGAAGTTGCTTTATTGTGACCAAATCTGAATGTTTGACTGTTTTTTCGTGACAAGATGACACAGTGTTGATGAGGACTCAATGTTTGCAAGTGTCTAGACAAAAATGACTCAAAGAAAAGTGCGTTGTTTTATGTAAAATTGTTTTGCATACACTTGAAGACACAAAAGACACAATGTTTTGCTATTTGGTCTTGAATGTTTGAATGTTTAAAATAAGTCAAGCACAATTATTATGGCTGGCCAAGACAATAGTTGTTGATCCCACATGGGGTTTTACCCCCGAGGCTACGCTATTCAGAGTGGATACTTAGATGCTTGACCCCACTGGCTCCACCCTCGACACTCACTTCTCGGGGCAGCCAAGAATCAGTCCCCACGAAAACTCCTCGTGGTGAACTTTGTATCTCTACTAAGAACCGTATGTGTGTGGGCCGCTACCAGAGGTTTGACCTCCTGCCCCAACAACTAGAAGGATTTTGGCTTCTAAAACAAAGAGGTGCTAGTAAGGGCATCCACTCATGTGGCCATACATGCGACACTTTCAACTCTATAAATATAGAAGGCTCCTAGTCGGTATGGGTTACGCCATACAAATGATCAAATAAATTTGATCAAACGGGTTTATGGGGAGACATAGTGTCGGTATGAACTAATCAACACACATTATTCATAGTTTTCACCATGAATACAACTATTTATAGTGGTTTGGAAGAAGATGGCTTTTCTTTTGCTACCACTTGGATCATTCTCTCCTCACTAGTAGTCCTAATGACCACACGGGGAGACAGGCCCTCTAGAGATTAAACAAAAAGAGCCTATTGCTCAAGACGCAAAAGACAATGATTCAATTTTAGTGCACCAATTGAAGTGTTTGCTAGTCTATGAAAACAAGGCACACAATAAAGATCAAAAACCCTTGCCAAGGTCCTACAACAAAGATTTGTTAGTAGTTTGGATTGTTTGAAATAATCACCCCTTTCTGTAAACACTCAAGTTAGGTAAATTTTAGATCCAAAAGACTTTGTGAAATAGGGGCCTTCGACAAAATGATTTTGCTTTCAAGACAAGCTGCACCAATTTTGTTAGCTAGATCTGAAAAATGTTAGCTTAAAATAAATCAGATCTGAAACATTAAATGCAAGACAAAATGGACACAGACGCGATTTCGCAACATAGACGCGATTTAACACCTCACAGACGTGATTCCACAACATAGATGCGTTTCTGCAAAAAATGCAAAACAAAAATCCTGCAAGACATAGACGCGATTAAAATGATCACAAACGCGATTAGATCTCACAGACACGATTAAAGTGCCCACAGACGCGATTCGGGAACACAGACGCGATCCTGCAATCTGCAAAAAAAAAGTGAAATAATGTCGAAGACGCAGACGCGATAGAAAATAAAAAAATGTGATTCGAAAGTATGCAAATGCGAAAATGTCGAAATGTTGCTGGAAATGTCAGATCTGCAACTTCAAAACACAAAATCTGCAACAAAAGATGTTAAATGCAAAAGGGACAAGAGTCCCACTGGGCATGCCAAAATGTTTACGGTGAAAATGGATAACAAAAATAATGAAAGACTAAATGAATTCAACCACAAAACCCTAGCCTAACAGCAACAAAGATCCACCATAACATATGAAGATTACCTAAGACAATGCAAATCAAATGAAATCACAAAGATTATGCCATCACATGTCCAATAGGGTTTGACTCTCCATTCTTCCTATCTCCATTGATCTTGCTTGATATATTTGCTCTCAGATTTTATGTATGCACAAGAGCTCAACAAAGAAGGAAAATGTGGTTGCAAGTAGGATCGCGTATGAAAAATGTAGTGTAGTCAATTGATCAAGTAGTTAGTTAGGGTTTGATAATGAAGGAAGCATCTCCTTATATAGAAGACACCATAAGAAATGGAGGGATAAGATTGAGAGGTGTAAAAGGAGGTCAGCTATGATTAGAGGGTAGGTAAAAAAATAATAAAATAATAAGAGGGTAGGTAGTGTAGGAATTAAGAGATGAATGACATGAGTCATGGGTAGAAAAGGTTAATGAATTAATTAAATAAATAAAGATTCATTTAATTAATAGAAGAAGTGGGACCAATTAAATAAATAAGATATTTATTTAATTTAGGAAAAGGGTAATTTAAATAAATAAATGTATTTATTTAAATGAGAAATAAGGCTAGAAGAGGATAAATGAATTAATTAAATAAATAAATATTTATTTAATTAATAGAAGAATTAGGCTTAGATAATTAAATAAATAAAATATTTATTTAATTAGACATGACAATTTTAGGTGTCTACACTTATTACGAGAGAGGAAAAGCAGGTAAAAATCACTAGAGAGGACAGGAAAAACTCACCTTCACAGTTGAGAGCAATCAGACGACTACCAACAAACAAACCTTCTATCCAAGAAAAGTAACTTCGCAGCAATGAGGAATAAATTTTAAGAGAATTAATCCCTTCATACCTTATAGAAAAAGCAATGATATGTACTTATTAAGTGCATTAATTCCAATCGTCAGTTGAAATGTGCTGAGCTTTTGGATTGGACATCGCACGCATGCATTGAATGCATGACGACATTTTTGAAGTAACCGCTAGTTCCCAAAATGATTACTTGCCTCGAAAACTTAAACAATTGACGTCACCCGAGATACAGTTCAATCTTCATCATATTTGGCAATAAGTGCACCATCATGTCTTTTAGCTCATGGGACCCACCTGATTTGAACACGCATGAACAATCTGAACTGACTTCACTGAAGTTCAAGTAATTCAAGGCGTACACTGCACCAAGAAAATTCTCTTCTGAAAGGATTAACTATGTTAAGTGTTGTTAACCCTTTGAACCGCATTGAACATGCTGAACACCCCCGAACCATTTGAACTAGGTTCAAAGAGTTCATAGTCTGGAGAGAGATGCTATAACACATCACCGAACACGACCATTAGAAGAACCACTATAAAACACTTTGAGTGAATGTTACTATGAAAACCTCCTAGACACCTAAGAACCCGCGAAACCTAAATGAACATTATGAACCTGCTTCAAAAAGGTTCAATGAGTTCACGAGGTTCAAACTGATCATTAAAACTTGATGTTTCAGATTAAAAGACAATCTACAAATGGATTAAGGATTGGACCGAGGAATTCCAAAAAAGATGAGGACTTCAAATTAAATTTTATAGGGTGATTTACTCCTGTTATGAAGGATGAATGACGAGGTAACAAGTCTGAATCTTTTTGTAAGTCAGTGAGACGTCCCTAAGGGTTGTAGCCTTCTAGACAAATATTATTTGAGCAGTGAGCTTTAGGCAGTGTGCCTTAATGCATGTGCATTCCCCATTGTAATATTTTCACATACTATTGCAGAGTATCATCTTACTATGGGTAGGTTCCCACCATGGTTTTTCCCTTAACCGTGTTTTCCACATCAAAATCTTGGTGTTGTGTGTTGTGCTTTCAATTTGCCTATATGTCTTATTGTTGTTGTTTATGTTGGCATTATGGATGAATTTATTATGTGTTGCATTGATCAGAGAGTTTTTTAGTGGTGAATTTTCGCCAATTGGTGAATTCCGTGCGAATAGTCCGGGGCAACATCGTTGTCAAATCGCCCGGAATTTCAGGGTTAATGGTACACTATAGAATCTGGCTTTGCCATTGACCACACATCGTCGACGTGCATGCCCTTAATATTCATCTAGAATCACTCGGATGTGGGTATTAGATCACCTCCATTATTCACTAGCAATAGTAAAACGACCACGTACCCAGGACCTAATTCGCCAATGGTAAATTAAATGTTCATTGCACGCATCAGCCAAATTCGCCAATATCAATTAAAACATTATAAGCATTCGAGGACCCATTTCGCCTGACTTAAATTAAATCTTTAGTGCACGCACACGCAATTCACCAAAAATGCAATTAAGTTAAATGTTTATTGGCAATTGCAACACCCGGGTCCTGCGTAATTCGCCAGAAATGCAATCATGGATTGCTATAAATACACTCTTTCTTACAATTTGTTCGTGTCTGATTAGTAAATTGGGAGCTCTCGAGTCTCGATTCACATTCTGCAAATTGAATTGGAAAGTCGAAGTTCATTGTAGGGTGGAGGGCCAGAGTTACAATCCTGCAACACAGGTCCAGGCATTCCTGATTCCTGATTCAGAGAATTGAGAAGGCATAAAGGTGAGTAATCATTTCTTCATACTTGATAGTATTAGTTTTAACTTTTAATTCGTAGTGAGAGGTCAAGACTCAAGATGTCACAGTCAGACATGGGTGAGACTCCTCAGGGTGGTGAAGGGATTGAGATGTCACACAAGGGTGAGACTGAGACTCCTCAGGGTGCTGAAGGGATTGGGATGTCAGACAAGGGTAAGACTCCTCAGGGTGGTGAAATCGAAGGGATTGAGAGGCCATCAAAACTCCCAAAACTTAAACTTAAAGATACTACCACAAAGTCTTTCTTTGGAATTGGCAAAGTTTCTGGTCCATCAACTTCTGCAGTTGCAGAAGCCATTCACAATAGCTCACCACCACCACAAGGTGGGATTGTCATTGAGTTAAATGCATCAAATGAGGATGACAATACCGAAATGACAGAAGATGTTCTAAGGGATACACACAATGAGATAATTCACTTGGATGCAAATGCTAGTACTAAAGATGATGTTGGTAGGAAGAAAAGAAAAAGGAAAGTAAAACTGGGGCGAGAGTGGGAGATGACAAGGAGTTTTAAGATTGATTGGGTAGAAAAGTACCCATTCATTAAACTAGTCTCAAACAATGATGAACAACCAACAATATGCAGGTGTAAGATTTGTAGCTGGAAAACTAAAAGAGAGAAGAAGATGCAGCTAAAGCTTGACACCATAGAAAAGCATAGTGGTAAGGTTTATGAAAAACAGATCATAGAAGGAAAGAAAACACGAGTAGTAAGATGGAAACCAAAGGAAGAATATCTTCATGTTAAGTATGCCGCGAAATATGAAGAGCATAACCACAAAACAACACTGATTGGTAATAGTGGATTTGGAAATACAATCAAGGTTGGGCTTGAACATGCAGCGAAAGATGCAAACCTGGCAAAGACTGTTCAGATAAGTGTTGTTTTTCATATTCTGTCGAGAGGGCGTCCTATGAAAGATTTCCCAGAATTTAGTAATTTATTATCTTTTTTGAATGTTCCTCACTATCCTATGTCATATTGGTCAATAAATGTTGGGTGGGAAATGGCAAACTGTCTCGCTGAGGTGGAAAAGCAAAATTTACAAGAGTGTAAAAGAGTCAAATTTCATTTCATTATCCATAGATGAAGTTACTGCGGTAGATAACACTGCTTGGGTTTGTATGCATGTGTATACCGTAAAAGAACACATCCGCCAAACTCATCTACTGTGTGTTCATAAAATGAGGGGCAATTCAACAACAAAAAAATTATATTTGGAAGTTAAGAAAGCTTTGAATGAAATTGTTGGTATGGATGACTTGACAATTGCCAAGAAGTTGGTGTGTGTTGGAGCTGCAGTAATGCAAGCTCAAAGGATCAGTCTTTGCGCAAGATTACAAACTAGTATTGCACCATACATGGTTGGAATTCACTACATGGCCCATCGAATGAATTTAGCATATAGAATAGTAAGCAATTTCCCTACAGTGTCAAAAGTTGAAGATCTGGTCCACGAGCTCCACTCATACTTCTTTCAAAGTCCTAAACGTTTTGTAGAATTTTAGATTTTTGCTGAGGGAGTAACAGGAGGAAACAAGCTTCTCAGGGATGTTGAGACTAGATGGATCTCCTTGCATGGACCAACAGAATGAGTTCTAACAGAATATCAATCCTTGATCGGACTAATGTATGAGCAACACCTCATAGTAGACAAAGCTCCTGATCTCTTACATAAGTTAAGTGATATAGAGACTCTGTTAACTTTAACTAGTCTTCTCCCCATGCTGGATTCAATGAACAAACTTGTTAAGAAAGCCCAAGATAGAACTATGTATATCAATGAGTATAACACTCTACATAAAATGACATGCTTGAGCCTAGATGGTCTATATTAAGATCTAACAGGGCGAAGCCCAAATTTTTTTAGGTGGCAGATAATTACAGATTTGAATCATGCTGAATTTTTTTTACATTTCAATACAAAAAATGAGTTATGTGTCTTTGTAAAAGGATTTTAGATACCAATGCACCAATCTAAGACGGGCAAGCGAGGCAGAGCACTACCAGTTAAAAAGGAAGATTTTGACAGGATTGTTAAATCTGTTAGTGATAATTTGAAGTCTATTGCATATGAATTTTCAACTGAGATTCGTGAAAGATTCCCTCAAGAAGAAATAATTGAAGCCATGGGTTGTGTGTATCCTCAATTTTGGCATTCAATTGGAGATAATCCAAATGACGCAAAGATGTTTCATAAAAAACTAGAGGAATTGATATTGACATTTTCAAAAGATGTATATTGCAATGGACAACCAATAGAAGGAATTTTAAATTTAGACCATCTTAAAAACAAGGTAAACAGTTTGCATTGCTTATGAATCAGCAGTTAGTTAACTTGGAGAATCTATTTGAACCTGGATCAATCACAAGGCTTTGGAAAATGATAGATCAAAGTGAAGCATCGTGTATTGCAGTACCAGAATATTTGAAACTTGCTGATTTATGTCAAACAATGATATTGGGGTCGGTGGAAGATGAGAGAGTTTTCAGTGCATTAGGGCTTTTGAAATCAAAGATCAAAAACAAATTAGACAAAAATTTGGAAACTTGCTTGAGGTTGTTTGTAACCCAATATAATGTTAGAGATTTTCCATATGATAGGGCACTAGCAATTTGGAATTCCATGTGTGAAAGATGAGGGTTGTGCAACACTTTAAAAGCTGGTGGTGCTACTGCTAGTGCTAGTGCTGAGACAAATGATGGATCACAAACTCAGAGTCAGCATGAAGACGAAGAAATTTTTGAATACCCGACTCAGAATGAAGATGAACTTGTTAGTACTAGTCAGTTTCCGGATCTTGAGTCCATTTGGGATATAGAAGTCTCGGAGTGAGTCACTGCAGTGAATTATTAGTCAGTTTATAGGTATTTATAGCTATACTACAGTTCTTGAGTCATATTACAATTTCAATTTACAAAATTGCAATACTATAGTTGTTATTGATGATTTTTGATATTGTAGTCCTTGAATTTGTCAATCACAACGTATACTTATTTCATATTTTTAATTGTGAATTTGAATTATTAGTAAACAATTAGAATTTATTTTCTGAATTATTAGTAAACAATTGAATTATTATTAAATTGGTATTTGGTTCCACATTATGTTGAACATGAAATGCAACAATTTGTGTCACAAGATCCATAAAATTATTCATATTGCATAACTGTTACTACTAGAACCTTTCTACTGTTCTACATTAAATGCTTAACATGATGTTCATGGCGATTAGGGTTTTGTGTTTGTTTTTTTGTCTTAGTTGGCTAGTAAATTGAAGTTGTTGTGTGTTGAAAATCTAAGTTGTCCTCTCTTTATTTGTCCATGTCAACGTCAAGTGTGGTCAAACGGTTGGTCAGACATTGAGACATGTTTAATGTTTCATCTCTAACTCGCAGATAAATTTCATGTTTAACGATTTAAGTGGCGAGTTAGCGAGTGTTGGTTTGGGTTTAAATCGTGAGGTCTCTAGTTTTTTGAGTGTTAGCATTTTATGTTAGCGAGCTGGAGATTGTTAATGAAATTTCTTTGGTCGTGAGGTCTCGAATTGGTTTGATGCCATGCATTATAGCCGCGAGAGTCAGCAAGTAAGTACTAAGTCATTAATGGTCTGTGTGCCACTGCTTGCACCTGTTTATGACGGTAAATTAACATAAAACATCAATTTTTGTTGGTACTCGTTGGGTCGTTGCGGTCAAGAGATAAAAAGTTTTGAGATTTTATGGTTATCGCTAGCTCACAGGTCCTTTATCATCAAGTCAGTTTAAGTCACGAGCTTGCAAGTACTTGGAGATTTTAGTTGTCCCTACCTCGCAAGATGTTTTGCACTTGACCATTTAATGTTGTGAGGTTGCGACTGGGTGTGATTTTATGTTGTTGCAAGGTTGCGAGGTGTTAGTGGTTAAGTAATTTTAATTTGCAATCATGCGATGTGGTTGGTATTGCAGTTTAGTTGGTTTCGTCACTTGCTCACAGGTTTTGAAGTTGTTTAGCATTTTACGTTGTGATCTGGCGACATGTAAGTTTTGGTCTGATTTTGTGGTCATCGCATGCTCGCAGGTTTGTAAGTCTTAAGTCAAAAAGTGTTGCGAGCATGCGATGGCAGTTAAGTGCCTTGTTGTCGCAGGATCGCAAGGGTTTAAGTCAAGTTAAGTTTTGAGTTGCGATGAAATAAGTTATTTTGTTAGATTTGTAGTGGTCGCCAGCTCGCAGGTAAAGAAAGAATATTACAAATGTTGTTGCGAGGTTGCGAGTGAAGGGCTTGATTAAGACCAACGGTTGTCGCTGTTTCACGAGCTTCTTTGAGGATTCGTAAAAGGGGTTGCGAGCTTGCGATTAAGAGGATTTGGTAGCATTGTCACTAACTCATTAGTTCCTTTCCAAATTGTTATAATCGGTTGAGAGTGTGAGATTAAAAATGGGGATTGACACGTGGACTTGTTTGTCGGGTTCTATAAAAGTTTTGAATGGCAATCACCAATCAAATGCCACAGTAGCTAGTTCATGCAAGTGTGGCAATTAATGAGACTTGAGATAAGTGACGGTGCCCAAATACCATAATTATAAATTGCATGATCGAGCTGAGATTTTGACATTTGTATAATTGCATTAATGCATTCTATCAGTTTAATTGAATTAATGCCACACTAGCTAGTTCATGCAAGTGTGGCAAATGGCAATTAATAAGACTTGAGAGAAGTGACGGTGCCCAAATACCATTTTATGTTGTGAGGTTGCGACTGGGTGTGATTTTATGTTATCGCAAGGTCGCGAGGTGTTCGCGGTTAAGTCATTTTAATTTGCTGTCATGTGATGTGGTTGGTATCACAGCTTAGTTGGTTTCATCGCTTGTTCGCAGTTTTTGAAGTTATGTAGCATTTTAAGTTGCGATCTGGCGACAGGTAAGTTTTGGTCTGATTTTGTTGTCATCGCATGCTCGCGGGTTTATAAGTCTTAAGTCAAAAAGTGTTGCAAGCATGCGACTGCAGTTAAGTGTCTTGTTGTCATGGGATCATAAGGGTTTAAGTCAAGTTAAGTTTTGAGTTGCAAGATTGCGATGAAATAAGTTGTTTTGTTAGATTTGCAATGGTCGCCAGCTCACAGGTAAAGAAAGAATATTACAAATGTTGTTGCGAGGTTGCAACTGAAGGGCTCGATGAAGATCAACAGCTATCGCTCACTCGCGAGATTCTTTGAGGATTCGTAAAAGGGGTTGCGAGGTTGCGATTAAGAGGATTTGGTAGCATTGTCGCTAACTCGCTAAAATGTGGACTTGTTTGCTGGGTTCTGTAAAAGTTTTGAATGGCAATCACCAATCAAATAGAAGGGCATGAATTCAAATTTTGCTCGAGTACTTCAACTTTGAATTAATGCCACAGTAGCTAGTTCATGCAAGTGTGGCAATTAATGAGACTTGAGAGAAGTGACGACGCCCAAATACCATAAATTGCATGATCGAGCAGAGATTTTGTATAATTGCATTAATGCATTCTATCTTTGAGGCAATCCAGTGAATTGAGCTCTGCAACAACGTTAGAGAATTCAGAGTGTTGGATGTGGGAAAATTTTAGAAAATTGGTTAAGTTTTTCTCCTGTAGCTAAAATGAGCCAGGCGACGAGTGGAACTGGATGTTCCAAGCCCAAGCCAAGGCCACGACAAGTGGAGGACTTGGAGGTTCCAAGGCCAGTGCCACTAAGGAAAAGATGGTTAAGAAATACAAAGAAGAATTTGTAGATTTGTTGTCAGGGACTTCCGTTGCTTTGAATACAAATGATTTGGCATGGAAAGATTTATGGAGCCAATGCAGAAACCCTACCACACTTAATATGACTGGTTCTGCTCTGTTTCATTATTTCTGGAATAATAGGGCTAAGGGTGTCCCGATGTCAAACCCTTGGGATTTAAATATGGCAAAGTTAATTATGCCAAACATTTATGTTGATGTGGATTTCATCAAAGAGTTGGCCAAACACTATTGCCCAGTATCTAGGGTAATCAAAAGAAAGAACTAGTCTGCCCTAGTTTCAATTAACAGAGCTAGCTTTGTTAAAGCTTTCCAGATTACTGGTGTTGCATGTATAGATATAGATTTCGAGCGGATTGCAGAGGATTATGACAAATAAAAAGGTGTTATCAAGAAGCATGCAATGCCCAAATACATGCCTAGGGTGAATAGGAAACCGGTTATAATTCCAGAGAGTATCGAACCACCATTTGACATCACACCTTTGCACCATTATATGCATTGTACAATCTATGGATTATGCAGAGTGTTGAGTTTTGATGGAGATTCAACAGTGTCAGTTGAATTATTGATGATGGCTATAGAAATTCAACACCCAGATGTTAACAAAGATTATGCTTATGTGGGCTATGTGGTTGAACACATTCATAATGCTCTAGTTGAAATTCAGAGTGGTGCACCCAGCCCTACATTCAAGCATTATTCATTGTTGATGCATTTAATCTTGTTCTATAATGTTGAGGTCATGGATAAAGAATTGGAGCTTTTCAAAGAAGAATTGGGTGTCTTAATGCCAATACAAAGATGGACCCAGGTTTGGGACAGTAGTTCTCCCCATTCTTCTTTCCTTTTCTTTGAAAATTGGATTGTTTCGCCAATTATGGAAATGCTAGGAATAAATAGGGAACGATTGTCAATTAATGTTAGGAGAGTTTTGAGACCTTACCAGTATGTTCCAAATTGGTCTATTTCACATAACTGGGGGGAATTTTATTTTTTTGATAACTTTACTGTGATCAGAGTCTATCGGTGTCCTCAGCCTCCCCATATTTTACCAAAATTTGTTCCAATTAGGATTGCTTTTATGGAGTTTATCTGGCAATTGACCCTAGTTGAAAAAGAATACCTTGACAAACATAGGAAGGGTTCTCTTCTTCCTAGGCTTTGGGTTGCGTCTAATTTTACCATTGGTAGGAGTACCTTTGATGAAGTAAACAATCTCCTTAAACAATATAGGTTGGTTAATGTCGTGTCTAGATTCTGTGATCCTGAACAATTTATTAAACGTGCATTGCCAAAAATGACACCTTGGGCCACAATAAAGGACCATGAACCATTGGATGATGAAGATGTGGTTAGAAATTTGATGAGAAAAGATGAAGTACAAGAAAGGAGAAGAAAATGGAAAAAATTGATGAGAACTGAAGCAGAATTGAAGGTTGCTGACCCTAGTTTCTCATGTTTTTGGCCTGATAACCCTCACCTGGAGAGGACTAACAAAATGTTGAGTTTATATGAAACTCTGATGGAACAAATGCCTCAAATTCCAGAAGTAGCTGCTCAACAGCAAGACCCCCAAGATGGACATTCTACACATGGCAAGAGGCCACTTAGTGTGTCTGCTGATGATGTAGAGAGTGGGGATGAAGTTCAATCTACCCGAGTGCCAACTGCAAAGAAACAAAAAACCAATGAGGTCAGTAAAATTGTGAGGAGAGACCCTATTAGAGAAATCATTACAGAACAAGGACACTACTTTCATCAAATAAGGACACATCTCAGAGAAGCAGGGCAGAATGAAGAACAAGGAGAAACAAATGAAGCCCTTGCTCAAGGCTTTGATGAGCATGTGATGTTGTCAAAAGAGTTCATGAAAGATGATGACTTTATCAAGTCAGATGAATTTAAAAGTTTTTTGACAAGGTTGAAACAAAAACAATTAAGACAAAATCTGATCACAGAGGAAGTAAATGAAGAAAAGAAAGAGGAGACCATCAAGGCACTGTAGGAATATGATCTCTACAGGGAGCAAATATTTGTGGAATAGGCAAGACAATTGATTAAGAGTACTGGTATGATTATGATGCCTGACTAGGATATCCAGTCTATTTTTATTATTAATCAGATTAGGAAGCAAGAGGACCCAATGTTTAAAACTGAATTTGAAATTGGAGGTGTAATAAGAGGACCAAGATTTAATCCTAAGTCAAAGACACTTGCTACTTGGTCTTTGGCCTCTTCCACTCAAAAGCCCCACCTTCTAAATATCCAAGTAGAAAAGAAAGCTGACAGAATGATCTGGAACTTGCAGAACACAACTGACACAGAGGTTGCCTCATTTTTTACTCAAGTTTCTTTCATGAATTTATCAAAAACAAAGGATTTGTCAAGAAGATACACAAAAACATATACCCAATTGATTGCATTGTCTAAAAAATATGAAGAGACACTGATGAAGAAGGGCGCTCTAGAGGAAGAGTTAGTGGAGTTGAAAGAAAAAATTACAAATGAGGCCCCTCCAATACAGATTACAAAACAAGTACAAGAAATACCAGCTGATGTGACAACAAAAATGGAGGAATACACAAGGAAAACTAAAAAGCTTGAAAAGGAACAAAATGTCAAGGCTTTCTTTGTTGTGTCAGGAATTCTAAAACACAGGATTAATGTATTGAAAAGAAAATTGATGGTAGTGCATGATTTGCACATTTCTTTGAAAGAGGCAAGTAAAACATCCTCTGAGGCTGTCGCTTTTCTTGGACCTTTGTTCAATGTTTGGTCAGGAAGAAGCATATTAATGGATAAGCTAGATATTGCAATGATGTATAGTGACGAGTTCCCTCCCAAGATCAGTGACACTAAAGACATGGTGGAGGTAATGAATGTAGCTTATGCATTTTTCATAGGGAAGGATGTGCTAATAAATGAAAAAATTGCAGACATTTGGGGAAGGGTATGGTAAATTTGTGCCTTCAATTTATGGTAGTAATGGAGATTTGAAATCAGTTTCTGATTGGACCAGGGAATTTGATTTGATTATGAAGCAAGAAGAAATAATCAAGCATATAAATGAACAGGTTGATGTTGATTTCCTTAACAATATGCTTGATTCACTGTTCAAGGTTGAGGTTGACCATGCAAAGTTTATTGTTGAGTCCAGGGCAGTTAAAGATGCCAGATGGACAGATTCAGTTGCAAAGTTGGAAGAGGTAAAAGCATTTAGTTGGCCAACAGACAAAGAGGTGGATAGGTGGCAAGCCATGCTAAAGCCAAAGAAGAAATGTCAGGTTGAGGTTGCTACCCAAGATTCCTCATAGTAATTCTAATCTTGTTGAATCCTCATCTTATAAAAGGATTCCAAGATTAATTTGAGAGGGATGGCCACTTTTTCTTTTTGATTGGTAGAGAGGGATGGCTAGTTGGCCACTTTTATTGATGTTGAAAACTCTTATATAGTTATAATAGCTCAACTGTTCAAGAATTTGATAAGTACATAGCTGAATTGCATTATGAATTTACTTTCTGATATCATTATAAATATAATATCAATATCATTTGCAGTTTTAGATCTTCACATAATTGTCTTTGTGTTGAATTTATGTTTTCACTGTGAATTGAATGGTCAAGGGTTTTTCAGTTTACATATGAATCTGGGTTGTGTATGTAATGGCATTATTCATAATTTCATTCCTATTTATCTGCGAATGAATCTTATTGAAGTTTATTATCAGGTTGTCTTTGAATTGTAAGTGACTCTATGCCCTAGGATAAGGAACTGGTCTGTTGTCTTGATGTTGACTTGGTGAAGTGACCTTCCAATTATAATAGTTGATTCATTATGGGTGAATATGTTTTCTTGTTTGCCTTTGATTATGAAATTGTGATTTTTGTATAACATCTATCATGGAATTGAATCCTTAAAAGATATTCCCTTTAATTGAGTTGCATGCATGTTTTACTAATTATGTTGTATGCCTATCTATTGTGGTGTTTGATACTTTCATTCTTAATACTCTTATGATTTTATATGCTATGGATGTTTATGTAATATATATGGAGGTGTTCTATGACTATAATCTTCCCACCAATTACAATGAGGTGAATCCTTAATATGATTCCAGACTAACATAAATTTTGCATTCTTGGGCATAATAGGAAGCATTAAATGAAAAATTGCATACACCATAACAATGCAACAAATGAAAAAAGTTAAAACTCATGATTTTGATCATTTGAAAGAGATAGAATTATAAACAAAATAAATTTATATATAACTCCTTCAAGAACCTACACAAAGTTTGACACTAAATGCTTTTCATTTGCTCTGTAAATGACTATACAGTATAAAACTTGCTCCCTTCACCTAGAGTCTAGAATCACTACTAGAACCAGAAAAGGAACCCTAATGACTATACAACTTACAAAACTGCTTGAGCCATGCCATTATCACCCTGATGCCTTTGGATGGAATGTGAGATGTTATGTTTTATCCAACAGATCATTTCCAAATAGAGGAGGAAGCCTTCATGCCCAAGAATAGAGAAAATGGAAAGAGGAGCTCGAGCCTTCATGCTCACGATTAAGGAAAGTGGAAATAGAAGCTTTAGGGTAAATGCAATATGTTGGGGAGGGGTCACAACTTCCATGTCGTCACAAAGATAACTGGCTGCCACTCCCCACCGAAACAAATCCTTCTTTCAATCCTCTGTGGGCTCCTTCTTCAAACCCCTTGCCATCCTATGGTAGAGTAGAAGCAGAGGATGTGCCATGCTTGACCTTTCTTGACAAGAAAAGGCTTTCACACCCCCTCTGGCAATCCTTCTCACTTTCACAACTCCTCTGACAATAAAAAAATTCACACAGAAGAAAACAAAAAAACATCCATCCGGTATCACAGAGCACACAACAACTCCATGCACGATCCTGGTCAAACATCATCTTCCTTTCTGAGGAAAAAATCACTCTCAGAAAATGAAAAAGGTTTCTTTTCTCTTCTACCAATTAAGTCACCACTCCATTGTATTTATAACATTTTCACACTTCATTTGCTGATGCTCATTCACGTGAAAAATCATCATTTTGGTGTTTTTCAACATGACTGTAGACTCTAGAAGTCATGCCTATCAAATCCATTGCATCCTCTAAGGCTCATCTATTGTGAACGATTTTGTTCTGATTTTATTCCTCCTTGATTGGACAAATTCTGCTTTAGAATCCCTGACAATAAGCAACTTGAGCTCTTATTTCTCAGAGAAATCCGTGATCTCCCATCTCTAACTCAGAATCTATCCAATCCTTTTATGCCTCTGAAACCATCATCCTCGCTTGTCTAATCAACTTCGACTCAGGAGAAACCTTCAAACTAGTCCCTCAGGAATGAGTTAGCATCCAAGCCTTAAAATTTTTATGTTGCGAGCTAGCAACCGGATAGTTTGTGGTTAAGTTTTATGGTTATCGCCAGCTCGTGAGGTAAAATGTCTAAAGACATGATCAAGCCACAAGTTGGCGACAAGTTGGTTTGGGTTTACATCGTGAGGTCTCTAGCTTTTTGGTGTCAGCGTTTTATGTTACCGAGCTGGAGATTGTTAGTGAAATTGCTTTGGTTGCGAGGTCTCGAGTTGGTTTGATGTCATACATTATAGCCATGAGATTTAGCGAGTAACTCATTTTATACAGTTGTCGCTAGTTCTCATGTTTGTTTAATGTTAGCATTTTTAGGTTACGAGCTAGCGACTAGACAGTTTGTGGTTAGGTTTAATGTTTATCGCTAGCTCGTGAAGTTAAATGTCTGAAGACCTGATCAAGCCGTGAGCTTGCGAGTGAAGTGCTAATGGTTAAGAGATAAATAATTTTATGTTGGTGAGTACTTAACATTTTGTGGTCGAGAATCGGTGAGTGGTAGTTTAGTTTCCCTCAGTCGCTAGATCTCGAGGTTACAAAGGCTTAGCATTTTCAGCTTGCGAGTTGGAGATAAAGAGAGTCGTAAGGGCTTGTCGCTAGGTCGCGAGATGCCCTAATGAGCAATCTTCCAGGTAGAGAGTTGACGACTGTGTGCCACATGTTTTAATTGAAGAAGTTGAAGAAATACAACTTCAGAGATCCCAAGAACACTTGGATGCAAATACCTATCATAAGAGAAGAATGGAGGCACATAAAGCAAAAAAGCATAAATGCTCTGAAGAAGAAAATTATCATTCAGAAAGGGAATCAATTTATAAAAAAGTACAAAACAATCCTTATAAAAGGATAATAGCAACCCTAAAGGTGTGCAACCCTAAAGAAATCCTAAAGGGATAATGTGTATTTAATAATTAGAATAATTATTAAATACCTACAATATTTATTAAATGTCTAAGTTTAGCTTAAGCGTAGAGTTTAATAGACTAATAATTAAATAAATAATTATTAGCTAATACAAGATAACTCTAACACCCCCCCTTAAGATGAACTTAGGGAGTAGCTAAAAACTAAATGCATGAAGCAAAAAATGCAACTACATGATGAAGGCAAATTTGGGTCCCGACAATAAGGCCTGATGAGGTACCCAATCACAACCAAATCTCTATGAACTGGAGAAATAGAGAAAACCACGTGGGAAAAAACTCTACTCCAAAAAGAGATGGAAAAGAAAGAAAAACACCACTGAAGCAGGAAATAGCTACAAAAACTGTTGAAGAGTAACTGCTGATCTGAAGAACCTCCACTGAAATAGAACATGACCAGGTAGAGAAGACTGTAATATGTATGAGTTCCCTCAAATGACACTACTCCAATCAGAAGGCAAACAAGGCAAACAACTGAAATCGAAGATACAGATGGCATGAAAACACCAAAGCCTGAAGAGATGATCAATCAAACCACGGAAGCATTAGAACCAACATGACAAACCTCGCCATAATGCTGAAGAGGGAGAGGGACAGGAACACTGAAAATAACAGCCAAGAAGAATTGCAGGACGAAGAACTAGGAACATCAAAGGTGCTGAGAAAAGTACCTGGTGTCATGGAAGGAACACTCACTTGACACACATCATGAGGTGAATGTCATGGAAGGAACACTCACTGGACAAAGGAGGATGGCAAACAACAGGCAAACATCAACCCCCTCATGGCACTTTAAAGTAGTGCATGTACAACAAGGCACAAGATGTGCAAGATTCCAAGTAAACAATGCATGATGACACTTTATCTCAGTGTGTTTGCATAAATACAATGTTACAATGATAAGAAGACTGGAAATAGAAACGAGAACCAAAATAGAGACATCCTACCCAGAGAAGAGATCCCAGGACCTGAAACAACCAAGATATCTACCAGAGTGCTGAAAATAAAAAAACTGAATAAAATATTCTTGGAGAAGAATCTAGAAATAAAAATCATATGGCTGGAAAGTGCACAGAACAAGTTTTCCAACGATATAAAGTTTTCGAAAAACGAAGTTCGGATGCTCATTCTATGGCTCCTGGAGTGCAAAAAAGAGACCCCACTTTGACTGAAAAAAAATATAGTCAAATAGCAAAATTGGAAAAAAAATTCTAACACCACGAGGTCCAGCTCGGAACCATCTTTCCGACACCTATTTGTTTTCGAAAAAATGACTCCGTTTGCCCAAGTTATGGCCAAAAGAAAAAAAACCCCTCTTTTTGGACACAAACAGGGAAAAAAATATAAAATAAAAAAAAAATAAAAAATTTATTATTATTATTATTTTTATTGACGAAAATTTTCTAAAACATTTGCAGGTACAACCGTACTGATTTTTGTGCCTCGTAAAGCGTGTCAATGAAAAAATCATGGCCTAGATGCCCTTGTCACCGAAATAGGTCGAATTATATATCAAAATGAATGGAAACACCCTTCGGAAGCCAGCGGTGAGGTCTGTTTTGGCCCAAATTGCTTTGATTTTTTTTAATAATTTTTTTGATGAATTTCTTGAAATTCGTGCAAAAAAAAGAGGCAAAACCAAAGAAAAAATTTCAGAACCCAAATTTGACAAATTTTATATGGAAATGGGGGTTTTGGGGCATTCTGAGCTCAACAGTGAGGTCCGTTTGAGCCCAAAATGATCAGAAACAAAACAACTACCCTAGATCCAATAAAAAATTCTGAAAAAACTTGAAACCCTCCAAAAAATCTTCTGAAAAATTAGGAACAAGCAGCAACAGATGTAGGCTATGATACCATGAAGAAGTTGAAGAAATACAACATCAGAGATCCCAAGAACACCTACATGCAAATACCTATCACAAGAGAAGAATGGAGGCACATAAAGCAAAAAAACATAAATGCTCTGAAGAAGAAGATTATCATTCAGAAAGGGAATCAATTTTAATTAACAAGTACAAAACAATCCTTATAAAAGGATAATAGCAACCCTAAAGGTGTGCAACCCTAAAGAAACCCTAAAGGGATAATGTGTATTTAATAATTAGAATACCTACAATATTTATTAAATGTTTAAGTTTAGCTTAAGCATAGAGTTTAATAGACTAATAATTAAATAAATAATTATTAGCTAATACAAGATAACTCTAACATTAATGACTTAAAGTTAATATCTTGAAATCGCCAATATTTTTTTTTATGGTTTGAAAATAGCTTGAAATTGCCAATATTTTATTTTTATGGTTTGAAAATAGGTTGAAATCGCCAATATTTTTTTTAATGGTTTGAAAATAGCTTGAAATCGCCAATATTTTATTTTTATGGTTTGAAAATAGGTTGAAATTGCCAATATTTTTTTTAATGGTTTGAAAATAGGTTGAAATCGCCAATGCAAATATTTTTCTGGTTTTAAAAACATTACAATTCGCCCATGCAAATATTTTTTGGGTTTTAAAAACATTACAATTCGCCCATGCAAATATTTTTTGGGTTTTAAAAACATTACAATTTGCCAAGATTTTTCACAAACTTTGAGCGATCATGACTAATTTGCCAATGGAGATTATTATTTCTCTTCGTAAACCACAAAAATTCACCAGTAAAATTAAAATTTTCCTCCGAATTATACAACTTTCGCCAGGTTTTTACACCTTGTCCAAGGGGGGGGTTTCTTAAAGTTTTCCCTGGCATTGATGTTTTGTCATTGATGTCAACACTAGCTGATATGGATGGTTACCAACAGATAGGCTTCTGGTAGAAGATCTAGTGTTACCGGCATAAGAGATTATCTGTTGGACACTTTCGACATGTTTGGATCAATGAAGTATATTGGATTTCATGTGTTATATGCTCCATGAGCATGTTTTGTGGTGCAAGGGCACCAAGACCAACAAAGGCAACCATACAACCATCTGAGGCTAAGAAGGAGTTTAATTCATCAATGAATGTCAACATGATCAACTATGAGTTGTTAAGGCCAATAATGACTTTTGAAAAACAAAATTGTAAAATGTTGTCATTTTATCCTGAAAATTGTCATTTATTGTCAAAAATATAAATTTGGTCAAAACACCCAATAAAGGATTTAGGAAGGTTTAGGATGGTTAAATATGCCATATGGGATGCAAATCCATCATTAATAATGTTGGTTTTTTTCAGTTTGTAATACATTTTTCAAAAGTTGAAAATTCAAATATTTGAATTTCAACGTCTATAAGGAATTAGGTGGGAAACTTAGATTAGTGGCTTTTTAATGCAAAATAAATATTGTAACCAACCAATAAGTGGTTGAACAACCTTGGGGGAGTTATTTTAATTCTTTTTAATGCTTGGTATAGACAGACAAGACCTGAAGTGTACGAATTGCAAGAGAAGGTTGAATAAAATTCAGTTCTCAAGCCATTTTTTTGCTATTTTATGATTTTGCGAGACTTCCTTTGCTTGGTATTTATGGTATATCATTCCTGAGTATCATCCTAGGCATATTACACATCTTTGAATTCTTTAGGGTCATTTTTCAATCAGCTTTTTGACTGTACATTCATTATTGCAGCAATTTAGACTAGTTTCTTAACAATTTCTGACAAGTTCTAACCATGGAGGGTCATTCCATGAATGTTTGATTTCTGTTTCTCATGGAATGATCTCTTTTTGACATGTACATTATGATTTAACTATCATATTTGTAGATAACACGGTTTTGATAGGGTGATCACCATTTGTTGAGTTGGAAAACCTAGTGAAGAGACTAGGTAGGATGAAGGTTGGAGAGATCTACCCATTGGAGGGGTACATTTTATGATTTGGATAGTTTTAGAATTCCTATATAAAGGTGTATCAACAATCATTTGTTTCCAGAAGTGAGTGGAAGTGGGAGATAGGAGAAGCCCTCGGTTTTAAGGGTTTAAGAGAAGAATTTGGGGTTTGTGGGCTTAGAGGCCTCATACATCAAATTTGATTTCATTTTCCATCCTTATTTTCCATATTATTTTTCTTTTTTGGGGTTATAAGTGAAAAGGAGTCATATTTTTAGTACTTGCTTTGTAAAACCACCCTTTTTAGTGCTAAAAAATAGGGCATGTTGTAAGGACAACATATATTTTACAAAACAACATATTAAACCCTTTGGATATGTTATATAGGAGCCAAAAGGGTATCCAAATATGTATTTTATTTGTCTATATTTTTGGAATTTTTTGGATTTATCATTACATTTCTCCCGTTGCTGCACTAGTTGGGATTCTAGGCCTAGAAGGAGCAAATTTGGAGTTTGAGCATTTGGGTATTGAATAGAAGACTAAAACTATTTGAATCCTTTTATATTAGACCTAAGAACATATTATAAGTCCTCATTTTCCTTAGGTGAAGTCTTGATCCATATTTGGTCCAATTGAGCCTTTTAGGGTGTTTGTAGGCTGAAGGAATTTGCCATTTCTTACCTTGATATCATACAAAGTATTCATTACCTATTTGAGAATTTTTTCATACCACCATACCTCTCCCTACTCTGCACCATTTTGGTCATTTGGTATTGGCTTGGTAATTGGATGTTATCATACACTCTGGTAAACCCTTACCGACACTGGTTTAAGGCTTTACCGACAGAGCTTTCATTGAGGAATCATGACAGGATGCACAATTGGTGTTGGTGCAGATTCTTCGAGGATTTCAGAATGCTAAAGATGTTTGTTGATTGTGCTTCAATTGCTTGAAGACATTGCTTTGGCGTGGTAGACCTATAATTGGCCTGGTACCTATCTAGGTTATGGACCAGTATCATGCTAACGTGTACTCTACACGTTACCTGGATGATTCGAGATGTTTTCTGGATTGGTTATTATTGTTTTGGTCTTAAGACAACATGGCATATCATTGTAAATGAAATTATTTAATGATATTATTGTAATATCTTTAGGTGGCCAAACTACTTGGTTTAGGCCTTAGGGTTTGTATAAATAAGAGGTAGAAACTGTTGGTATTTTGATAATGTTTAAGTTGTGATTTTCATTGATGGACACATACTTATTTTATGTATGAGTTATTTTTCATCGGTAATATGTGTTGTGTTGTTCACACCAATATTATATGCCATTGTATGTATAGTCTTTGTTTGTAGAAGACTATCGGTGTTTTGCAAAAGATGCTTACCGGTCGTAGCGGTATGAAGACCTCGAAGTGGTATGAAGACCTCAAGCGGAATGAGGACCCCTAGTGGCAGTTAATCTTTTTGATTGGAACATTATGTTCCAGTTTTCCAGTCTTTATTCGTTAACTGGTAATCGGTATACTGTGTTAAACCGGTATAATTGTAAAGTGTGATAAGTTAGCATCCACCAACACTTTAGCGGTGTTTCTGTGTCGTGTTACCAAATATGTCTAGATGCACTGTACCTAGGAAACTATAGTCTAATCTTATTGGACCGACATGAAATCAGATTCCTATATGAGGACATCGTGTCTATGGTTTTGGAGTAGTTCATATGTGTGAGTATTGTAGAATAGATTAGGTTTGTGCAAAATAGGTATCTCACTAAAGAGATTGTGAGTGCAAAGGATAGAAGACTGAAGTAATGTTGCAATGCATTAACAAAGAACTATCAAGGATCTAATCAAGCATTTAGTGCCACTTTCTAGATCATTCACTTGTTGATTACTAATCTCTTCGACAAGTCTGAAACCCTTAACCGGGTAGGCCCAGCTAAGCCTATTGTAAATCCTCTAACAAGGTGGTTCACAGTTGTGGATCTAAAATCCTTTAACAGGGTAGTCTTTAACATGACTTATCTCCTAACAAAGATCTGGATTCCTAACAGGATCTATTCTGGTGAAGAACATTATAAGGCCTTAACTGGTATGACCTTAACTGTTCTAGTTACTATTCTGTAGATAGTTGACTTGTGCGTTTTACTCACCGTGGTTTTTCCCATTTGGGTTTCCACGTCAAAATATTTTGTGTTATGGTGATTGTGCTTCTATGGGTGAATGCTCTATTTGTTAGTTGGCTTGTTTATGTTTTAACCAGTTTGTTGTTTAAACTACTACACCGGTCTGCTGAAAAACTATTTAAGAGTTTGCTTAAGTTTTTAGGCATACTAATTCACCCCCCCCCTCTTAGTATTCATCAATTGGTATCAGAGCCAACCTTTCTATAAGTCTAACCACTTGGAAGGAGATATGGGGGAATATAGCATGAGGGAACTCACTCACCGTCTGACTAAGTCTGAGAGAGCCTATGATGAACTCAAGATCAAGTATAAAGCCTCTTTAGCCAAGAGAAGAGAACTTGCTGAGCAATTGATGGAATTTACTAAAAATAACTCTTTTGATGAAGCAGACATGGAGGCCCTAGTCGGAGAAGTGGAGAAACTAAATGAATCCAAAACTAACCTAAGGAGGGAGTTGGAAGGACTAACTATCAGGATGAGTCAAGAGCTAGAAAACAAAAGAAAATATGAAGATTTAGTGAAGGACAAGGAGCATGAGATCTCTAAGTTGAAATAAGAGATTGGTACCATCACTGCTCATCTGTAAGAGGGTAATGAAGAGAAAGAAGAAATACAAGCAGAACTCAATGCTACTATCTCTCAAAATGAAACCTTGATGAAAACCAATGATGCTCTTTCGAAGGAACTTGCTGAGTCAAAGGAGATGCGTGCAAAGTTCAACTAGAGTGCTGCTAAATTGGAACAAAAGCTGGAATCGGTGAAGCCATCAAAGGATACCACTGAACTTGGTTTCTCTGCATATGAGGAAGGTGAAATCTCTGGAGCCAAGAGTAATGCACCAAAAGAGCAACCAGTACCTAAGAACAACAACAAGAGCAAAGGTAAGCCAAAGTTTAAACATGTATGCTTCAATTGTCATAAGGAAGGACATACTGCCAATGCATGTAGGAGCAAGGCTTACAATAATTTTCCTTACATGCAAAACAATGTGGCTAGAATTGGTAGATTTAATGGTCACTGTTATGCATGCAACAAGTTTGGGCATAGAGCTTTTGAGTGCAGGTTGGTTATGAACAACTCTGGAAGTTATGCACCAAGATCTAAAGGAGTTGTCCTGGAACCTCCTATGAACCGGAACCCAAACCGGTACAGAACCTATGACCACTGGTCAAATGGTTATGGAGTGGAAAATAGTTGGAGAGCAACCTATTTTATTTGTTGTGGTAGCGGTCACACTATTGTAACATGCAGAAGGAAGAATGGAAATGTGAACACTGAACCATGGAGAACACCTGGTATGGTATGTTATCATTGCAACAAACTGGGACACACTACCAGAGCATGCAGATTGAGAAAGAATCCATTGGGAGACATACCTGTCGACCCAGAAGGGAAGATCAATATTGAAATTATTCAGGAGGATATGGATAAAACTTGGAAAAAGAAATCTGAAGAGAAGCCACAAGATGTACTAGTTTCCACACCCAGTGTGGAGACCCCTGAATCGGCAAACTGAGCTTCAAAAATCTTAGGGGGAACATATCAGTAACAATGTTTCGAACCCCCAGAGTATATCGGTAAAGTGCCTTTATCAGTATTGGTTACCTGTCAACCGACAAAAGAAACAAAGTGGTAAAAGGAAAAGTTAGGGTTTGTGCCCTAACGGTGATGCATTTATTATGCTTGAGCAGAGCAACAAGAGTGATTCATCTTGCATTCGAAAAATTCAAGAAGATATCTTGCACAAGATTTTGTAGCCATTCAGAGTGGAGGTCAGAGTGGTAAAACAAGCTTTTGGACAAGTGTGTTGCATTCGACATCAACGTACCCTAGTTCAAATTCGACATCGATGAACCCTAGTTCAGAATAAAAAGGTATTTTTTGTCGAATCACTCTCATCATTTGGAATTATCTAGAATGGCTTCTACATCTAAAATCCTTTCTAGTTCTACCGAACTTGAGGAATCATTTGAGTTTCTTAGGAAGAAGGTGAAATATAATGCCCTATCTCAAATTCTCGTTGGAGTCATTTTCGAAGGAGATGTTTCAGGATATATTGATTGCATACTGGAAGACCTAGGGTCTCTAGTGATTCACTCCCAGTTGAGTCTATTATGTGGAGATGATAAGAAGATTAAACCTGAGTACATTGTAATCGAGAAGAATAAATTTCATAATGTAGTATATTTTCTCAAGGAATTTATAGAAGAACACATTAGGATTATTCTAAGTAGGGTTCATGGTGACAAGATGTACCTTGAGAGAACCCATGATATTACACCGGAGGCAATTCATGTAGTGACCGGTTTTTGCAATGTTGGGGAAGTCCCCATTCTTCACAAGATCACCAAAACCAAAGTGACAGAGCTCACTGGTTCTATGAGTGACCAACGGGCAATGACTGTAAACACCATAAAAGATGACTTGGTGAAATATGCGTGCATGGTAATCGGGTATAGAGTATTCTATGCTAGCAGAATGAATTCTATTCCTACAGCTACAGGCATGCCACTTATAGGATGATCAAGGAGAATGCAGAATATGACTTAGGTACTTGCATGCAAAAAAAACTCATGGAGAACCTAAAGTCCATCAAAGAGGACAAAACACTGAGGTTTAAGTTCGGTCAATTGCTTGTCGGTTTGTTTTTCTATTTTCAAGGATATTTTCCAGGAGTTGGTTATGTTCAATGGTCGAGTGACCTACCAGTTTCTAGACTAATAAAGGAGAGTCTGCAAGTAGTGGGATCTGAATATGTGGAGACTTTGAACAAGTATTTTGATGAGTTCAGACTAAAGATGAAGAAGAGAATGAGAATATCAAGTGATCTGGTTAAAAAATATGAAGATGATATCTGTTTCACAATCAAAATAGATCATTGCATAATGCAAGTGGTTGAGCCTAGAGAAGATGAAGCTGAGCCTATGGGCTATGAAGTGGTAAATGATATACTCACAGGGTATGCCTCTACCCTACTTGCTTCACCACTGGATCCAAAGAAGAAGAGGACCAGTACTTACTCTGAGAGGATCAAATCTATTGAAGTACAGAAGCAGAAAAAGAGGAAAGTAGTGCCATCGACATCGACACTGGTTACATTTGCTGCCAGTCCTAAAGTGACCAAGAGGTCACCAACCAAAAAGAAACCAGAGGCTATTCCGCCAAAGGTATTCGAAAGGAAGAGAAAAACCAGGAATAACTCACCGGATTCAGAAGACATTGAACCAGAGGTAGAAATGAAAAAGACAAGGCAATCAAGCAAGAAGACGAAGTCAACTGGTAATGTACCAGCAACCTCTGCACCGGTAAATATACATGTTGCTTCTTACTAGCCTATGTCACATCTTCAAAGAATTATGAAGAATGTTAAAAGGAAATTACTTGACGATCTAAAAGATTATTTCGATGATCTTAGCAATAGTGAAAAGGAAGAAGTAGAGCTAGAGGTCATTAAATATTTGTGTGATAATGATCAGTCTCTGATTGACATTAAATTTGTTGTTCTTAATTATTTATATAATTATTTGGATAATAAATGGTGCATTGTCATTGAAAAGGAGCAAGAAATTAGGGAATAAATTTTTGCCCAATATTTTCCTGATACTTCTAATTCAGAATTGTTTGAGATTCTTAATCGGTACAAAGACATCTTTTTCATGTGAAAAAGAAGACTTCAGCTA
The DNA here is from genome assembly GCF_030272615.1 of Cryptomeria japonica. Classification (NCBI taxonomy): domain Eukaryota; kingdom Viridiplantae; phylum Streptophyta; class Pinopsida; order Cupressales; family Cupressaceae; genus Cryptomeria; species Cryptomeria japonica. The sequence continues at coordinate 890,044,410 of NC_081407.1, read as the reverse complement.
CTCGGAGGAAAAACCTATGAAGTGGAAAAAGACACCCATCTGCAGGTTAAAGCAGTTGTCAAAATACAGAAAGTATCCGAAGCTAATCGACAAGCTGAGAAAGGGCTTGACCTATCCACAACCAAACCAGATGAAATCTTCGACAATCTGCATGAAATAATAGCAGAACAAAATGACCCCATTGATTTTGATGTGCTAGATGTTGAGGACACCACTCCAGAGAAGGAGAAAGCTGAAGAGGAGAGAGTGGAGAGAGAAAAAGATGAGAAAAAAACAAAAGAGAAACATGAAAAAGAGAAACTAGAAAAAGAAAAAAGTAGAGAAAGAGAAATTGGTAAAAGAGAAAGCGGAGAAAGAAAAACAAGAGAAAGAGCAAGCGGAGAAAGCGAGATAGGAGAAAGAGAGAGCAGAGAAGGAAGAAGAGAAGAAGAGAAGAAGAAAGAAGATGAGAAGAAGAAGGAAGATGAGAAGAAGAAGGAAGAAGAGAAAAAGAGGGAAGAAGAGCGGAAGAAAGAAGAAGAGAAGAAGAGAGTGGAAGAGGAGAAAGAGAAGGCCGCCAAGGTAGCCCAGGAAAAAGAAGAAGAGGATAAGAAAAGACAAGAGGAGATCAAGGCAAAGGAAGGAGGACAGACTCCTAAGGCAACTGAAGATCAAGCTAAGCAGGCTGATCCCACCGGTCCCACCAATTTGACTCTTGCCTGTCTTACTCAATCGGTTGATGAAAGTGAGCTACTGAGGAGCATTCAACTAGCTCAGGTTAGATTGGAAGAACTGAGGAAAAAGAAAGAAAGAGATGTCATTCAATTTGCTGTTGACACTCTTTCCAATCTAATCCCCGGTACTAACCTTCCCAGTACCGATTCCTTGTTGGCCAAGTTAAGACTTCTATGCACAGTAGTAGATGATCAAGTGCAATCTTTAGAAGATGCTACCCAGGTTTCTGCAGAGAAGAAGCATGAAAAAGCTCTGAAAGTTTCATTAGTAGAGCAAATGGATGTAGACAGAGCAAAACTGATTAAGCAAAATGATGATATAAGTTTAGCTATGGGTGAAGGTAACCTACTCTTGAACAAAATCTACCAATCTCACCTATTTTGTGATGATGCTCTGAAAAACAAAAGTCAACTCCAATCGGAGTTAAAGAAGTATCTTGACAAGTTCAAATTGCCATATGATTCATTCACACTGTATAGACAGACTGTTCACACTCACTATAATCAGATTGCAAAGATTGAATCAGAGATTTGCAAGCGGACTCAAGATCTGTAGGAGCTCCAGTTACTTCTATTACCAAAATTGTAGGTTCCTCAGAAGTGCTTCCTGAACTTGGAGGCTATTATTGTAACATAGGAGATGAGCACTATCGATGCAATGTAAGAATTAGCCTTCTAGAGGAAGACCGAGAGTGAAATTGCTGCCTCACTTCTTGATTCATGGTCTTCAGACATGAAGAATTTTCTGAAAAACTTTAAATCTCTTTTTGAGAAGTTTTACTCTTTATTGTCATGAACATATACTCTGTTTTTATGTTATGCAATATAACTTTGGTAAATTTTGGTGAAAAAGGGAGTGTTTGGATTACTTTGTCATTGTTGGCAAAGGGGTAGTAGTATTAAAAATTTCATGCACATACTTGTAATTTTTGCAAAGGGAGTAGTGTATATGCTTAGGGGGAGTAATTTTGATTATGACATCTGTTTTTGTTTTGTAAGCACTTAGATGTCAAAAATTTCCTAAGTGTTGCCATCAATGTCAAAGGGGGAGATTGTTGGTATTTTGATAATGTTTAAGTTGTGATTTTCATTGATGGACACACTTATTTTATGCATGAGTTATTCTCCACCGATAATATGTGTTTTGTTATTCACACTGGTATTATATGCCATTGTATGTATAATATTTGTTTGTAGAAGACTATCGGTGTTTTGCAGAAGATGCTTATCGATATGAAGACCTCGAAGCAGTATGAAGACCTCAAGTGGAACGAGGACCCCTAGCAACAGTTAATCTTTTTGATCGAAACATTATGTTCCAGTTTTCCAGTCTTTATTCATTAATCGATAATCGGTATACTGTGTTATACTGATATAATTGTAAACTGTGATGAGTTATCATCCATCGACACTTTAGCGGTGTTTTTGTGCCATGTTACCAAATATGTCTAGATGCACTGTACCTAGGAAATTGTAGTCTAATCTTATTGGACCGACATGAAATTAGATTCCTATACGAGGACATCATGTCTAGGGTTTTGGAGTAGTTGATATGTATGAGTATTGTAGAGAAGATTAGGTCTATGCGAAATAGGTATCTCACTACAGAGATTGTGAGTGCAAAGGATATAAGACTGAAGTAATGCTACAATGCATTAATAGAGAACTGTCAAGGATCTAATCAAGCATTCTGTGCTACTTTCTAGATCATTCACTTGTTGATTACTAATCTCTTCGACAAGTCTGAAACCCTTAACCGAGTAGGCCCAGCTAAGCCTATTGTAAATCCTCTAACAAGGTGGTTCACAGTTATGGATCTAAAATCCTTTAATAGGGTAATCTTTAACATGACTTATCTCCTAACAGAGATTTGGATTCTTGACAGGATCTGTTCTGGTGAAGAACATTGTAAGGCCTTAATCGGTCTGACCTTAACCGATCTGGTTACTATTCTGCAGATAGTTGACTTGTGAGTTTTACTCACTGTGGTTTTTCCCATTTGGGTTTCCACGTCAAAATATCTTGTGTTATGGTGATTGTGCTTCTGTGGGTGAATGCTCTATTTTCTATTTGGCTTGTTTATGTTTTAACCGGTTTCTTGTTTAAACTACTACACCGATCTGCTGAAAAAATGTTTTTGAGTTTGGTTAAGTTTTTAGGCATACTAATTCACCCCCCTCTTAGTATTCATCAATTGGTATCAGAGCCAACCTTTCTATAAGTTTAACCACTTGGAAGGAGATATGGGGGAATACAACATGAGGGAACTCACTCACCGTCTGACTAAGTCTGAGAGAGCCTATGATGAACTCAAGATCAAGTATAAAGCTTCTTTATCCAAGAGAACAGAACTTGCATATCACTATAAATGGAATTATGTAATGATATTATTGTAATATCTTTAGGTGGCTGACCTACTTGGTTTAGGCCTTAGGGTTTGTATAAATAGGAGGTAGAAACTCTTTGTAAAGTATCATGGTTATTGAAAAGGTCATGGTCAAGGAATATAATGTGTGAATATTGTAATATCATTCATGCAGAGGAGTTGATCGATCATTGGTGATCGAATTGGATTCAGAAGAGGATTTAGTCCTCTGGAATTGAGCTTAACCAGGACTATAATTAGGCATAGTAGATGCTATTTCCAATAGTTCACTTTGTTGGATTATTATCCATTTATCTTGAGAAGGTTGTAGCCTCTCTATAGTTAGTGAGACTCTTTTGTAATGAGCAGTACGCTCTAGGAAGTGTGCCTTCCTGCAAGTGCAGGCCCCTCATTGTAACACATACTTTCTGCAGAAGTATCATCTGACTGTGGGTAGGCTTCCCATTGTGGTTTTTCCCTTTTTGGGTTTTCCACGTACAAATCAAGGTGTTATGTGGTATGGTTTCTTTGCATTGATTATCTGGTTAATTATTAAGTTGTATTGTTTACCGGTATCTGTTCCTACCGACATCTGTCTGTGCGTTACCGACACTTGATTTGTTTAAGGTCATATTGTGGATTAAAAGTTATAATCTATTAACAACTGATTTATTGTTCACTGGTTATCCTAACAATTGGTATCAGAGCTTTGGTCCTCTTTTGCAGAAGATTAACCGCTTGAGGTAGATCCTATCGCAACTAACACTTCTAATCCACCAACAACTATTTTCGGAAGAGAAATCCCTAAGCTTGATGAAACAAATTATGGGATATGGAAAATTCAAATGGAGACTCATCTTAGACGTCTTGGCAAAGATATTTGGGAGATTAGTGAGAAAGGATACACACCTTATGATCCGACATTTGGCAATCCTACTCCTGCAAACCTGAATAAGAATATTGAAAATGATTGCAGAGCTAGAGAAGCCCTCTTGTGTGCATTTACTGATCAACAGATAATGAGATGGAATGACAAATCATTGGCTAAGGTTATATGGGACAAATTGCAAACTCTGAATGAAGGTGACCCTACTATCAAAATTGCTAAACTTGATGGTTATCGGGTAAGATATGAAAACTTGAAAATGGAAGATAATGAAAGAATTGTTGTGTTTATGGAAAGACTAAATGAGATTGTTATGGGAATTCAATGTTATGGAGGATTTATAAGTGAAGATGAAATAGTTTCCAAAGTATTGAGAGCCCTTCCATCGACTTACAAGCTGAAGGCAACTGCTATTAATGAGTTAAGAACAATGGCAAACACTTCAGTTAACAGAGACATTCTGATTGGGAAATTATTTGCTTTTGAGCTTGAAGAATTTGGATCTTCTGGAGTTGTAAAGTCTGAACCTGCTTTTCATGCATCATCATCAACATCTATCGACAAGAGTGATTGGAGAGCCCTGTATGCAAAAGAATTGGAATACATGAGGAAAGAAGATGAAGATATTGAGCAACTTGAAGCCTTATTTGCTAGAAGAGTACCTAAAGGTCCAACTGGAAGTAAGTATGAAGGAAAAACTCCTTTTAAATGTTTTGCATGTAATAAGATTGGTCATTTTGCATCTAGATGTACTGAAAGGAATGCAAGGTTTGAGGAAAGAGTTAAGAAAACTTTTAAGCCTACGTGAACAAATATAGATTCAAGAAAAAAAAACATTGCTACATAGCAAATGAGGAAGGAGTAACTGATGACTTTGGAGATGAACCAACAGAAGACTCTGCTAGTGGATCTAGAAATGGAAAGGAATGGGTGTTCTATGCTTTGAAGGAAGATGAACCGAAACTGGCTATCAAAAATGAAGAAAAGGCCCTAGCAGCAAAAGTTGAAGATAAGGGTGAATGGGTAATTGATAGTAGATGCTCACATCATATGACTGGAGTTAAAAGGAAATTTCTATCCCTGCAAGAATACAATGGTGGTCAAGTCAAATTTGGAGACGACAAGGCATGCATGATCAAAGGTAGAGGTATTATTTCTTTGGATGGCAAACATAACACTGATAATGTCTATTATGTAGAAGGTTTGAAGCATAATCTTTTGAGTGTTGGTCAATTAGTTGATAAGGGTTTTCAACTTTAGTTTAAAGATAGAAAATGCAAAATCATTAACAAGATTGGTTTGGAAATTGCAACCGATATTTAGACATGAAGTAATATCTTTCACTTGAATACTAGTAATAAGACATGTTTGATTGCTCATATTGATGAGAGTTGGCTATGGCATAAGAGGCTGTGTCATGTTAATTTTGATTGTATTGTTAAGATCAGTTCAACTAAGGCAGTTAGAGATATACCTAAGATTATGAAGCGTCATAATTTGGTATGTAAGGAATGCCAATTGGGTAAGAAAGTTAGAAGTTATTTTAAGTGCATACATGATAAATCTAATGATATACTTGATTTGATTCACACTGACTTATGTGGTCCAGCAAGGACTAGAAGCTTTCAAGGTGATAAATATTTTGTGTTGATTATTGATGACTATTCTAGAATGATGTGGGTGGCTTTTCTAAGGGAGAAGTTTGAAGCCTTTGAGAAATTTAAGATCTTTAAAGTGAAGGTTGAAACAAAAACTGGATTGAAAATCAAATGTCTAAGATCGGATCATGGCGGTGAGTTCACTTCTCACGAATTTAATAGTTATTGTGAGACAAATGGAATCATGAGACATCTATCTGCACCTAGGACTCCTCAACAAAACAGAGTAGTTCAAAGGAAGAACAAAACCATTTTGGATGCAGCTAGATCTATGATGATGGAAGCCAAATTGCCTCATATCTACTAGAGAGAAGTAGTGAGTACGACAGTCTACACTTTCAACAGAGTTCACATCAAAGGTGAAACCGGTAAGACCCCTTATGAACTATGGTTTGGACATGCACCTACTGTTAAATATTTCAAAAAATTTGGAAGTAAATGCTATATCAAAAGAGATGATTCAATTGGAAATTTTGATCCTAGATGTGATGAAGGGATATTCTTGGTTATACAATAAAGAGAAAATTATATAGATGTTATAACAAAAGATTGTAGAAAATTGTTGAGAGTGCTAATGTGAAAGTGGATGAAAAAAACAAAAATCATTCTATATCATATGACAGGGAACCAACAGTGGAAATGATCATAACTAAACCGACAATGTCTCAACCAGTACAGGAAGCTGAGATAGTTACACCGACATAATCAGAACATTCAACTATGACTGATGATTAGTGCAGTGAACCTGAAGTTCAAAAGAGACCAAGGTATGTAAGATTAAATCATTCTGAAGATCAAATTATTGGAGATAGAAACAAGGGAATTATGACAAGGAGAAAAATGGCAAATGAAGATGTATGTCTTATTTATCAAGTTGAACTGACAACTATTATTGAAGCTTGTAAGGATAAACATTGGTTAAAGGCTATGGAAGATGAATTAGATCAAATAGAGAAGAATGAAACTTGGTCTTTAGTTTCTCGGCGTAAAAATAAGAATGTTATTGGAACTAAATGGGTTTTTAGGAATAAACTGAATGAGGATGGTGAAGTTATAAGGAACAAGGCTATATTGGGTTGTAAAAGATATTCTCAAATGGAAGGAATTGATTACGGTGAGACATTTGCACCTGTAGCTAGAATTGAAGCTGTTAGACTATTTCTTGCCTATGCAACTTATAAGAACTATAAGGTTTATTAAATGGATGTCAAATGTGCATTTTTTAATGGTGAGCATGAGGAAGAATTTTACATTGAGAAACCTGATGGATTTTCACTGACAGATGACAAAGATATGGTTTGCAGATTGAAGAAAGCTTTATATGGTTTGAAACAGGCTCCTAGAGCTTGGTATGCAAGGTTGGATAAATATCTTTTGAAGCTTGGTTTTACTAAAGGCAGTGCTGATAGTAATCTATACTATAAGATCAGTGATAATGATATTCTGATTATTTAAGATTTTTTTGATGATATCATTTTTGGAGGAGAAGATAAACTGTGCATGGAATTTGCTAACAACATGAAAAATGAATTTGAAATGTCCATGATTGGTCAGATGAAATTTTTCTTAGGTTTGCAGATTACTCAAACTAATAAAGGGATTTTTGTCTGTCAAACTAAGTATTGAGGGAATTGTTGAAAATTTTTGGTATGGAGAATTCCAAATCGGTAAGTACTCCTATGGTTACAAGTCAGAAATTATCTATCAAGGATACTTCTACACCGGTAAATCCAACAAGGTATAAATCTTTGGTTGGTGGTATGTTATATCTAACTCAGACTAGACCTGTTATTATGAATGCAGTAAGTATTGTTTCAAGATATCAAATTAATCCTAAAGAAAATCGTGAATGTGCAGTAAAGAGGATATTTTGGTATTTGCAAGGAACAACAGAATATGGTTTATGGTATTCCAAAAAAGATGATTTCACTTTATGTGCATATAGTGACTCAGATTGGGCAGGCGATACTGATGACAGAAAGAGAACTTCTGGTGGAGCTTTCTTTCTTGGAAAGAAACTGGTTTCATGGATAAGCAAAAAAAGTCATGCACTCAATTTTTGTGGATGAAGGAAATGTTGAAGGATATCAGGGTAAATTGTAGTGAACTGGTAGTTATCTACTATGATAACTCTTCAGCTATTGACATGTCTAATAATCCGGTATTTCACTCTAAGACTAAGCATATTTCAATAAAGTATAAATTTTTGAAGGACAAGGTTGAAGCAAAGGAAGTCAAATTGGTTTATGTGAACACTAAAGAATATATTACAAACATATTCACTAAACCGCTTGTTGTTCTAAAAAATGAGCAAACCAAGTTCACCTGCAATCTATCTATGAAATAGCCAACTTCATACAATGAAGAACTTCAGGACTTGGACAACATAACAAGAATATGAATCCTTCTACCCTTCAGGCTCTACAAAACCTAGGTGGGCGTACCTTTGATGCATTGAATCAGACCCATTACACACATGACAACATCAACCAAAGCAGATAGATCTCATAAGGCTTAACAACTAGGAGGTTACTGCAGATGGGCTAGATCTACATTGACATCTCAACTAAGTTGAAGCATGAGATAAGTGGAACAAACTAAACCTACAAACATAAAAGTGAAAGGATATTTGATTTTAAAAATCTATGAGAATCCCCAGGATCTGCAAGACCAGTGCCTTATCCAAGGGCATAGAGTCATACATCAAACTGTAAATGAAAACCTCCATTGCAAACCCACCTTAATCATTAGATATCCCTATGTGCAAGTAAAATTCATCTTAAAAACAAGTTCAATTAGAAACAAAGGGAAATCACGAATCCGTATCTAATGAAAGAATTCTAACAAACAGATAATGAAACAATGCAATATCAAACAAATAGGAATTAAAATCATTCAATAAAACTCCCTATTCCAAGATTGCATATAGCTTCCATTGCTCTTCTCTTCTCTGTGGTATGATGGCTCTCAGATATTGTGTTGGTAACCTGCAAGTGACACAACGATTCAAAGCTCGTGATTATTGAAAATGGAGATTGAATGCTCAATTTATAAAAAATTGAAGAGGATTGATTGAAAGGTGGAATAGATTGATCAAGAGGTGGAACTTATAAATGTTGTTCAATTTACAATTCAATATGCAAGATGTATTCTAATTTATATTCTCTATATTTATGTATTATCTATCTCTATTATAAATCTGACTATTTTCTTTGTTTGGCAGGTGAGAGGAGTATTTATCGATTTCAATATCCTCTTCACAAATATCAATTGATATATGCAAGAGGGGAGGATCAAGCAGTGCCTTGACTGGTCATGTCTTATGGACATGACCGATCAAGACACTACTTGATCGTACCCTTTGATATATACTATCAATCGATGTTTATTTAATTACCAACTCGATACTAATTGGGGTCCACGTAACTTAGTGTACATGCCAATCGGTATTCACGATGTATGCCAAATGGTGTTTGCGTGTCATGTTAACCGATGTAAATCAGTGCCTAAGTTAACCGACTAACTAATGGTTATATATGTCAAGCGGTGCATGCTTTTCCACCCGATAGCAACTCGATAATCATTATTAGTTTATTGTTGGGAACACATCCGATATAAATAAGGATACATGGTTAACTCGATAACCATCAGTGATCATCGATATGCCATGCTATAATATGATTATCGATATTGATCGACTGAGTAGATTTGATATATGAATGAGGAATAATTATCAAATGAAATAGCTTGAAGTTTTCTGAATGGTTTATCGATAGGATAAATGATTGAATGAGAGACTTCATTTATCTCTCATTCAATCATTTATCTTGCCGAAGCTACCATGCATTAACACTCCCTCTTAGCTAGGTAAGATAAATGAGAGCAGTGTATCAAGCATCACAATTCAAATGATAGTTAGCATTCTGTACACAATCTAACTTTCTAGGAAATCATATCACCTAATCACATGATATGAAGTATCACCTAAACATGTGATACAAAGTGTTCATCACATTAATCTTGTGATTACAGGATATCACCTTAGCATGTGATATCAGTATTGCCTAAGAACGCAATACTTAAGGATAATCATATGAGAAAATATTCAATTCTCATCTTTATCCAAGTTGTGGTAGGTGTACTAACATCTCATATAAATGTTTTACCACAACACAATCATGGCTCATCCATGACACACCAGAGATCCAACATGATAACTAGTTGGACATTATAAGATCGTCACCTTATAATGTCTCCATACAAGTGTTCATTATCTTGAGAGATCGTTACCTCTTAGATATGAATCCAGAGGATAAAATCCAAAATATCCTATGCATAAAAGTTTACACATTAAACATCTTATTGATATGTAAATACAGATTACAAAGAAAATTACCTTTCTATCATACCTAAACCTTTTTTGAAGTGATCAACCTTCACTTTGGAAAGAGGTTTGGTCAGAATATCTGTTGTTTTATTTCTTGTACAAACATATTCTAATTGAATCACATTTCTGTCTACCGTATCTCGCACATAGTGGTATGAGATCTCAATATGCTTGGATCTGTCATGGAACACTGGATTAACTGAAAGTTTTATGCAGCTCTGATTGTCACAATGTATAATAGTGGGTTTCATAGGTTCTCCAAACAACCCCACAAGCAACTTCCTAAGCCATATTGTCTCTCGAGCAACCATAGAATCTGCAATGTATTCTGCCTCGATGGAGCTTTGAGCTACATAGGACTGCTTCCTGCTGATCCAAGATATCATGGTTGAACCTAGACTGAAGCAACATCCTGAAGTGCTTTTTCTGTTAGTTACACTTCCAGCCCAATCTGAATCTGTAAATCTATGTAGGTCTATTTCAACTTTCTCATATTTGAGACCAAGGTTTAGGGTACCTTGTAGGTATCTCATGATGTGCTTTACTGCAACTAGGTGTATCTCCTTAAGTTCACACATGAACTGACTTAAAGCATTAACTGCATAACAGATATCTGGCCTTGTATTCACTAGGTACATCAGGGACCCAATCATCTATCTGTATTGAGTAGAGTCAGTGGGTTGTGACTCTGCTGCCGCTTCTTTAAGTTTATGTAAATTGGTTTCCATAGGAGAGGTCATGGGCCTACAGTTTAGCATTCCGGATCTCTTCAAAATATCCAAGGTATACTTTCCTCGGTTTAGTATAATGTTGTCAGAATTCTACCATACTTCCATTCCTAGGAAGTAAAGAAGGAGTCCTAAGTCCTTCATATCAAATTCTTTGGATAGATCTTTCTTGCATTGATCTATAAGATGATCATTTCCTGTGATTAATAAGTCATCAACATATAAAATCAACATTAGCATATCACCTTTATTTCTTTTGTAGTAGAGATTAGGATCTGTATCATTTTTAGAGAAGCCTAGTCCTGAGAGATAGGTGTCAATTCTTTCATACCAGGCCATGGGAGCCTGTTTAAGCCCATAGAGAGCTTTCTTGAGTCTACACACATGAGACTCTACATTATAAATTTCAAAACCTTCAGGTTTCTCTAGGTAGACTTCTTCTGAGATCTCACCATTTATAAATGTTGTCTTAACATCCATCTAGTGTACCTTCCACCCCTTAGCTGCTGCAATAGCTAATACAACTCTTACTAATGTATATCTGGCAACAGGTGCAAAAGTTTCTTCATAATCTATTCCTTCCCTTTGTGAGAAACCTCTATCTACAAATCTAGCCTTGTGTTTTTCAATACTACTATCTGCAACATATTTGATCTTAAAAATCCATTTAGATGAAACAACAAATTTCTTAGTTGGCCTAGGGACAATCTCCCAAACATCATTTTTCATAATAGACTGATACTCTTTAGACATGCCATCCTTCCATACTTGATGTTCAAGAACCTCTGATACATTGTTTGGTTCGACTTTAGAGAGATCATTCATAAGGGCAACATAGCTAGTGAATTTGTTAGGCCTTTTGCTTTCCTTGAAGGTCCCTGAAGGAGCAACAAACTTCTGAGCTTCTGCTACAGTCTTGGTGGCCCATAGTGGTCTTTTCTTGAGGTTTTCTCTAGGTGGACTTTGAGTTTCACTTATAGTTTCCTCATGACTCTCCCTCTGAAGCACAAGAGTAGGATCTCTATCTATGCTAGGGGTGGGAATATAGACTTCATGGTCTAGAGAGCTTTGGGCTCTTTTGAATGCTAAGTCTTCTTCAAAGATCACATCCCTGCTTAGTTCAATATTCTTTTGAAAAGGTATATGGATCCTATAAGCTTTGGAGGTTTCACTATATCCTACAAAGATCCCCCTTTTTCGAGAAGGCTCTAATTTTAATCTTTTCTCCTTAGGTACATGAATATAGACAGGGCATCCAAATATCCTAAGGTGGCTAATATCAGGTTTTGATTTAGTAAAAACTTCCTCAGGGGTCTTATCTTCAAGATGAGAGTGGGGACATCTGTTTTGAATATATACAATAGTGCTAGTTGCTTCTTCCCAAAGATTGACATTTAGATTCTGATCAAGAATCATAGCTTTGGCAACTTCAATGATTGTCCTATTTTTCCTTTCAGATATCCCATTTTGTTGAGGGTTATAAGGTATTGTTAACTCCCTCTTAATCCTTGAATTTTTACAAAACTCTTTAAATAATTTTGATGTGTATTCCCCCCCATTATCAATTCTTAGGGTTTTAATTTTATTTCCTGAGTAGTTCTCTGTTAGTGATTTGAATTCTTTAAACCTATTAAGGATCTTTTCTGATTCTTTACATTTCAGAAAGTAGATCCAATTTTTCCTAGAGTAGTCATCAACAAATATTACATAATACAAAATCCCCCCCAATGAAGGTACGAACATAGGTCCACATACATCAGAATGAACTAACTCTAAAATTTTACTTGTTTTCCTAGTACTATTCTGAAAATCACCCTTAGTATTTTTACCTTGGGCACATCCTGTGCATGCCCCTGAATGATATTGCTTTAATGTAGGTCGACCTGTGACAAGGTCTCCCATTGATGATAAAGCTCTAAAATTTAGGTGGCCTAGTCTTCTATGCCAGACTTCATTTGCATCTGTAGTTTCATGAATTAGGGCTAAGTTGGGCTCTGTGCATAGCTCATACAAGTAGCCTTGTCTTTGACCAATTATTTTATCTTTCTTGATGGATGAGTTCTTTGGCCAAGCCAATACTTTGTTGTCCATGAAGGTTACTCTGTATCCATTGTCCTCCAGTGCTGATATTGAGGCTAGATTTCTCTTGATGCCTGGAACATATAGTACTCATTTAAGTTGTAATGATACACCCAACTTTAGTTTGATGGTACAAGTTCCAACTCCTTTGACTGGATGTGTAGAGTCATCTCCGATAGTTACTTCCTCACCATTCTCCTCTTTCATGGAGTCTAGTACTTCTCTGAATCCTGTAATGTGTCTGGATGAGCCACCGTCGATCACCCAGGAGTTTACTTTGTTTGATGCTTGGTTTGTGAGTGCTGAATAGAGTACATACTTCTCGGAGTCCTCTTCCCTTTTAGATTTTCCTGTTTTGGCAAATGTGGCTTGCTTAGCTCTTTCTAGACATTTGGCAACATAGTGCCCAAATTTGTCACATCTGTAACACTGAATCTGAGAAAGGTCCTTCTTGAAGGTGTTCTTGCCGTGATGACTTTTTCTCTTCCTGAATAGCTTCTTCTTGCTTTTCTTGTTTGAGTTCATGTTTAGAACTTGAAGATCTTCATCTATATTCTTTTGTTTGATCCCTTTCTTATTTTGCCTTGATTCCTCTTGGAGACAGTCAGCCTTTAGCCTATTGAATTTTGGGAATTCATCCCTTGCACTAATGCCTTGGATGAATGTTTCCCATATGCTAGGCAACCCATCTAGAGCAATGAGGGTTAATTCTTTGATTTGGATCTCATATCCAAGGGTTGCCAGTTCATCCCTTAGGGTAGATATTCGCATGAACTAGGCATTGATTGATTCTCCTTTTATCATGGCTATGTGATTTATTTCTCTTTTTAAAGCCAAGGTTCTACTAGCATTAGATATCTCAAAGGCATCTTCAAGTGCTTTGAACATGTTGAAGGTTGTTTCATGTTTCCTTATGATGGGCATAATATTGTTTCTTACCCCATCAACTATGATTTTAATAGCCTTTTCATTTCCTTCTCTCCAAGTTGCTTTGTCAGGTTCAGTCTCAGGTTCTGCAGTTTCAGTCTTTATAAATGATTCGACTTTTTTTTTTTTTAGAATCATTTGAATTCTGAATTTCCATGCTGAGAAGTCATCACCTCCTCCAAGTCTGTCTTCAAATCTGATAGCGCTAGCCATTGAGAGAATTGTGATGTTGTATATATGCTTGATTTGAATTTTTACATAAAATTGAACAGCCTCAGGTTCGATTTAACTATAGCTCTGATACCATGTAAATGTTGTTCAATTTATAATTCAATATGCAAGATGTATTCTAATTTATATTCTCTATATTTATGTATTATCTATCTCTATTATAAATCTGACTATCTTCTTTGTTTGGCAGGTGAGAGGAATATTTATCAATTTCAATATCCTCTTCACAAATATCAATTGATATATATATATATATATATATATATATATATATATATATATATATATATATATATATATATATATATATATATATGCAAGAGGGGAGGATCAAGCAGTGCCTTGACCGGTCATGTCTTATGGACGTGACTGATCAAGACACTACTTGATCGCACCCTTTGATATATACTATCAATCGGTGTTTATTTAATTACTAGCCCGATACTAATCGGGGTCCACGTAACTTAGTGTACATGCCAATCGGTATTCATGATGTATGCCAAATGGTGTTTGCATGGCATATTAACTGATGTAAATTGGTGTCTAAGTTAACTGACTAATTAATGGTTATATATGTCAAGTGGTGCATACTTTGCCACCCGATAGCAACTCGATAATCTTTATTAGTTTATTGCTGGGAACACATTCGATATAAATTGGGATACATGGTTAACTCGATAACCATCGGTGATCACCGATATGCCATGCTATAATATGATTATCGATATTGATCGACTGAGTAGATTTGATATATGAATGAGGAATAATTATCACATGAAATAGCTTGAAGTTTTCTGAATGGTTTATCGATAGGATAAATTATTGAATGAGAGACTTCATTTATCTCTCATTCAATCATTTATCTTACTAAAGCTACCATGCATTAACAGAACTCGGGTGAGCTCAAATGAAAATTGATAGTTGAACTGCTGACTTGGAGGTGAGACATAATAGATTGAATAGATTAAAGGAGTTAACTGATTGAGAAAAAGCTAACTGAAGGAAGAAAAATAATGATTGGAGGAAATAAAGAAGATGACCAAGAGAACTAGAAGATGAAAATAGAGATTGGAGAGATAAATGATTTAATTAATTAATCAATTTAGCATGTGCTTCCACTTTGACTTAGATTTTCAATTTAATCTTTGCATGATATTTATTCAAATAATTGAATTTATTTAATTCAATTTAGTATTTGAATATATTTAGAACTTGACTTTGATTTTCAATTTGATTTTTGAAATCATGCACATGTATTTGAATTTGGAAGAATTAGAAGAATATGAAATTAAATGAAATTAGAAGAATTAATTAGTTAATTAAATAATTTAAAGAAACTATTTAATTATTTAGAAATAGAAGAATTCATGATATTAAAAGAAACAATTACTTAATTAAATAATTTAAAGAAACTATTTAATTATTTAGAAATGGAATTTAATTAAATTATAAAGACTATTTAATTTAAAGGATTAAATCATGATTAATTAAATAATAAATATTTAATTAATATTTAGAAGAGGGTTGAATGATTAGTTGATTAGAGAGATAGAAAAGGAAATTGAATTTATTTAAATAATAAAATTATTTAAATTGGGGATTAAAAATCATAATTAATTAGCTAATTAAATAATTTAAAGAGACTATTTAATTATTTAGAAAATGATTAAAATGATTAAATGATGAAAGAATAAAAATAGAATAATTAGTAAGATGATGAGGAAATATGAAATTAGAAGAATAAGATTAATTAAGTTAATTAAAGAATTAAAGAATTATTTAATCAATTAGAGGAATAATTAATACATTATCAATGAGACATTTTTAGGTGTCTACAATCCCTACATGCATGCCTTACAAAAATGCATTACTGAGCTCATTCACAAAATCATCAAATCTTGAAAATATATCCCATTATCTATGATTGATTACAAAATTTAAATTCTTCCTTGAAGAATACCTGCAAACAATCACAACAATCTCCTTGAGATGACAAACTCTAGCCTCCTTGAGGACTTAATTTGTAACAAAGAAATATACATTCAGAGACAAATTTGTGTGAATTTATGCATGCCTTACATACATAAGAACCTGCAATAATAACACTTACATCAAGAAGATATACTCCATTACTTGAAAAAAGACATTATATTACAAACTTGGAAAAACTCAAAATTGGAAACCAAGATTAAGGAGCCTTGCTCAAAAAAATCTGGAACCCTTACAAATGAGAAGACCTCTGAATAAAAAGGCTGAGAGGGAAATTTTTGGATTTCATCTCTGACCAAGACAACTGCCCAATCTTTCAGCATTAACTACCCACACACTTGGTCTACAGAAAATCCTCTTTTTCTGACTAAAAAATAAATTCTGAGATCTCGAGGTAACTGTCCCAAAAATATTTGTCATGGGTTACACTTGACTGTAGAATGGATTCCTCGTATGGAGAGCTTTCCAACGATATACAATACGTCTATATTTGGGCAAAAAATAACCCGCCAGTGAATTAATCTCTCAGACATGCAGGTCAGTTATTTAAATCCTTGCCTTTTCACTATAGTCTGAAACTATATTTTAAACTTTGAATTTTCTGCACAGATCTCTGCCACATGTCACCTCAGGATTGTCTCATGAGTTCCTCTGGACTCCACCTGTCCTGCCACCTGAGCATGGTCGGACCCACCACTTCCTTGTCTCTTCCTTGTCTTCTTTTCTGAATTGCTCTCCTGCCGGGTCCCACCACTTGGTCGCCAAGTCGCGTCAATTAGCCATCGAGCTACTATCCATCGCGACATAGCGACCACTGTCAGATCCTTTATGATCACCGTCTGATCTTCCTGACTTGCTCGACCTTTAGCTTCGCCTGGGCCACTCTCTCTTCTAGCGGGACCACTATGTGTCACTCCTTGATTTGCACTGAGCCCACCTGGACGACCACCTCAACTGCCACCTCGCCAGTCGCTATGTCACGGGGGATAACCAACAAGAACCTTCATCTCACGGTATAGTGACGAACGTTGATCTGCCCTCAACCTACTCGATCCTTAACACCTGAGTCACTCACCTTTTTTCGTACGTGCTTTATCACCAAGTCACGGGGGATAGCTGGCAAGCTTATTTCTATCGCGGTATAGCGACTACCAATAGATCTCTTTGTCCGACCATCAGATCTGCTCAACTTGCTCGACCTTTACCTCTTCATCCATCCATGACACATGTCACCCTATTATTAGCCTTTGGATCCACCTACTCGCCACTTGGGCCTGCCTTGGTTCGTTTGATATTATTCATTTCGGCGAAACTTCATCCCTCGGTGAGCCGTTCACATGTCTCATCAAACTTGCAGTTTCATCGATACCCTTTTTTATCAACGGGACCATCTTTGATTTCTTCGACATGCTCTATGTCGATGGAACTGAGCCTTTAATGAAACCTTTTAGAGATCCATCGCAGCCAAGGTTTGTTCGATAAGTCACTCCTTGGTCTTATACCCTCTGCTCCGCCATGTGGCACCTCCTAATTCATTCTGTGGTCCCAACTGGCGACCATCTAACCTACCACGTGACCACCACCTCACCATTGTCGGACCCACCACTTGGACCTAGGCCTGCCACCTCATCAGCCATTGGACTGCCACCTCACTAGTTGCCAAGTTGCGATGATATCTGGTGAGTAGTTAACCATCGCGACATAGCGACAACCGTTGGATCTCTGTGATCTGCATCCAATCTTCCCGACTTGCCCGACCTTTACCTCTTCATGCTAGCCTGCACAAAATTCAGATGCCTTGAGATGCGTGCACGCGGGGGCCCACCAACGCTGAGCAACCATTTGCCAAAAGTTTGTAAGCTTTGACACTAAGGATTCATAGGGCTTTTTATTTATATACAAAAGTCATCCTCCCCACGGCCAATGTGGGATAAATGCTTCTTCATGCTTGGCGACATTGTTCTTTTGTAAACCCAATTTGGTGCCCAAGTAAAAAATGCCTTACACATGCTGATTGCATTTGCTTTGAAGTTTCATTTACCTTCCATCTGCCACACAGGGGATTTGGCGATACACTTGCCAAAAGAATTTGCCTGCAGGGTTTAATTGTCTGCCTTTTACCTCATGTAGGGGATGATGCAGATGTCTTGTTTGAAATGGGCGTCTCAAATCATAAATTTTTTATAGGTCCCAACACTGCTGTCTAAGGAATCATTTGAATATTTGAGAGACAGGTTAGGGGTTTTTGCGCCTCCAACAGAGACTTGATTGATAAAGTTTGTCATCAGTTTGACATGTATTATCAGAGACATTATTCATTCCGACACTGATGAGTGGAGCTACTACTCAGGGGGAGTAGTCAGCTTTGAGATTCAGAGGTTTATATCATTGTTTTGATATTTTTGTTAGATTTCTGGCATTGATGTCAAAGGGGGAGTGATAGTAATGTGAAAAATCATTTTGAACCTTACAAAGATATCATTCACAGGGGGGGGAGCTATTGATTGTTGGTTGTCTTCCACAGGGGGAGACTTGATTGGCAACTCTTGGTACTTAGATATTTTTCACATCTAGTGTTGTCATCAATGACAAAGGGGGATATTGTTGGCATAATGGATGAATTGATTATGTGTTGCATTGATGTCAACACTAGATGATATGGATGGTTACCGACAGACAGGTTACCGGTACAAGATCTAGTGTTATCGGTATAAGATATTATCTATTGGACACTTCCAGCATGTTTGGATCAGTGAAGTATATTGGATTTCATGTGTTATATGCTCCATGAGCATGTTTTGGTTAGTTGGTATTGGCTTGGTAATTGGATGTTATCATACACTCTGGTAAACCCTTACCAACACTGGTTTAAGGCTTTACCGACAGAGCTTTCATTGAGGAATTATGACAGGATGCACAATTGGTGTTGGTGTAGCTTATTCAAGGATTTCAGGATGTTGAAGATGTTTGTTGATCGTGCTTCAATTGCTTGAAGATATTGCTTTGGCATGGTGGACCCAGAATAGGTCCAATACCTATCTAGGTTATGGACCGATATCATGCTAACATGTACTCTACATGTTACCTGGATGATTTGAGATGTTTTATGGATTGGTTATTATTGTTTTAGTCTTAAGCCGACATGGCATATTATTGTAAATTGAATTATGTAATGATATTATTGTAATATCTTTAGGTGGCCGACCTGATTGGTTTAGGCCTTATGTTTTTTATAAATAAGAGGTAGAAACTCTTTGTAAAGTATCATGGTTATTGAAAAGGTCATGGTTAAGGAATGTAATGTGCGAATATTGTAATATCATTCACGTAGAGGAGTTGATCGATCATTAGTGATTGAATTGGATTCAGAAGAGGATTTAGTCCTTCGGCATTGAGCTTAACTGGGATTGTAATCAGGCATAGTAGATGTTATTTCTAGCAGTTAACTCTATTGGATTTTCATCCATTTATCTTGAGAAGGTTGTAGCCTCTCTGTAGTCAGTGAGACTCTTTTGTAATGAGCAGTACGCTCTAGGTAGTGTGCCTTCCCGCAAGTGTAGGCCCCTCATTGTAACACATACTTTCTGCAAAAGTATCATCTAACTGTGGGTAGGCTTCCCACCGTGGTTTTTCACTTTCCAGGTTTTCCACGTACAAATCATGGTTTTATGTGGTATGGTTGCTTTGCATTGATTATCTGGTTAGTTATTAAGTTGTATTGTTTACTGGTATTTGTTCCTACTAGCATCTGTCTATGTTTTACCGATACTTTATTTGTTTAAGCTCATATTGTGGATTAAAAGTTATAATCTATTAACAACTGATTCACCCCCCCTCTTAGTTGTTCATCGGTTATCCTAACAATTTATTATATCTATTTTTGGTGGTTAAGTTTATTATTCCAGTGAAGACTGATTCACCCCCCCTCTCAGTCTTGCTTATTGACTGCTACTAACAAAGAGAAGCCAAAGAAGCTCAAATATCTCTCAACATGGGTACATATGAGTTTGATGGAGATGAATTTTACAACCCACAACTCTTTGACAATCATAACAGAAAATGACAATGAGTCCATTACCACTGCAGACATTCAAGACACTATATCCGATGCACGATTCAATAGATTGGTTGAGGAAATTATGAGAAGAGATCATCAATACTTTTTACAAGTGTTTATGCAAAGTGGAGTAAGATTACCCCATGACTTTGATGTGTCACAAATGTTGTAAGAGGATCCCAATCAAGCTAATGCAAATCCTAGTGGTAATGATGGGGTGACAAAAGAGAACATCTTTTGCTTGAGTCACCCTCATCCTTGTTTCAACAACCCGAAGTGATTGATACTCATGCTTATACCAATGAAGCTAGAAATACCCGTGAACAACCCTGTGTCCATCCTATCCAAGGGAAAATGAGTACTAATGGATATGCTCAACAACAAGAGAACATCCAAGATCAAGTCAATCCCTATGCAAGAAAACCACATGTTAGATTTGGGGGAAACAATAAAGATCATACTTACAATACCAATTTTGCCCATGGTCATGACACATACAATCACCTTAGGCCTAGTGCTCCTCATCATAATATCATAACTAGTGACCCATACAATAGCAACAATTACATTCCTCCTCCATATGAGCATATATACGACCAATATCATCCTTATATGCATTACATCCCTCCTCCACCCAATGGCTTAGGCATGGGAATACCTTTGTAGTGTCCTAAATTGTGCCTAGTTCATTTATGATACTTCTACATGGCGCCTAGTGCATTAATGGAAACTCATGATCAAAATCTCATTATTTTGACATCATGAGCCCCGAAGACAAAGTGTCTTTGTTTAACCTAAGACCCCATTTGGGCTTATCTTTGATGGGATGACAACAAGCCGCGTTGACATTCGTGCGTCGCGCTAACGTCTCAATAAGATCATGAAATCTTGAATCTGGTGGAGAGTCAGATGCTGTCTGACACGTGTCCTTTGGCTCATCTTCGATCGTAATGACTCTCCACTCCTCTTTTGAGTTTAAAAACCTCTTCCTAGCTAATTTGAAGGGGTTCCCTTTTGGGATTCTTGGCTTTTAGCTCTTATACTACGTTCTCACACTCTTGTTGTCTTACTCTCTTGCTCTCTTGAACATACTACCAATACTACTGATCTACAACTATCTTGCAAAGGTTTTACCAACATGCACGCATTTCAAGCTTCATCATGCTCGCAACTCAAAAGGAGGGGTTTGGCTACACGCCTTGTCTTCTCTTTATCTTGTTCTCTATTTTATCATTGCTTGCAATTTATCTTGTTATATTGTGGGTGTATCTATTATCTAGGTGCATTCATCTTACCAAGTTTTACCAATTTTATATCATTTGCAATAGGGGTTTTCTTCTATTAAGCGGAGTATAGTTTCTATTTGCATTTTTACCAATTTATCAATTTTATCTTCCAATTTATCTATATGGTTGTCCGTGGTGGTGGAAACACCTAAACGGGGGTCTAACTGAGGCAGGCCCCTATACAACCCCCAACAATTTTCCCTTCTCTATGTGTGCAGGTGGCGAACAGGTCCTTGCATGTTGGAGGGGAGTTGTAGCAAAGTTTAGGGAAGTTTCTATGTTCTTGAGCCATATAGAAAATAGTGCGTAGCACTGGCATCCAGAACTCGATAGCTTCCCACTTCAGTGGTATAATTTACTTTTAGTCCCATCCTATTTTGTGAATTTATTTTTATTATATCTTGTTGTTTCTTTATTTTGATCTTTTATTTACCTTCAAATAGATATTAGTTTAGCTTTGTTATCCCTTGGCTCATCTTAGCGCTAGTTTGAGTGAGGTAGTGGCAGATTAATTTGTCCTCCAAGATTCATCATCTTAGAGGTGGCAAATTTCCTCTACATTTTTGGCAAATTTCCTCTTTATCTTAGAGTTTTATGCTTTCGATATAGCATTCTCTAAGGATGACTTTGACATTTTGGATGAAGTTTTAGATGATTTCTTCAAAGCACCTCTCTCTAAAAGGGATGTAAAAAGGAGTCATCCTCTACAACATCCTCATTCGAAGATGAAAGCTCGATGAATGTTATTGTTGTCTCTGCAACCCCTCAAAAGCCTAAAAGACCTTACATTCATGTCACTACAACAAGTCCTTCTCCTAAGAAAGTTACGTCCAAAAATGAAAAACCTTTCAAAGGAGAAACTTCTGACTTATATACCAAATTCATGTAATCCAAGCAATCTTCTTATAATATCATTGCTCATACATACAATACTTGAAGAAATAAACAAACTCTCAAACAACCACAAATTTCTTTACCACCTTCTCAGCCCAATCTTCCTAAGGCACCTTTGCTGGTAGATAAGTGACCTAGTGATTATGATCTTCTCGAGCAACTTAAAGTCACTCCTGCTAAGATCTCACTATGGGATTTGCTTCAAACTACTCTAATGTACCAAGGTATGCTACAAGAAGCTTTGCAAAAGATCTTGCTTCCTTCTTCTGCGAGACCGACATATGTGAATGCGTTGATAGATCATATTCGTGCGGATTCGTTGAATATTATTGTCTATCTGCATGAGCTTCCACTTCCTGAAGTAAGAAATCTAGCAGATCCTTTGATGATAATTGTTAATGTAAATGGCATTGGTATAAGACGAATGCTTGTTGATACAGGTTCTGCATTGAATTTTTGTAGTTTAGATTTGCTACTAAAAATCAAGGTGGACCCAAACTCCTTGGAAACTTCCTCCTTATTCATTTAAGGATTTGATAACAGTGGTAAAACTGTTGTAGGGACTGTCATATTGTCCTTGAAGGTTGGGCGTGTCACTATCCTGACCCTTGTACATGTGATTCCAAGACCTTTATTATATAACCTCCTTCTAGGCAAACCATGGCTTCATGCTTTGGGAGTTGTTTCATCTACACTTGATGGATCGGTGAAGTTTGTAGCTAATAAAACAATTGCCATAGTTAAGGTTGACCCTAAAGCTATGCATTTATGTCAAATAGCAGCAGTTGGCCAAGCCTCGGTTGCACCCTCATTTCAGAATTATGTACCTACTTTGTCTTCTTTGGTGACAACTTCTACATCTGTCTCATCCCCTAAGAAGGAAGAATGGAAGAAGGAAGAAGTCACTAGAATGCAAGATGTTGTGAAGGAGAAATCACTTGAGGAGTAGGATTCTTCAAAATAAAAATCCCCAAAGGTAGATCCACTTGACGTACAAACAGTAGAGTCTACATCTATCAATCCTTCTCTAGTTGAATCATCTTCTCCATCAAAGACGAATGCATGCTTAGGTGATGATTGGGGCTCTTTAGATTTTACTGACTCTCATGTCAGAGAATACAAGGTTGACCCTGTCCATCTAAGTTTTCCTAAATTCTCATTCACTTCGGCTACAAAAGACGATTATGTGTCCATAAAGCCAGGTTATGCTTATCATGTTGATCACCTTTTCTATATGAAACCTCCATCTAAAGAATTGTGGGACATCTATGGTCCTCGTTATAAACTCATGCCTCAACTTGGCTATAACGGAAAAGGTTGTGGGCCTAACGAATGAGGTATTCAAATTCCTTTGGAAGCCAAACCTCATCACCACAACACCAGATTAGGATATGGTCATACGAGTCAAAAAATGAAACCATGACTAACACTTAACATGATTTTGTTCAACCCTCTCCCTCTTAAGCTTATTCATCTGAAACTCATCGATGATGTTGCGCTGCTGGATGAAATTCCCCTGAATCTTTTTCCTTCAGAAGAGTCCTTGAAGGAATTTCTAGGCATATATGATGAGTTTCCCTCTTATCATCATAAACGTCGATTCCTTTATTTTTTGAATACACAGGTGTATTTTGGGGAATTCATTACATAGGGAACACCTCTATCTTGCAATGAGGAGAAAATACCTACGTCTCATCTAGAGGACCGTAGTGCACTCCATAGTGGAGAAACTACTGATGTCATCATGAGTGATAAGACTCCTGACAAATCTATCAAAGTTGGGAAATCTTTATCTTCTGAAGAATTTAAAGAATATTCTGATCTTTTACATCAATTCCCTAACATCTTTGCTTGGTCTTATGAAGAAATGCTTGGCATTGATGACTCAATTATTGTACATAACATTGTGCTTAGTCCCGATGCTAAGCCGATGAAGCAAAAGATTTGAAAGAATCCCAAGGTGGCCTTATTAGTCAAGACCAAGATAGAGAAGCTTTTAAAAGGTGGCTTTATCCATCCTATTGACTATTCACCTTGGATCACAAACATTATCTTGATAAGTAAGCCCGATGGTTGAATCTGCATCTGCATTGACTTTCACCTTGGATCACAAACATTATCTTGATAAGTAAGCCCGATGGTTGAATTTGCATCTGCATTGACTTTTAGGATGTGAATAAAGCCTCCCTCAAGGATGACTCTCCTCTATCGAACATTGACATGATTGTGGATTCAACCGCGAGTTATGCATTACCCTCTTTCATGGATGGCTTCTTGGGTTACAATCAGATTCACATAAACTCGAAATATCAGTATAAAACTATCTTTATAACCCCTTGGGGGACTTTTTTTCTATGTCATCATGTCATTTGGGTTGAAAAATGCAAGTGAAACCTATCAAAGAGAAATGACTTTGATATTCCATGATTTCATCCATAAAATATTAGAGGATTATGTCGATGATATCTTGGTAAAATCTGTCATTTGCCAAACGCACATTGAAAACCTTCGTCTGACCTTTGAAAGGCTTCGATTATATAAGATGTGATTGGATCCCCTCAAGTGTGTTTTCGGTGTTGATGAATTTTTTTGGGGATTTATTGTCTCTCACCAAGGAATTGAGATAGACACCGATAAAATTGATGCAATTGTGAACATGCCTCCACCTAGAAACATCTCTCATCTTCATAGTCTGCAAGGGAAGATTCAAGCTATTCGAAGGTTTGTGGCGCAATTGGTTGATTGTACCCTTCCCTTTACATGATTGTTGAAGAAAGATGTTCATTTTAAGCGGAATGAGGAATGCCAAGAAGCTTTTGATTCTATCAAGAACTATTAGCTAATCCTCCCATTTTAATGTCGGTTATGTCTGATAGACACTTCTTCTTGTATATATTTGCCTTGTCTCACATGCTAGCAACCTTGTTAGCCCAGTGCGATGATGATGGTTGAGAATGGGCAGTCTATTATGTTAGTCACACTTTGATAGAATACGAGACTTGATACTCTATCGTGGAAAAGCAATGCCTAACTCTTGTCTTTGCAACACAAAAGCTAAGGCATTAAATCCTTCATGCAAAGACATGAGTTATAGCTAAAAATGATATCCTTAAACATCTCTTTCCGAAATCTGATCTCTCTGGAAGATTAGCTAAGTGGGTGATGTTTCTCTTTGAGTTGACTTAAAATTTATAACTCAGAAGCTGATTAAAGGATAGGTCATCGCTGATCAGTTGGTTGATGCCCCATTAGAAAAATCTTTTCTTGCTTTGGATCTTTTTCCTGACGAAGATGTACTGACCACTAATCAGGAATTTGTATGGGACATGTATTTCGACGGGTTGAGATGTCAGACTGGTTCGAGAGCAGGTGTAGTTTTGGTCTCACTTGAAGGAAATCTATTCTCTCTCATTTTATTTGGACTTCCATTGAACTAACAACATCGCTGAGTACAAAGCCTTAATTGCAGGGCTATGTGTTGCGATTGTCATGGGGGTAAATAATATTCACATCCATGGAGATATGAACTTATCATAAATCAGGTCGCAAGAGATTATCGTGTGAAGTAGTTGAAAGCGTCTCAGCATAAAGACCTAGTTATAACCATATTGAAGCATTTCACTACTTACACGATCGACAATATTTCCTAGAGAGAAAATCGCCATGCAGATGCAATGGCATGTGCTGCTTCCCTTGTAGACCCAGACTTTGGACAAGACGAGTATCGTTTTGTGGTACAAGTCCTCCGCTCTCCGGTTGCGATTGAACAAATCCAATTTGATGATTTCATGTGTGCTCATATTGATTCAGGAGAATGGTTTGCACACATCTACAACTACCTAAACAATGGAAGCTTTCCTAATGATGCCAGCAAGAGTTCTCGTGTGCAAATTCAAAAGCTAGTCGCTAAATATATCCTTTTATCTAATGTTATTCATCGAAGATCATATAATGGTCTTCTCTTACATTGCTTAACAAAAGCTGAGATACCTCTTGCCCTCTAGTAGGCTTATTCTGGCTCTGGAGGTGGGAATTTTGGGTGAAGATCCTTAATTCATAAGTTGATTCACATGGGGTATTACTGGAAAATAATGGAACAAGATTCCTTTGCCTTTGTCAAGAAATTCCCCCAATGTCAACAACATAGCAATTTGATTTGAGCTCTCACACAGGAGCTCCAAATTCAAATTTATCAATGGCGTTTCCAGACATGGGGATTGGATATCATTGGCAAGATATCTCCCCCTTTGTCTAAGGGTCATGTCTTTATCATCACTACTACAGATTATCTCACAAAGTGGGTCGAAGCTATACTACTGAGGTCTACTTTGGCTGACATGATTTGTGGCTTCATCATGGATAATATTATATCTCATTTTGGCTTACCCGCTACCCTTGTTTTTGACAATGGTACATCATTTAAGTGTTGGCATTGTGTTGTCATTGATGTCAACCAGTATGCAAGGTGATGTTACTGGTATTGGAGATTGTTGGCATGTTGATGTCAATCGGTAAGCATATCAACTGGTAAGCAAGAAAGAGACAAGTTTAAGGGAAGACAAATAGAACTGAAGAAAATAAATTGGATGGTTGCCAAATCATATATATTGAAGATGTGAATAATGCACCTGGAGAAAAGTGTTCGACCTGGATAAAAAAATGGAAGGATGTGACGTATTTTCCACTTTGGCAAAATGATTGAGGATTGTCATCGGTAAATGATGAGGATTTCTAACAGTTGCTTACCCCGGGCATTTTTTGTGGTTTGGTAAGTATGGTCCGGGATAGCATGTCCTAACCGATAGAACAAAGAAGTGCATGATATGAATGCTAATCAGTTAGTGTATACTGGTAGTATGTTTGGTCAGTGATCGAGTTTGAACCGACACAATAAAATAAGTTGGATGTCAACAGAGATAACATGTGGACTCTAGGTGGCAAGCATGCAGTGGTAGGTGAATTGTGTATTAGTGAGCTAGTTGCCGATTAGGTCAATATTAAATGAAGACTGCATAAATCACGGGTCGATTGCAGAGGATTACAACTCAAAGCAGATAAAAAGGTAAATTTTTTTGGTGTTATGATCGAAGCAGGAAATATGATCATCTTGATTGATCTGGAGAAGGAAACAACTGGATTATTTATTATAATTGACAAAAATTAAGGCCGATGAACAGGATCTAGTTTGATAAATATATTGAATGTGTGTTGGAAGGATCAAGAATGATAGTGATGTTTGATTTTTTGTAGGTTGTAAATCTGAGAAATGTGATCTGATTTGATTTGATACAGATTGTGGTCAATGAAGAAAACCCTAGGTGCATAAAGTTTGAATTTTCATTTTGGCGGGAAAGGAGGTGTATAAATGTCCAGATCCAAGACTTAGGCTGATGATGAGAAAGTGTGATTCTGCCAGGTGAGATTTGATCAGTCTGAGTGTTGATAGAAAAAATATTGAAGTGATTGAGTGTTAGACAAAGAACCGGTAAGAAGGGTTTAACTGACAAGGTTTAAGGTAACTAGTAAAATAGTTACAGAGTTTAACAGTTCATCTAATCGGCAGTGTCTGAACTGGTAAGATAGTAGCAGTGAGTGAAGGAGAGTAGATAGAGTGTGAGAGGAGATCCGACAAGGCAAAAGATGAGTAGTAGAGGATTCAGACAGAAAGAACTGGGAGCTGGTAGAGAAGAGGTTGCGTAACAAAAAAGAGTTCAACCGACAGAGTGATTTGTTTGTAGGTGTTACAAAACTCATTTGTAACAAAATGCTTATCATTGTATTGTTTTTATCTCATTGTATTTCACTGAGTGGGTGCTTGATGCAGGGGTTGGTGCTCCTTGAGTTGGGGCTCAGAATAGATTAGGGGTTGGTGCTCCTTTGGGTAGGTGCCCATAAATTGCTAGGGGTTGGTGCTCCTTGGGTCGGTGCCCTAAACTTTATAAATTTGTTATTTCTTTGTGAGGCCGGATTGGAGCAGTAGATCTCCAACATCATTTCTCACTGAGGTTTTTCCCACATTGGGTTTTCCTTGTATATCCTGTGTTATGTGTTTTTCTTTTGTTTGATTGCTTTCATTATTCTACTAGTTGCACACATTGTTTGAAATTGCTTATATCACTGATTCACCCCCCTCTCAGTGATATCTTGTGTTCTACAATTGGTATCAAAGCCTTAGGTTCCCTGTTGGTCAAAGATCTATCTATCTTGGGTAGATTATGGTCTAAGAACACAATGGCAAGGAATGAATCCTTCTCCTCCAAAGCTCCCATGTTTGATGGTACCAACTATGCCTTCTGGAGCAGAAGAATGGAAACCTATCTATCCTCCCTAGGTTTTGATGTTTGGATGTCTATGAAGAATGGGTATATTGTCCCTAATGCTCCTCCTACAGATTCAGATGCTAAGAAGGAGTATGAAAATAATGCCAAGGCCAAGCATGCTATTCTCAGTGGATTGTCTACTAATGAGTTTGTTAAGATTATGCACTTCTCATCTGCCAAGGAGACTTGGGATAAGTTGAAGAGGTTGTTTGAAAGAGATGTCAAGGTCAAGGAGGCTAAACTGAAAACACTAAGAGGTCATCTTCAAGGCTTGAAGATGAAAGATGAAGAAAAGATTGTTGATTATCTTCAAAGAGTTGATGAAATGGTGAACACTATTAGAGGACTTGGAGAGGATATATTTGATGAAGTTATTGTCAAGATCCCTCATATCTAAGTACGATACAAAGGTCTCTGCAATAGAAGAAGCCAAGGATCTAAAAACCTTTTCAATGGATGACTTATTTGGGTCCCCAACCACTTATGAGATGAGAACAACCGGTGAAGGAACTTCAAAGAAAGAGGTTGCTTTCAACTCCATCAAAAAGGGTAAAATAAATTACTCATGGAGAATCTAGTGAAGACTCGGATACAGTGGTAGCAAACTTTGTAAGGAAACTTAAAAGAGGATTCGGTAAGTACAAAGGAAAATTACCTTTCAAATGTTTTAGCTGTAGTAAAATAGGACACTTTGCTTCAAAATGTCCCTATGGTGAGAATAGTGGAGAGGAGCTACACAGAACCAACAGACCTTCGGGCATGGATAAAAAGAAGAAAGGCTACCGACAAGAAAGAAGGAGCTACCGGAAGTAGAACAACATGTATAATTTTGAAGATGATGCTACAAGTGAAGAAAGTGCCTCAAAAGATGACTGTTGTGAGGATGAAAGAGAAATTAATCTCTTAATGGCACTAGATGAACTAGTTAATGGAGCTAATGAAGATGAAGACATTGAAGCTGAAGTGGATTTGGAAGGTGAGATCATAAGTTCTCTTGAGGAGTTGAGTAGAACAAGAAGGGAACTCAAAAAGGTTAAGTATGCTGCTACTGAAGAACAAGATTGTTTGAAGTAATCTCTGGATGAGTCCAAGAAAACAATTTCTAATCTGAAACTCTAGTTGGAAGAAGCTAAGAGGATATGTGAAGTTGCATCCTTCGATTTGGTAAAGAAGGAGAAGGAGTATCAGAATCTGGAAGAAGAAATTGTAAGGCTCAGAAAGGATCTTGAAAAAAGAAAGAATGATTTAAAGATGAGGAGCAAGTATGAGAGCAACACTAAAGCCTTGGACAAGATGTTAAGTAACCAAAAGCACTCAAAAGATACCAAAGGTATAGGATTTGAAGAGTGACAAAGTTCCAATAGTAAGGACACATCCAGCAAGGAGATACAGTTTACTTCTTCAAGTGAAAGTAAATAAAAAACAAAATTTTATAGTCATCAAGGCTACCGAGAAGAAGACCTATGCTAAAGCCACAAGAAATCAACTTGTGAACCGGAATGCTGAAACCTTGAATCGGAAGGCTCACTCATTGTACCAGAATGCAGACCCTAAAGGCAAGGCCAAGGTTGATAATGAAGGGTTCACTAAAGTCAACAACGTGAGAAGAAGACACCCGGTGAGAAAAGTTTGTCAATCCAAAGAGACAAGATTAGTATGTACCCAAATTCCATGGTTACTGTTACCGGTGTAATAAGTTTGGACATATAATTGTTGATTGTGTTTTGATGCGTAAGCCCCCTCATAGTTTTGAAAGTAGAAATCCATTTGCTACACTTCGGGAGATGGATGTTATGTGTTATCAATGTAATGGATCTGGTCATAGGAGTTATGAATAGGAAAAGTCTATTGTTGTCCTACAATAGTTTTTCAAATTCATCATTCAATATCAATGTGAAATACTATCATTGTCAAAAGTTTGGCCACATTGAAAACTCAGAACAAATAAGCAAAATAAGTCTGTACTGGATCATAAATTGAAAGGAAAACCAAAGCAAAAAATTGCAGCAGACTAGAAGAAGGAAGCCAACCCGGTTTGGGTTGAGAAGGAGAAGAAAAAAATAGAATCAAGTCTGATTGTGCAGACTACCCTACATGTAGAAAGAAGAAATCTATGGGTTGTAGACAATGGATGTTCCAATCACATAACTGGTGACAAAAATAAGTTTATTAAGTTTGAAGATTGGAATGGAGGTTCGGTGAGGTTTGGAGACAACTCTTCCATCAAAATAAAGGAAAAAGGAACCCTGAACATAGATGGCAAATTAAAAGCATATGATGTCTACTATGTGGAAGGTCTAAAGTATAATTTTCTAAGTGTGAGTCAGATGTGTGATAAAGGATATGAATTCACATTTGACTCTATCGATTGTCAAATAAGGAAGGAAAGTACCAGACAAATTGTTGTAGAATGTAAAAGGACAGATGGAAATGTGTACAATTTGAAGGAATGATTTGAGTCCTAATGCATGATGGGACAAGTGGATGAGAGATGGCTATGGCACAAAATATTAGGCCATATAAACTTTGATAATCTGGCTAAGGTGAGCAAGAAAGGCTATGTGAGACATATACCACCAATCATCAAACCGGCAAGCACCTTTTGTGATGAATGTCTAAGAGGTAAGCAGACTAAGGTAACCTTCAATATCAAATGACATAATACCTCAAGGCCCTTAGAACTTGTGCATATTGATCTATGTGGACCAACTAGAACAAGAGCTTTATCCGGTGAGAGATACTTCATGTTGCTCATTGATGATTTTTGAAGAATGACATGGGTCACCTTTCTATATGACAAAGCAAAAGCATATGAGAGGTTCAAAATCTTTCAAAAGATGGTTGAGAGGGAAAGTGGATGCAAGCTGAAGTGTCTGAGATCTGATCGGGGTGGTGAGTTCACATCAAATGAGTTTGTAGACTAATGTGAGAGACATGGAATCAGAAGACAATACTCTACTCCAAGGATACCACAACAAAATGATGTTGTAGAAAGGAAAAACCAAACTGTCAAGGAGATGGCAAGAACTATGTTGAATGAGGCAAACATATCAGATATGTACTTGAAGGTGTTAGTCCCAACCGGTGCTGAGAGGGGATGGATGAATCAACACTTAATCAAATTCTCACAATTTAACTTTTATCTTAAATCTGCATTCATCTAAGATCCAACAATATACTTAGTCACTGAAGTAAAATATGCAAGCATGAAAAGTCAACAGTGACACCAAGAAGTTATCTCGTGGAAACCCAATAGGGAGAAAACCACGATGTGAGTAGGAACTCAAAAAATTTGTACTCTTCTCGAGTACGCCTGGTTAAGAGCCATCCATGTTAGGAGATTACAAAGACACTGTTAGGTGCCACCCGGTTAAGGGATTTTGAACAAGACTGGTTAGTGCCTTTACCCTATTAAAGGTAGCCTAGTTAGAGGACTTAGAACATCAGTTAAGATGTCACCCAGTTAAGGGATTTTATAATAGAGACCTATTAAAGTCCACCCAGTTAAGGGATTTAAGTTGCAGTTGTTAGAATGCAACAAATGGATGATCTGCTAAATTAGCTACTGATAGCTTGATCAGATCTCAATATGCATTACACTCAACACACACCAGTTGTGTCTTCTCCGTACAACATCGATTTCCTTCTTACACCTTCGGCTCTTCACTCATCCAGTCACCTATCCCTCAACACTACACTCTACCGATCCTCAGACCTTTGGCTCTGCACTCTGTTGGTCCCGTAACCTTCGGCTTTGCACTCTGTCGGTCCTCTGATCTTCAGCTCTGCACTTTATCAGTTCACTATCTCTTGACTCTGCACTTAGTCGATCTACCTCAAAACACATTCTACTGTGCTAATACCTTTTAGCACTTCCTCTCTCTCTGCTCTTCATTTTGGATCGCCTTCAACAAATTCTCCTTGTTGCAAGTTTCACGATCAAAAGTTTCTAAATGAACTTCAAGAACACTTTATATAATTTCTGCCGACACCTTTAGGCATTCCCTCAATCAAACCAATCATGAATTTAAGAAGATTTAAAATTCAAAATCTCCCACTCTTTCTCTGCACGCCTTACAACAATTTCACCAAGTGTTCACCCAATTCTGCCACCGCATCTCCTAAAGATAGAAAATTTTGAGTCGTGTTCAGCCAAATAAGTGCGAACCAGAAAATCTGCATGTAATCATGCTTGATTGCATGATAACTAAAAGTTTACCTTACCAACATATGATTTGGCATAGACACAAGCTGACCAACTCATCCTTTGCCACCACAATTGAATAACCAATCACCGCTCTGAGATTTATGGTGATCACCTGTCTTCCTTCTGGCATACCGGTGTATCGGTATGCCACTACACTTCTATATTACTGGTTCGTCCTTTAATTGCTGGTTTGTTATGCTAGCACCAAGTCTCTTCCCCTATTTACCAATGAGTTATCGGTTTGTTAGAACAAACAAGTTTTCTTGCCCGAGTTGCCTTTTGTGAGTTCCCCATCACCAAAGTGACTGATCTTCTTGAATGATAGACCAGTTGACTTAATTTAGCTTTCCTTGAGCTGAATGAACCTTTGATCATTCAATACTAATGTTGTTTCCATGTATTGTAAGTCATCATTTTAGTTTACTTAAAAGCAACACCACTCTACCTATACCACTTCACCAGTTAGTGTCTTCACCGGTAAGTATTGGACATCAATGAAAAACCTTAGCATATATACCGGTTCCCTAGATTGACTAGTTTTGTCAATACCAACAATCCAAAAAAAGGAAGCAGTTCATATTGTCGTATATACATTGAACTGAGTTCAGCTAAGAGAAAATAGCAGAATGACACCTTATGAATTATGGTATGACCAGAAACCATCAGTCAAATATTTCAAGGTGTTTGGAAGTAAATGCTTCATCAAAAGAGATGAAGATAGTTTAGGTGGTTTTGACTCTAGGAGTGATGAAAGTATTTTCTTGGGTTGCTCTACTCATAGAAAGGCCTACAAATGATACAAAAAAAGACTGAGAAGAGTTGTTGAGAGTGTTCATGTAAGAGTTGATGAAGACTTGCACAAAGGAAGACAAACACAAGGTTACCGATATGGTGATTCATGTGATGAAGATGAAGTGTAGTGAGAAAGTGAACCGGAAGAAGCACCCAACAAGACCCCTAACAAATATGTGCAGAAAAATCACTCGGAAGAGAAATTATAGGTAATAAAAATGATGGTGTACAGACCAGAAGAAGACTTGCCCGGAACAATGAACAAGTGAATTTTTGCCTCATGACTAAAATGTAACCCAAGGCATTCATTGAGGCCAACAAAAGTGAGAAATGGATGGATGCAATGGAGGAAGAGATACAACAAATTGAAAAGAACAAGACTTGGGAGTTAGTACCTAGACCAACATATAAAAATGTCATTGGTACTAAATGGCTCTATCAGAACAAGATGAATGAAGAAGGCAAGATTGCTAGGCATAAAGCAAGATTAGCGTGCAAAGGGTATTCTCAAGTAGAAGGAATTTATTTTGAAGAAACATTTGCACCAGTTGCAAGACTTGAGGTTATTAGAATGTTCTTAGCATTCTCCATTTACAAAGGATGCAAGGTATATCAAATGGATGTTAATCTGCCTTCTTGAATGGTAATTTGGAAGAATAAGTCTACATAGAACAACTAGAAGGTTTTTTGTTGCATGATGATGAAAATTTTATGTGCCGGTTGAAGAAAGAATTGTATGGTTTAAAGCAGCCTCCAAGAGCATGGTATTCAAGGTTAGATAAGTATCTTAAGGAGCAAGGTTTCATAAAGGGAAGTGCAAATAGTAATTTGTACATCAAAGCAGATGGAAATCACCTGATTATTGTTGTGTATGTAGATGATATAATATTTGGAAGCACAAGGATACCCCATGTAAAGAGTTTGTCGATCAAATGAAGTCAGAGTTTGAGATGGCCATGCTTGAAGAGTTGTTGTACTTTCTTGGTTTTCAGATTTCTCAGCAAGCTAAAGGAATATTTACCTCTCAAACCAAGTATGCCAGAGATATGTTGAAGAATTTTCAGCTAGAAGACAACAAATCGGTAAGTACCCACATGGTGACTAGATGCAAGTTGAGCAAGGTTGATGAGTCATCGGAAGTGGATCAGACCGTATATAGATCCATGATTAGTAGTATGTTATATCTTGCTGCTTCAAGACCGGATATAGTGCAGACAGTATTTATGGTGGGAATATTTCAAGCTGCACCCAAGCAGTCACATGTGAATACAGTTAGAAGAATTTGCAGGTACCTACAAGGTACACTTAATTATGGCCTATGGTATCCAAAGCAAGGATATTTCACTTTATAGTTCTACACTGATGCCTATTGAGCAGGCTGCATTGATGACCGAAAAAACACAAGTGGTGGAGCATTATTTTTAGGTAACCGGTTAGTTTCATGGCACAACAAGAAGCAGGTTTCATTCTCCTTATCTACTGTTGAGGCATAATATATTGTTGCTGCTACATGTTGTTCTCAGGTGTTATGGATGAAGCAGACCCTCAAGGACATTTAGATATAAATATCTGACCCTATTTCTATCCGGTGTGGTAACTCAAGTGCAATCAACATTTCAAAGAATCTGGTTATGCACTCAAGGACAAAGCACATTGCCATCAAATACCATTTTCTCAGGGAGAAGGTTGCAAAGAAAGAAGTAAAGGTAGAATATGTTCCCACAAGTGAACAAGTTGTTCATATCTTCACAAAAAATCTACCTGTAAACACATTTGAATATCCAAGACACAAGTTAGGAGTTGTCCCACCATCTTTCTGCACTTAAATGTGTATGGTGATCTATGGTTTAGGGAGAGTTCACAACCATACATTTTTTTACTCTTGGACCATATGTTAGACACAGGGGGAGATCAAGTGTTTGTGTTGTAATACCAATAGGTTTGAGACTCTGGGAAGTTGTCTATTCAATTTGTTTATCTACAAAAGTCACAATTGGTCTGCCGAGAGAAAGAGTACAATGGTCTAACCTATCGAAAGTTGATGTCTGAGCCCTTTGTCATTGTTGTCAAATGGGGGATAAAGAGCATGGTATTGTGAAGAAAATGTTTGTTGACATCAATGCCAAAGGGGGAGATTGTTGGCATTGTGTTGTCATTGATGTCAACCGATATGCAAGTTAATGTTACTAGTATGCAAGGTGATGTTACCAGTATTGGAGATTGTTGGCATGTTGATGTCAACCGGTAAGAATATCAACTAGTAAGAAAGCAAGAGACAAGTTGAAGGGAAGACTAACCGGTAAGAAAGAAAGAGACAAGTTGAAGGGAAGACGAACACAACTAAAGAAAACAAATTGGATGGTTGCCAAATCATATATATTGAAGATGTGAATACTACACCAGGAGCAAAGTGTGTGACCCAGATAAGAAAATGGAAGGATGTGAACTGTTTTCCACTTTGGTAAAATGGTTGAGGATTGTCACTAGTAAATGATGAGGATTTTTGACAGTTGCGTACCCTGGGCATGTTTCATGGTTTGGCAAGTGCGGTCTATGATAGCATGTCCTAACTGACATAATAGAGAAGTGCATGATATGAATGTTAACTAGTTAGTGTATATCGGTAGTATGTTTGGTCAGTGACCAAGTTTGAACTAACATAATCAAATAAGTTGGATGCCGACCGAGATAACACATGGACTCTAGGTGGCAAGCATGAAGTGGTAGGTGAATTGTGTATCAACGAGGTAGTTGCCGATTAGGTCGACATTAAATGAAGACTACAGAAATCACGGGTCAATTGCAGAGGATTACGACTCGAAGCAGATTGAAAGGTAGAAAATTTTGGTGTTATGATCAAAGAAGGACATCTGATCATCTTGATTGATCTGGAGAAGGAAACAACTGGATTATTTATTGTAATAAAAAAAAATCAAGGCCGATGAACAAGATCCAGTTTGCTAAATATAGTGAATGCATGTTGGAAGGATCAAGAATGGTGGTGATGTTTGATTTATTGCAGGTTGTTAATTCAAGAAATGTGATCTGATTTGAATGAAGGTGTATAAATGTGCAGATCCAAGACTTAGGATGATGATGAGAAAGTGTGATTTTGCCAGGTGAGAGTTGATCAGTCTGAGTGTTGATAGAAAAAATATTGAAGTGATTGAGTGTTAGAAGAAGAACTAATAAGAAGGGTTTAACCAACAAGGTTTAAGGTAACCGGTAAAACAGTTACAAAGTTTAACAATTCATCTAACTAGTAGTGTTTGAACCACTAAGACAACAACAATGAGTGAAGGAGAGAAGACAGAGTGTGAGAGGAGATCCAGCAAGACATAAGCTGAGTAGTAGAGGATTCAAACAAAAAGAACTGGGAGCTGGTAGAGAAGAGGTTGCATGACATAAAAGAGTTCAACCGACAGAGTGATTTATTTGTAGGTGTTACAAAACTCATTTGTAACAAAGTGCTTATCATTGTATTGTTTTTATCTCATTGTATTTCACTGACTAGGTGCTTGGTGCTCCTTGAGTTGGTGCTCAAAATAGATTAGGGGTTGGTTCTCCTTTGGGTAGGTGCCCATAAATTGCTAAGGGTTGGTGCTCCTTGGGTTGGTGCCCTAAACTTTATAAATCTATTATTTCATTGTGAGGCTAGATTGGAGCAATAGATCTCCAGCAACATTTCTCGCCGAGGTTTTTCCCACATTGGGTTTTCCTCATATATCCTATGTTATGTGATGTGCTTTTGTGTGTGATTGCTTTCATTATTCTATCAGTTGCACACACTGTTTGAAATTGCTTATATCACTGATTCTCCCGGGGGCCTCTCAGTGATATCTTGTGTTCTACATTAAGTACAAAAAGGTTAAGCAATTCATCAAAAAGTTTGACATTCAACATCGTCTCTCTACACCTTATTATTCTCAATCTAATGGTCAAGCGAAAACATCTAACAAAACCAATGAGAAGATCTTATGTAAAAACGTTACCAAGCATGGAAAAGATTGGCATATTCATCTGGTATATGCATTATGAGCCTATCACATAAATGTTCGTACGACTATGGGAACAATGCCCTACAACATGGTATATGGTGTCGATGCTATTATGCCTCTTGAGTTGGAGATTCCATCATTGCATGTCTCCTTGAAAGGGGTGATTGATGATGACTCTTATTGTACCCTTTGTCTCAACCAACTTGTATTGTTGGATGAGTGTCATTTAAAGGCCCTTCAAAATCTTCAAGCTTATAAAGAATCTTTATGCCAACAATATAATCAAAGTGTGCTACCTTGAACTATTAAGGTAGGTGACCTGGTTCTTTGTGAGAATTAGAGGAACGCTAGTGCGCCACCTAACCAAAGAGGTAAATTCAATCCGAATTGGTTAGGTCCATACATTGTCACCTTTGTTTATGGTTTGGGTACTTATGGTTTATCCTACATGGATGGAACACCTCTTAAAGAGCTCATTAATGTGACACACCTGCGTCGATACTGTAGCGTCGTAAATTGTAAGCACTCGCTAGGGTGGTACAATTTCACACCTAGTTTAGCACCCGCCTTAGTGCATTTGGCATTCTGCATTGCATTTCTCCTTAAGCACTTAAGTAATCAAATTAATTAGGTCTAAGGTTCCATTTCATCATTCTCTACATCACAAAGTTGGGCCCTTTCACTAAAGCGCGCCCTTCGCATTTTATTCCTTCAATACATCACTTAATCAAAAACCCTAATTAAGTCCTATTCCGAACTTGGGGGCTTGGTTTCGGGGTCAAAACATCTCGAAATCACCTGTAACTTCGGGATTCTCTCTAAAATCATCATATCCGACGGCCTTGAAAATTTGGTGAAAAGTTGTCGGGACCGTGGCGCCCGGTGCACATGGTCCCGGACATTTTTCCCGAAATTTTAGGAGCGCGATCCAATCATAAAATAAAGCTTAACCCCAAGAAATTGGTGGGATATTCAATCTCTAGGTCGGCCAAAATACGAATTTACGACCTAGGGTTTCATACATAAAAGCTCTCTTTCCTCATTTGAAAGGGGGGGATTTTTTGTTTCCAGGAACTTCATATGCAGTGAAAGAGAAGATCTTTGAGGACTTCAACATCTCGCAACATCTTTTTATCAAGCATCTATCAAATTCATTCATCCACTTAGGGCTTGGAAGACATTGAAGAACAATAGGAGATTACCGACTGAAGATTGGTTTGTACTCCTCCCTTGAGGGTTGGGTATGATTTCGTATTGTTTTCATGTCTTTGCATAAGCTTTGATACATCATTTATTCATGCTTTAGATCACATTGCATCTTGATTTAGAGCACTTACATTATCATTTGCAAGCAATTAGGGTTTACTTTCTAGGTTGCTCTAGTTTGCTTTCTTGCATTTTGGACCTTGCACACACACTAGGTCTGCACACACAATACATTTTACAAAACAACTTGGCTATTCATGGAGGTGGAAATCACTGAAGCGGGGGTTTGACTAAGGCAAAACCCTATATAGCCGCCCCTCCCCCTTTTCAGATATTATTGCAAGTTTCGAGATTCGGACGGCGCCGCGGGATACAGATCTGGAGAGAGAAGGTTGGAACAGCACTCTGTGTGAAATTGCAGAGCAGGAGACTGGGACAGGGGTGCTGGGCGCCCTGGTCCTGCCAGGACAGAGGCGCTGGGCGCCCTGGTCCTCCGAACAGACAGTTTGCAGACAGTTTCCAGACAGTGTTTCAGGGTGCAGAATAGTGGTTTCCGGTGCAGTTTTCAGGACAGTGGTGCCCGCGCCCCCGTCCCGAACATTTTCAGTCCGATTTTGACTCCGGGTACATATCTGCATTCTTATTTCATCCTTGTACTTACAGTTGTTCATTGTTTAATCTCAATTCTGCAATCTTGTTATTGGTTCATACTTGCATTTTGGGATTAGGATCTTACAATTTCAACAAGGGAATAGAAATCCTAATAGATATCCCGTGGCTCTCTCTTTCACCAAAAGAAGTAGCCAATTGTGCGATATCTCTAGGCTCTTTCGTATTCCGTAATGTGTGTCAAAAGGTAGGATTAGGGCATGATTAACCTAGTCTCGCTTTTTCCCCTACACATTTTGGTGAACCCGACATGAATCTATCATTGCTTCCTCTTGCATTACATTTGTTAGATCTAGATCTAGATTTAGTGTGTTTTCATTTCATTTTCATTAAAAAGAAAAAAAAAAATTTATTGTGTTTCTTTGCATTGTGTGTTTAAATTTTATGCAATCTTTTCAAAATGTCAGATTTTTATTTGCAAAATGTTCATGCTTTTGATGATTATTATGAGTATAGCCAAGATGAATTAGATGAAGCTTTAGATGAGTTTTTAAACCCTAAAGATGCCAAACCTTCATTTTACCAAAAACTCATAAACCTTGTTACTATGCCATTTAGGTGTGATGAGAAAGATAAGTCGAATGATTCCTCTCAAGGATACATTCCTATCAACTCTTCCCCTGAATCTAGTAACATGGTTGTTTTCAATAATCCCCTCTATGAGGAGATGTCTCCTTTTGAATCAAAAGACAAACCTTTTAACCGATATGATCATGCTTTGTTGGATGATGCTCTTGATTACTTTGTGGCTTTGTCGAAACCTATAAACAAAAACAAGACCTCTAAATTGGTTAACATGATAAACTTGAATGAACATAATAAGCCTCTCTTTGAAGTCCAAGGTGCTTATCCTTCTCCTACCTTTCAAATTCCTAAATCACCCCTCCTTACTGTCCAAGGGAGGTATGATCATGATTCCTTTCGTACCCTGAATAAACCAATCATCACTGTACAAGGAAGAAAACCTGTAAGTCCTTACAATTATGCTAAACAAATAACTAGAGAGAGTTATCATGCGGTTGCCCATACTTATCATACTAGAAATAATAGGCAACCTAATCCTCCTCCTGTTATTCCAGTTTCCCTTTCTAATCCTCAACCAATTCTTCCTCAAGCTCCTCGTATTTCACAAGTTATGGGTAAGGAATATGATCTCATAGAACAACTTAAAGCTACCCCTGCTAAGATATCCCTTTGGGATTTGATTCAAACTTCTTCCGCTCATCATGGAATGTTACAAGATGCTTTGAAAGATTTGAATGTTCCTCCACCAAATACGTCTAGTAATATAGCATCTTTTGTTAACTCTGTGATGAATCCTAAAGCTCAAATTGTGTTTTCTCAAGATGAGTTGCCTACTAGTGAAATTCAACAACAATATGATCCCTTGACGATTGTGGTTGTCATGAAAGACACTGCTATAAGACGAACACTAGTAGATAATGGCTCTGGCCTTAATGTGTGTAGCATTAATCTATTGCATAAGATGAATGTGGATACGTCTCTTATGGAGCCTGACTCTCGTCCCATTCGTGGCTTTGACAATGTGGCTAAGACTTCATTAGGTATCATCACCTTACCTCTCACAGTGGGACCTGTTACTTTGCCTACTCCTATCCATGTTATGCCGGGAAATTTAACATATAACTTGTTATTAGGGAGGCCTTGGATTCACAACATGCAAGCTATCCCCTCTACGTTGCATAGACAAGTTAAATTTGTTTATAACAATAAGATATACACTTTGATGGGTGATACTAATTTTCAAGCTTGTCTACAAACATCTAATTCCAAAGGGAGTTCTTCTAAGCCATCCTCGTCTAGTAATGACTCTTTAAACAAGAAACCTATCGCTGAGTCTTCGCTCTCTGATGATCAAAATCCTTTGGATGAGTTTGGAACTCTTGAAGAAGATCCTTCTCGACTTGAAAATACACATAAAAAGGATTTTGATCCTGAGAAGGTCCTCGCAGAAGATGATTGGGGATCTCTTGATTTTAACCCTACCTTTGTGGGTGAAAATAAGGTTCCTTCTAGAGAAATTAAAATTGAAAAGAAGGAAGAAGCTGAAAATCATAAAGTTGAAAAGAAAGAAGAAACTAAAAATCAATCAACCTTACCTGAATCTATGAGTAATAATTTTGTCGCTGCTTCTCAAACTTCTTCTCCTCACATCTATAATTATGAAGAGTTTGATTCTTTGTCTTATGAAAAACCACCTTCTCTTCCTGA
This sequence comes from Cryptomeria japonica, assembly GCF_030272615.1. Classification (NCBI taxonomy): domain Eukaryota; kingdom Viridiplantae; phylum Streptophyta; class Pinopsida; order Cupressales; family Cupressaceae; genus Cryptomeria; species Cryptomeria japonica. Next base: position 890,002,786 of record NC_081407.1, on the reverse strand, counting down.
AATGGCTGATCGTTATGGTCGTGGTTTTCGCATTTTTGCTAAGCATGGGTATCATGGAAAAGGTTGTGGTGCTCATGAACAAGGGATAAGAGTTCCTCTAGAGACTAATTTTCACAATTATGCCTTTGGACTTGGCTTTAATCCCTGCAGACGTACTAAAGCTTCTAAAAGACCATGCATTAGTGTTAATGCTATCTCTACATCTTTATCAATACAACATCCTGAGTATATTGATGGGGATCCTTCGTGTGCCTGTGCTTTGGATATCTTCCCTACCGACGATGCTTTAGCTGAGTTCTTGGGAGCTTATGACACTCTTCCTCGTTATCATCACAATAGGGGACTCCCTTATTGTTTGAACACCGAAGCTTATTTTGGAAAAGAGATTGATAATGATGAGATTGTGAAAGAATTCCCTCAGTTAAAGGATATTCTTCAACAAAGTAATCTTCTCATAAGTGACACCACTGATGTTAAGATGGATCCTTGCAACAAAGAGAAAGTTATTAAAATTGGGAAATGTTTGGATGAAGAGGAACATAAACAATATGAAGAACTATTGCATGAATTCCCTGAGATCTTTGCTTGGGCATATTCTGACATGCCTGGTATAGATCCTAAGATCGTTACTCATAATATTGTCTTAGTTCCTGACGCTAAGCCCGTGAAACAAAAGATTCGAAAAATGAATCCTAAGGTGGCTCTGCTTGTTAAAGCTGAGATTGAAAAATTATTGGAGGCTGGATTTATCCGCCCTATTGACTATTCCCCATGGATTTCAAATATTGTCGCTGTGGCTAAACCAGATAACAAAATAAGGATGTGTATCGACTTTCGGGATCTAAATAAGGCTTCTTTAAAAGATGATTTCCCTCTTCCAAACATTGACATGATAGTTGACTCTACGGCAGGACATGCCTTGTTATCCTTCATGGACAGTTTTTTAGGCTATAATCAAATTTTCATAAACCCTCAAGATCAATTCAAAACTGCTTTCACCACTCCTTGGGGTACGTTTTGTTGGATAATGATGCCTTTTGGACTTAAAAACGCCGGTGCAACTTATCAACGAGCGATGACCCTTATCTTTCATGATTATATGCATAAGATTTTAGAGGATTATGTTGATGATATTTTGGCCAAATCCTTTCTTCGCATGGATCATGTTAAAGTCCTTCGTCAAATCTTTGAAAGAATTCGTAAATATCACATGCGCTTGAATCCCCGAAAATGTGTTTTTGGTGTGGATAGTGGAAAACTATTAGGGTTCATAGTTTCGCATCGTGGGATTGAGGTGGATACTAAGAAAATAGATGCTATTGTTAACATGCCACCTCCTCGAAATGTGTCTCAACTTAAAAGCTTACAAGGAAAGATTCAAGCTATTCATAGGTTTGTGTCTCAACTTGCGGATCGTACCTTTCCTTTTACTCAACTTCTTAAAAAGGATATCACTTTTCAATGGAATGAGGATTGTCAGCAAGCATTTGAAGATTTAAAAGTGTATTTGGCTAGTCCTCCTATTCTTCAACCTGCCGAACCTTCTAAACTCTTCCTTCTGTATACAGCTGCTTCCTCTCATGCTCTCGCAGCATTGTTGGCACAACATGATAAAGATGGTAAGGAATGTCCGGTTTATTACATAAGTCATACCTTACTCGATTATGAGACCCGATATTCTGCGATAGAAAGACAATGCTTGGCCGTGGTGTTTGTGACTTAGAAATTGAGACATTATCTTTTAAATTCAGAAGTCCATGTCATGGTTAAGTTTGATCCTTTGGAGCATCTTTTCTCTAAGACTGATTTATCAGGACGTCTAGCTAAGTGGGTTATGATGTTAACTGAATTTGACCTTAAGTTTGTTTCCCAAAGAGCAATTAAAGGACAAGCGTTGACCGATCACTTAGTTGAGGCCCCTTCGCCTTTCTCCTTCCCTAACCCTGAGTCCTTTCCTGATGACTTCATTCTTTCTATAGAGAAAGATGAAACTTGGGAGTTATACTTTGATGGCTCTAAGTGTCGTACGGGATCGGGGGCAGGTGTTGTTCTGATTTCTCCTACAAAGAAGTCCATTCCTTTATCATATCGTCTAAATTTCCTATGTACCAATAACATTGCTGAGTATGAGGCTCTTATAGCGGGAATAAAAGCAGCCTTAGCTCTGAATATAAAACACATACATATCTATGGAGATTCACAATTGATTATAAGACAAGTAACAGGAATATATCAAGCAAAACAAGACAAATTATCACAATATAAAGATCTTGCTATCTCTTTATTACAAAATTTCGATTCTTATACCATGGAACCCATTCCTCGAAAAGATAATCGACATGCGGATGCAATGGCATGTGTGGCTTCTCTAGTATCTTTAGAGGACCCTATGGTCGATCTTAATTTCATTATTCACAATCTTATTTCTCCGGCTATTGAAGATGATTCTAGCTTGATAACATGTTGTGACTTTGTAGACTCAGATGAATGGTTCTCGCATATCGTAAGATATTTGACCGATGGTACCTTTCCTGATTCCGCTAATAGGAACACTAGGGCTAGAATCCGCAAGCTGTCTGCTAGATATATCATCCTTTCTAATGTCCTTTATCGAAGGGGTTATGATGGTCTTCTCCTTCGTTGTCTTAACAAGTCAGAAATCCCCGTTGCTCTTGAAGAGGCACATTCAGGTGCCTGTGGGGGGCATTTTGGGGGCAAATCCCTGGTTCATAGGTTGCTTTGTATGGGATACTATTGGCAAACTATGCAGAAGGATTCCTTTTCATTTGTTAAAAAATGTCATCAATGTCAACAACACAATAATCTGATTCATGCTCCTGCCCAAGAACTTCGTTCTCAAGTAGCTTCTTAGCCTTTCTCCGCATGGGGTTTGGATCTTATTGGAAAAATTTCTCCTCCTTCATCTCAAGGACACACCTTCATTATAACTACAATAGATTACTTTATGAAGTGGGTAGAAGCTATTCCTCTTCGCTCTACTACTGTTGAAGTGATTTGTCAATTTCTTCTAGAAAACATCATTTCTTGATTTGGGATACCTTCCATTATTATCTCAGATAATGGGACATCGTTTAAAAACAAGGATGTGAAGAAATTCCTCGAGAAGTATCATATCAAACATCGATTTTCTACACCATATTATCCTCAATCAAATGGCCAAGCCGAATCATCCAATAAGATAATTGAACAAATTCTTCGTAAAACCGTGAATAAGCATGGTAAGGATTGGAGTAACCAGCTGATCTATGCTCTTTGGGCCTACCGAATGAGTGTACGAATTGCTACGGGAACTACTCCTTATAATCTTGTTTATGGTGCTGATGCTATTATGCCCTTAGAATTAGAGATTCCATCACTTAGGGTTTCTCTCAAAGGTATAGTAGATGATGACTCTTATAGGGAACAACGACTTCAACAGCTTGAGATGCTTGATGAACAGTGCATAAACGCTCTTGAGCATATTCAAGCGTATCACAAAACTCTACAACGAAGCTATAATGATAAGGTTATTCAACATTGCTTCTCAGTAGGTGACTTAGTCCTTTATGAGAATCAGTGCAATGTGAATGCCTTGCCTGTAGAAAAGGGAAAATTCAGTCCTAATTGGCTTGGACCATACATCGTTATTGAGGATTATGGATCAGGTGCTTACAAAATAGTGGATGTAGATGGTACGCCTCTTAAAGAACCTATAAATGCTATGCACTTGCGTAGATATTATGCTTAATTCTTCATTCTTCATCTATCTTCTTTTTCAATTCTTCAACATTGGATAATATGGTAGTATCTCTTAATTAAAGCAAAATAGAATTAAATGTTATGTTGTTTAATCTATATTGCTTCCTTCCTGACAAGCGTGTCTTCTTACTTTATAGTTTGTCTTGAATTCATTAATGTAAATTGTAAAAGGTTTACATTTCTCATTATGCTAGCATATTATACAATGTCTTTATGTATTAAGTAGAATCGTATCATGTTGTGTTTAAATTCAGAATTAAATCACATTAGTTATATGATTCTTAGGCTTAATGCATATTTCTTCCTTATCATCAACGTAGTACTTGATTAAACATTTTAATTAAGTCACACATGTATCAATTTAATCATGGAGCATTGAGAAGTCAATCACATGGAAATTAAATTCTGAACATACATGTACATTTACCAAATGTATTAGATTTAATCAAAACAAAATATACATTGTTTTAAGCATTAAAGATAACACATTTGAGACAAAAGAGAAGCATGTATATATACATATATATGTGTGGATCGTATACAAATCTAGGTCACTGTACATCCAAAATGTGACCTCTCTTTTACATCATAAAATCATCTGCTATCCCTAGGGCTAGTGGCTGGAGAGTGTCGACTGGACGCTCCCTCCTGATCTAGCCATGAAGGTGGACCCATGGGTGTGTAGCGCGATACAGATCGTGAGTGACTCTGAGAGGAACTCCTATGATCGCTATCCATAAGGATCACGCGATAGGTGGTAGCCTCGATCTGAGCCGCTGCTAGATCTCGCCGCGCCTGCTGGAGTTCCTCTGATAGGACTCTCTCTCTCTGCCGCACCTGCTGAAGGTCCTCTGATAGGACTCTCTCTCTCTCCCTCCATATATCTACCTGTACTCAGAATGGGAAAAACAAATCCTCATGCCGACCCGCGTTCCCCTGAGGCCTATAGGCAATCTGTGAGGAACTGGGGATCTGTGCTATTATGGAAATGTCTATCATTGCCTGCTGAATCAAGGAACGCCATTCCTGCACATTAGCTGTGGCAGTAGAATAGATTTTTGTTAGTACCATTCTATATCATCAAAACATTAATCAATCAATATAAACCTACTATACCTGGATCTCCCTCGCGCTAGTAGAGATCATGATATGGTAGTATCTGTGCCTAGGCACCGCTAGGCTCCCCTCACTCGTATACTCTATCCACGATGGGTGTAGGCTGGACGGTACTGGTGACAGGTCTCCCTATCGCCTCCTGTTCCCCCTGTTGGAGAATAGGAGGTGGATCCAGAGCTATGGTATCATCTCCTGAATGGTGGGGAGCTGCATCCGACTCCTCCTCATCATCTCTATCCTCCTCCTCGTCCTCCTCTCTAGCTGCATCCTCATCCTCCTCCTCCTCATCACTGGGCTGATCGCCTGTAGGTGGATCAGGATCTCCCGCCTCCTCATGACCCTCTCCCTCCTCTGGCTCCTCTGACCTGGATCCCTCGTCCTCATCTCGGTCTCCATGTCGCCATGGGCCTGGATAGCCTGTCGGATGATCTGGTGGAAAGATAGGACCTGGATATGATCTCATGAACCATGAAACATATCTACGCTGTGCTCCAGGCTCTGCAGAATAGTCAGTGACTACATCCTGATCAGATCCCTCTAAGTCTGTCGTCTCAATATCATCTACCATCAGTCTCGCTACTGCTCCAGGTCTGGGAAGGACCCGTGAGTGTCGAGTATAGATGGGCACATCGGCTGGAACACATTGCTCTAGTCCGAACTGCCTCCGTACTCGGTCAAAGTAGAAGGGGACTATGATGTGTGCATATCGTCCTCGCAGTAGGCGGTTCCTCTGTAGACATGCTAACTATCTCTCCATACCATCCCATCTGTGCATTAGTAGGTAAGGTCTCCACACTATCATCTCGGCTGTCAGCCTGTCAAAAATCACTCTCCAATACAACAAATCTCCAAATCTCCACTCACTGGTAAGTGGATAAGCGAACACCCTAGGTCGCTCGCTCGCTGTACTCAGTGGAAAGCTGACGGGCCTGGTGCATGTGAAGTGCTCTAAAATCCACACCTGTAGAAGTGTGCATGTCATCAAACTGCAACCCTGTCCGAATACATACTCCTCAAGGTCGTGATAGAGATGTGCTAGCATACTCCGACTCCAAGCATACACTCTCCTGCGTCTCTCCATCGCTCTGATACACCATGTGAGGCCCCCATGCATGTGTGTCCCTCGCCCATTAGGGCAGACGGCTAGTGCTATGATGGCTATCATAAGGCGTCTCAGAAGTGGTACCTCCCCTGTAGGATGTAAGAGCCAGCTGACCATGATGCGACCTCTCATCTCGCTCGGCATGACTCTCCCTATGCAATACACCTGCTCTCTCTGATGATCCTCTGCTGACCGATCGGTCGCGTATGTAACTGTCGCTCCTCTGATAGGAAGACGAAGTATACGGTACACATCCTCAAGTGTGACCGTCAGCTCTCCTACTGGAAGGTGAAAGGTGCATGTGTCAGGATCCCATCGCTCCATCAAGGCCATCAGCATCACAGGATGAAATCGAATGGCCGGCATTAGAATCACGTACCACAATCCTACAATAGATAGAGTGTCTCTCTCTACTGAGTCAGCCGCGGAATCTAATCTCACAAAGTGCGAAGAATATGTCCCACTGTGTGCTCTCTCATGTACGGGAGACCCTGCAAACGAAAACATGATGATAATCAGTACTCGATCATTGAAATCGCAAATGCAAACCGTCGCACATTGTATGCTAGCCTTGTAACCTCTCGCCAGACCCTGATTGGGGACCATGGTGCCCTGATGGGGACCATGGCGCCCTGAGGGGACCATGGCGCCCTGTCAGGGACCATGGCGCCCTGCAGGGACCATGGCGCCCCTGTCAGGGACCATGGCGCCCTGGGGGGACCAGGGCGCCCCTCAAGGACCATGGCGCCCTGGGTGGGCCCCGGTCAGCCTTCGAGGCCCGCATACGATCACGAAAAAGTCAAACATGCGAAAAATCAAAAGTCAAACATTCAGTCAACTCACCTCGTCCAGTGGCTCGTCGTCGATCACGGCCTGGCGCAGGCTCTCAATCCTCGTAGGACGCTCCGGTCGTCGTGAAGGCATGATGATGGCTATGTGGGCTCCGCTACACTGAATAGTATCCTGAAATCGACAAAGTGACGAATACAAGTGTCACTTACGAAGTATATACTCTTGTGTGTTTATTCTTACTTTTTGAAACCCTAATTTTTCCTCTGTCATTCATTTTATCATAACTTGGGTTTGGGAGATGCAATTTTCGAGCCGTTCATTGCATTGGAATCGTATTTTCCTTCTCCTACTCTCAGGATGTTCCAAAAAGTGCTCTGATGAAGCCTATTTTGCGAACACCCCTCATCAACATTCTCTTACACAATTTGTCGCAAGTAAACATGCTACCCTGTTTCACCTCCCTAATAAGCAAGTCGAAATAGGGGGGGGGCATATAGCTACTCACAGATTTCATCACTTTCCCTAGTAAGCATTAGGTGATTTTGTGATCTAACGTTTGTTTTGTAGGGTGCGGTTCCTAACTGTGTACTGCAGATACCGCTGGGGGCTTCGTCCGACATCTTATGGATATATCCTTTTTCAAAATAATGTTTACTTTTCTGTACTTTAGCTTGCATATGCACGTAGTACTCATATGACCACTAAAGTGGGGGCTAAATGTAGCGTCGTAAATTGTACGCACTCGCTAGGGTGGTACAATTTCACACCTAGTTTGGCACCTGCCTTAGTGCATTTGGCATTCTGCATTGCATTTCTCCTTAAGCACTTAAGTAATCAAATTAATTAGGTCTAAGGTTCCATTTCATCATTCTCTACATCACAAAGTTGGGCCCTTTCACTAAAGCGCGCCCTTCGCATTTTATTCCTTCAATACATCACTTAATCAAAAACCCTAATTAAGTCCTATTCCGAACTTGGGGGCTTGGTTTCGGGGTCAAAACATCTCGAAATCACCTGTAACTTCGGGATTCTCTCTAAAATCATCATATCCGATGGCCCTGAAAATTTGGTGAAAAGTTGTCGGGACCGTGGCGCCCGGTGCACATGGTCCCGGACATTTTTCCCGAAATTTTAGGAGCGCGATCCAATCATAAAATAAAGCTTAACCCCAAGAAATTGGTGGGATATTCAATCTCTAGGTCGGCCAAAATACGAATTTATGACCTAGGGTTTCATACATAAAAGCTCTCTTTCCTCATTTGAAAGGGGGGGATTTTTTGTTTCCAGGAACTTCATATGCAGCGAAAGAGCAGATCTTTGAGGACTTCAACATCTCGCAACATCTTTTTATCAAGCATCTATCAAATTCATTCATCCACTTAGGGCTTGGAAGACATTGAAGAACAATAGGAGATTACCGACTGAAGATTGGTTTGTACTCCTCCCTTGAGGGTTGGGTATGATTTCGTATTGTTTTCATGTCTTTGCATAAGCTTTGATACATCATTTATTCATGCTTTAGATCACATTTCATCTTGATTTAGAGCACTTACATTATCATTTGCAAGCAATTAGGGTTTACTTTCTAGGTTGCTCTAGTTTGCTTTCTTGCATTTTGGACCTTGCACACACACTAGGTCTGCACACACAATACATTTTACAAAACAACTTGGCTATTCGTGGAGGTGGAAATCACCGAAGCGGGGGTTTGACTAAGGCAAAACCCTATATAGCCGCCCCTCCCCCTTTTCAGATATTATTGCAGGTTTCGAGATTCGGACGACGCCGCGGGATACAGATCCAGAGAGAGAAGGTTGGAACAGCACTCTGTGTGAAATTGCAGAGCAGGAGACTGGGACAGGGGCGCTGGGCGCCCTGGTCCTGCCAGGACAGGGGCGCTGGGTACCCTAGTCCCTGGGACAGAGGCGCTAGGCACCCTGGTCCTCCGGACAGACAGTTTGCAGACAGTTTCCAGACAGTGTTTCAGGGTGCAGAACAGTGGTTTCCGGTGCAGTTTTCAGGACAGTGGCACCCGCGCCCCCGTCCTGAACATTTTCAGTCCGATTTTGACTCCAGGTACATATCTGCATTCTTATTTCATCCTTGTACTTACAGTTGTTCATTGTTTAATCTCAATTCTGCAATCTTGTTATTGGTTCATACTTGCATTTTGGGATTAGGATCTTACAATTTCAACAAGGGAATAGAAATCCTAATAGATATCCCATGGCTCTGTCTTTCACCAAAAGAAGTAGCCAATTGTGTGATATCTCTAGGCTCTTTCGTATTCCGTAATGTGTGTCAAAAGGTAGGATTAGGGCATGATTAACCTAGTCTCGCTTTTTCCCCTACACAGATACTATGCATATAAAATAGATTGTATGTATACGCCCTATGCATGCCACCTAAATTTTCTATGGTGATCACATCATGGTATATACATATCTTCATCAACATGATATCCACCTATTTTTGTGTTATGGGGTGATTATGCATATCTATGTCTCTGCATGTGTGTGTGTGTGTGTGTGTGTGTGTGTGTGTGCATATGCTCTATCTACAAACATCTATATAATGACCATCATGAAATTTAATCATGCATATATATGGCAATATGTAAATTAAATCATGATACAAATCTATTCTATATCATCCATCACATGAGCATGTACAATGAGCACGTAAAATAACAAGCACATCTATCCATGATGACACAAGATAAGGTTAGAACAATGAATCCCATATATATATATGAATGTATAATATCAATATCAATGTACATGTATCACATCACTACAAAAATACGTGATGTTGTCATATATGTCTCTAAAATATATAAATACATTTGTATATATATTAAAAGAATACTGTATAGGTACTAGATAAAAAATGTCTCATGACCCCTGCAGCGGATGGGTCCCTGATGTCATAGGTGCTGGAGGGTCCTGGTCTCAACGTGAGGGTTGTCTCACTGAGGTGGATTGCGATCTTGTAGTAGTGGTTCTCCATGACCACAAACCCCTCAGCTCCCCTTGTAGCTCTGCCAAGGTCTCCTGCTACGTCATGAGCTCCTCTCGTGCCACCATCTCTCTCTGGTGAGCCACCTCTAGATTAGCAATCAGTTGGCGCACTCGGGGGTGGTCAAGATGGCCAACTACGTCCTGTTGAGCGACATCAACCTATCAAGGAAGGTCATCGACCTAGCTTTGTAGAGCATCACATGCCCTCTCGGCACTCTTGGTTCACATCAAGTCTTGGTTTCTCTCTCCGAGAATAGTACAAGCCTCCAACGGGCCTGATCTCTATGTCCTGTCACAATGGATAGCTCTGTTGCTTCCTGCACCAGCTCTACCTGCCCTTCCTCATATGCTGTCTAGAGTGACTGATAGGTGTCCAATACAGGGCCCCGAGTCTATACAATAGGGATGATCTTCGTGAGTGCCTGATGATTGAAGCTCAGCCACTTGATGACGCGCTCTGCAAACATAAAACATTCCTATATTAGTATCCATAGCATCAAAATCTCTACATATATAAGTGCATAAACATATGTAAGAGAAATATTGAAGTACATCAACTGAAATCAAAGCACGTACCAGGATTGCCCCCTGCTAGTCTGGATCTTGGGGAGGTGCCCTGCTGGTGGACCCCACCGCGGTTGCCGCTAGTGCTGCTGGTCACATTGGTGGTGCAGGTAGTAGTGTGAAAGGTGATGGAGGGAGTGCCCTAGATGTAGGCACTCATCTCTCTGGGCTCGCACTCTCCCTCTACCACCTCTACATGGGCCTCTCGCCCTCATTGCTTGAGGAGGCCTAGTTGTCACTATCACCTCCTAGAGCTCCTATGTCTCCTCCTTCTATATCTGGTGGGAAGATCGGTGTAGGACCTACCCTACCCCACCAGTTTGCAAAGTCTGGAGTGACTTTGACATCATCAATGTCCAACTGTGGGGCAATGTCATCATCGTCACTACCCTCGGAGCTATCCTACACATCTCCTAGGGTGGGGCGGGGCAGATCCTATGGCCTTACCACACTCCTGACCAATCGCATGTATGTAGGTGTGATAGGTGGAATAGCCTACACCTGTCCAAACTATCGTATGCATCACCACCAATAGTACAACATCACGATATGGTCCTGTTAGCCAAGTAGAAAGCGATCGTGCCACATCCACGGAAGTTGTGTGTGGTCTATGGCCTAGCCCCCATATCCCAATATGGCTTCCATACAATGTCCCTGATCTCAAGATGGTCCAGGGTGACCCTCCAATATGTCAGATCCCCTGTGCGCCATCCGCCATTTTATAGTGGATACCCATGTGCCCATGACATGTCTAAGGGCATCGACATTGGGAAACTGACTGACTGCATGTAGGTGATGTGCTCAAAAGCCCAAACCTGTAGAAGTTTGCATGTTGTCAAGATCTGATACTTATGATGGATGTATCAAGACAACTTGTAGTATAGGTGGGTGAGCATGTTGCGTTCCCACGCGTACACTATCTACCTCTCCTCCATCTCCCAAATCAGAGGCACGAACCCTGCAGTCAACTCTAAGCCTTGACTGTCTATCAATACCCATCGTGTGATGGTCGCTATCATGATACGTCATACCGGGGGAATTGAAACTCTCCCTTGGCCCATTGCTCACAGATACACGTGTCTTGTGGCATCGACCCTCTTCCCTAGGGCCCACTCTTGCTACCTGCCCAACTTTGCGACAAATGGTATGGCTGGTGATACTTGCTCACCCTGAATGGGTAGTCAAATAATGCGGTATACATCGATCAGTGTCACTATCATCTCCCCTGTAGGTAGATAAAATGACATGGTATCCGCATCCCACCTCTCCATGAATGCTCACAAGATCAGGGCATGGCTCTGGAACTCGTGGCAGACGAAATGTCCACCATAGACTTACTCTATGAAGAAGCCATCTATCTGCTTGGTCCCATAGTGTCTGTAGTAGATGTCTCGACGTATGCTCCCAAATCTCGAGCAATGCCTGTACGCAAAATTTGCATTTAATTAGTCCCCATCATTTTTATTTCATGATGCTTGCGCGCTCATAAGATGCTAGCACACCTTATGGATGGCAACGTCCATGTAGGACACCAATGCAAAGATTGGACACTAGCGCATGTTAGAGATGACAACGCGGTATCTAGACCGCTGCACACCCCTTGGATGCCTACGCAACCATCCATGATAAAAAGTTTTAAAAAAAATGTAAAATAAAAAACTAGAGTGCGAGTCGAGTTGTACTTGGTCAAGCTCATCGCCCTACTTCACTGTAGTCTGCAACTCCTTGATACTTCTCAATCTGTGCTCTCATTTGTGTGGTATTTTCACTCAGACTCTATTCAAATCTCAACTCCAATGCCCACGATGAATAGGGAAAATGACTTTTCTCAGGGCCCACCTTCGAGTATATAGCCTAATTTTTGCCCAAAATTTTTCTTGATCATTTTGGATAATTTTGGTTTGTTTTCCTTCCTATTTTCCCCACCTCATTGGGGGCAAAACATGAGGAGGCATATACTTGCCTTTATCATATTTTTCCCTTCTATCCCTACTAACGCTCCTTAAGCATTCTTCTCACCGAAGTAGCTTATTTTGTTTTTTGCGTTGACAAATTTTTAAATTTCGTAGTATGGAAATCATCACACTAAATGTTGTAGTTTCTCATAGAGACTTGGGGGCATCATCCATGATTACTGACTCGACCTCTGCGTCCTCTATAGAGTTCTTTTTTTGGGCTAAATATTTATTGCACTTATTGCATTTACTGCACTACATGTGCTTAATGAATTTATCTCTCTAAAACTACTTTAGTGTGCCTGATCCCTTGAGTCGATCAGTCCATTAAAGTGGGGGAAAAATATAGTGTCCTAAATTGTGCCTAGTGCATTTATGACACTTATACAGGGTGCCTAGTGCATCAATGGAAAACTCATGATCAAAATCTCATCATTTTGACATCATGAGACCCGAAGACAAAGTGTCTCTATTTAGCCTAAGACCCATTTGGGCTTATCTTCAATAGGACCACAGTGCGCCATGCCGACATCTGCATGTCGCACAAACATCCTGATAAGCTTGTGAAATCTCAAATCTGGTGGAGATTCAGATGCTAGCCAACGCGTGTCCTTTAGCTCATCTTCGACCGTAATGGCTCTCCGCACCTCTTTCGGCTTTAAAAACCTCTTCCTATCTCAATTGGAGGGGTTCCCTTCTGGGATTCTTGGCTTTTGGCTCTTATACTGCGTTCTTGCACTATTACTCTCTTGGACATACTACCAATACTACCAATATACAATTATCTTGCAAAGGTTTTACCAACATGCACGTATTTCGAGCTTCTTCACGCTCGCAACTCAAAAGGAGGGGTTTGGCTACATGCATTGTCTTCTCTTTATCTTGTTCTTTTTTTATCATTGCATGCAATTTATCTTGTTATATTGTGGGTGTATCAATTATCTAGGTGCATTCATCTTACCAAGTTTTACCAATTTTATATCATTTGCAATAGGGATTTGCTTCCATAAAGAAGAGTATAGTTTCTATTTTCATTTTTACCAATTTACCAATTTTATCTTCCAATTTATCTATCTGGCTATCTATGGCACCGGAGACATGTAAATGGGGGTCTGACTGAGGCAGGCCCCTATACAGTCCCCAACAATTTTCCTGTCTCTATGTGTGCATGTGGCGAACAAGTCCTCGCGCATTGGAGGGGCGTTGCAATAGAGTTTCTAGAAGTTTTTGTGTTTGCGGGTCGTACAGACAACAACGCGCCATGTTGTAGTCCATGCACTGTGCTGGCATCCAAAACCTAAGAGCTTCCCACTTTAGTGGTATAATTTATTTTTAGTCTTGTGCTATTTTGTGAATTTAGTTTTCTTATATTTTGTTGTTTTTGTATTTTGATCTGTTATTTACCTTCAAATAGATATTAGTCTAGCATTGTTATCCCCTAACTCATCTTAGCACTAGTTCGAGTGAGGTAGTGGTAGATTAATTTGTCCTCCAAGATTCATCATCTTAGAGGTGGCAACTTTCCTCCTTTACAACCTCAAAGAGAAAAAGCACTACCTAGCAATGATTTTCAACAATAGATTAAGGAATTGAAACAACAAATGGCAAGTATGTAAACACCAACAAAGGACTACACGATCAATGTCATATGTCCTTATCCATATGATAAAATCATACCAATGCCTCCTTTTTCTCCATATTTTGTGACACCTAATTTTGACGAGTACAAAAGAAAGGGAGATCCCAAGGCACACATTAGAGAGTTTTTCATGGATTGGATAGAAGTGGCAAGAGAGGAATCCTACTTGATGAGATTATTTTCACAAAGTTTAGGTGGACAAGTGCTATGGAATGGTTTTCACAACTTCTACCTGGGATCGTCATGGGGTGAATTGATAGAGGCCTTTATACAAAACTTCTCATATAACAATGAAATAGATGTGTTAGTGACTACCTTATGCAACACAAAGCAGAAAATGGGGAGTTTTTTTTTGTCATTCTTACAATAATGAAGAAGTTTGGCTAGTCGTTTCTCTTGTCAAATTACACAAAACAAATGGTTGAAATGTTTTCCCAAAATGTCAACAAAGATATTGGATATGAACTAAGAAAAGCATGTTTTGTTACCTTAAGGAGCTCATTGAAAGGGTTTAGCAATTGACAAAGTCCTCATTGAGAAAGGTGCCATAAAGTTATTTAAGGACAATAAATATGATTCTAGTAGGAAAGAAAAACCCCGATTCTGGAACAAAAACAAGAATACCGTTAATGATGGGGTAGTGGATGCTAATGTGGTAAAACCTAAGTCAACTTTCCTCAATGCAAGTTCATCCAACAATCAAGTGAACACTCAAAAGACATCAATACCTCCAAGGAATTATACTCCATTTGGAGAACCAATTAAAACCGTATTGAAGAAGTTGGTTGCAAATAAAATTATAAAATTACTAGATAACAGACCATTTGAACCAAAGGTGAATCCATCATAGTAGAAAAACAATGAATTTTGTGAGTATTACAAGAGCAAAGGCCATAAGACTAGTAATTGTCATAGATTGAAGAATCTCATCCAAGATCTTATAGATGATGGCACAATAGAAGTTGATGGTCACACTTCCAATGAAGATCATGTGATGTTTAAGGAACCATTCCCAAAGCATGATAAAGGAAAAGCCCCTAAGACAAACAATAATGCCAATTACACCAATATGTCCTATCATTACACCATCAACCATATTTTAGAAATGGACAACCATGTGTCTACCATAATTATCAAAGAAAAAAACCTTGAATGCACTACTCGAAGAGATAAAGTTATTTTACAAGGCGTTGAATCTAAAGAAACTTCATCTTCGTCATTTGATGACAAAGCCCTCAAACACAATGTCACTACTTGAAGGGATAAAGTTACTTTACAAGGTGTTTCATCCAAAACAAAAACTTCATCATCTACCAAGAATTAATATGACCTCATAGATCAATTAGGGAAGACACCCACTCTTATCTTCGTCTTTGAGATTTCGTGCATTTCACACTCACATAAGGCTATTTTCGACAAAATCTTGAGAGAGTCATATGTTCCTATCGATCTAAATGAGGACCAATTTGATGTAGAGGTGAGGGAAAAATTAACACAATGGATAAATATTCACAACAAATGGACTCATCTCCTTCTCACAACCCCAACACAAGCCATATGGTTTCACTCTCAAACTTCCCTTCACAAGGTCACTTGTCATCATGGCTACAAACACCCATTAGTAACTCCATGGTTCACAAGATCCAACTGACTTTAAGAGAATCTTAGAATTGGAAATATTAACATATAAACACCCTTTACAACCCCAAAAACCACAAGACATGTCAATTGGTATGTTTTCTCTATAAACTGCCCTTAAGGCTAGTAGCCCTTATAAGTGAGAAAAACAGACATAGCTCTTGATTTAGGTATGATATATACAAGGTGAGAATATTTTTGATACCCATTATGTCCTCCTAAAACATATGTCAAAATATCCTAAGGTCACTTTGGACCAACACCTTCAAATGAGGACTGGTTTGCTGTCCTACAAGGCCAATTAGGCCACTTTTCCAAAGGAACTTATTGCCAATCCTTCTCCCAATTGCAAGGTTATGATCAGAAATAATATATAGATTAAAAATGATAAAAATAAACAATTTACAAGACTTGGGACACTCATTATTTCATTAGATTACAAAACCCTCTTAGGAACTAGTCACAACTAGACAATTCTTAAGGAAAATTAGACTAAGGCTCGCCCAAAATGGTCTCAAATTTCATCCCCTATACAAATCATTAAAAAAACATCTAGGTAATTCATATACAAACCATTATACTAATTTATAGAATTTTCCTATGGTGGGATGTCTAGATATTCACATTTTTTCCATTTCAAACCCTCAAAACAAGGGTTTCAGAATAATTTTTTAGGAAAATGCGTATAAATCCCTCCAAACTTGATGAAATTAACTCAAAACAATTTAAAATTAAAGGATAATCTTACTTCTTTCCAACCATGTCTATTTTATATCGTGTATCATCCGCACAAAACGTTGCAACCAGACCGTTACAGGAAAATCTGGAAATTGTAGTCAATGAAATGGCCATAACTTTCATTATACTCAACGGAAAATAAATGAAACAAAAGGAAAATGAAAGATAATACAATGAAATATTATCCAAAATAAAGTGTAGGTCGAAATAGCATCATACAAAGTCATATAATTTGTTGCAACAGTCATAGGGAGGCCAAAAACGTGTAAAATCAATATTCTCTTTAATATTTTCTCATAAAAAATACTTACAATCTGACCACCACCTCTCATTCAACCATCAAAGGAATTTTACATCATTTACTCTCAGTTACAACCGAATTCAACTAATTTTTAAACCATGTGACCGTTGGTTTACATTTTACATTTTTTGCAATGTTGCAACTTTTCCAAAATGACAACTTTTCCCAACTTTGACATTTTTTGCTTAATGACTACAAAGATTTGTACCAACATCCAAAATGACTTGTGACAACCTAAAAATGCCTAATTAGGTCCAAAGGAACATTGAAACAATATTACACCTTAAGGATACATCATTTTCCAACTTTGACACATTGTGCCATTACATAGCATGCCTCCTAATTGGAGTTCACAACATCACAAAAATGGTCCATAGGACCTTATTTAAGACCAAAACATGAAACCAAAATAAAAAAAACTCAAATGTGCCTCATGGAGGCCTGATCTCATTGGGTGCACCTGCACCATACACCCCATGGAAATGAAATTCAAGTCCCTTGAGTGAGGACCTGCAAATAGATTATGTTTGAACACTTCTTCCTTTGATCTCCAAATGGTTCTTTAATCTAGTATGCCCTTACAATGTACAAGGTACTGGAAACATACATCAACTTTGGTATTTGCACCATCTTTATACTTCATCTTCACCCTTGGCCTTCCCATTCCCTTTCTTAATTATTTGGACTTGTCAAGAAAATTTTGCTGCTTCTTCCAACCTTCTTTTCTTGGTTTTTGCATTGGAATAAACATAACAACAAATGCATTGACAAAATTGGATTATTAACAATGAAATCTGCATTTTTTCTTCTCAATTCCTCTTGGTAACTCCTACCATTTCTTATCAACAACCTGATCATCCATCTGATCATTGTCATTCTCTGCCATTGGTTCTGTAGATGGAGGAAATGGATTGAATACAAGATTCAATCTTCCAACATCCAGCAATGAAGTTTTTCCTGCCAAAACACACACATGCAAAACAAAAATCTAAGCTAAAACACACATGCATGCAACAAAATCCACTCCGTTGTTATCCTACCAATCAAGGTCTTGTGTTTAAAATGGATGCTCTCAGAAGCACATGCACAAGAAGCTATGATGGATGCATATGAAGATTATCAAATTCAATGAAATCAATGTAAGAATCAATGAGATGATGAACAAAATAATCAAATAGCAAACTAGAATGCAAAAGAAAAGACTTAAAAATGAAAGTATGCAAATGATAGAGAAATTTGATAGATTGCTAGATAGCCACAAATGAGAGAGGGGGTTTGGTTTTTATAGATATCCTCAGGGTGAATCCAAGCTATAGGGTGAATGTGGGATAAAATATTGGTTTGGAGGTGTAAGTGTTTATCCCATATTCCTTAGGTGGATGAAATGGGTAAGAGTGGAAAATGATAAATAGAGGATGTAGTTGATATGGAGGATATTTGGAAAATGGTTTTATTTAAAATGAATAAAATATAATATATATTATTAAATGGATGAATAATAGAATATATATTGATTTAATGGATTTAATTGAATAGTGGATAAAATATAATAATATTATGGATGAATAGAATAGAGAATAGGATTATTAAATAATGGATCCGCTTGATCATGCAGGAAAAAATGAGTTTAATTAAGAGGACATTTTAATGTATTTTTTTTATGAGTCTACAGGTTCACCAACAACAATGATTTTATCAACCTCATCCATTTCAACACTATTAGCAATATCAACTATGTCAACAATGTCAACCTTGCTTCACCCTTCAACTTGTTCAACTTGATTATTAGATTCAATCAACTAAAAATGATAAGGAAACTCATCCACAGTCATATCTACCTTGTCCTTTTGAATTTATTCCATGCTTGATGATGTTAAAATAATTTCATGGGTGTGCTTACCTCTTCATTTTTTACCTCCTTTATTGCTACTATCCTTGCTTGTCTTTTCCTCCTTTGAACAATTTTTCTAATTTGCCATGTGACCTTTTTCTTGACCGGTAAGTGCCATTTTTGCCTTTTAAGTCTTATTCTCTTTTTCAACTTCTCCAAGGATTGTTCTGATTCTTTGATTTCTTGATCCCTCTCCATTTGTATTTGCTTCTCCTTTTTCCTCTTCATCTCCTTTTCCTCATGCTTCTTCTTCTCTTGTGACTCCCAAACTTGCAAACATTCCCTCAACAAATTCATCTCTTCAAGAAAGTTCCTTTAACATTGCTTCCACTTTATCCTTGCCTCACCTAGGTCTTTCTCTTCTCTACCTAGTCTTTTGACAACCAGGTTCTCTTCTCAACCTGCACACACACACACACACACAGTAACACCAAACTCTCTTGCCCAGACCTTCTGAGATCTGATACCAATTTGATGTAGAGGTGAGGGAACACTTAACACATTGTTGACATATTCACAACAAATGAACTCATCTCCTTCTCACAACCCCAATACAAGCCATAGGGTTTCACTCTTAAAATTCCCTTCACAAGGTCACTTGTCATCATGGCTAAAAACATCCATTAGTAACTCCGTGGTTCACAAGATTTAACTAACTTTAAGAGAATCTTAGCATTGAAAATCTCAACATATAAACACCCTTTACAATCCCCAAAACCACATGACATGTCAACTAGTATCTTTTTCTCTATAAACTGCCCTTAAGGCTAGTAGCCCTTATCAGTGAGAAAAACGGCCATAGCTCTTGATTTAGGTACGATCTCCACAAGGTGAGAAGATTTTTGTATATAACCATTATGGCCTCCTAAAAAATATCTCAAAATATCCTAAGGTCACTTTGGACCAAGACCTCCAAATGAGGACTGGTTTGTTATCGTACAAGGCTAATGAGGCTAGTTTTCCAAAGGAACTTATCGCCAATCCTTCTTCCAATTGCAAGGTTATTCTTAGAACTCATATAAAGATAAAATTATAAAAATAAACATTTTACAAGACTTGAGACACTCATTATTGCATCAAATTACAAAACCCTCTTAGGAACTAGTCACAACTAGGCAATTCTTAAGGAAAATCAAACTAAGGCTCACCCAAAATGGTCTCAAATTTCATCCCCTGCACAAATCTTTAATAAAAAAAATCTATATAATTCATAGAACAACCATTTCACTGATTTATAGAATTTTCCTATGGTGGGATGTGTAGATATTCACATTTTTTCCACTTCAAACCCTCAAAACAAGGGTTTCAGAATAGTTTTTAGTAAACTGCCTATAACTCCCTCCAAACTTAATGAAATTAACTCAAAAACATTACAAATGAAAGAATACTCTTTCCTCTTTCCAACCATGTGTATTTCAAATCTTGGATCATCCATACAAAACCATACAAAATGCTGCAACCAGACTGTTACAAGAAAATTTGGAAATTGCAGTCAATGAAATGGCCATAACTTTCATTATACTAAAAAAAATCAATGAAACAAAAGGCAAATGAGATATAATACAATTAAATATCATCCACAATCAAGTGCAATTCAAAATAACATCATACAAAGTCATATAATTTGCTGCAACAATCATAGGGAGGCACAAAACATGTAAAATCAATATTCTCATTAATATTTTCTCATAAAAAACACTTACAATCTGACCACCACCTCTCATTCAACCATCAAAAGCCTTTTACATCATTTCCTCTCAGTTACAATAGAATTCAACTACTTTTAAAACCATATGACCATTGGTTTACTTTCTTTTTATATTTTTTGCAATGTTGCAACTTTTCCAAAATGACAACTTTTCCCAACTTTGACAATGTTTGCTTAATGACTACAAAACTTTGTACCAACATAAAAAATGACTTGTGACAAACTAAACATGCCTAATTAGGTCCAAAGGAACCTTAAAACAATATTACATCTTAAGAATACATCATTTGACAACTTTGACACATTATGCCATTACAAGGACCCTATTGCCATTTTAGGCCATTACATAGCATGCCTCCTAATTGGAGTTCACAACATCACAAAAATGGTCCATAGGACCTTATTTAAGACCAAAAAAAGAAACCAAACTCAAAAAAACTCAAATGTGCCTCATGGAGGCCTGATCTAATTGGGTGCCCCTGCACCATAGTTTCAAGCCATGGTGGGATACCTTTCCATGCCTTGTTGCCTTACATTCACATAAGCAAATGATGCATCTCCATAGAAACCACACAATGCACAACTTCACATTGAAGCTTTCCTCCATAAAAATTGCATAAAATGAACCTTGATAGATGAAGGAGCAGGTCTCAATATTTGTACATTAACAACTATCATACAATTAGGATAGTCTGAACAAGCTAGGGATTCTAGAAAGAATATTACCATAAAAGCATATGATGATGAAGAAACCCCCTCAAAAGGAACAGTCACTCTACCACTAATCATTGGGCTAGTAAAAAAGGATGTGGTTTTCCAAGTCCTTGATCTTGATCTCACATACAATATACTTTTGGGACGACCATGGATACATGAAATAAGAGAAGTGTCTTTGACATATCACTAATGCATTAAGTTCCCACACAATGGAGTTGAAGTCGCAGTCAAAGGTGATCCAAATCCATACATATATTTCATCAATCTTTGACCAAGACTTGAAACAATAGACCCAATCAATCAATAGGCTACTCCATCTTTGACATACATTGATCCAAAATCATTGAAAGCCTCCACTTCAAAGAAAGTAAAGCTTAAAGGAAAAGTCAAGGATAAAGGTATTGGAGAATATGATATGAATCAAACAATGTATCTAAGGCAATTAATGGACTCTCCTAAGAATTATGGTAGACTATATCCTTCAAGATAAATATCAACAATCGTTATCACATGGGATCCCACTACTTTCAAGAAATGGGGTGAAATGGAAGAAGAATATATCTACAAGATGCTTTATAACAAACCAAGAGAACAACCTAATCAAGATCACATTATAATATCAGTTGAGAACTATGGAAAAGGCTTCAAGGTTTTACAAAAGATGTGATATGATGGAAAAGGTCCTCTTGGCCTACAAAAGAAAGGTATCGTTGAACTTTTGCAACCTAAATTAGTACCAAAGAAATAGCGGACAAAAGGACTTAGTTTTGCATCATTAAGATTACATGGTATTGATTCCTAAGAATACCTACAAATCACTCATCCTCATTCCACTAATGACCAACAACAAGAGAAACACTATTTTACATATTTAGACGAATAGGAATGGGGTTTTGAAAAATCATCTAGTGATTATGAGCTTGCAGAAACTCTAAGAGAACCCGCTTAATCCACTGAAGAACAAAAATTTAGAGAGCTATTTAAAGTTGGTCAAGTAACATCATCTGGTTCTACATCTCAATAAAAGTAAGATAGTGGTGAACCATGGATAAAGAATTTTTGGGTTTCTGAACCCTCTATGTCTCGAGGCTCTAGAGGAAAATCGCGAAAAGTGAAAACTCTTGTTACTGAGTGTCCTTCTAGTGATGTCGATTTGATTCATTCAGGATTGAGACTAATGAGAAGAGTACCATTGATGACCCCAATTACCTTATTGACATACCTAAAGACTCCAGGGTCTTTTCCCTTACACCTACCAACTTTGAACATACCGATGGCCTTCCCCTCATCCTCCCACAACTCATTGACAGGGACCAACAAGGGCATCCACAACTTGACACATTCCAAAATGATGAGGGCTTCGTTGAATACCTTGGAATAAGAGACATTATTCCTCTTCAAGACCATAAATTAGGATACACTATTGAACTCAACGGTGTGGTGTACTTTGGAGAGGGTGCCAAACCTTCCAGTCACAAAAAAAAAATGGGTCTTTTACTGAAAACCACATTGTGGGGCTTTCTGACCCCAAAAAAGTAAAAGGAAAGGATGCATTTGATGATGAAAACCTCTTTGAGGCACTCAAGGAAGGAAGTTTTGACACTCTCCCCATGTCATCTATGTTGATCGAAGAAACTATCAAAACAAGCATTGGAACAAAGGAGGTACCACATAACATCTTTCTTGCACAATCCTTGACAGAAATCCAGCGACCCAAGTTCACAAAGTTCTTAAAGAGAGATAAATTTTGCATGGTCATACATGGATATGCCTAGAATTGATATAGATTTGGTTATGCATCACTTGACAGTTACCCAGGAGGAAAAATATTCAAACATAAAATGTGTAAGATGAATCCACATGTGGCATTACTAGTAAAGTTGAGCTTGAAAAGATATTGGATGTTGGCTTCATTAGACCGATCGAATACCCCGAATGGATTTCCAATCTTGTACCTATCAACAAACCAAATAGCAGCATCCAGATATGAACCGAATTCAGAGTCATCTACAAGGCTTGTCCCAAGGATGATTTTCCTTTACCAAACATTGATTTAATTATCGATCTCACAACAACCATACAATATTATCACTTATGGATTTATTCTATAGATACAATCAAATTAAGATAGCACCTGAAGATCAACACAAGACAACATTTACATGTCCTTGGGGTACCTTCTATTGGAATATCATGTTGTTTGGATAAAAGAATGTAGGTGCCACATATCAGAGAGCCAAAACAACATTTTTTCACGTTCTCATGCATGTTACTATGGAAGACTATGTAGATGACCTTTTGGGAAAATCAATTACAAGAGAAGAACATTTGGATATCCTACCAGTGGTTTAGAATCACTTGGAAAAGTACAAAGTTAGATTGAATCCTAAGAAGTGTGTCTTTGGAGTGACCTTTGGGAAACTCCTAGGATATATTGTCTCACAATGAGGTATTGAAGCAGATCCAACAAAATTCAAAGCTATTTTAGAGATGCCTCCTCCTAAGAATATCAGTCAACTCAGGTCATTGCAGAAAAAATTTCATTCAATCCACAGATTCATAGCGCAACTCACAGATAAGTTTCATCCATTTCAACATCTGCTTCACAAGAAAATTAAGTTTAAGTGGGATGAAAAATGTCAAGAAGTTTTTCAAATTATCAAAGACTATCTCTTGAATCCACCAATGCTTATGCCACCAATCCAAGGAAAACCATTGTTACTCTATATATCAACAACAACAACAACAACCCTGGGAGCACTCTTGGCACAATGGGACCATGAAGGAAAAGAATGATCCATCCACTACATCAGTCACACATTGGTAGGATATGAGCTTAATTATACTCCAATTGAGTGCATGTGTCTTGGCATGGTTTTTTCTTCGTATAATTTGCATCATTACATGCTAACTCACAAAACAAAGCTCATAGCAAGGATTGATCCACTAAAGTATCTATTAAATAAAGCAACTCTCACATGCAGACTAGCTAAGTGGTCATGATGTTAAGCAAATTCGACATTGAACATGTGGACAAAAAAGCTATCAAAGGACAAGTCATTGTAGACCAGCTTGCAGATGCACCAATGATGAATGATTCACCTCTTATATCATAATTTACGGATGACTCCATCTCCACAGTGACAAAATCTAGACTTTTACAAATATATTTTGATGGTTCATATGCACAACATGGAATAGGAGCAAGCACAGTCTTCATCAAACCTCAAGGGGATTCTATTCCTAAATCACATCGGCTATCTTTTCCTTGCACGAACAATATTACAAAATATGAGGCATTGACAATAAGCCTACAAATTATAGTTCAGTAGAAGATCCAAGAACTTCATGTTTTTGGGGACTCTCAACTTGTGATCCATCAAACAAATGATGATCATTAGACAAACTTTGAAAAACTAATGCCTTACAAGAAAATGGTGGATGACTTCAAGAAGTAATTCACAAAGATAGTTTTTGAGCAAATACAAAGAGAGGACAACTGAGTTGCAAATACTATGGCTACCATTGCCTCCTTGAACGAGAAGTTGTAGAATGAAACCTGTTGTGAGTTCTTGGTGGATAATCTTTTGGTCCCTACGTATGAGATCACTTCATCTGAATTAATATGTGTTGTTGGTCCCAATTCTCCTTGGTACGATGACATTTTCACATACCTCCATGATAACACCCTTCCACCTAACATGTCCAATAAGCAACGCATTACCTTTATTTGCTAATCCTCCCATTACATCATCATACTTGATACCCTATACTGACAGGGTCTTCATGGTACTCTTCTTAGATGTTTAGAGTGTGACAAAGCTCAAATCACATTGCATAAAGCCCACAAAGGTATATGTGGGGCTCACTCTAGTGGTCCAACCTTAGTAAGGAAACTTATGAGGACTCGTTATTACTAGCCTACAATGGAGAAATACTCATGCTAGTTTATTAGGAAATACAAGAAGTGTCAGATTCATGGAGACCTAATTCATGCACCAACACATGAACTTCAACCGATCTCTACTCCATTTCCCTTTTGCCAGTGGGGACTTGATCTCATGGGAAGATTCATTATCATAGCCACATAATATTTCACAAATTGAATTGGGATCATCCCTCTCACTCAAGTCATCAATAATAAGATTGCAACTTTTATCCTCAATTATATCATTTGCCGATACAACGTTCCCCTTTCCATTGTCATAGACAATGGGCATCCCTTCAAGAATTAAGATGTTTGTTAGCTTTATGACCAATTCTATATTCACCATCACTTTTCCACTCCATAATACCCTCAAGGTAACGATCAAGCTAAGGCATCTAACAAAAGTATTCTTCAGATCCTTAAAAAGACAGTCGACGATAGTGACCGCAACTAGCATATCCTGTTGGCATTACATTAAGTTTGTTGGTATGATGATATTGAGAAGGTTGTTGGAGATTGATGATATAATTGATAAAGGATCATTATTTTTTTAATAATATTATTTTTTCATTGATGTCAAGCAATTGATTTTATGATTCAGTATGATATTGCCATATCTTAAAGAGTATGTTTTGATGAGTATAAAGATGTCGGTAAGTGACATAGAAAGAATGTGAAAATGAAGGGGAGTAATAAGTTATTCAATGGGCAACTATTACCGAGTTAGACAGTTATGAGATTATGTTATTTTGATTGTTTTGATATCCTATATATGTGTATTCGAAGACTGAATAATAAGAAGAAAATATTTCATGTAACATAATGAGTAAATGTTTGATACTGTTCTATTTTACCGAGCAAGGAGCTAGTCGGTAAACACCAAGGTTATCAGTGTTGGTTAAAGAAGGAAGAAGTTACTGAGTAAAATTTTGTATTTACCGAGTATCAACCAAGCAGTAACAAAATGCATTGGATGAATAAATACACTATTAAATGAAGGATGCTAATGAGTTGGAGATTTATAGAAGATTGGAATGTCGTGCAAGAAGTTTGTTAAGGATCAATGACAATGAAAATTCAAGAGTTGGATCTACAGCACAAATTGAATGGTCATAACCGAGCACAAGTACCAAGGAAGGTATACAAGTTTCAAGGCAAGATAAAACATTTTTCAGTTCGAAGGATTCAATGAACCCAATCAAGTTTGAAGATCTGATGGCTAAGATTAATCATGGGAAATGTGATTAAGGAGATTAAGCGGTTAGGAATTGCTTATAAATAAGGAATAGTTGACGAACAATGTATGCAGGAAAATATAAGAGCAGTGATACTACAGAGGTGATTACCAAGTACAGAAGATTGAAGATCTCATTTAAGAACATATTGAGAAGCCCAGCAAGGAGGAAGATAAGTCTTTTGACAAGATTATTTTGAGCACATAGAGTCTGGTTTAATATTTCAGATGTGAAGTTGCAGATATATTTTATTACTGTTATTTATTTTTGTAAGTGATAGGAAATCTCTTAACTAAGAGGACCTAACAGTCTTATTTGTAAATCCTCTAGCAAGGTAACATTCTGAATGAGTGTTTGAAATCCTTTGACAAGGTCACTTCTAACAAAGTACAAGATTCTGATAGATCTGAGGGAAATCCCTTGATCGGGTCACATCTAGCAAATGTGTTTATGTAATCTTTAATAGGATTGGCTTTTAACTGAGCATACTCTAGAAGAGTATATTTTCTTAGTGGGTCCGAAATCCCACAGTGGTTTTTCCCTATTTGGGTTTCCACATTAAATCTGGTGTTAAATGTGTTTTGTTGTTTCAAGTTTATCAGTTTATGAGTTTGAATGATTTACAGTCATAGTTGCATATCAAGTAAGTTCTACCGAGGTTGAATCAGGATAGATCATTGGATTGTGAGTTTATATGATTCACCCCCCCTCTCATCTAATGAACATATCCAACGTAATCCCGCATTATGGGGATATTGCACAAGTGCTCACACACCTTCTAGAGCTACTCCTCATTCACTTGTCTATGTTGCTGAAGCCACCTTTACCATTGAGGTCGAGTTACCATCTTTACAGATCTCCTTATGCGATCTTATCAGTGATAAAGACTGTAGGGTCTCCCGCTTGCAAGATTTGAAATTGTTAGATGAGCGTTGACAAACCGCATTCAATCACCTAAAAACATATTAGAAACATATGAGTTGCAGTTACAATCACAAGGTAAAACCTTGCAAATTTGAGGTGGGTGACTTGGTCCTAAGAGAAAACCCTAAAAAACAACAA
Source organism: Cryptomeria japonica (assembly GCF_030272615.1). Classification (NCBI taxonomy): domain Eukaryota; kingdom Viridiplantae; phylum Streptophyta; class Pinopsida; order Cupressales; family Cupressaceae; genus Cryptomeria; species Cryptomeria japonica. The sequence goes on along the minus strand of NC_081407.1, from coordinate 889,975,621 downwards.
GACAAAGAGAAAAGGGGCAAGCTTGAACCAAAATGGCTTGGGCATTATGTCATCATAGCAACCTATGGATCAGATGCATATCAGTTATCAACACTAGAGGGAGAACCATTGGATGATCCTATGAAAAACATGCACCTTCGTAGGTTTTATACATAGCTTTTTAGAGTATCCTAATAAAAAATTAAAAATATACAAAAAAAAAAAAAATCCTCACTTTGGTGAAAACCTAAAAAATAGGCACCTTGTGACATAACAAAATTGAAAAATCAAAAGAGTAAAGACAAATAAATTCATCCAACAGTGAAAACCACTTTGGTGGTGCTTGAGGCAAGTACCATGGTGGAAACCGGGTTACTGATGCCATGTGAAGAGACTTTTTCTCCTCCCTCCTTCAGGACTTGGTTTCGCCCTTTCACTTTACACACACTCACAACCTATTATTCCATAATAAACTTGCCCATTCCCATCATGGCTTGTTATTGATCTACTTAAGATTGGTTCACCATCCACAATAAACCCTTTCCACTCTTTTCTTTCATCCATAATAAATCAGGTCCTATCTATGACTGGGAGCATATCCTAAACCTAATGATGGAAGTGGAACCTTGGCATTGTATGTTTTGAGGAGCGTCATCTTTTCATTCCTTCCTTCTTCCTGCGCATAATCCACAATAAAATATCACTTTCATCGCTGATTTGCAATAAAGTTTTCACTCTTCTCCCCAACAATTTTATGGAATAAGTCAGTTTCAGATGAGACATAAGCAGCAGTGGGCTTTCAACAATCAATCTTTTGGTAGACTTTGACTACAACAGGGTTTTTCAGTATAATAGGTCCTTTATCAAGATGACAACACTGTGACTAGATCAAACATGTTAACATATGTGAAAAGATACACTTATAACTTGAGGATTTCAGTTTATGTTGGTGTCAAGCCTTTAATTTTCTTTTGACTTTATCTTTTGTGGTAACATGTCTTTTAGCTTTTCCAAGATGTCTCTAACTAGAGATTTTATCTCTAGGATGTATTTGACTAGAAAGGTGAGGATGGGGTATGTTCACCTATTTGATGTTTGTGAATTGTCTCTTAGTAATACTATGGCTCATCCAAGGATATGAGGACATTATGGGTCCAGTGTGAACTAGGGCATTCCTTATTTGCGACTATCTAATCTCTATGCAAATGACACAATGACTATCTAGGTCGAACCTATATCTGGATGGTCACAATATATTTTTCATAATAAGATCAATGATGATAATAGCACAAGAAGCTCATTCACCTCTGTATCTTCTACCTTCCATCCCCTTTTCCCCTGTGTCCTCCATCGTCCTTCCCTGCGCTCATGTAGTCTGGAAACACATGACTAAGTATAATGACACACAAAAAACATTTGCATTTCATGTAGTGTCCATCTACATCATCACATGTTAGTATGCACCATACATATCATATAAGTAGAAATCATATTTGCATCCATCTTGCATATTCATACATTAGTTTGCATATAATCACAATCATAATCATGCATATCATAAGATCACATCCTACACATTCCACTTGTTAGCACATCATATAAACATAATAGATATACATGCATTCATTATACATCATTGTAGCATATTACAACTACACCATAATAAATAGGAACATTACATCATCATTATGCATCACATAAGCATATAAAATCATAAATTCATTTTAGTACATCTCATCGCATCATAAGATCATGTAAAAGTATCATATAGAATTATATGAATACATAACCAAATGCATCTGATAAGCATCATATTGCATCATAGGAACATCATAAACAAAAATGCATCATCATAATAGACATCATAATCATATAATTATATATCATAAATGCATCACATAAGAACATAAACATGTAATAGCCGCCAAAATAGATCATCTTGCATATATATCAAAAATAATGTCTCATGATACAATGATGTCCAAAAATCATGACTACAAAATCACCCGAAGGAGTCTACATCATGGAACAAAATCAACTGATACAAAAGTAGACTCGAGAGAGCTATGATGAACTCCCACACTTGGAGCCGATAGGCCTCGATGGAATCTGAACTCCCGAAGGCCCAACCCCTCGATCTTCCCATCGCCTCCCTCCTACTAACCCTATTGGTGGTGGTGGTCTCGTGACTCCACTGCTAGATGCCCTCTACCTATCCCTCTAACTTGCATATAACTTCTTACTCTAAGGTGAGGAGGAACCACTACCTCATAGAGGTTCCTCCAATAACTGATCTCACTTGTGGCCCTAAAACAATATGAGTATCCTAAACCTCTATCTCCTTGCTGTGTGGTCCTATCTATCCTAATAGCCTCCTCGGCAATACTATATCACTCGATGGCCCTGTCCCTCTTATCCTTGGCCTCCTGTAGTTGTCACCTCAGTCTATCCACCCCTCCTAATCCCTCAATATTATATCATCCCTCTATAATCTCATCCCTCTCATCCACAATTGCATTGATAGGGTGTCTTAACATACGATTCTACCAAATCAAGACATTCAGTGAGGGTGTCTTAATGACGATTATCCCTCAATATTAAAGAGGGTGCCTTAATTAGAGATTTTCCCTCTGACTAAGAGGGCGCCTTATTCAATGGTTATCCCTCTAGATGAGAGGGTTCCTTATTCAATGCTTCTCCCTTTGATTGTAATCAACATGTATCCCAGGTATATTCATAGACATAGATCAATTTAATGACAAAAAAATAAGATCACTCATATATAACATATTCATACTGTAAACATGCAGAAATTATTATGCTTATAATACCATAATGATTCTATAATCTACTGATGTGTATAACTTACAAAGTTCTTACAATTCAAATCTCTAGCTGATCATATAGGTGATAGAGTGTAGGATTTTTATGTTATTATCTCACCCCCATACGTACTTGTCATTGCTTTCTTCTAAGGTGAGGAGGAACCACTACCTCATAGAGGTTCCTCCAATAAATGTTCTCACTTGGGGCCCTAAGATAATATGCATGTCTTGAACCACTGTCTCCTTGTTGTGTGGTCCTAGCTGTCCTAATAGCCTCCTCAACGATAGTATATTGCTCGGTGGCCCTATCCCTCTCATCCCTGGCCTCCTGTAGTTGTCACCTTAGTCTAGCCACCTCTCCCAATCCTCAATAATCTCATCCCTCTCATCCTCTCCCCCTACAACCTCTGCTCTATCCTCTTCTATGTTGCCATCTTGTGGGGCATCCTATCCTTGATCTTGTATCTTTTCCTATGCTTATCCCTGTATCTGGGGTTGTGTTGGTTGTCCTCTCCTACCCTACAGTGGTCTCGGTAGCCTGCACCCCAATCTCCATCCCCTCCCTATCTACCACCATCTCCTCCACCTTCCCCTTTCCTCCTCACTATCCTCCTATCCCCCCCTCTCCTCCAACTCCTCATGTTGGTAGATGGAATGTGCAAGTCTCTGAGTGCCATCACTCACCAAATGCTGTCAACAAGCCCATGTTCACCCAGACCTTAGGCATGAACATGATGCATCATAATCCTATGGCCTCTATCAATCTATGTTCATCTTCGCTCAACTTTGGCCACAACCTCTCTGTCATTGGGTATCTCTCCTAGGACTCTAATGGAGCCAGGTACTCCTGCAATAATATCAATCAAAGTGGATCAACTATATCAGTCCTAGTAGTACTTATGTTTATCACATGGTGTTGCTTGTCCTATCCTATCCTAGGAGTGCTTATGTTTATCACATAGTGCTTCATGTCTACCCTATGTTTATGGTGCTTATGTTTATCACATGGCATCACGCAGTTAGGTTATCCTAGTAGTACTTATGTCTATCACATGGTACTTCTTATTAGGCTTTATCTTAATAGTGCTCATGTTTATCACATGACGCTATTGATTTTAGTGTATATTTTTATCACGTTGCACTTAATCCTATCCTTGCTAGGAGCACCTGTCTGATTTTATCATCTCGACGGTTTATCCAATTGGATGCACATGTTTATCACATTGCTTATAATTCATACCTTAACCTAATATTTTTTAGAGCACCTATCCGAGATTATCATCTTGACAATTTATCCAAAATTTGTAACATATGTTTATCACATTATTGCTGATTTCTACCCTAATTTTTGCCTACCTAACATATACGTGTTATGGGACTTCCTATATGTGTAAAGATTGCATATACACACTTTTTCCTGGCATATATGTGTTTTGACACACATACGTGCAACTGTTTAACACAAACACAGTTATAGCACCTATACATAGTTTTATATGGCATGTATATGTTTTCATGAACATACGCGCCACTGTCTGACGCAGATGTGGATTTGCAATATATATGCGACCTAATACCTATACACAGATTCTAATGATGCATACGCTATTAAAAACCTATACGCAAATTTAACTAGCCTATACACACCATCATATCTCATATGCGCTCAAAACTTACCTATATGCGTTCAAACCCTAAAAATTATCTTATCGCATTTTTGCTTCAACCTACAATATAGCCTAATAAATGCACAATAAATGCACAATAAATGCAAAATATACAAGCAATTTTGAAGTACATATCAACTCACCCATGTCTACTGGCCACTCAAAGCATTAGATTCAATCAAACCGGTGCAATCTGAGTGTCATGGCTCTCTAACTGTTAATTGCTCTCCTAAGCTCTTTGGATACTCTACGCTCTGCTCTCTCAAATGCTATGGATGCAAATGAGGATGTTTCTCCTCGTGGTTGCTATATATAGGTTGTGGAACCCTAATTGGTTGTGGTTGTCTCTCAGTGGCTTTTCCCTGACCGTTGATTTGTTTTGAGTCTAGTTTTCACCTGCTTGACCTTGTAATTTTATCTTCATCCCTTCTAGCCATTCTTTTCTTTTCAAGAGATTGTTTGCAATTTTTTGAAAAAAAATCGCCCAATCTCTCAAGGAGCATATTACTCTCATATCGGGGAAAAGGTTGTATCAGTTAATCTTATTTTCTCTGAGCCAATGCGACAGGCTGCATTGTCTCAAAGAGAGGCAAAATGTAGACACCTAAAATTTTCCTAACCTAATTAAATAAATAAATAATTTATTTAATTCTTTTATCGTAAGCCTTCTATTAATTAAATAGATTTTTATTTATTTGATTCATTCATTAATCCTCTTCTATCCTTTCCCCATTTAAATAAATATTTTTTATTTATTTAAATAATCCTTTCTCTAAATTAAATAAATATTTTATTTATTTAATTGATCCCACTTCTTCTATTTAAATAGATCTTATTTATTTAATTAATTCATTATCTTTTTCCATCCATTACACTTGTCATTCATCTCTTAATTTACCTTTAACCACCTCTCTAATATTTTCCCATTTTCTATGCCTACCCTCTAATATGAGTCAACCATTTATCCTTTCACCTCTTAATCCTATCCCTCTATTTCTAGGGTACTCTCTATATATGAGGATTATTTCATCCTTGTCAACCTTGATTACTCAAACAACTAATACATCTATCTAGTGAATGCAATCAATCAATCACTCAAGCAACTACACAACCACATTTTGTTCTTGGTTGAGCTCTTGTGCACAATACAAAATTTGAGAGCAACCATATCAAGAAAGATCAATGGAGATAGGAAACAATGGAGACCAAACCCTACTAAGTGTGTGAATGGTAGAATATTTCATGTTTTTGATATTTTGAATGTTTTAGGTTCTTCATTGGTATATGGTGGATCTTCATTGTAGAACAAGGGTTTTATGTGGTTGGATCCTTGTTGGTTTTTGTAGCATCCTAAAATTGCGACACTTGCAATTTCGACTGCATTTCGGTCTTCACGATGGCGACGCAACACGCAACCTGAATGGAGACCCCGAAACCTGATTATGACACTGAAAACTGCATTTTCTTGCACCCTGGCCTGAACCTCCTTTGCACCCTATTGTCTCGGGAGGTGGGACTAGAGCGCCCAGCGCCCTGGTCCCCCAGGACCATGGCGCCCAGCGCCCTGGTCCCTGGGCCTATTTTGGGCCCGGTCTCCTATGGGGTCTCGGGTCTTTTTGTTTGCAAATTGGAAATTATCTTTCCTGGTCGGCCTAAGGTCGGGAAAATCAGTCTTTTAACCCTAATTGGCAAGTATATAAACTACATTTTCCTCTCTCATTTGGACATATACATACATGAGGGAAAAAGCGTGGAAACTATACTCAAGCATTCAAGCATTCAAGCATTCTTTCAAGCAATTGATCATTCTAAGTCTCCATTCAAGGCTAAGTGTTGCATTCAAGACAAGGATTCAACCATTGAAGAGGAGATCACATACTACATGCTACATACAACATACAACAATACAACAAACAACAACATCTATACCTTCGCACATAAGGATACAAACATCCTTACAACAAGGTATTAGTACTTGTTTTACATTACATACATTTACATTTACAGCAATTTCTCATTTCTTGGTTAATTCCAAAACTGGGGTTTGACCTAAAGGCAAACCCCTAATCCCTAACCCCCCAATCGTCTTCGCTTTTCTGTGTGTAGGTTGCAGGTACGCGGCTGAAATTGAAGATCTGGAATCCTTGTGCAGAGACGAACAGATCCCCCTTTGTTTCGCGGATTTTTCGGAGGACTGTGGCGCCAGGCGCCATCGTCCCGACAACTTTTGCTCAAATTTGCAGGACAGTGCCGTATCAACATTTTACTGCTAATTCCAAGTCCGCAACTTCATCCTATATCCCTATCTCAGTTTATAAGCGAATCTTTGTCACTTTCTATGCATTCCTAGCTTAATTCTTCTATCAACATTCTTTACAAAAGAGGGTAGCCTTGCTGTCTTAACCCTTGAAATGCATTTAGCATCCAATCTTGCATTGTGTGGGATTGGATCTTGTGGGTTTCAACCCCTCTTTTGAATGTAAAGTCCCTCCTAAGTGAAAACCATCAACCCTAGAGTGACTCTCCCTTCTCTCTCCTTGGAGTTGGAAGAGGGGAGAGCAACTAGGGTTCGATCGCGATTTTCCGCTTTACAGTTTTATAATAGTTTGACATTCCATTTTCATTGTATACACAAATATTACTCTCAATTAACTCTAAAGAACAATTTGCATCATTTCAGGAGATTAAATGATGCTTTCTATCACTACATGTGCATGTTTGATAAGGAACTCCAAAAGAAGAGGGTGTCAGATGAAGCCTGGAATGTGGTGAATAAGTACGGGTGTATGTTCCTACAATTTCCTACTTTCACCTATCTCAAAGTAGGATGCTATGACGATGAACGCTTTATGATCCCTAGGTATCCATCAGATAAAATTATGCTCATGGAGTTGGATCGCTAGATGGTAGCAATGCATGAACACGAGTCAGGTTCACACAAGTCTGGGTTCAAGTTTTCTCTCACCATTGGGAGATATTCAATCAATTCCATTTACAAGGCCAAGGTAATGGATGAAGAAATGATAAGGGTTACAATGAGGTTCTTCAAAGCTAGGAAATATTTTGAATAGAAAGCTATGAAGAACAAGCTAAAGAAGAGCTATACTCATGTTCACCATATAGAGGATATTTGGATTGATTGCAGGACATAAGAGGATATCAGAAAGCTTGACTATTGTCACCTTACTATGGAGAAAATTGAGAACCTAAATATTTCTAATATTCTTGAGGATTTTGAAGATGATATAAATATTCTGGATAAAGTATATGAGAAAAATAAGATTGTAGATTCACCCTTACCTCTCATCCAGTGATCCCAGAAGGAAATCACCTCAATAAGGGCCAAATTTTAGAATATTATTGCCAATACCAATGTCTAGTTAACACTTAAGGGAATTCAATTGAAGCCTTTCCAAACTGGATTGGAGGATGATACTGCAGGACCAATGGGAAAAACTTCTGAGTTGAGAACCAAGAACAGGCAAGATTTAGCAACTCCAAATCACTAACAAAAAAGGTAAAGATAAGAGTCAAGGGGAATATTTGAATGAGGATTCTTAGAGGGAGAAGTTAAAAAAAGAGTTGCTCGAGGAGGAGATACAATAAGAAGAAGAGGAGTATGATGAGGAGGGATTGCTTAAAATTCCTAGTACTTCCCAATCTGAAAAAACACCAAAAATTATTCCTTCCACATCCCATGATACTCCAGGTATAAATACTCCTCTAGTTTCAGTTTCTAATCCTATTCATTTTGGTTCTACCATTTCCTATGTATATGACGCTCATGGTGCACTGATTCATACCATTCCTTCCACAACAAACAATGAGTCGACCTTAGATACCTCATGAGATAACATTGAAAATTTGTTTCTTCTAAACTTGTTTGAAGCATCTTCTTCTATGCTAGAATATTTTGATAAATTCATGTCAGAGATTGAGCTTGCACCCAAAGTTTAGGTTATTGAGAACCCACTTGCAATTGTAACTTCCACTCTTCCTATTGTGACCATAAATGTACAAAATCATTTTTTTTAATCTCAAGTATTGGCCATAGGAGTAGAAGATGATACACCTTTACCACACTAGCTAGTCTCCAATATCCCCAGGCGAAAGAACCAAACCATCTCCCTAGATGACTTTGACTTCAACCAGTTGGTTCTTGTCAAACCCAAGGTTACAAAGAAGGCTAAAACACTTCCTTGCACATTCCTTGATGAGAATCAAAAGTCTCTTCATGAAGATGTTATTGTCAAAGAATTCAACTTTCTCATTGGAGAAGAGGTTGGCAAAGAAATTTTCTCAATGTCTTCAATTGATAAGTTGATAGATATTCAAGTTAATTTGGAAAACTTGGCTTCCCTTTTGAAGAAGCACAAAAGACATTATGTTGGCCTTGGAGATTCTATCACTCGGGTCAAAGTTGTCACAAGTCATACTCAAGGACCCGATGAGGAACAAATGAAGATTGCCCTGTAAAATTTCGATGAATTCATGAAGAAATATCATAATGGAGTGTTTGGTGACACTTAGTAGTTTTATATTTATGAAGTTGTAGGTTCATTTTTTTAGTTAGAATTCAACACTTCAAGTGTCATTTTGTATTTATGTTTTTGCATCTAGAATATGCACAAGTTCTAAGTCAAGTAGGACTCATTTTTTACTTAGTCATAGGTTGTTATAGCTTTCCTAGATTATCTCATTTCCCCTCTCCTATATATATGAGGGTGCTCATTGTAATGATCAATCTTTAATCTTAAGTAATGCAACTCTACTAAAGTGAAGAGCAAAGTGAAACTTTGAGTTTATATTGTCATTTTTGCAAATTTGATCAAATAAGAAGGCACCTTTGGCATTCAAACTTTGTGTTGAATACATTGTGATTTATGTTAAGAGTGTTCTTACATCATTCTTGTTGAAAAATCTTGTTTTGATCAAGTAAAAGCATTGTGGAGAAATATTATTAAAGAGTTGAACAAATTTTGTCTTGAAAACTTTGAGCTTTATTTTGTTATTTCAAATAAGGATTGTTAAAATTATAATTAGATATCAATATGAAGACTTTGTGCTTTGTCTTGTTATCTTGGAAAAGTACTTTGGGTTACAAAAGTTATTAGTCAAAGGTTGATAGGAATATAGTGGTTGTAAGACTTTGTGCTTAAGTACTATTTTCTCATCCCAGGGAAGCAACATAAGACTTTGTGCTTTCATGAAAACTTTGCTTCTTGTTATTTGTATTTTTCATTAGCATACTTTAAGTTATTCCATAGTTTTGAAGCTATATTAATCATTGCTGCTCCAAATTGTAACTTCTTTTCTGAAAAAAGAGAAAAGAATAACATCTATTCTAAAAAAGAGAATAAGATGATGTACCGCCCAAGTTTAGATTAGGATTCATAGTTAGAGTTTTGTTCTAAGTAGAGAGGAGTAGTAAGCAAAGGGGGAGCCTTACCTTATAATTAGGAGAGATTTAATCTTGCATAATATGGTTGAAACCACAATTTTATGAACTTCCTCAGTTTACAAAATTTTCAATCCACACACTAAACCAGGTAGGAGCATCTCTTACTCATGAGGAAAGAGTTAAGCTATCACAAATGCAAGCACATGAATTATGCACCAAGCAAAGGGTAAATACCCTAATGGAGAAGGATCGATGTGATATAGAAAGGATGGATAGAGAGAGAGAGAGATAGAAGAGAAGACTACCCAGATTCTTGAAGAAATGAAGAAGGCTAAATTGATTGAAGAATAAACCCCTCCATGTGACATTGACTTAGAAGACACTAATGATGTTTCTACGCAAAACATTGATATGTCTATTTTTGATGATCCTTTGAGCGAGTTGGGTGGTGATGAGAAGAATGATGGTAATGAGCTAAATAAGGAGACTCTTCTGGAGAAGTTTGATGCAAGTGCGCAATGTGAAAGAGAATAAGGTAATTTGAGTATCCCTCATCTAAAGAAAACAAACCAAGATGAAGAGAAAATGTTTTTGGAGGATATAGGGTATATTGGTACATAGGAGAATGCAGAAAATGATGGGGGTTGAGAGGAAAAGGAAGAAGATAATATTGAGAAAGGTCAAGATACCACTGAGAAGATAGATGAGAAGAAAGTTGCTTCCTTTGAGAGACAAGATGTTGGTGAAGGATCCTCCTCTGATTTCTTCATAGACCTATTAGGTCTCTAGATGTAGTTTGAAGCTATGTTGACACAATAACTATTATAGAGTCCAACTCATGAGGGGAAAGTTGACTTGTCAAACATTTCACCTTTTCATAAGTTGTATCTTGGAGACATCCTACATGCATCAACAAGAAAAGAAATTTTGTATGATCATTTGATAAAAAACATGGTTGATAGATAATATTGTAAAGGCTATTCAAGAGGATCTTCCTAAGGAAAACATTCATTCCTCTCTATCTTCAAAACATAAATTGAAGCTATTAATGGATTCCTTTAAGGACCACTCATCTCATGTTGAGTAGAAAGCATAACAAGAAGCCTCAAGAAAACATAATGATAAAAGAATGGAATAAGTATTTGACCAATGTGTCCATGCACATAATAAACTGCAGAAAAGGATAAAAGAGAAAGAATTGTGTTGATGAGGTGACTTCTTTTTATTAGTTTTGTTTGAGGTGGCCTGATTCAACCAAGAACATTAAAAGTTAGATTGACTTTATTGGGTCACAAATCTTTTAGTTGGCTGGAGCCTATGATTTAACAAAGGATAATGATGGTTTTGTAAAGTGGAAAATTGGGAACCTTATCCAAATTCGTCACTTGAGAGAAAGGTGGGAACTTTACTAAGGTTCAATTTTCACTTGGGGAGACTTTACATTCAAAAGAGGGGGATGAATCTACTATATCCAATCCTAAAGGATGCAAGGATTTAATACTAACTAGATTAGTTGTGATTGAAATGCAATTGACCCTCTTTTGTAAGTTGATTGATTGAATTAAGACGAAGTGCTAAAAATGAAGACAAAGTATGCGAAAACAGTGAGCTACAAGTTCGGGATTCAGTCGTGCACCTGGATCTGAGAAGTTTGAGATGATTCGGAGCTGCTTTGTGTAATCTAGGAAAAGTTGCAGGGACCGTGTGTCCAGATAGGGGCACCCTCCTATCGGTCCTCTGAACTTTCCATGCATCGAAAAGGGTTTTTTCGTCTCTATGAATAAAGCTTAATTATAGAAGTACACCTGCGCACCTATTTCCTACACATAAAAAGAAGGGGAAATGTGTTGGGAATAGGGGTTTGTCTTCAAATAAAACCTTGGTTTTGGAATTAAAAAATTGGTTGAAGTAATGTAAATGAAAGGACTAAAAGTAGAAATCATTCTCTTTGAGGGGATTCCGAATTGAATGAAAATGAAATGCTTATACCTCCTTGTGAAATTTTTCTTACCTCCACATGGAATTAGGGTTTCATGAAGTATAATGTTGATCTCCTCTTCAATTCTTTAAATCTTGTCTATATTGTTGCTCCAAAGCTTGAAGGAAGACTAAAAATGCTCAATTGCTCTTGGATACTTGAATGCTTAATCCCTTGAATGCTCAAATGCTTGATTGAATTTTCATGATGTTATGTAATGTGTTATGTCAAATGAGAGGGGAAATCCCTCTTATATACATGCCAGTGGAATTAATTGACTGATTTTCTGACATATGGGGGATTTTGCCACTCTAATTTGAGATGAGACAAAGGGAGGGGCCCCAAGATAGGTCCAAATAGGAGATCCTGGGGTGCCACACCCTAGTCCTAGTGGATCCTAGGGCATCACACCCTAGTCCTGCCCTATTTTGGGGTAGGATCAAGGTGGCTTTGAGGTGAAGGGTTGAGTAAAATGCAGGTTTTGACTTGTATGAGCATATTCAGGTCTCCGATTAGGCTGAGAGGCCCAAAAACTAAGGCAAAGACCTAAATACAATTGAAAATTGCAAGGCGTTCAATTTTAGGATGTTACATTTAGCCCCCACTTTAGCGGGAGTATGAGCTTACACAAATATTGTTGGTGAAGTACAATAAATTCATATTGAAATAATTTCACCACATCAAGGAGGTAAGATTCACCAAGCCCCCAATGGACTTTAGGATCTTACGACTTCAATGATAAGGTAAAAGGGAAGATCATGAGAGAAAAAGAGAACCATGACTACAACTAGTAAGGTTCTCTTATTATGAGTCATGAAAAGAAGCACCAAAAATTACAAAGCAAAGACAAAGTTCACTAAGTAACTTTAAGTATCAAAAGAGAGAATCATGAGCGGAGTGTATGCCCCCACGTTAAAGTGAATACATATGCCTTATCGAGAGAAATTGCTTTAAGGTAGGATACACCCAAAGAAGACAAGCATGTTATCGCAATAATTTAGCTCCCAAGAGAGGACAAATCAAAGGATAATGAACACAAAGCACAAAACATGAGGTGGTTTCACCTAACTTTGGAGTCAGTATGCTTTTTATGATAACACATGTATATATATATAGAATCATCCTCATCCCCCAAAGAGAGGAAACCACCATGGAAGAAGGGAACACATGTGTCTTTTGAGTCAACATGGGAGAGACCAAAAGAGATCTCAATGCTTTGCATCATCCTCAAGTAGACAACACTAGGGACAACGAATAGAAGAATAGGGAGAACAAATAGAAGAATGACACAAACAAGCAAGATAAGAGAGAGGAAGAGAGAATCTACAATGCTAATGAATCTAATCAAGTACATCATCCTCCCCTCGATCTTGTTGATCATTATTTCAGGAAGGTGGACAACACGCAAGAGGAGCTACATCGAGCACAGTAGATGGAGCTATCACAAGTTCCAAACAAGGACCATGCTCTAATGATAAGTCACTTTGTTCGTTACTAGGAACTAGGATTAATGTTTTTGAAAATTTTGCAGATAAGTCATTGTCAACGTCAACATATTCATATTCATCATCAAAAATATTAGGATTAAAATTTCCATCATCAAGAATATTTTCACCTATTTCTTCATCAATATTAATAAGAATAGGAGCTCTAATAGGAATAGAACTTGTACCATCATTTGTCTTAAGCATTTTGCGTCTTGGAGAATTAGGTTGAACATCATGTTTAGGAGAAAATGGAATCATGTCAATAGTTAGTATTTTGGGAGAGGAAATGGTTTGGGAAGCAACTTAATGAGCTCTAGCGTGCCGTCTTCATCGACATTCTCTCGCACAATTGTTTGGTCTAGTCTTGGCTGAAGGTTGAGACGAGTTAGGCTCATTATGTATAGGATTCATCTCCTTTTTTAAGGAAGGGTGAATGGGTTGAGGTCTTTTAGATTGCACAATAGGAGAGGTCAGTCACTTCTCTCTTTAAGATGAAGGAAGAGGAACCACACCATATAAAGGAGGAATGGGAGGTGTAGGAAGGATATCGGGTCCATCATGAGAAGGAGGGATAGGTCTAGCCTTAGGAGGAATAGATTGTTGTTTAGGAGGAAGAGTTTTTCTACCTTTGGGAGGAAGAGTGGACTCATCCATAGGAGAAGGAATGGATTCTTCTTTAGGAAGATGAATATCTCTTTTGTTGGTTGAAAGGATACTCTTCTCTTTAGGATAAGGAATAGATGCTTCCTTGGGAAGAAGATAATTTCGTTCCTTGGGAGGAAAAACAATCTTATCCTCAAGAAGGGGTATATGATCATCAAGAGGAATGCTAAGTGTTGGATTTATAGGTTTACTCAGTAATAAAATCATTTCATTTTTCCAGTTTTGATATGATCTAAAAAGAGAATCACTTCTAGGTTAAAGAGGCTTGAATTGTTTGGACAAAAAATAAATCAAGACAAACATCTCCATTCCTTGGTGTAGGTTGAAATATGCTATGATTAATGGTTATGATTTTATCATTATGAGGAAATTTCAAACACTTGTGAATAATGGAAGTGGTCGCTTTCATGGAATAGAGCCAAGGATTCCCCAAATTTACATGAAATTGATTAGATGTAGGAATGATAGCAAATTGAACATCTAAGCATTTAGTGCCAACACCAATAGGAAGTGCTATAGAACCAATAGCAGGACAAGAAAAGCCATCAAAAACTTTAACTATCACATCATTATCATCATATATCACTTGATGCAATTAAAAAGTATAAAGAAATTCTTCAGTTATCACATTAACCATGCAAGCAGGATCAATAAGGACTCCTCTAGAGGGTATACCTTTGATTTTGCACTTATGTACATAATGGGCCATTAGGTGCCTTAATGGTCTCGCTAGGATCAAATGTTATGCACAAATCCTTAGGAGCTTCTTGTTGATCTACAAGGTTCACCACATAATTAATTTCAAGGCCAACATCATTGGGAGAGAAAGTAAGATGATTAGTATCAATCACATTAGTGGCATGGGATGGTAAAGGATCAGTGAAAATTTGAAGGTTCTGATTAGGAGGAGCTATGAATTTGTTTCCTTTATCATTCACACCTACCACAAATATAGTATTGTTATCAATCAATTCTTGAATGTTACTTCTCAATGAAAAACATTTTTCAGTATCATGACTAGGCTAACGATGGTATTGACAAAAGGATTTAGCATCAAAGTAAGGTGAAGTTGTTTTAGATGGATCAATTGGTTTGATTTGGGGAATTTTTAGCACATTTATTTTGTATCAACTAAGACATAATGCTATGCAAAGATTCATTCAAAGGAGTAAACTCTTTTTATTTTTTAAAGAATTTAGAGAAAGGAGGCACACCTGTAGCACCTATGAATTGATTGTTGTTGATGTTGTCATTGAATTTGATTAATCCTTTGTTTGGTTTGAACTTCACAAATAGTTGTTGAGCACTATCACCCTTATCACTCGAAGCCATGAAAGGAGATGATTGTTCCAATTGATTCATAGTTAGTTGATAATTGCGAAGTAGTGCACACAACTACGGAAAGGAAGTAAACTCAGTTAAAAGAAGTTGAACCCTAGTGTCTTTTTGTAAATTAGCAATGAAAATATTTTGAATGTATTGATTAGGCACAAGAAAACAAACCTGAGAATACAAATGCTTATATCTACCAATAAAATCAGTCACTTTTTCTTTAACACCTTGTTTGCAATGCATTAAATAAGTCAAAGTAATCTTAACCAATGTTATTGTGAAATTGTTGAATAAAAGCATTAGCTAGTTGTTGAAAAGAAGTAATAGAATAAGGAGGCAAAGATCAATAACATTGCAAATCTCTATCCCTTAATGTTCTAGTAAACAATTTTGCCAACAACCTTTGATCACGAAAAAAGTCACTACACAAAGTTTGGAATATTTTAACATGAGTTAAAGGATCACCTTTTCCATTATAAAGTTCCAATTAAGGGACTTCTACATGTTTAGGAGGGATGGATCTAACAATGTTATGAGATAATGGGCTCGCTACATCAAATGTGGGCACATTATACTTGGATTGATTCATAGAATCTATTTGTTGTTGTAAGGAAGACATTGTTTGGACAAGATTATTGATTGTAGCTTCGGTGGAAGGATTGAAATGAGACATGTTGGATTGAGAGGGTGGAGTAATATTATTGAATGATGGAAGAGATTAAGAATAAGGAGGTGGAACACTATGATAAGTGGGTAATGGAGAAGATTGGGTAGCACATGGAAGACTCATGGGAGGAATGAAGGAATTGTGATTGAAGGAGTTGCCCCCTTGACTAACATTTATAGGGGGTGAATGTGATTGGGTAACAAGGGGAACACTCATGGTAGGAGGAATGAAAGAAGAGGTATTTCCCCCATGACTAACATTTGTAGACATGACATTTTGTGTAGTAGTAGCCATGATGTTTGATGTGAAGGTAGGAACACTAGTCATGGAAGTTGTCAAAGGAATATAATGATTAACTTGACTAGGAGGTTGTCTATAACATAGGTTTTCAGCACAACTCTTCATAAGCATGATATTTGAATAAAAAATATGAGCAATACCACGCAATATATCAACACCATGTTTATCACTTTGAATCATTCTTCTTAATCCTTCAATCAATGGTAGAGCTTCACTTTTCGGGTATTCTTGACTCATCAATTGTTGAAGATTACCAAATTGATTGTCCATCTTCGCCAATTGATCAATTGATACCCTAGTTAGCAATTCCTCCTCATTGTGAGAACTATCAAGAGGATAAACAAGAATATCTGAAGGATGGGAAGAAGTAGTAATATCCTCATTGAAAAAGCTAGCCAAATTAGGCTCCATTTCCTCAATAATTAAACCATGGGAAGCCTTAATTCTACAACTTTCTTCTAACGGGTATACTATAGGTAGGACTAATAGTAGTAAAACTCATGTACTAGGAAGAAGAAAGTGGAAAGAATAATGCAATCTTCTAGGAATTTGAATTATTAAATTGAAAATTGTCCCCTAGGAGATAGAAGTTAGAATTTAAAATTAGGGTTGAAAGTGACCTCTTAATTTTAAAAGGTTGAAAGGAGGGAAAATCAAAATTAAAATTAGGTTGTCCAAATTTAACCTCGTAATTAAAATTTTGAGACTGAATAGATCAATTTAATTTAAAAATTAGGGTATGTATAGTGAATCACTTAATTTTAAAATGCAAATTGAAAATGGAAATGTTGAAATTCAGATTTGTTTTCAACCTTAGGGTGACCTAAAATCAATTAAATTTTACAAATATTTGGAATTGTGCAGTAAAATACAGTCAAAACAAGCTCCCAAAATTTGAGCAGAAAAAGTTGGGACCAAGTAGGTAGTGACTTGGTCTGAACACACTGTTCAACCAACTTTTTTCCAATTTTCGGGGAAGCAAGATACTGTAATTTTTATGCAAGTTCCAGAAGGATATGGAAATTGGAGATGTCAAGATATGTGAAATTGAGCCTTGGAGGTAAAAATAGGACAAACATACAATGTTTGATAAAAGGATTAATTGAAAGGACAACAAAAAGGGCACCCTTAAGGGTCGACTTTTATGATGTTTAGAAGTAAGACAAGAGACTTTAGATTTAATTGAATCAATTAAATACTTAAAGGAAAATTTAAAATTACACAAGATTAATTTAATTTTAAAAATTAGGGTTTGTTGCATAAACCACCTAATTTTAAAAATTTAAATTTGAATGTTGGAAGGAGGGAAAATGTATTTTGAAATTGAAGCAAAGACCCAAATCTGAAAATTAATTCAAGATCTACACAATTCACAATGTTAATTTTACAATTAAAAATTAGGGTTTTGTGAATTAACCACTTAATTTTAAAATTTTTGAAAATTGAAAGTGTAAAACGAAAACTTGAATTATAAAATCAAAGAGTTCTTAGATCTGAAACAATCAATCCAACTTATACAAATAACAAGCTCAATTTTGAATCTAAAAATAAGGGTTTTTGTGCATTCAACCTCTAAATTTTTAAATTGCAAGGAAATTAAACTTGTAAATGAAAATTTGAATTTTAAATTGCATACACTCAGATCTGAAAACAAAAATTAGAATTAAGGGTGTAAGGTGTAGGGTTCGCCAAAATGTAAAGTGGAAAATTGGGAACCTTAGCCAAATTCACCACTTGAGAGAAAGGTGGAAACTTTAGTAAGGTTCAATTTTCATTGGGGGAGACTTTACATTCAAAAGAGGGGGATGAATCTACTAGATCCAATCCCAAAGGATGCAAGGATTGAATACTAAGTAGATTGATTGTGATTGAAATGCAATTGACCCTTTTTTGTAAGTTGAATGATTGAATTAAGACGAAGTGTTGAAAATGAAGACAAAGTATGCGAAAACAGTGAGCTATAGGTTTGGGATTCAGTTGTGCACTTGGATTTGATAAGTTTGAGATGATTTAGAGATGGTTTGCGAAATCTGGCAAAAGTTGCAGTGACCGTGTGTCCGGAAAGGGGCGCCCTCTTATTGATCCTCTGAACTTTCCACACGTCGAAAAGGGTTTTTCCGTCTCTGCGGATAAAGCTTAATTCCAAAAGTACAACTGCGCACCTATTTCCTGCACACAGAAAGAAAGGGAAATGTTGGGAATAGGGGTTTGTCTTCAAATCAAACCCCGGTTTTGGAATTAACCAAGTGGTTGAAGTAATGTAAATGAAAGGACTGAAAGTAGAAATCCTCCTCTTTGATGGGATGTTGAACTGACTGAAAATGAAATGCTTATACCTCCTTGTGAAGTTTTGCTTGCCTCAACATGGAATTAGGGTTTCATGAAGTAGAATGTTGATCTCCTCTTTAATGCTTTAAATCTTGTCTCTATTGTTGTTCCAAAGCTTGAAGGAAGATTGAAAATGTTCAATTTATTTTGGATGCTTGATCCCTTAAATGGTCGGATGCTTGACTGAATTTTCATGATGTTATGTGTTATGTCAAATGAGAGGGGAAATCCCTCTTATATACATGCTAGTGGAATTAATTGACTGATTTTCTGACTTAGGCCGACATAGGAAGGATTTTCTTGCTATAATTTGAGATGAGCCAAAGGGAGGGACCCCATGATAGATCCCAAATAGGGGATCCCAGGGTGCCACGCCCTAGTCCCAGTGGATCCTAGGGCACCACGCCCTGGTCGTACCCTATTTCGGGGCAGGATCAAGGTGGTTTTGAGGTGCAGGATTGAGAAAAATGCAAGTTTTGACTTGAAAGAACATATTCAGGTCTTCGATCAGGCTGAGGGGTGCAAACACTTAGGCGAAGACCCAGATGCAGTCAAAAATTGCAAGGGGTGCAATTTTAGGATGTTACAAGTTCCATAAGGGCTTAAGTGGAGAAACTTCATTTGCAACTATTCTTGCTGTAGGACTAGAGGGAACAAATCAAGAAAAAAATTAGTCTCTTAAGAAAAGTAGTTAATTTGAGAATTGACAAACTTTCTAGAAAACTTAGTGAAGCAAAATAGGTGGAAAAAAAGTTGAAAGTGCTAAACAATTTTGAGGTATTCGAGGATTTGTATAAACAGTTTGAGTACAAAGACCAAGTTCTTTCCTTAGCTAAGGCAAATTGGGATGCAACTTTGGCCCATCTTAAAATAATATATAAGGGTATCTTACCCTTTAAGGGAGTTGAAAAAGCATAAATGAGAAATTTTTATAGTTGTACAATTATGCGGTGGGCTGTAGTATCATTTTTGGGTTTCTTGAAGACTTTTGTACAAAGTATCAGTTTTGAGGGATCTCCATCTAAGGGGGAGAGTTTTTTAATAATTGCACATAGTTAGAGGGAGTATATGCAACATTTTGGATATTATGCCCTTTGTCCTTTATGTCAAAGGGGGAGAGAATGTGCGATTAGTTGGTTTGTCAAAGGGGGAGTATGTACAGATAAAGGAAAAGAGGTTTTGTAGATAAGGGTGTGTTGCCATCAATGACAAAGGGGGAGATTGTTATCAATATGTGCAACATGGTGTTGCCATTGATTTCAACTCAATATGTGTTGCCATTGATTTCAACTCAATATGTGTTGTCATTGATATCAACTTGTGATCATTAGTGAAGTTGAAGAGGCTAACAAATGTTGTATGATGAGGACACTTGAGAGAGATAGTTTGACATTTGAGAGAGATGGTTTGACATGTGATATACATGATAGAAGACGGTCCAAAAGTTCAACTAATGTATCCAAGGCAATATATCAGTCTAGATGATTGGTAAATATATGGTAACTCATTGTTACATATGATTTATGCCTTGGTTATGAGATGTAGTTGCATGTGTTGATGGCTACATGTTTAAGGAGCCAGTAGATTAATATTTGAGTCAAATTCATATTTGCTTAATTAAGGAAATTTGTCTAAGGCATGAACATTGCACCTTTCTATGTTTGAGAGTTGGTATTTTGGATTGCATCTTTCCACATTGCATGTTTTGGTTATGTGGTTCAAGAGTTGAGGTCAAAAGTGTGTAAGGTACATAATTCTTGAATTTCATATCGTACACATTTGTGTAGTAAGAGTTATAAGGGTTTGTTTTATGAATCACAATTTGATAAGAGTAATGTGTCTCAGTTGACTTACTAGAATGCTCCATATTCTTCGATAGTGATAGGTATGTTGGTGCAGATTTGGAAACATGTGCAAGATGATATAAGGGTTCAGTAATGCGAGTTTCAAATGATTTGGTGCTCCACAATGAGATATCTTGATAGTCTATCTGGTTTTCTTTGTTTATATCAGTCCAGTGGGTTTACTCTTATGCGCCAACACTTGATTGATTTCTTTAGGAGATACTTGTGGATAATTTGTAGATGGTATACATAGCTTTCTTCTGGGTCCACGTGATGATTTTGGTTTCTCCCCGATGATGCAAAGGCAAATAGTTAACAATTTTGACAATGATGTTGATAAATAGGTGGACAAATTGAGTTCCTTCAAATATGCTTGATCCCAACCTATCTTTTTGGCTTTGAAGGATGTGTTGAGATTTTTTTGGGGTTTAGCTATGTCTTGGGTTGATCTACAACCTAATCTTGTTTATGTTACATGTGTTTGAGCAGAGGGTATATACAAAAGGATAAATCATTTGTAGAGAAAAAAGGTGTGTTGTGATGTGAATGATAATTCTGGTGATGTATCGGTTGAGCATGAAGTGTGTGAAATCAATGTGACAGAGTTATTGTGCTACAAAAGGAACTACACCATCAACATATGCCATATGCTTCTTCTAAAATAGTTCATGTTGATGCTTTCATTGTAATCTTCATGTATCTTGCCCCATGACATTAAGTCTCAACCTGCAAGTCCTTTGTATCTTGTTGTGAGGTAGTGAACCTTAGTTTGGAATTCCTTCCTGGAGAAGAGAGCTTCTTTGGACAGTGAGCTTCCTTGAACAGTGAGTCCAAAAACAAACATTGTAATAACTATTTCATATAGTGTGATTTGACTCTCACCGTGATTTTTCCCTCCTTCATTTTTCCACGTAAAAAACTTGTTCTTGTGTGGTACATGCTTTGTTTTTGTTCCATCCTTCTATAGATCTAATTTGATGGTTAAATGGTTAATGGATGCTTAAGTTTTAATTAATGTTGGTTCACCCCCCCTTTTAGCATCAATTGTGTTCAATAGTTTTCTTTTTTATATTATGTCATTTGTGTGGATGTTGTAATGTATGGTCTTAACATCCAATTTGACTCTTTTGATGCACTAGCTAATCATAACCCTACACTTTATCCTATTATATGCTGAATCTATCATTATAGAACAAGACTATTCAATTATTTACAATCATGATTCCCTAGACTAGGTCACCCATTTTGGTGTCTTAGACAACACCATGTCCACAATCTAGATAGTCCAAAATTGAATTTCAAATCTTGAGTTTTCCAACATTAAATTTCTAAGATTGACTATTACATGTTAGCTTGTGTGCCAAAGGTCTCATTATGTGTGTGTGTGTGTGTGTGTGTGTGTGTGTGTGTGTGTGTGTGTGTGTGTGTGTGTGTGTGTGTGTGTGACACATAATGAGACCTTTGGCACACAGGGATTTTAGCTTGGCCCAAGTCCAAAGGAGGTCACAAGGGGGGCCTCCTCCCTAATCAATATATTCAACTAAGAATCTATTTATTCAACTCAAATCATTTTAGAAGCCACAATGGAAGTCCAAGAGCCATCACTTGGAATTCCAACAATAGATGTCACTTTGGGGATTTGAACATGGATCTCCATCTTGAGATCCTTATGGCCTTTTCCATTAGAGCACAACCCCATTGATGTCCTTTGTTTATGTTTAAGATCACCATCCTAGGTCATTTTAATCATTAATTATTAGGACAAAACATTCCCATCCATATTTAATCACAAATTCATTAGTGCTAGATTAGCTTAAGTTTCATCATCATTCTTTCTATCTTTGGCATGTTCTCAATCTTGTTAAATTGACCATAGGACTTGATCGTCATAGTGAATAGTCTTTCCTCTACCAATAGAAAACCTATAGAGGAGCTTTTACACCCCTAGTTTCTCAAGTGTAACTTTTGTATGCTGCTTCAAATTTCTACTTCCTTATTCTTGCAATCCTTTCTTGGACTGCTATTCTTTTTTATTTTAAAAAACTTTGAAAAAAAAATGTAGGGAAAAATCATAGCAAACATGGTCTATGAATCTCAAAGGTTAAAATCAAAGTTGATAGAGTCATTTGTAAGCAAAGTGTTTGAGGAATAGACAACATGTATGACCCAAATTTGAGACCATAACTTTTAAAACACACTTATCTCAAGAACCTAAAACTTATCCAATTCCAATTTCTAATTTCTAATTTTTGTTGTAACATCTTAATCAATCAAAGAGATAAAAATTGACAACATATCAAATGCCATACCAACTTTCTAATCTTTCTCAACATTTTTATTTCTCTTATCTCAATTACTTAACTCTCTAAATATATTAATTAATTTCAACTAGGATAATCTAAAAAAAAATTAGCTTCCAAAATATAACATTATTATAGATAGAAGTTTTGTGGAGGTAGTGGTTGTCTATGAGCTTCTTGTGGTGGTGGTTGGCCAAACTCTTTGAATTGGCTCTCTTAAATGACTCTAGCGATTTCACCTACGCAATGAAGACAAGGATAAAAAAGGAGAATCTAATGTTGACAAGAGATGTTCTAATATTGATGATGTATAAGATAAACCGGATGATCAGAACCCCTCTTCCTCCCCATGATGTTGCTTTCACAGCTTAAACAATTTTATTTTTATTTCTGTTATCTTACTTCTCAATATAACTATGAAGAGGTATGTATGTAGAGAAGCATTACTTTTCCCACATAATCTATCAACCCACATTTCCGCCATTTGGCCGGTAGCGGTTAAGAAAACTTTGTTTTTCTCTATGTAAGCTGCTCTGCTGTTGTTTTGCAGCGATGGTTGACTGACTGTGCAGGAGTATTTCTGTACTCTGCTGGTCTTTGACTGTTCAATATTAAGCTTAATACACTACTAAAAACAAGTTAAAGAAAACTTAAAACAGCCCACCTGTGGCCCCCTCTCCAGCTATTGCAAATCGATGAACAAGGCAAATGGCTAAATTTCAAGCTACACAGTTAAATGTCTAAAATTTCAATCTACACAGTTAAATGTCTAAAATTTCAGCTATAAAGGCGCCTCTATTTTTGGGATATCAAGAGCCGTTATTAAATTCTACCGTTAATAAACACAAAAACCGAAGAAAATTGTGAAGCACAATTACCAATTAATTACAATCGTATAAACCAGGATTAGACACGGCCAGACAGAAAGATCCACAGCTCATTATTCCACATAAATGTCTCTTAGCTCCCGTTTTGTATGGATTATTATGCTGCCGACCCAATACTAATTATCAATTCTTTCACTATTGCAATTTCTTGAAATAAGCTCTTTTCTGCACTCAAATTCTGTCAGTAGGCGTGAAATGTGATTAAAAGTATTATGCTCAATCCCCGGAGTGAGAAGCTGTAACCTGATTGCAAGAGATCTTGTCTAATGCTTCTAATCTCAAGCGATAGCTTGATTGATTTGTCCATCGCCACAGATCTTCAATTTTCATTCTCCGTCAATTGACAGTACACAAATGTATTGAAGCTAATGATCGATGTGATGAGGATCCGAGTTTATGAAATTGAATCATTTGGGTATGCACATATGGCCAGAAAACGAAGTGGGTATGTCGGTTTTCTATAGTCAGCGGATCTGTCAACGCGCTTACAAAATTTCCGTTTCTGTCACTGCAGTTCAACCGAAATTTTATGAATCGGAGAGCTCTTAGTTTGAAGTCTGAGTTAGGAGGAATATTTATTGACTAATGGAGAACAATCAGTCTCTGTCAATGGATCGAAACTTCTTCAGAGAGAGCTTATGGAATGATGTCAAAGGATATGGTAGTGTGCAAGATTTTGGCAATTATCCTGCTTCTGCTTCTGGGTGGGGTTCTGGACCTTCTTCACCGTCTGTAGCATCTCAGGCCACTGGGCATGTAGATAAAGAATTGTACAAGAACTTACTTGAGATGATCCCCATAGTGGATTCCTTTATGGTATGTAATCTATCCATTTCTTAGCGTCATGCTGAATGTCCCAACATTCCAAGTTCCTAAAACCTTTTTGGCTTTTTGGTGTACTAGCAGAGTGAAATGTGTGTAATTACTATATATTTTTTGAAAAATTTGCAATGAAATCTTACAATATTGAATTTTTCTCTAGTTGTAATCCAGTTAGATACAGAAATGTGGTCCTATGCCAATTTATGGAATGGCATTGATAATCCTTTTTCTTTTTGTTTTGAATTTTGTAGGAAAGCAGGGCAAACAAGTCTTATGCTCATCAAGGAACTCTGGTTTTTACCCCAAAACCCCCCAGGGATTTGTCGTCTTCTCAAAAGGTAGAACTCTATATTCTGCTAATTTATGAGAGCTATACCAGATATTGTGAGTTTATTTTTCGGATAGGGTGGATGGGATGAGGGGAATTTATATGTCATTTTGGCAATTGGAGACAGCAAATCTAAATGTTTGGAGGAATTACTATTAGAATTTAGGATTTTGTTTTTCTACTATTATCTTTTTGTTGTTACAAAAATTACAACATGCTTCTGTCTTGGATGTTCTTTTCTCTTACTGTTTGATTTTTTTCAACTAAGAGTCAGAGTTGTAGACATGGGGTTGTAGAATGCATTCTAGTAGAGCAAAAAGAATCAGAATCAGAATTTTTGGATTCTTTTTGCTCATGTTTTATTATCAGAATCCCATAATGGAATAAATTTGCTGGCATTATCTTGTTTTAGTCTACTTTTAGATGTATATGTGCTCTCTGATCCAAAGTAACATGACACAGACTTAGGTATGACCTGCCAAGCCAAAGATTAAAAGTTGACATATTGGAAAAAACAAAGAAGAAAATCCTAGTTATTATTCATTTTGGAAAACTTTCAAGAACTTCTGGGTTTTAGGCAGTTAAGAGTAAAGAATTTTCTTCGAGCTGATACTCAATCATGTAGGGAAAATCCTAATGCCAGGTCCACAGAGATATAATGCGAACTCACTAAGATTGTATTGTATCTGGTTGGCCAGTTCTTATCCCCTGCTGGAGAATCTATCTAAAGCTGAGAATCGATTTGAGCTAAGTCTCATCTATGAGCTCTTAGTCAGCCTTGCAATTATTTGTCCACTCCACTTGCAGATAGTCTTATAAAAACCTCAGCTTGTTCTTAGATTTATTTTTGTTCACCGTTTCTGTTTATTATAGAGTACAACTTTCCAGTGTGAAAGCTAGAAGTAGCATTCTAAGTTAATTGTTTAAGAATAGCATAGTAAATGGGAACTATCTACATAGAATGATTTCTTATCCAGATTAAATAAGGTTATTGAAGTTATTGATAAGATTCAGCTGCCCGTAGTCTAAAGAAATTATCAACTCTTTGTGCAGATGCTGGAGAGAAGAGGGGGGAAGACCCCATCTACAAGAAGTGGCAAAAAGCAAAGAACACCAAAGGTGGGGGAAGTTGACAATTGCAAAAATAACAGTATGGAGAATGAAGATTACTTGATTGATGAAGTGCAGCCAGACTCAACAAGATCATCTGCACCAGATAGGGAAAATCTAAGTACTGGAAACAAGTATGAGCCTCTAATTAGTGAAAACAACATGGACCTACTTCGATTGCAAAGCCAGATTGAGGAGTTGCAGAAAAAATTGGCAGAAAAGGAGGAGCTTCTGAAGTCTACAGAAAGTTCTGCTATTCAGATAGAAATGATGCAAGTCAAGTTGGAAGAACTTCAACAGCAGAATCAAGAGAAGGATAGCTTGATCAAATCTGCACATCTTCAACTCTGTCATAAGAAGGTAACAGATTCTTCTTTGATAAGGCCCAGTTTTTGTTAAAGGAATTTGCTCTTTTTGAATTACTTATTCCTGGAACTCAACTCTCCTACCATTCATCATTTTCAATTATACCTTGTCTATTTCTTTTGTAATATGATAAATCCCATCTATCATTTACAATCATTTATCATCTGCATATAAAAATCAATGTTTTGCTAGGAAACGACTCTTATAAATGGTAAGAGCAGTTCTCAAGATGACAAAGTATTTTGAAAACAATATTCTAGAAATAATCATGCATCTCTCTGTGATTGTTAATGTGTAAATACTAAAACTTGTCTCCTAGCAATCTGTGTTATGAGACACAAAAATTAAATGTGCAATAATCTGTACCCAAGAATCAAGATTTGTATGAATTTTCTTTTGTATTTGCACGAGTTGTAAAAGCTCTTGACATGTATCCTCTCTGTTTTATAATGCGCAAACTGCAGAATGAGCTAGCAGATGTTAAGTCACTTTTGAAGAAGGCTGAAGAGGATTCCCAGGCATCCAATCAGAAGGCACAGAAGCTCCAGGATGATCTAAATGGATTGCAACGCCAGATTGCTGCTTTTATTTCATTTTTTGAAATTCTTAAAGAGAAATCCCCAATCAATAAAACAGAAGAGGTTCAATCATCTGAAGCTCCAGATGTTGATCCTAGCATATTAACACATGATTCCCAACTTAATGGTCACCACAAGGTAAAATTTCAATACACACATTCATCTTCTTTTATTATTTATTTACTATAATAGGCAAACTCCAAGTCAGTTGGATCTTTTAAAATATCATTATTTGACCCATGTTTTTTGGTTTGAGTTTACCACTATCTGGAAATTTCTATGCTATATGAGCTTAAGTTTGAATTACAGGAAGGGGTAGAAGATGAAGAGTTTATGGCTTTCTCTGAGGCAGACAAAACAGAGATGGAGGCCATGGAGCAGGCAAGGAAGGGGTATTTAAAAGCTGTAATTGCCGCAAAGAATGATCCATGTGAAGATACTCTATCTGTGGCAGCCGATCTCAGGTTACAGTTACAGCAATTATTGCTGAAACCATCTTTGGAGAATATCCTAAATGATAATCTGTGAGAGAAAGCCCTAATATTTCCAGTTGGCTTAGCAATTGACATAGCTTCCAGTATACTGGCTTTCGTAAAGTCTAGAAGGTTTATGTGAATAGCATAAGTTCCCCTCTAAATTAGATAGCATTAGTCATTGTTGAGGCTGATCGGGATGTGATTCAAAAGTGAACTGGTATATTTCCTATAAGATGGTCACAGATGAGCATAGGGTGGTGTTGGGCATAAATGCTAACGGATGTTTTGGAGACCTGGGTTCACTTATTTAATTGATATAGTTTTCTCCACAAATAGTTTTTTTAATGGTCTTTTTCGAATTATTGTAAAATTAACCTTGGGGAATGCTTGTTGGCAGTATCATGCAAAGACCATTTTAATCATCAGAATAACTGGGTTATCTACTGAAACAGCTTGCAAGCTGGATTCTCATATACTGAATAAACAAGTTGTCCACTGTCAATTTCAGGGTGCTTCTTTTGGTCTGAACTTTTCATGCATCAGTTATCACAATGTTTGCAAACTATGAAGTACCCTTTGTCTTCTGCTAAGCCAATACAATTTCCACTGAAAAGTTACATGATGGCGACAGAAAGAAAGGAAGCACCGCTCTTAGCATGTAAAATGTATTTTGAAAATGGATGTGAACTTAGCGACATATTGTAATACACTACAGTGATTACTATGGAACATAACTGATTGGTTTTGTCCTGAATGACCCTTATATTGAAGGTTGGATGAGTTGCTTTTGACACATCTACAAGATCAGTTGACCCACAACACTCCTTGAGCATTATTTCATGTAATCCAAGTGAAAACCTGGAGAGCCTGAAATCTTTGTATGTAACTATAATTTATAATGTGTCTTGAACTGATTTTTAAATTCCCAGTCTGCAGTTCTTAATGTAACTTCTAAAGACCAATAATTGTGACAGTTATTACCCTTATTCTTGAAGAGTATATTTATCTTAGAAGGATTCTTCTGTCATAAAGTGCCTTGTATTTTTTTTATGAATAAGGCGCTATTATATTATTTATAAAATAAATATTGTACACCATATTCACAAAAAAAGATGGGTGGAATAGAATCACATCCCAAACTCTAAGGTAGATAAAGCCCTAAAACATCATCATCAAAAGCCAGTTTCAAATGTGGAGTAACCATAAACAAAGTACAAACTAAGTAGCAAGAGTAATAAACATGCTAGGTTGTAGATCATGATCCTCAAGTTGGCCCCATTTGGCAAGTCTTGACCATCAAAAGTGAGATTCCTTGCATGTGGCAATAGCAATCCTCAATATTTGCTCTTGGTGACCATCATTTAGAGGGGATTTATGATCATGATCCTCAAGTACAAACTAAGTAGCAAGAGTAATAAACATGCTAGGTTGTAGATCATGATCCTCAAGTTGGCCCCATTTGGCAAGTCTTGACCATCAAAAGTGAGATTCCTTGCATGTGGCAATAGCAATCCTCAATATTTGCTCTTGGTGACCATCATTTAGAGGGGATTTATGATCATGATCCTCAAGTACAAACTAAGTAGCAAGAGTAATAAACATGCTAGGTTGTAGATCATGATCCTCAAGTTGGCCCCATTTGGCAAGTCTTGACCATCAAAAGTGAGATTCCTTGCATGTGGCAATAGCAATCCTCAATATTTGCTCTTGGTGACCATCATTTAGAGGGGATTTATGATCATGATCCTCAAGTACAAACTAAGTAGCAAGAGTAATAAACATGCTAGGTTGTAGATCATGACCCTCAAGTTGGCCCCATTTGGCAATCTTGACCATCAAAAGTGAGATTCCTTGCATGTGGCAATAGCAATCCTCAATATTTGCTTTTGGTGACCATCATTTAGAGGGGATTTATCATCCTTGGCTAGAGAAGCGGCTAATGCCAATTTGAGAACTTTATCATTCTACCTACCAGTATTACCCCAATCACATGGTTGTGAAGTAGCAAAGCGCAGACAAAAGTGCTAGGGCAATCACCAAGATCTATGTTGTGGCAGAGGAGAGCCATGAGACCCACGAGAAGGCTAAGAACTATGACTATGTCCATGTCAACGCCCTAGAGGAGGGCATTGGCCCCTATGAGAAGAGGAAGTTAGTGAAACTTGGGCAATTGTGCAAGGAGCATTACCCCAATGATCCATACCACCTATATATGACCAACTTCTAATGCAATCTTATTGTCTTGCACTTTGATTTGCAAAAGAACATTGGAAGACATCATCGACTTAGTATACAAAGATAAATGAACATTAACAACTATCGTAAAAGAGTTGAATTCTAATCTTTTCAAATGATGAACAAAAATTTCCACTAAAAAAAAATGCCATATCTAGGTGAATTTAATAAGAAGCCTAGGCCAATCCTTGAAAAGAGTCATAAGGCAAGAAAAAGGCTTTGACCTAGAAGGTTTAGAAGTGTTGTGGATTCAATTTCAAGTAGATAGGGCTCTAGGGCAAAACCAAAAAAGATGCTTGAGAGTTTCATGGAGTCTATAGAAAGGATAGTGGGGCTTGGCAACCTGCATATGGATAAATCTAGATCTAATCAGAAGACCCTAGTAAAAAATACACCAAGAAAAGTGAGCAAGCTTCGGTTCAAGAATGGTTGTCCAAAATATTAGAGTTTGCATTGCCATGAGTTGTGGATTGTAAGATCCATATGTCATTAAATTTTTGCACCATATATGGGGAGAGCAATGAACACCCTTTATGAGGTTTGTAGTCACAAATGGAGTATCAGGATAGCATTTCCAATCTTTTCATTAAGGTTTATTGATCCTTACCACAAGTTTATAAAACATTTGCAAGAAGAGAATCTACAATTATTTGAAATAACTACAAA
Organism: Cryptomeria japonica; assembly: GCF_030272615.1. Taxonomy (NCBI): domain Eukaryota; kingdom Viridiplantae; phylum Streptophyta; class Pinopsida; order Cupressales; family Cupressaceae; genus Cryptomeria; species Cryptomeria japonica. The sequence continues at coordinate 889,945,382 of NC_081407.1, read as the reverse complement.
ATTTGATTCGAGAGTTGGAATTCCATTTTAGCCTTGAGAAAACAAATAGGGCACAAATCCAAGGAACTTTAGCTAGAAGTTTATCTTGGTAAGTGATCTCAAGAGACTAACAAATTGTAATGTCCCATTTTCAACATGGAATTGTACTAATATTATATTTAAATATCAAAAAAGAAATTATAGAATATAATATAATTATAAAATATAAAATCAAAGTTTACGTTTATCAAAAGTCAAGGGCATGTGAAGGATCATGACTATTGAAGGAAACTGATATATAATAGACAGCAAACAAGGAGAAGTAACCACCATATGAAGAAAATGTCTTTTATTATTTGATTATTACTACTCTAGAGCATGGAACTATAGTTCATTTAACTTGAGTATGAAACCCCTCATGGTAAGAATTGAAGGACGAAAACCCATAATTTCTTAAGAGTGATTTCACATAGAAATCATCATTGTACTAAGTTGATCGATGTAAATTATTTTTTGTTTATTTAAAGATAGCAATCAGATTTGTGAAGTTAGTAACATTTCTTATTTATCAACAAATCTGATTGCTATATTTAAAAGAGATATTTAATTGTGCAAATTCAATTAATTATCAAAGATACTAGTTGGAAAAAGTGTAGTTTTTAGTGCATATATTATTTGATAGAAATTAAAATTAAACTTGATTGAATATTATGAAAGATTCCCTCCGATATATTAAAAAATCAAATGAGACAATACAATTAGTCTTGGAGCTAGATCTTGCTAGCTTGTGAGTCTTCTTTCATATGCAATTTAGTAATAGAGCCAATAGATATTATCAAAGAGAACATATTTCATTTAAATGAGAAAAGAAGTGAATATGGTACATAGTGAGGAAAAAACTCCTTTGAGGAAAGTTCTTATAGATAAATTTGAAAAGAAGATTGATCTGATGATATCTTAGATCAAATGCTCCACATCAAGCAAAATTGTATGAATGCTTCTAGAAATTAGAGTAAAAAAGTTAATGTGAGAAAATCACAAAGTTTAATACAAGATGATATTCAAACCATGCATGTAGATTATAAAAATCTTCCTACTGAATCCAAAATGCAACGTCTTTCACAAATTCCATGAGTATAAATGATGTAAATAGGATTAACGAACTCTGTCAACCCTCCTATAATATCACAAAATGCATAGTTTAAGACAAATGTTCTTAGCACAAGTTTTGTACCATTGAATATGACTAGGGCTCCTACTATACCTAATACTAACTCAAGTATATGAACTCCATGAGTTCAAGATCCAATGGGAGGTTGGGAGTATTGCTACTAGAAATAACATTACAACTGATGTTTTGAAGTAAAAAATGCACAAGTTTCAACTCAATTGCAATGTGCTCCCATTGCAGTTATACTTTCTTTTTCTCATGATCATCTTGCTAGTAAGTCTCAAACAGTTGATGGGGATGATCGTTTATCAAAAGGGAAAATGAAACTGTCAAATTCTATATCAACATCTTCTATGGGTAGGTCTTATGTCATAGCTAATCAATATACTACCAAATCTCAACAATTTATTAGTCCCAAAAAAGATTGGTTTCTAGGAATGAAAGCCAAAATTAAGAAATTAGATTCCAAGCATTAGTTCTAGAATAATAGATACATTCACTATTAATTATAGTGTTTTTAAAGTCGACAAATTGCCTTCTCTAGTATTAAATTGTGGAAGATTAAAGATGTGACTATCATATTGCATAAAAAGTTAACAAAGATGAATGTTGAGGATGATCAACATGTTATCATACCAAATTATCTTCAAGTTCCTAAAATTGAGCATATAGGTCATAGTTTTGGATGAAAATTTGGGAATTACAAATTTCTAAGATCAATTTAGTAACTCATTATTTTCAAAAAGACTCAGTCAAGTGAAGAAGAATTTTTAAGAGTATCCTAGTATGCGATTGCTTGAGGACAATCAATCTTGAGAAGGATGGATTGTAATGTCCCCTTTCCAAAATGGGGTAATAATAATAGTAATTATTATTATTATTAAATTTAGGGTAAATCCTATGGTTGTGGTTGGGAACATGTGTCACTGGGAGAAACCAGAGAACGGGTGGATGAAGATCAATCTTGATGGAGCATTGTGGAACCCAGGTATCTCGAGAGCGGGTTGTATTGCAAAACATGACGAGGGTATGATTGTCGCAAAAGGAGCTCAAAGGTTACCAAATGGCACAAATAATGAAGCCGAGGTAAGGGATGCAATGTTGGTGGTTGATTTGGTGGGAAATCTTAAAGTTTCAAAATTGCATTTAGAAGGGGATCCAAAAATTGTGTCAGATGCAATTGATAAGGGGTCCTCATAGGGTTGGCGAATTAATAAATTTATTAATTTTATTTGCAAAAAAAAAATCTTTTTCAAGATTTTAAAGTTTCCCACATTCAAAGAGAGGGAAACATGGAGGCAGACACTTCCTCCAACTTGGGATGTGAGCTAGATTAGCAACTAGTCAAATGGTGGGATGACAAGGGGTGTGATGTGTCTTGGGCGAATTAATATCTGCTCCTTGGTACTTGATAGGACACCTTGATGCCAGGTGGTGATAGGCATTTTTAATTTAATCAAACAAAGTTTAAACTTCCCCATCATTTTTAAGTACGCCACCACCTTGCTTGCCACTATTGCAAGCTCTCATTTACTGGTAGGATGGAGGGTGGCACATGAGTTGAGGTGGGTTTGAGTTGGGCGAAAGGATTTCATATCAGAATTTATCAGATTCATTACTTCTATTAATTGTTGCATGCCTTTTGTTTTTTCGAGTTTAAAGAAGGGCTAGCTTTGGTGGCGTCGCGTAGTGTAGAAGTTTGGTGGATAGAGGCTAATTTATCCAAAGCATAGATTGCAGAGATGGAAGCAAACTTCACTTTGCACTCCATCAAACAACATTTGGCCTTATTGGGACAAATTACAGATAAAAGGCTTGGGGTATTTTCCTGTTTGATGAGGAGCAGTTTCTGGAAATCATTAAGAGATTGTTGGGTAATGAATTTTTGGTATCCGAATTCAGGTATAGGACTAACATGGACGTTATTTCGATGTTGGTGGCATGGGGACTCACCTTTGGATTGAAATCGAAAGTGGAATGGGTGGCCAAAGTGTGTCTTCCTACACATTCTTTGTGTGGCTTGGTGTCCTTGTTGGGAAGAGTGGTTCTTGGGTAGGGGTTGCGGCAAGCCTATGGAGAAGGTGTAATTCCAAATCGTATTAATGTGGAATATCGTTCGTTAGTGCTTTAGAGAGATGGGGCAAATAGGGTTGCAAGGTTTGAGGAAGCTCGTGAGGCATGGGAAGACTTAAAGGTCTACATTCACACCATTGAACTGGAGAGGAGAATGGTATGAAAAGCAAAAATGAAGCAGTAGGGTGAGGGTAAGAAGATCAAGTTCAAAGAAGATGACTACAAGGAAAATGGTCTCGGGTTGAAGAAAAAATCCAAGTAGGGTTTTTGTTTTAGGTTTAGTCTCTTCTGGTAGTGGCTCCTTTGGTTAGAAGTTTTTAGTTTCTAGTTGGGTGTGTTTGTCTACGTACAAACCATTTTGTTTATAATTTTAAGCTTTCATATTGCTCAAACTTCTCTGGGGTTCATCCCAATTTTTTTATTATGGTGAATTATGTCTATAATTAAACTTTTAATAATAATAATAATAATAATAATAATAATAAGAAGAAGAAGAAGAAGAAGAAGAAGAAGAAGATGATGATGATGAAGAAGAAGAACTGTAGAACACAAGATATCACTGAGAGGGGGGTGAATCGGTGATTATAAACAATTTTCAACTGTGTGTGTACAACCAGTAAAGTAATGAAAAAACTGATAATCAATCACACACAATCAATGCATCACACAACACTGGATATACGAAGAAAACCCAATGTGGGAAAACCCTCAGTGAGAAATGTTGCTAGAGACTACTGCTCCAATCCACCCTCACAATGGAATAACAATTTTACAATAGTTTCTAGGGCACCAACCCAAGGAGCACCAACCCCTAGCAATTTATGGGCATCAACCCAAAGGAGCACCAAACCCTACACTATTTTGAGAACCAACTCAAGGAGCGCCAACCCCTGCATCGAGCACCCATTCAATTAAATACAATGAGATAAAGCAATACAATAATTTACACCTTGTTACAAATGAATTTTGTAACATCTCCAATCAATTCTCTTTGTCGGTTTATCTCTTCATTGCTTCTCTGCTTCAGTCTTACCGGTTCAAACACTACCGGTTCACTTGACTGTTAAACTATGTGACAACTTATTGGTTACTCTATTTCTTGCCGGTTAAACCCCTCTTATCGATTAAGCCCCTCTTACCGGTTCTTTCTCCAACACACTCAGTCGCTCCAAAGTTCAACACTTAAACGCTCATACTATTTTGCACTCTTCACTAACACCCGTCGTCTAACATCAGTCTTTTAGATCTTCAGTTGGCATATTTATACTCATGCTTTCTCGCCAACATGAAAAATTCAAACTTCGTGCCCTAGGGTATTCTTCACCGACCCAATCCGAATAAGATCAATTAGGATCTCATCTCCGAGATTGACAACCTGCAATAAATCAAACAACACTACCATATTTTATTCTTCCAATACACATTTACTATCTTTAGCAAGACATCGACCCTACTTTTGTCAATCATAATAAATGATCTTGTTGTTTCCTTCTCCAAATCCGATCTGCAATCGTACGTCCTTCATCGGTCATTGCATCACAAATATGTGCCTTTCAATATGCTTTGAGCTGCAAACCTCTACAATCAATCCGTGATTTCCGTAGTCGTCATTAATATGGACTTAGTCAGCAACTACCTCACCGACGCACCATTCACCAACCACTGCACGTTCGCCACTTGGAGTCCACACATTATCACTGTCAGCATCTAGCTTAGTTGACTGTGTCGGTTCAAGATGAGTCACCGACCAAGCATACAACCGGTGTTTACCTATCGATTCACCTTGCCCTACCGGTTATACCTTGCCCTACCAGTTATACAATAACCGGTTAACCTTCAAGCCATGCTCTTCTTTGTTTGTTCGGTTAGGACACAATACCTTTTCACTGCATATGATTCGATGCCATGTTCCTCTATGTTCTTCTTGTCCCTTGCATGCTTACCAATGGACATGTTTACCGGTTGATACAACACCTACCTGCATACCGAGACACCTTCCTGCTTACCGGACCTGCATACCAGTAGCATACCATACATACCAGTTATGCTATACCGGTTGACTACACTGGTTGACTTCAATGACAACACAATGCCAACAACAACAACAACAACAACAAATTAAAGTTCAATTTTATCGAAAGTCAAGGGGTGTGTGAAGAATCATAAATGTTGAAGGAAAAAGATATATTCGAGATACCAAACGAAGAAAAGTAATCACCATACAAAAAATGCATCTTTTATCATTCGATTATTACTCCTTTCGAGCATGGAATTGCAATTCATTTAACCTAAAGATGAAACCCCTCATGGTGGGAATTGAAGGACAAAAATCCACAATTTCTAAAGAGTGATTTCACAAGGAAATCATCATTGTGCTAAGTTGACCAATCTTTTAGTAGACACTATTTAAATTTGAAGTTAATAGCATTTGTCATTTATCAACAATTTCAAATGCCATCTTATGCTTAATTGTGCAAATTTAATTAATTATTAGACATACCAAATGGAAAAAGTATGGTTTCTATTTTATTTATTGTTGTATAAAAATTAAAAATTACACTTGAATGGATATTATGAAATATTCCCTTCAAGATATTAAAAATTCAAGTGAGACATTACACAAATGGATTACTAGTTGATAAATAGTCCATTAAAAAATCATTCGCAATCCATAAGTCCCATAATTTGATGGCTTCCCAATTCATTGATATAATTTTAACCATAGAATTTTCCTTGGATTTGGATAGGTTTTTTCATAGTGAGAATAGGTTAAAAGCCTAGATTTCTCCAAGGTTTAGCACCATAAGGAACACTAGAAGAAATACAATGGCAAAGCAAAAATTTTCAAACTTGATTACTCTTTTGAGATTTGTCAACCCACTTAGCACACAAGTTTAAACCTTGATGATGAATGCCAACAAGTTCAAGACCACCTGAATCATGATTGAGATGAGAAAATTTCCAAGCAATCGTATGATAACATTTTCCCTATGCCAATGAGGCTCTTAAAAATATCTTTAAAAGATTTTCAAGATTTTAATATGGGGCCTTGAGGGAATCTAGCAAGAAGTATAATAAACATGGGTGAACATTAAAACTTTAAAACAAACATGGATTTTTCCTACAAGAGAAAGTGATTTGGTGATCCAATAAATCAATTTCATCTATACATGGGCAATGATAGATTACAACACGGAAGAGGGAGAAGCTTGAAGAGAAAAAGGGATGCCAAGAAGTTTGAAAACCTCTCCATGATCAATCCATTTCTTGGGTTATCTACAATTGCATAAACAAAAGGTGTCTAGGCACTAAAGAGCTTATTTGATATCATGCCTCTCTTCCAAGAGAGCAAGAAATGAATCATTTAAAAAGTGACCAACAAAACGTTGTTAGGACAAATTAGGAAGATTTATAAATTTAACCAAATTTTGGCCTACTCATGGTCCTTCTTAGGTTAATCATGAGGTTTTTGACTTGAAGATGCATTGGGAATGTCCTGATTTGGGGTGGATTAAATTGAATTTCATTAGGTTCGTGGTGCGAGTCTCTCAAGGGAACTTTTTGGCTATTGGCAGAAACGACTTGTTGACGGGACCAATAATGAGGCAGAGGTACAGACTACCTGAGAAAGCTATTCGGATGGCAAAAAAATTGAATGTTACCCGATTGCATTTGGAGGCTAAAGGGGAAGTGATTGCTTGGAGTTTGAATAAATTTATGAAATTAATTTTGTAAGCCCCTTGTACATTTGAAGACTTCAAAATTACTCATGTGAAACAGAGTGGAAATCAAGTGGCATACACACTGTTTAACAGTGTTGTGTCATCATTAACATTAAATGGCCCGGAGCTTTTTGAATATTTTAGGGGGACACACAATCAAGAGTTGGAAAGTCTGGAGACAGTAGCCAATACCATCATTTAACGGTATGACAATGGTGGTGATCGGCTCCCTTAATAACCCCTATGGTAATGTGTCATTTTCACTGTGTGGGATTGATGCCTTGAAAAGGGAGCGGGTGACAGGTGCCATGGAGAAAAATTTCACATTAGTCACTATGAGACAACAAGCAAAGTTTTTGTGGCAAGATTACAGAGAGGAGGCTCCGTAGTGTGTTCAAGATAGATGACCCAATGTTCTGGCAAATTGTGGAGTGGATTTTGGGAGAGGAATTTTTTAAGGCGGAGCATTAGTATCGCTCCAACATCGACATTGCCTGGACATTTATGGCTTGGGGCTTGGAACTGGAGTCCAAAGAGGAGGTCCTGAGAGCAATGTGTGAATGTGTGAAGTCAGAGTGGTATGGTGGTATGTCAGTCATCTTGGCAATGGTGGAGCGTGTTCTGAGTTTGTGGGCGCACCTTGGAGACTGGAGGCAATTTGGGTATGTGAAGACCTCGGTGCAACCCTTTATGGTGAATACCAATTTATGAAGATCATCCATCCTAGGTGAGACGTTGGTTAGATATAGCTCACTAGGAAATGGAGGGCCAACATGGAATTACATCAGTGAACTATCAAAAAGTATTATCTCACTTAGGAAAGGAATATGAGGGTATGAAAAACAATTGATAATGACAAACAAAATCTTGAAGAATGAAATACAACTCAAATAAAAATGTTACCCTTGTTTGACGTGCTTAATAGATTGAAAAGATTAATGAACTCCCAAGGATTGAAATAATTATTTATAAAATCTACCCCCAGTTTTAAGCTATTGAAATAATGTTTGATTTGAGCTCCCCTTTAGAATGGTTATCAACAGTTTGCTTATCTTGGTAAAGTTTGACCATTTTTGGTTGTACGCAAGATGCAAATGGTTTCTCTTCCTATTTAGTAGTGGCACGACAAATCTCCAAGGTGTTTTTTGCATGAGAAGTAGCGAAGAAGTATTAGTAAGCGCATAAAAAATAGGAGGGAGTCTTTATATAATTATTCCACCGTTCACTTTGGCCGATTTTATGCCAAGAACATAAACCCAAACTCAAGACATATCAAATATGGGCAAGGATTAATTGGTGAGTTGTAATAACCCACCATAATTCATCCAACAAAATTGAGTATATATATATATTTTTTCTTTATTATGTTTTATTCAACTGCATACTCTGGGCATCCATCCATTTAGGATTAGGCATTCATCCATTCGGGATGAGCTTCTAACCATACGGGTTAGGCAATTGTCCATACGGGACGTAAATTCCATCTATCCAATACGGGATAGGCATCTACCCATACGGGGTAGGCATCCATCCAAACGGGATAGGAGATGCTCTGGCCAGAGACTTAGACTCATCGGGACCATCCGGGTCCTGAGCCACTCACTAAGTACTACATTCTTCTAACAAGAATGCACCGAGGTCGCCGTCCTTAGGAGTAATAAAAAAAATAATATAAGCTTGAATTCCGCCTCGGAATTTGGCTTAAAGCCTCGGGAAGTCAAGCGAATCCATACGGGATTCCTTCCGAGTATGCATTGAATTAAGTTTGATTATCTTATCTTTCATTTAGGATTCTTACTCAACCAAGCCTAGACCCCACCCACGAACGCCTGAGTACGAGGGACAACTCCGTCCCAAGACTGCCTACATACCCGCTTCGGCACGGGATCAAGGCGTAAAGTATGTAGTTCTATTTTCTAATCTATGGTTTGATGTAAACTGATTTGTGGGTACGCAACCCTTTCTAGGGTCACTGTCCCAGACAGTTTCTCTGCGGTTGCTACCCACGATGGTAGCACTTAAGCGAAGGCTCAAGATGGCCTATTGCTTGTGGCCTAAACAAAAAGACTAGATCCTAATACTTATCATGAGCGTCACCCAATTGCAATCACCAATATCCCTTCGAGATAAATAAATAAATAAAGAAGGTAAATTTCATGAGAGCTTTTAACTTGACCATCCCTAAGAGGGGTTTACTATGGTTTATCTCAACGGATGTGAAAATTCATTTAAAAGTTATCTTATTAAATAATCGATCCAAGAGGGATTACCCGCCCCTTGGATATTTAACTTCCAAATGTCCCTTATTACTCCCCGACGATTTATAGGGACGATGCCACAGACGTCGTTAATGCAGCTTTATTAGGCGTTAAGTGCAGTAGTTCAACACGACGGCATTACCCGTAAGCGTGACCTAGAGGCACCGTATATACCGAACGCTGCTAGTTTTGGTTTTCCAACTCCTTTTGTTTAGTTTTCTAAACTAGCATCATGCTTGTATACGATTTAAACTTTAAATACTTTCAAAAAAAGAGAGAGGTATCGATATTCTACAATTGACATGATAATTGAGTACTTATGAGCAATTGCGGAATAAAAGCAAGGTAAAATAATATCATTGCAGAAAAAAAATGAAGGAGTGTTTACTCTTATTGTAAGAACAATTAAATATAGAGTTACTAGAAATTTGTTTACACTTTTGGAATTAATCATAAGACTTAAGATTTAAGTAAGCTCAAGTTTATCACCCAAAAAAAATCAATTAGATCCTCAATGGTTTGGGAAGTCCATTTTTTTTTTTCCAATAACATACCATGTGATAATTTCATTTGATCATTAAAACTATTATCAATGAATATCAATATTAATAACTATTACCAATTACATTAATAATAATTATTGACAAGTTATTAATTATTGTTAAAACTTAAAATAAATAAAAAAAAGAAATAAATCGAAAGTTTACCAATTATTAACATCTAAACTTTAATTACCATCTATTAACAGTCACATTCCACGAAAAAGAGTTTTTAAAAAAAATGCAAAGGCGTGGTATTGCGTGCCCAGCGCGCTTAGTGGGAGGAGGGGGGGCCCACGGTTCCCCCCACTACCCTGCGGCCACTGCCGTAGCAGTGACCGCAGGTTAGTGGAGGGTACCGTAACGGTACCGCTCCCCTACCTGCAGAGCTATTACTCCGCCTGCGGCCATTGTCCATGCAACGTACCGCGTGGTACAGACAGTTTCTCACATGCGATGGGGTTTTTTTTGAAGCGTTTCGTATATATATATACGTACGGTTTCATTCATTCGTTTTATCTTATTATTAATTTATCTTTCCCAGGTTAATTTAGATAGATAGAGAGTAGATTTAACTTCAAAAATAAATTAAAATGTTAAGTAGTAATGGGGTTCATTCTCAGGAATAATTAACCCAGAGGGATTAACAACCCAGGGAGAATAATTTGATCCCAGCATAGTGCAAAGGATTGAAACCCAGATGAGCAACTAAGGGTAATTCTTTTTTTGTTTCCACACAGAGATTAAAATATCCCAGAGAGTAAATCATTTCCAGCCATGAAAGGTAGATGGATTTATGCAGGCTTATGATTGTATTTCGTTGGTATGATATCAATCTTAAATTTACAGGGATGAGTTTATTCCTACAGGAGAATTTTTATTTATTCAAAACAGGATTTTGGTTCATAGAAATGAATATTTAATTCTACAGCAAAAACAACATTTTGATTATTCAAACTGAAAATCCAAACTACAGCAAGCAAATTGATAGATAATTTTTTTATTAACAGTATCAATCTACAGCAAGAAATTGAAGATATTATTTTAAATTTGCAGGCTAACAGTATCCAATCCACAGCAAGAATTGAAGGATAATAATATTATTTAACAGTATCCAAATCAGAGATTGAAAGAAAAAAACAATAATTTAATTCTTACAAACAGATTTTCAACTAAGTTTAACAATCTATATTAACCCTTGATCTGAATTTTTTTTTTTCTTTTTACGCATGAGTCTAAAGAAAATCTGAAACTAAATTCTTATCAAGACTCAAAAAAAAAAACAATTAATCTAGTTCTCATCAAATGATTTCAACTAATTCTTTCAAAAATCTGAAAAAAAAATCTCATTCTCTACAAAATCTAAAACTAATTTCTTATCAAGAAATTAAACATTGAATCTCATTCTCTACAAATTCTGAAACTAATTTCATATCAAGAATTTAAACAATGAATCTCATTTAAACAATGAATCTCCTTCTCTACAAAATCTAAAACTAATTCTTAACAAAACACAAATGAATTTCATTCTCATAAATAATTTAATCAATCTAATCTACCACAAGAATAAGATGCATAAACTAAGTTAAAGGAACCTGGGTGCTTGAAAATGGTGTAGAGTCTTCCTTGATCCTCCAAATTGAAGAGAGTCCTCCCAACAAGATCTTAGCTGCCAATGAAAATGGACTACAAAGGAGAATTTAACTTGTAGAATTTCTTATGGAATAGCCAACACTCATTTTGAAACTTGTACCTATTTTATAAAAGAAATTTCAAATTCCCACTACCTAATTATTAATTGAAAAAAAGAGATTCTCTCCCAATTTGGCCTCCATGCAAATTGATTAGGCTAAGTGGGAGGAGTTACATGCAAGGAGGTGGAGAAGCCTCTAGAAGCTTCTTATTCCTCCTACAACATGTGCCTTAATTTGGGTGAGGGAAATTAAATAACAATTAAAAATATATATATGTATTTACCATGTGTGTGTGGTTTATTATTTTTATTCCCTTACATTATTCATTCATTAATTTATCCAAGGAATATAATAGAGTTTTGTATTTAAATCAAAAAGGTGATAAAGGAGGGTTGTGACATGAGTCAACGAAGAAAAGTTAAGAAAGAATTAAGTTTTATTCATCTTGGCCTTGGCAAAATACCATTTAATACAATTTTATTTGGAAGTGGTTGTAAAGGAAATTTTTTGACAAAGGATCATCTGTCCAAGAAAAATGGTTGGCAAAAGAAAAATACAGATTGAGATAACAACATGGCTCTATCAAGCTATTTGTTGGGATCCACATATACTAATCTTAATAAAGATAATATAGAATTTAAATCACATGCAACACAAGTGATACTTGTAGACCAAGATGCCTTAATATTTGATATATGCATAAATGTAATAATCTCTTAGGTTGGGTAACACCATACAATACTGCTTATAGATGAAGCTAATCCATGATATATCTCCAAGAGATCCAAAACGTGATATCACACACACACACACACACACACACACACACACAAAAGGAACAAATCTGCCCTCACGCTACCTCACTTTACTGGTGCTAAAGGTGAGCCAAGGGATGAAAATAATATAAATAAAACAACAACTACAATAATATATTAAGGTTACTGAATATATAAAATAGAATAATGAAGTTCTAACTATCATAAAAGTACATAAACAAGAAATAGATTATAGCATAATACCAATTCAGTCTTGGGTTCACGACATCAGCACACTGTGGGGATGTCTGCACACCATGTTGTCATTTGTGTGGATATAGATCCAAAAGCACACCAAAGGTATCCCATAATCCACTCTTAGTGACACTGAATCTATTCACCACCCGCGTACACTGAGATGGGGGAAAATGTTGGGGTTGTATAGGGGTTTGCCTCAATCAAACCCTCGTTTTAGTGTTTTCACCGCCACCGATAGCTAGATTGATAGAATAGATAGAAAGATAAAACGTAATAGAAACAAACCTTGCTTAATGGAGGAAAACCCCTATTACACAAGATACAATGATAAAATGATACAACAACAGAAACAAACCCTGCTTAATGGAGGAAAACCCCTATTGCATGAGATATAAATATAAAATGGACTAAATGCAACTAGACAATATATACATTTAAAGACTCATTAGATATGATAATGCAACATTAAGAATGCATGAGATACAAGAGAAAACAAAGCGTTTTAGCCAAACCCCTCTCTTGAGATAAGAGCGTGACGAAGCTTGATATATGATTGTTGTAGTAAGAGTTCCAAGAATGCAATAGAGAGATCATGATTATAAGAGCCTTGATGGAGATTGTACAAATTTTCTTAGAGCACCAAGAGAGTCAAAAAGCCAAGAGCCAAGAAGAAGCAATGAACAAGAGAGTGAGCTTTTAAAACTGGAAATGAGCGTGAGTGACCATTTCGGATGCGCCTAAGCCAAAAGACACGCGTCTTCAAAAGGCTAACATCGAATATGCCATTCTACATTCAAGAATCATTGGGACGTTAGCGCATCGTGCAGACGTCTATGCGTCGTGCTTTCGTCCTTCCAGAGATAACCCTAATCAAGGCTTTAGGAAGATTGACAACACCTTGTCTTTAGAGGCCATGATGTCAAAATGATAAAATCTTGATCATGAGCCTTGTCATAAATCATGGGGCATATATATATATATAGCCTACTTATCACCTAATATAATTAGTTACACATAACCCAATATAATTAGCTAAAGGAATGTGTGACATATGTCAACATCTCCATCCTCCTAAATCATTATGATATTATATCCATAGGCACATAAATTTTCTTGCAAACCCTTTCAAATCTAGAGTGAAGATTATTCCACATGTACCTAGAAGATTTGTTATGATGGTGACCAATATCAAGATTAAAAACCTCTTTATTGTGCACATAATACCAAGCTTCTTTGTTATCAATTATCTAATGCATAAGGAGATGCATTTATTTGACACCACTTCTACCATATTAAAATCTCCACTCACAACCCAAGTTTTGATAGGAACATATTCAACAATCAAACACCAAAGATTATATTTTTCAATAGCTACATTGAAAGAATAAATATTAATAACACTAAAGGATTGATTATCAATATTGAAGAGAGCCCAACACACCTTGATGGCGGGGTCACATCCCTAGATCACTAAGGAGGGAGATACAAGTAATGACTAGAACTGCATTGTACATCATGGTTCCTACACAAAAAAGTGACTAGATGGCCATATGGGATGAAATGTTGCAAAAAGCCAAAAGCCTAAAATTTTGCAAATCTTTTTCAATTATCTCACACAATATACTTTCTTGTGAGGTCTACCGAACCTCAAACATTGCACGAGAGAAATTTCATAGAATATGTGAGTCCAAATGGCTTATCATCATTATCAAACTCTTGAAGAGCTTCATAGCTATTTTGGAAAAACTCACTTCCCATCATGGGTTTATAAATTCCCAACTATAAAGTTTGAATGAAATTCCTTTATTTGTCCAGAATGTACTTCCCACTCCAAATATCAATTCAAGTTGTGATATTTCCTTGTAGTCTCTGAAGGAGAGAAGGAGAAGCAACTAAAATATATGTTTGAGAAGATAAAACATTGGTAAAAAGTGGTTTTTTGTAAATTGAGGTTTGCTCACCTCTTTGCAGGATTCCTATGTTGTTGGGAGACAACAATATCCTTTACCTTGTCAAAGGATTAATATTCTTTTGTAATGTCCCATCATTAGGAGATGGGATTTTCATCACATTGGTTTGATTATTCTTGCAGTTTTTAGTTGTAATCCAAACTTATTCTTTTTTTGGAGTAAGGATGTCACTAATAGGTTTGGGTATGGGTGCAAGCTTGGCTCTTGACATTACTAAGGGATAATCTCTAATTTTGTGTTCAAAGAATTTATATCTATAACAAGTATTTGTTTGATTAATACATATGATTCTTTGGGTATGGCATAATTGATCAATCTAAATGTCAATAGTCTGCTTAAGGTCTTTCAAAAGATTGACCTCAACACAAATATGTTTTTGAAGATGATCTTTAAAAACTACTTAATTTCAACATAGGGAACATTGCCTACAGAGGTAGAAATATAGTTTTAAAACTGCCAACAACAAAGTTTTGAGTCTAGGGAGAGAAAACCAACAAAGAGCTATAAGCATGCCATGAACCATGATTGAGAATGACATATGTACGGTTTTCTTTCACAATATAGAAAAATAAAAATCCTTTTGTGAGGTTTTTTTATAACAATGGGACCTAGGAAGTGTTGACCCACCATGACGCATGGTTTCAATGGGATACATCCAACAAAATAATTAATCCAACTAAAGTTTTCTAACCATTTGTAGGCATTATCAAATTTAGATATAGGCAAAATTCACATTAGGTGGAGCTTCCAAAGATTTAACTCAAGAAACATCTTTTGTACAAATTTTCATGTTCTTTGGTAGAGGGGCCATTCACTTGCTTGTCCAGTCAATCAAATCTACCACCAACTATTAGATTCTAAGGATGAAAGCCATTTAAAGAAGAAGAAAAGTAATTTGAAAGCAAAAAAAATTAAAAAAAATTGATAATACATATAAAAGTAATATATATTTCTTATATGGACTAACTATTGAGAGAACCAAACACATGCAAACCAAGCCAAGCTCAAAACCCTACAAGAATCTTCACACCAAATTTATTACTAATTTCTTGCTTTTGATTTTTAAATTGTACTCTATCTTATAACGATATTAGAAAAATAAAATTTGATATATATATCTTATTTAACTTTACGTTAATAAAAAGAAAATAATACAACTATGTTAATTATTCATGTATAAATGATTAATAATAGTATTGTCTCAAGACCATCTGTCCTTATCACATGTTGTACCAAAAAAAACCTTAAAACCCTAATAAACAATTCGTAGCATCAATCTATTTTGTGAAGAGCATACTGATAAATTAGTCATGTCTTCTTATTATTATGTGCCTATAGACTTGACTCCTAACTTTTTATAATAGCTAGGACAAATGTATAGTGATTATGCATTGTTTGATGTAGAGCATTCTATGCCATTAAAAGACCCGAATAAAATTCCATACAAACTATAATGTTAATGTAGCTTGAGCAACACCTGAATCGTATATTGTTTGTTCAAGGCCTTGAGATATATAATACCTATTTTATGCATTTCCAATGATTTCCCCTGCATTGGTTGCAAGAGAAGCCAAAACACAACTTTTGTATAAGAGTTTAAAAGTTGAAGCATTATTATTTAAAGGATTTTAGGTACTGTTTATTTAGATATTCACATTAATATTTAATTTAATTTATTTTAGAATGTAAAGTTTATTACTATTATGATATTTGAGTTAAATGTATAGATATTGTAGTAGGTATTTTGTTAAAATATTTGTTCGAAGAAGATAAGATTAATAAAGTAGGGAGTTCATCATCAAACTTTTTAACAATTATATACAAATCTGAAAACTAAAACGATGGATCTACTATCTCATAGACTATCTTTAATTTCATGAACTTTAAAATTATTTTATTCTGTTCTATTCCAAATTTTAAAAACTAGTCATAAAATGCCTCTAAATTAAATAATCATCATAAAATTCAATTCTTAATTCTAACTAATATTAAACACAAATCTATGTTATTGTCAACAACAATAATGTCATGTCTGATCATCCCCTCCATCGAATTTCTTCTGAAAAGAGGTGCACATGATTGAATATTTTCACAAACAATCTTCTAATAAGGGGTCCCAACTGCACCAAATCTGAAGTAACAGGCTGTTCGGCCAGTTACATTAGACAATTGTGTTGGTGGGCCTGAAACTAGTGAAATGATGCCTTACAATACTGGACGACTTCTGAACTGCGACAATATGGATCAGTAGTAAATTGTCAAGGTTTTTATTGATAATGACAAGGCACCTGACTAAACTTGATCAGATGGGAGGATTATTTTTGTGTACAAGTGATACCCACTTGCACCAATTGACGACCCACTATGGACCCACCATGGTAATCTAGTACCCACTTTTGCCTGTATTTTAGGACTCAGTGGCCATCATGGTATCATTGGACTTAAGCTTCACTCACTTTTAACAGAGTTGGAAAGGAGAGGAGAGGAGGGGAGGGTATAAATACAAGGAGAGGAGAGGAGGGGAGGGTATCTATTTATGTGATTTAGTTTAAGGTGGTCGAAATTGAATGTCATTTCATTAAGGAATGTGTGGCGTATGAAATTGAGTTTGGAAAGATTTAAAGGTGGACAGTTTGAATAAGTAGTTTTTTGAAAAGACAAAGCTTTAAACCACGATGAGTTTTACTCAAGATTCATTACAGAAAAACCAGCATAAAAAAGAATTTTAATTTGGTGTCTCTTGATCCTTTAGACAACTGGATCTTACAGTGTCATTAAATTTCCTTCATGCATTCATTCCATATCTATAATTAACAATCAATTCCAAAAATTTAAAAAGTTATTCTAAGCAAATTTAATTTGGAGATTTGTATTATATTTCAGTTATTTCTTAATGGAAAAAGATTTTGATATGAGGTGAAGACAATTGTCATTCACTTTAAAAGAAATAACCAATGTTTGAGATTGTTTCTTCTTATGGGGAGACTGTTTTATTATTATATATTTGGTTTTTTTAATGATCACAATATATTATGAAATATTTTTAAAAATTTAAGATTTTTTTTCTAAAGATGGATAATTATTTATTATTTTTATATTGGATTGAGATGTCAAATTACTATTCATTGTTTGATTTTTGAAAAATGTGATATTGAATTATTTTTTTTATAGTTTTCTTCATGATTATATTGTCTCGTGAAAGACCTAAAACTCAAAGACGTATAATGATAATATTGGACTTCTTATAATTTGCAGTATGACAATATCACATATTATGGTTTTGTCAAAGAGATGGTATTTAAATGTGATACTGATACTTTGTTTTTAGATAGGAATGAAGTGTAAAATTAATATTCATTGTTTGATCTTTGAAAAGTGTGATATTGATACTTTATTTTTTAGTTCTCTCCATGATTACATTGTCTCGTGAAAGACCTAAAATTCATAGACATGTAATGATATCATTGGACTTCTCATAATTTGTATTATGACAATGTCACACGTTATAGTTTTGTCAAAGAGATGCTATTTAAAGGTGATATTGATTCTTTTTTTAAGATAAGAATGAGGTGTAAAATTACTATTCATTGTTTGATCTTTGAAAAGTATGATATTGACATTTCATTTATAAGTTTTTCTCATGATTACAATGTCCCATGAAAGATTTAAAATTTATAGACATATAATGATATCATTGGACTTTGTATACTTTGCAATATGACCATGTCACATATTATGGTTTTGTCAAAGAGATGCTATTTTTGTGTGCTACAAAAGAGATGTTGTGTTGCACATTGTGTGTTATGTATTAAAGTGTTAAAATAACAATATCATGTTGTCTGTGTCATGGTTTGTCCAATAGCACACCAAGTTGTGGTGCTATAAAACAGGTGCCATAAAAACCAATATATAATATTTTTAAAGATGCGAGGCAAAATATTATAACATCGTGACACACCAAAAAGTTATGGTTTTTGGGATCTCACAGTTCCATAAACCATATTAAATGTGATCTTGCTTTATAAAATATAACACTTTATATGATCTATAACTTTGGACTTGAATAAGTGTTTTTTAATATTGTCATATTGTCTATTGAAATTAATCTTGACATATTGCCTATTAAAATTAATCTTGTAATCCCATAACACTAATACTTTATGTAGGATAATGAACATTGTATATATGATTAGTTATTAGTTATTTCGAATGCAGATGTAGATATTAGTTTTTTATTTAGTTACATTTTTTGGTCTATATATGTACGACATTTTATTTACAACTTGATATATGAAGAATTTTGGATCATCATAGTTCTCTTTCATATTTTAAATTCCTTAATTTGGCATCGTAGCCTAGGTTAGCAAAGCTAGGCCAAACTAGAATCCTCAAGCACTTGGGCATTGGAAAATGAGCCACACTTGAATTGAAGATGGACTAGTCACAAAGTGGGTTGTTAGTTCAATGGTAGAGCACTCTAGTAGCAAATAAGAGTTCCTTAGTTCTATCCCTAGTTGTTCCATGAAAACTTTAACATGGTATAAAAAACGATAGAATAGTGTTCATTTTTTTCTTAATATTCACTTTGGGAGAGAATTTAGGACAATGAATATTGTTTATGTGATCACCCATTAGTTATTTGATAGTTCTAGGATTTAGTTTTCTATTTAGTTACATTTTTAGATCTATATGTACAAATTTTATTCACAAAGATCAATGTAGAGTTTTCAATCATCTTTATTCTCTTTTATTGTAAATTCATTAGGCATGGATTGTAGGTTTGACATATAGACTTAGATTGGGTGTTTTTAAAAAAAAAAAATTGATATTACATTCAAGTGAAATGTAATGACATCATCAAACTTCTCATGGTATAGACAATGAGATAACATTAAAAGTATTGCAAAAGAGACAATATACTACACATAATAGTTTAACTATTAAGGTGCCACGATGGAGACATCATGTTGTGTGTATCACTATTACTTTAAAAAACCAAATTAAGGTGTATTGGAGATTAGTAACAACAATTCTCCTTTGGGTTACAATCTTTGTAGTGTTGGTAGTTGTTGTATGAACATTTGAGGATCACCACATGGAGACTATTTGTCTATATGGATAGAATAAAATAGAATAGAAGAATTTTAATGTTTGCGAGCCCAAATAAAGCCAATGAGATAATAAAATTCATCGTTTTGGCTTTTAAACTAGCCACATGACTACCAAGAATATTGATGATGAGCTCCCCTATTTTTTAAACAAATGTTGTAGTGAAGTAAAACTACTAAAGTGCTTACATACTTGGCCTAGATATCATAGTAAGCTTCATACTTTAGAGCAAACTAGATTCAACTGCCCCTATTGTGGAAATGATACAAACTCTTTCCTCTCAATCTTCTTTAGGTGTTTTTCATCTACCTATGACACATAAAAAATGGTGTGAGTTTGTATTCAATTGAGCTATAAGAATCTTCACACTCTAAATAAAATGTATGTCTATGTGTGCCTTTTATTGATGATCATAAGTGGCGTTAAATTCATTAAGGTAAATCCTTAATGGTTTTTTTCCACATAGATTTGATTTTAACTTTAATGAAGGCCTTTATTTCTTTGTTATTATTTAGGTATATACTTAGGAAATGCCTCATTTTCCATCCATTTAACATTTTGTGTCATCTAATACTTTGTTATTTCTTTGAAGACTTCTTTGATGACATTCTTATGAAATCTACTTTCCCCATCTATTCAAATTTTAAAGATAACTTATGAGGTGCACAATAACATCTGCCTCAATAGGGAAGGTACCTATTCCAACAAGAATACTTACAAGGAATTGAAGTTTTGAATTTGAATTTGTTTGTGATCATGCGTAACTTTTGAATTCTCTATTTTCCTACATTTTTCCATTGAAATGTTGTTGGCTCCCATAATTCACATTTATAAAGAATCATTGGAATAACTACTAGTAAACAATATTTGGCATAGTTGTGTAGTCCCATAACTCTATCTCCTTGCTTCTATTTTGTAAAGTATATAGTGTTCACCACCCTCCTAAAGTTCCCTTCCCTATGCAAGTATCCTAGTTGATCTTTTTGTTAAAGTCAATGCCAATAGATTTGTATTATGTTACTTCCTATAGCCTATAGAAGATTCTCTTCAAAATATAAGTTGAGTTATTTTTTCTTCCTTTTATTAGAGATCACAATCTTCATCTTGTTGGTGTTGACTTGTACACCTATCTCTTTGTAGAATTTCTCCAAGGAATATAAATGTTCTTGTAACCCTTGCACAAATCTAGCGATCAAGATGATATGGTTAACATATGAGAGAATCCTCAAAAAATAATCTTTTATAATAACATTATCCCCTCTTTGTTGTTTTAGCCATTATTCTAGTGTGTCCATATAAATACCAAAAAACAGAAGAGAAAGAGGACACCCTTGCTTGCAACCTTTATGACTTGTAAACTTTTTAGAAAGGCATACTTGAGTTTTGATTTTCACTTAGATTTCTTCATAAAACCTATGAACAACCCCTCTGTATTGTTTTGGAATACCAAGATCCTTCATTTTGTACACCATAATTTTCTCTTGAGAACTGTATCAAAAGCTTTCTTAAAGTCAATGAAACGACAATAGACTTCCCCTTTACCATCTAAAACTTTTTCTATAATGTGCCTTGAAGTGATACCATGGTCTATAGTTGAGTGCTTTGGTCTTAAACTTGATTGCCCTTTTGCTCTTTTTCTTCTACCCACTTGTACCCATGCTTGACCATGCTTCCAAACAATTTTGCAAAAAAACAATTGATCATAATAGTCCAATAATTAGAAGAATTGAGTATATCATCACTCTTAAATAAAGGTATCATAAAGTTGATTGTTCATTCTCATGGAAACCCTAAATTAACGACATTGAAAATATTTCTGATATAAGGAGGGAGAACATTATTTCCCCATTTTAAATATTTTATCTATAATATTCAACCATGTTGCAAGTATTCCCTAGGCTCATCTTCTAAATACTCTTAACCTCTTGCAAAGTAAACAATTGTGTTGCCATCATACACCTACCTTACATATAAGTAAATCATTGATCAATGGTGATATTATTTTCTGCATTTTATTTCTTTTGTTGAAGCTCCAAAAATTCTATCTGATTTTTTTTTTTTGAATTATTTCTTAAATAGATTAATTCACTATTTAATTCATTATTGTGATCATGTACTCTCTCTTTTTTATTTTTACAATCTCCCTTCTTTTCCTTTGAAATATTTTTACAAATTCCCTTATACATCTTTCAAGGACCTATTATATTTATGCTTGTTAATTCCTTGGCAGTGGGGCTAAGGACTGGGTCCTGCTATAATTTCTGTCATATTTATAATCTGCAATCTTGAGCGTAGTACAATATAAAAAACAATATCTCAGTCACTTAGGTGAATGCAATCATCCATGCAGCAGAGTACAGTTTACAAGAGGACAAACCCCATCTTCTGTTTACACCATGGAGGACATGCATTTCAAATGTTAAGAAAGAGAAAGGAAAAAGAATTGACCAGGCACGGGAATAAGACAGTCCAAGAAATAAATATAAAGAATTGACCAGGCAAGCTGTTTTTTAATGGCTGATGTACTTACCACATTTTGAATACAAGAATTGTTTTCAAGTATTTTTTGTTAGTTGTCTCGTTTGCAATCTTAAATAAAGGAAGAATTTTTGTGTATATTCTACTCTATCTAATCATGGAAGCGTACACATTTATAATATTCAGTTGGGAGAGGTCCTCAGTATACCTTACATATGATGTACTTTTTCAGTTGACAATTTATTGGAGAATTGATTAATTATGCAGCCAATTAAAATGCCAGAGACATTCAAATATAAGTCTTTTATATAATTTTTTTTATATTGAAATAAAGCAGAATTACAAAGAATAATAGTTATTTCAGTTGTAGCTGAAATAAAGAATACATCAAACTAGATCACACAAGTAGCATATAAACCCTACAAATTAAGCAACAAATACAACAAGCCTGCAAGCGGCAGTGCTTGAAGAGACATTACAGAACACTTACAAACTAAAAATAATTACAACAAGCCAACATGCATTACAGTGAAGAAACATGACAGAACACTTTACACAAGTTTACATTGCGGCTATTCTGAAGTTGATTAGCCTAATCTTGAATTAGTTGAAGTTGTTGCATGGTTGAAGCATTCTTCTTGGATAAATCTGGAAGTTGCGACAACAAAAAGGCAACTTGAAAAACTATGTTAGAATAAAGCATTAGTATACCAATTTCCTGAAAATAATTGCTTGAAAACACTGCAGTACACCCGGCTTTCCAAATATGTCTCAAAATAACTTGTCTAACATAATCAACTATGATGCCCCTTATATAATTGATGTTTTAGTTGGCTGCATAAATAATTCCGAAAAATTCAAGCTTAGGTTTAGGTACTTCCAATCCATTCGTCCAAGTAGATGAAATATTAAAGTCAAACAAGAAAAAGTTGATAAGCCTTTCTTATTCTTGGAAGGCTAATAAAATATATCTTATCTTATGTTTTTTAGTTGCCAACAAAATGATCTTAAATAGATTGCATAGGGTATAATATGTGTTTGGGTGTTTTATCTATAAGGTTCTTATTTAAAACATCTAATAAGAATGTAAAGCATAATAACTATTATATATTTTAAATTTTAATTTAAAGATGGAAAAATCTTCGTTGTAAAAAAGATCAGAGAGAAAGATGTCACGAATCGTTTTATTTAATATTGTGCAATTTAAAGATGTAATGTGATTTTAAAATTTAAAATAGATTAGATCATTCATAATCTAGTATGAGGAAATATAGTATGCTTTTTACTCCTGCAATTGATATGAAATTTGACATTTAAATATTGTTTTGGGTTTGTCAATGCTGATAAAATTTTGATTGCAAGTAATGCAGGATGAGGTGAAGGAGGTCGAAGGCGAGAACACGAATTAGATAGAATTGCTTTTAACTGAACGACTTTGATGGAAAAGGGAATCTCTCACACACCACATTAGGATTTATAATTTGCATCTTGAAAATGTGGATGATTTAAATGAACTTATTTGAGTGATTGTTCAAATTGAAATGATGAATTTGGAATGAGAAGTAGATTGATTTAAATGTTTATACATGTGCATTAATTGCATGATGTGAGTAGTGTTTGAATTAAATCTAAGTTGTCTGAGTAATTGTGAAATATTGTGCTTTATTGTTAAAAGAAATAAATTGTATAAACGATTCAAAAATGAATATTAACCCTAGGTTTAGATGTTTTTGTTTTTTATATGTATAAATGTATGAAAATTGTACTTACAAGTTTAATTTTGTAAATTGAATAATAGTATAGTATATATATATATATATATATGAGAAATTTATTCAATCATATACATATATCAATATCCAATTATCGTGAAATTTGACTTCGTCAAATGTTTTGTCTATTCATACGAAATTTGTCTAATAATAATTTGATCATCTATTTATAAATATTGAATATGTATTTATGAGATTAAATTTGGAAATGAAAATCCGATATATATATTTCTTTATCAAAGAAAAGGCTTATCAAAGGATTTATTAAAAACAAAGTTTAATGTTTAATATTAATGAAAAGTCATTTATAAATAAATTATAAAACAAACCATATTACAAATATAATATTATATATCACTTTATTAAACATGTTAATAAAGGTGGCGGGTTGAAAAATTAGTCAATCATTTGAAGCCGGAGGAAGAGCTGCTTTGGTCGGTTTGTTAGCAGAACTCCCTCCATCCACGGTGGTCGTTGTCAAAGCAATTACGTAGACCAGAGCACGGTGGAGACTTAACCACTCCCACGACCCTTTGGGATGACTTAGTATGCAACACGACTTGGCATGCAATGTGTCTCTTCGGTGGATAAGCTGAAGTCGACAGATTCCATGCAGCAATCAAGCTCCAATTGAAACGGTTGGAAGTTTTTAACAATAAGACTCAAACTTGCCACAAATCGAGGGTGGTATTAAATTCATAGAACTGCGTGGAGATTATAGTTACAACCACATGACAATAGAAATAATGGAACAGTAAATAAGACCCAGAGGATAGCAGCAAACATAGCCAAAGATTAGAATAAATAGACGTATACACACACTCATTCTTTCATTCTTTCTCACACAAGATTAGAAGAGCAATAAATTTTTGAAGGGAGGGTTAGAATAGTTTGATAGAGAGGAAGAATAGTTTGATAGAGAGGAAGAATACTTGGATAATATCGTAGAGATTGAGCGATAGAGAGATAGTTGGCTTGGATAATATCGTAGAGATTGAGCGATAGAGAGATAGTTGGATAGAGATAAGAATAGTTGGAGAGAAAGAAAGACTTGCGATCAAGGCGTGGAATCATTTGACGAAGAACGACAAGGTCAAAAGCTTACAATCCACTCTAAGTTTCCAAGAGGTTAGAATCCTTTGTTTATGTTCATTTTATTGTTAAATTTGGTATAAAATGTGTGGAAATGAAAGTTTAGATAATAGATATGTACGTCCAAATGGGTATCAATTATTAATATCATATTTGAAATGCTTTATAAACCATTGTGGAATAGAAGAAAAGAATTTAGAGAAAAGATGTTGTTAATATCGTATTTTGCACAAAAATAATTAGTTTTAATTCTATTTTTAGAATGTGTTTGCG
Source organism: Cryptomeria japonica (assembly GCF_030272615.1). Classification (NCBI taxonomy): domain Eukaryota; kingdom Viridiplantae; phylum Streptophyta; class Pinopsida; order Cupressales; family Cupressaceae; genus Cryptomeria; species Cryptomeria japonica. The sequence continues at coordinate 889,920,239 of NC_081407.1, read as the reverse complement.
TACTTTTGGTTACATATGAGATTAATTTCATACATGTTTAACACCTTCTTTTGTATGTAGTTTATTTTAGTCAAAAGATTGATTTTAAGATTATTGCTTATAAAAGTTTATCGTTTTCCAAAATATGAAAGATTGTCTTCGATAGATGTATTAGACAAGTAATGATTAGTAAGCAAAAATGATATCTCTATTTTTGTTTTAAAAGAAAGATTGTATTCTCAATAGAATTTTTGTTTGAGGGAATCAAGCTAGGGTTAAGCTTGAGTTGGAAAAATTTACCTTTCGGGACGGGTGCCGAATGTGGAAGTTTTAGGGAGAATAGTTGCTTTTTCCAACTATTATTTTGCTGTGCATGGCATATACTCGATCGAGTTATTGTTTGAATTATCTGTAGAAAAAGATGGAAATTCCTTATTTATGCTCTCTACCACATCCTAGTATGATAGTGAATGCTTGTTTCTTAGAATGAATTAGGAAAAATGAAAATGCATATATTATCTAGGCATGCACCAGATTCCCTCTTGTTTTCGAATTCTTTGGTTAAACCAATTCGTGCAGGGTCGGGTATTCTTGATTGACCAAGAATTCCGGGGAAGCGTAAGCTTCAAGGTTGGGTGGAAAAAGCCCCTGATTCTTGTTCTCATCTGTGTTCAAAAGACAGAAGGAAGCAACTCAGACTAAAGATCGACGGATGCATCTTCTTGTATATTCTTAAGGCAATTTGGAAGCCTAAGTAGGAAATAAGAACTTCTTTGTATTGGATATTGTATTATTCATGTGCATTATTATGATATATTCGATGTTTGCTGATATCTTGTATAAAATATGCTTAGAGATTGAAATTTTAAGTTTATTTATGAATAAAGCGTAGTTTAGGGTTAGATCCTAGATTGACGGCTTTACAAAAGAGTTAGAAGATGTGTAGTCTTTTAAATTATTGAGGTTGTTTATTATTTGGTTTGGATCAAACATTTGTATGAAGAATATGTATCATTTGCATTGTTCTTCTCAGTATTTATGTTAAAAGGATAATATATAACACACACTTCTATCCCTCTTGGCGATGTAATTAAAATGGCGTTCTTTGCATATGGTGGTGTCCTACCTGATCATGTGTTTATCCTCTATAACTTTGCAACTTGCAATTTGAGAAATGATTATGCCATAGGCACCTTTGGGGGCTTTTCCTAAGATTACTAGGTTGAAAAGATTCCTTGATAATAAGCAAGTCTCACAAAATATTATAAAAACAAAAAAATGGGACTTTGGAAAATGTATACAAATATATTTATTGAATGTTATAAGTGTATGTAGATGATGTAATGTTTTCTAGTTTACTTTCCATATGTAGTGTTTTTATGAGAGGATAATATGAAATGTGAGAACACGTTTTTGGGATAGGAGGCCCTTATTTAAGGAGCACGCGGTGCAATAATTAAATTTTGTATAAATCATTTACCATATTCATTATATAACCATATTACATAACATTAAACTTGAATAGAGAATTCACACAAGTTGAGATATGATATAACAAAAATTTATCAATTGAGTTTTTAGTGCCAATGTGCACAAATAAAAATTACAACATGTTGAAAGGATAGAACAACAAAATAATAAAATAAAAAATTAACATAACTATTAGAGCTACTAGTTTTTTTTTTCTTATCTTCATCTACATCAAAATTGGAGTCTAAATGGTACCCCAACCAATCCCTCACGTGTCTCCTTATCAATTTATGTTATATTTAGGAACAACATCACAACATACAACTAAAGTCTTATGATACATAGAAGTAAGTTGATCTTGAAGTCATAAGGCATTATGCACAACCACTAACATCTTTGCTCATCAAGAGGTAAGCCTATTCATCTTTACTAAAGCATAAAGTTGTATGTGGATGGATGCTTCTTTGTAGTAAAAGACTACATTAAGAATCTATAAAAGGAGGTGAGTATTAAGCATCCTCAAGTCTACTACATGCTTACTCTGTCATTTTGATAATTTGATAGTGTTAATTTGAGCTAATGTAGCCCTATCTGTCATGGTCTCCACTTTGTTCTATCCATGGACAAAAATTCAATCCATTATCATTGAAGTATTTCTTCTACCTTAAAATGTTGTATGTCTTTTGGCAAGCCTTCATATACCCTTCTTTCACCTCTTCATCTTAAAAAGGGATCACTCTCTCAACTATTAGTACATATTTTTTAGGATTTAAAATATTATTTATATTTGAAGTGAGGTTCTCATAGTGTTCCATTGTTGTATCACAATTAACTTGACATGCTTTTCATATAGTCCTAAATCAAGGTCCCTAGTATGAATTACTTACTTGAATCTAGCCAAGTGTGCAGCCAAATGTCTCATAAATCTCCTTAAGAATACAAAATTCTATATCATTACACCTAATCACCCACGTAATGACAAAGAGTGAATGTTATTTTACAAAATACAAAAACTAAAAAATAATTTACATATTACAAACATAAATAATATTATTTTTTTATCTCACGATGGACCACAAATCATTGTCAAGGATCTTTTACTTCATTCTTTTCTTTAGTCTTGTTAGCCTTTTCCCACGTTCAATACTTAATATTAATAATCTTTAATTGTAGAGGCTCCAACACCTCAATCACCCTCTTTATCAAAAACAAGAAACTAACATATCTAGTATCCACAATTTTGAGGAATTCCTTTCTCAAAAAAATCATACATAGAGTGAGGCATAGTGATTGCAAACAAACATTTATAAGCACCTACATAATATTTTTCTCTCAAACCTTCTCTCTAGCCTCTATCAAAATCTAAAATTAGAAGTTTGTATCATTGTACAACCCTAAGAAATTAATAGCTCCAAGAAACTAAAAACCAACTATCAATCCATAATAATCAAATAGCATATCCTTACCCAAGTGTACATAAATGTCCTATATCAACAAAATCACTTTTGGATATTATCTTTCAAGGAAAAATGCATAGTCTATGTTCCATATGGAAGCATATGAGGAATTGATGGTGCTTGTCTTTTTCAACATATTGAAATGAGGAGAACATGCCACATGAAATGATATAATATGAGCATAATTTTTTGACATTACATCATCTATCTCTTTCCATGATTACGCATTCAAAATCCTTACAATTGTATCTTTCCTAACACTAACATTTCTCTTTCTTTGGTAGAACCATCTCCCCCTAAATCTCAACATCCATGGTTAACATGCAAATTATATAGATTCTACAAACGTATGTCCTTATATTCTTCCTTTCCCTTCATATACAACCTAGAAGCCTTGAACTTCTAAGCTAGCTTAGTTTCTTAAATTCTACATATATCCTAACCCCATGTTTAGATATACATAAGAGATTATTGGAGACCTTAGTTGAAAGGGAGCAAATGTGCATAAAATGCTTCCAAAAGCTAATCTAGTGGGGTATATAGTGCAACTTTTCTTACAAATCTTTATAGTTATAGTAAAAGAAACACATTAAAAAACAAATAATAAACATGCAATACCATAAACTAAAGAACACACAATATACATGGGGAAAACCCTTTCAAGTAAAAAAACCCCACACACTAAAGCACAAGCCTTTGTATTCCAAACTACATGATGATACTACCACAACGCTCTTTTATTGATTGTTTGTTCATCCTATTTGTAATTCCTAACCTAGCAACAATAACAATTAAAGATATTAGTTTTCCACAATCCATATTAGTAATTTTGTTCGCTTTTGGTTTTGATTGTGTGTGTTTATTTGCATCACAATCAAAACCAGAAGCAAATAAAATTATTAACAATAACAATGTTAAACACCTGCTTTTTAGGATCATCCTTTCACAACCTTTTATAACACCATAAAACACATAAATTGTAGATTAGTACTATTTAACCCTATAATATAAACCTAATTTGTATTTGAATAAATCATTGAATACCATAAAATGCATAAATATTATTAAAAACATTGAATGCCATAAAGTACATAAATATTATTAAAAACATTCATTCATTTAATATGACATCACAATAGAATAAATGAAACTTGACCCTACATGTACATTATAAAAATTGTTAGAAATTGTTTTGCATGAACCATTATCACTTTAATAATATTATAAATTGATAAACAAATAATTGTTAAGTGGTCATCAATTTTACTCGACAATTTTAGCTATAATTTCTCTCATTTTTTGGTGGAGGGCCAGCCCAACGCCACGGTGAATATAAAAAAAGTATAAAATATACCAAGACAATTTCATGGTAGCGCATCTAGTGTAGTGGTATCATAGTACCCTCCCACGGTACTGACCGGGGTTCGATTCCCCGGATGCGCAATTTAACGTGAAATTTTGTATTTGGCCCCGTTCCTTTTTATAATTTCTTTTTTCAAATATATAATCTAAATATAATTCCTTTTTATAATGTCGTTTTTCAAATATATTTATAATTTCTTTTTTCAAATATATAATCTAAATATAATTCCTTTTTATAATGTCGTTTTTCAAATATATTTATAATTTATTTTTTCAAATATATAATCTAAATATAATTCCTTTTTATAATTTCGTTTTTCAAATATATAATCTAAATATAATTTGTAAGTGTAATAAATACACTACTAAACTTTGTATTAGAAAGAAAGAAGATTAATTTTTTATTTGTAAGTATAATAAGTACACTTGTAAACTTTGTAGTAAAAAGAAAGAAGATATTTTTTTTATAATAAAGAATTGTATTATTATGTTTATTTTATTTTATTTTAAGTATTATTAGATTTTAAATTGTTATAATTCAATTTGTGATATCTAATGTAATGGTGGTGCTATAGGCAATTTTGGGGCTTGCTTTGAAAAGGTTGAACTTTAGAGTTTTCATGATTGCGAATAGGTCTTTTAAAAGATTTAACAAATTGATAATGATTGCATTTAAGAAGAAATGTGTAGTTTCCACAAACTTATATTGATGTGTATACGCACAATAATGGTGATCGATGTGTATTGTGATTGTGTTGTCATTTTGTCTGCTTAAATGTGTTTAATGTCTCTAGACTGGATGCATGTGGATTGCCTTTCTCATACATCACTCCTTTTATTTATGCAATTATTCTTGTCTTTAATAAATAATATTATGGTTGATTATGGTTGTTTGAATGCAAAAACGATAAGGATACAAACTAGAGTGCAAAAAGTAAGCACCAAAATTAAAAAAACTTAGGTTCAAAAAGTTGAGGATATTATTATGCACAATGGTGTCTAGGGTGGTCATATGGCTAGAATTTCAATGGAACTAAGGTGTTTGGGTCTAGAAAGGCTAAATGTGAAGTGTGTTATGAGATTAGAGATCATTCACAAAAAAATAGCCATAATAGGCTATTACAATTATCTATTAAGGAAAGGGGCTAAACATGGGCCTAAACAAGTGGGAAAAGTATCAAATATGCACTTTTCATCTTTACAATTTCCCCCTACTTTAGCCTATATGTGAGTCTAAAAAATTGTGACCTAAAGGAGTAATTGAAAATACTATACTTGATTGAAAAAAAGGATACAATGAATCACTTTGTGTTAGTTTCTATGTCTTCACTTGAACATTAAATTCATATTAACAAAAGACACAAAAGGAATATTAGTTTGGAGGACAAAAATATTATAGCATAAAAAATAGCATCATAAACAATTTGCACAATTCAAATAAATTCTATTTCATGTTCTAAATCTAGGAAGAAGTCTTGGAGATTGAACCAAGATGGCCTCCATGAGATCCTAGAATAAAGCTTGGTAAAAAAAATTAACCATGTTGTATATGGCAGTCATTGATTTGTTACTAAATTCTACCCTCTAAAAGATTTAATTTTTTATTAATGTGAATGGTGAAAGTATGATGAAATCAAATTAAGCATTGTTCTCAATAGGAATCACTATAACTATTTTATGATGTAGGATCCATGCTAATGTCACTTTAACCAAGTTGTGTGGTGTAAGACCCATGCTAATGTATGCATCTCATTTTAATGTCTTATTTCCCCCTTTTTTTTCTCCCTTTCTATGTGTTTGACCTTATTAACCCATTATTCGTTATCAATCTTATAAATATTCAATTGGGTTGCCTATGTTAAGTGCTATTTAAGGATATTTGATTTTAATTGTTTCTTTATCTTTGAATCCTTAGTATAATAAATACACTTGGTGTTCCTTTAGCCAATGTCTTATAATAATATGGCCCTTCCCTAGGTAATATTAAGCCATTTTGAGATTTTAAACTTTTTAGGGATATTGGATTTGTCTCTAGTTCCCTAGTTACTTTGGTTGCCTACATCCACACAAAAGTGAAAAATCTATCTGTCACGATCTTTTGTTCCATGGGTGTTTCATAGTCAAAATTCATCATAGATGAGTTGGTGGTGGTTTGGGAAAAGTGTGAATTTCCATATGTTAGTGCATCCTTGGAGTGCCTTTCCTTCCTTGATAAGGTTTGCAATTTTAAAGGCCCTTAACACCTTTGCACTAAGTGCTAAGGTACAAAGATCCTCTAAAATTGCAAACCTTTACTTTCCTAAGTCATCTCCCCTTTGTGTCAAAATTTCAGAATTCCCAAAAACCTTAGAATCTTATCTCCTCGTCCTCAATCCTCAAAGTCGCCCCACCCATAATTTCATTCATTTTCAAACCCTCTCTCCTTTTTCAAACCCTAGAGTTTTAGAAGTTGCAAAGGCCTTGAGTTTCCTTGAAGCCTCGACACCCTAAACCCTTCCACCCACATCTCAATGTTCCATTTTACCCTAGGATCCTAAACCCTAAAACCTCAAAGTGCCAATCCTATATCCATGTTCCCTTTCAAATCTCAAGACTTAAATTTCCCTCTACTTCAAACTTCAAGGGCTCTTGGAGGAAAATTAACGCCTTTACTTTTTTGTCCTTGTCCTTTAGTCCTCTTGAAGTCCAATAGTCTAATCTTGAGGTTCCAAGTTCCTTTGACATCCATCTCCCCTTTGAATTTATAGCTTTTAGGGGAACTCCTCACATTTGCACTTCATGTCCCCACCTTGACTCCTCCTTTCACCCTGATATTGCTAATCACTCTCAAACTTTAAGCCTTATAAGGCTTCCAAATTTTTGTGAGTTCCTTATATTCCCACACATATTTCTAACATTGTTGTCCCATCCAACTCCTCAAACCCCATAACTCATTCATCTAATTCCTCTTTGGAGATTTAGACTTTCTTTGCACCTTGGCACATGTTCACAAGTTCCACAAATGCCTAAACTCTCATCTTTGTTCCAACTCAACCAAAATACTTGATAAAGCTCAACATACTTCTCCCACCTAGTCTCTAGCCATTCTAATATGTTTCATTTATTAGATTGAATGTTCCATGATCCCCAAAGGTTTTTCCTACTATCTTTGTGTGCTCATCTTGTGCCCTAGCATGCAAAAAAATAGAAATATCATTACTATTGTATAGTTTGCAAATAAAAAATGATCCTCCATGCTTCTCATGGTATAATTGAACATGTTTCCACATGATGTTTGGAGAAAATCATGAAGGAAGGATGCACAAAAGTTAACTGTTGAAGTCTCCACAAATTCTAAAGTCCCAAGATTTTATTTATATTTGCACTTCAAGATTTTCAAGACTCTTTGCACTTTGGCCTTCTATTGGTTTCCTATAGCTTGGTATTCCCCATCCTTAGTTGTCATCTACATGAAGGGTATAAGATACCAAAATTTTATTATAAAAAGGGTTGATGAAAAAACGAGAAAATAAGGTTGTTAAAACGTAGGAATTTCTTAACAAAACCTTAGTATTTATTTTTAATTTCTAACTTTGGGTAAAGAATGTTGATATTGTAACGATTTAGATTCATCCTAAAATTTGTAATAACACATTTAAGCTCTAAAGAGTAAATTTTTAAAGGTGAAATCAACATTGATTGAGTCTGTCCTTTTATATGGTATGTATTTAGACTAGATGTTTTACTAATTAATTCTCCAACTAGATGACTATAAAATCCTAGTGAATCTTTTGCAAGGTATCTTTTGAAACAATAACACAAATTTATGGGTATGCTCACGAATTACTATGTAGACTCATTTAATATTCTAAAAATATTTATTATCTTTTTTAATGTATGTTTGGAAACTAGTTTTCTTGTGAATTTTGAAGGATATAGTTTTTGTGATATTTTCATTACGATTTCATCATGGTTTCAGTTATTGTGGCACATCTTTTAAATGAATTTAATGGCTTTGTTGACCAGACAGATGTAGGAATTGGTCTACCACTAGCTCCACCTCCCATTGCCTCAACACATTAAAATAAATTATATTTAATATTTTTTAAATTTTTTTAATAATTTTTTTAATCTGTTTACATGTCTAAATAAGCATAATAACAATAGGTGTCATCAAAAATCATATTTTTAGAACTTTTGTATGATCACTTCTTTATCAATGTGCAATAGCTTTTATGTGCAAACCAACACATACATATTAAGTGACAACCTAAATAGGGGTATATTGTACATTGAGTATGGTTTGTAATAGGATAAAGGTCCATTCACTATAAGTGATATTCTTATCGGCACCTTAGGGAAGTACACCTTGGTCTAATAGATCCAAAAATGAAGGATGTTTTACTCATCTTAGTAATTGTTTTTCTATTGCCCAACCTAAGCATAGGTTTGGGATTTTACTCCTAAGGTTGACATCCCCAGCACTTGGTAAAATACATAAGCTCGAGGATTTGGGACCTACAGCTTCGTGTATCAACAAATTAGCTTCATTTTTGGGGAAGAATTAGTTATTTCTAGGTTGAAGGCAATTGAAGACATTTTGAAATTCTCAACAATCTAAAATTTTCACAACCATAAAATTGGATAAGTTGAAAGCCCATCAACTCACACCAATAATTTGACATAACTGGGGTATATTTGACTCAACGTGTAATTTTAAGACCTCGGTTAATTAGTATTCAATGTAGCTAGGAAGGTTTGTGTCCATGGTTAATATTTAAAGATTTTATATTAAATTTTTTTTTGTCTCTCCAGAGAGGAGAGTGGTGAATCTATTCTTAATCAAACCTAGAACATATTTATGTCATAGAATCAAAGATGAGAAGTGGAAGGAGATACAAAGATCAATGAGGATAGGAAGAATTTTTAGCTAATACAAGGAAATAGCAAGCCAAATGGAGAGTAAAAGTTCAAGATAGTCATCTAAGCCAAACTCTCTCAATTCTAAAATGGTTGTTGTGTTGGCTAGGGGGATGTATTGAATGATTTGAGTAATTAATATTAATATATGCCTACTAAATTAACTAAAATTGTGGTTAGAACTAGTGGAAAAACTCTCAGATGCAATATCTCATCTAGCAATAGCTCTGCCCTCAAACCTGAGAAGAGTTTTGCATGGTCATGGCTTTAATACCGTGTTGAAGCTATAGACTTCAAGATCACTAGCAAAAATAGATAAACCTTCCACAAGATAGTACGCAATCATGATCTTGCTTGAATTCTGAGATATGAGATATGGGTTGTGGGATAATTATAAATGTACAATCACCTTGATTATATAGACAAGGTGTAATGGAGTATGACAACTACCCTTGATATAAAAATTAAATGCATGATAGAATTATTAAATGCCTGGATGACTAAAAGCAAATGAGGTAAACATGGGCCATTATAACTAACATCTAGATTCTCACCTAGGAACTAATTAAACTTAACTTGTGAATAGGTTACCACTAATGACTAGTTAGGAAATAATCGTATTCACACTAACACTACATGCAATCTTATACTCCTTGCATAGTCCACGACATTTCTATTCATCCTTTTAGATAAACTATTTTTTTGTGGTGTTCTTGGAACTATCTTGTCTATGAATCCCATTGTATGAGCAGTAACTATCAAAGTCTTTATTGTAGCATTCACCTCCATTATATAATATGAGACACTTCAACTTATTTTCTATCTCATTCTCAACCAAAGCTTTCCATTTATTAAAGATATTAAATACATCAGATTTTCTGGGAATGAAAGAAATTAAAGTTTTTGTCATCAATAAAAGTAACACAATAATAAGAGCCACCAAGAGATAATACATGAGCCCCATACATCCAAATGCACAAGCTCTAACTTTTCACCTTTCTTTTCCTTTCCAACTCTAAGAAATATCACTCTCTTTTGTTTCTCATATACACAAATTTCAGATAAATGCAAATCAATTTTCTTCAAACCTAGAAATAAATTCCTTGAATAGAGAATCCTCATCCCCTTTTGACTCATATGCCCAAGCCTATTGTATCACAATGTTGTATCTATTCCTATGGAAGCTAAGAAAATACAAAAACCAAAATTCTCTATATATAAATACAATGTACCTACCTTTTAACCTTTTGACATTATCAACAATCATTTAGTGATCTTCCATGAATTGAATGTAAATTTTAATATGTAAGCTTGACTTCCCAATTGTCCTTTTGAAATTAGGTTTCTTCTCAAATCAGAAACATGTTTCACCTCTTTAGCAACCATTGATTTCTATTTGGTAATTTTATCTATATCTTGCTCTTTTTATCAAGTTTGCATGGTTCATCATTAACCAAATAAACTTGTTCAAAATAACCTTGAACACAGTATAGAAAATGTTTTGTATGGGGTGTGGCATGAAATGAAGCCCTTGAGTCTAATACCCAAGAATAAGTGATATTATCTAAATAAAGAATTAAAGCATCTTGCAACACATCACCTGCTGCATTTGCTTCTTTGTTATTTTCTTATTTTATATGTTCTTGTTTTCCATTTTGAGAGCAACAATATTTATTCAAGTGTTTTTTATTTCTACAATGCCAACACTCCACCCTTACTCTAGATTTAGATCTACCCTTCTTAAAGTTCCCATGATTTGTTGGGCTCTTTTTTCTCTCCAATTATCTTCCCCTATTCTCCACAATCAAATAATTGTCTGGTCTCTCACCTATGCTTTTCCATTGCATTTCATTTCTAAGGATAACACCAACAACATCATCAAGTTTTAAAGTGTTTGAACCAGAGATATAATAACTTATAGCCATGACAAAGAGCTATTATATTAGCTTTTTGAAAATGAGCACAAAACCAAGAGAGCTTTAACCTCATCATCAAAGGTTACTTGTATAGAACTTAATAGACTAGTGACCATGTTGAACTCATTTAAATGATAAACAATAGAACCAAATTATAAAATCTTCATATTAAAAACATTTCATAAAAATAACTTTGTTGGAAGCTAATTTTTTTTCATATTGTTTGTTTAATATCAACATTAGGTCCACCATTACCATTTTTTTATATATTGGAAGTCACTAATGCTAGGCATAGTCATATTTTTCTTAATTCCTTTACATCAATAATTTTTTATTTTGGATATGTCATATTCATTAGCTTCTTTTCTTTTCCACCTAATGGTAAGAAAAGATCCTTTTGTCAAAGATAGTCTTTCATTTGCATCTTCCTTAGCTGGTAGTTTTTATTGTTGAGCTTTCAACTTTAAATTCATCTTATTTCACTATTTATCTTGCTCAAATCTCTAATCTCCTTCCAATTGATTGAAATACATGGCTCTAATACCAATTGTTAAGGTTTATGCATAACAAAGAAATAAACAATATTAGATATAATACAAAATAAAATTTCACAATAACACAAAGACTTAACATGGCTCACCTAATATGAATTACATCTACATAGACACATTCATCCACTTTTTCTATTATCCATAAAAGAAACACGTTACAATCTCATGGATTTTCACATTCCACAACCACCTATTTATCAAGCCTTTTTTGAAGTGTTAGTTTACATACCAAAATAACAATTGAATCTATTAAATAATGGTTAATTTTTGCTTTAGGGGTGCTATCCCTAGCAACCCCTAGACACCTACCATGGGCTCCACACTCGAGCCATATAGGAGGGGCTCTACCCCCTACACTCCCTTGTAATTAAGTTAGGGGAAAAATGGGGCTGAAAATGTCACCAAATTTTAACCTCAATAGCATTATTAATTATTACATAGCAACACAAGAGGACGTCTTTAGGGGATCTAAGAGGGTGACTTAAGGTGTCCTAAGAGGATGTCTTAAGATGAACTGGAAGACTTGATTCAAAGTATGTGTCATGTGATAAAATAATTTATATAATAAGGAGATGGCTTAAGGCTGTGTATGAGGATGTCTTAAAAGAAGATGAGAGGATGAATTAAAAGGGGTCCTAAGAAGATGGGTTAATGGTAGATACAAGAGCCAAGCTCAAAGTATGTGTTTTATGAGAAAATTAGTTCTATAATTCGATGGCGTAAGGGTAGGTATGATAACATCTTAAGGGGAGATAAGAGTATGACTTAAGGGGTCCTAAGAGGATAGCTTAAGGGGAGATATAAGAGACTTGACTCAAAGTATGTTTCATGTGAATTTTTTATATATATAATTAGGAGATGGCTTAAGGGTAGGTAAGAGGATGTCTTAAGGGAATCTAAGAGGATGACTTAAAAGCGGTCTTAAGAGGATGGCTTAAGGGGATATACAATAGCCTTAGCTCAAAGTATGTTTCATGTAATAAAATCAGTTCTATAATTCAGAGATGGCGTAAGGGTAGGTAATAGGATGTCTTAAGGGAAGCTAAGAGTATGACTTAAAATGGATTCAAAGAGGATGGCTTAAGGGGAATATAATCACTACTAAAAAATTTATGGAATGACAATAAATTAACTAGATATATATTAACTATCAATTAAATATTGAAGTATATACTTACATGTATTTATTTATTCCATTATACCATCTCATCCTCTCTTTTTTAAAACACATCTATAATTGTCTAATGATCTTCAATCAAAAGCATCCATAACTCTTTATTAGAGAGTCTCGCTTGACTTATAACTACCTTGATGTGTGTTGCAACAACCAAATGTGAGTACTATGTAATCTTCTTATGTCTTTCATAATCTTCAAATGCAAGCAAACTATTATTTCTTATTAGATATTTTGATAGCCAGGTGCCAACAACAACCACAAAATCCATTGGATAATCATAGTCATCATCATATACTCAAGGATGTAACAACATATGTTTTTCTTAGCACATCTTGACTTGGCTAACCAATACTTTATTTCCTTTTCATTCCCCTTAGATGCAAAAACAACATACACATATCTTGAAAAAAAAAATCAATAAAGTGTGACATATAATCCTTGTATATACAAGCATACTATATAATTATATATTACAAAATAATGTAATAAAAAAGTATGTTGAATTAAACTACCTTCTTGTCCAAGGTCATATGATGCAAACACTTGATTATCTTCTTCAATTTTTGTCTCATGTTGATCATGTATTTGTGTAGGTTTCAAGGATTTTCTTTTTTTCCATTTTTCATCTCATTCTATATTTTCACATGCTTCCCAATCATTTATAATATAGAATTGGCAAAAACAAGGAAATTCCCTTGTTCATATAGTTCATGTGCTTGAATTTGAACTCTTAAATGAATGTCATTTTTTGTTGATCCACTAATTGTCTCATAATCATGTTGAGTAAGAATATTCTCTTCTTCAACTAGCTAAAATAATCATTGAATTATAGCATTCTCACTTGATCCCTTAGATAATATTGCATTACATCAATCCACAATTGCACGTGCATCTCTAAATTTTACCACATCCTTATATCTTAGTTTCTCTCTAGCCAGAGCTCTTTTGACACATGATCCAACTTGGAATCAAGTTCTCCATTACCATGTCCAACTTCAAAAAAACTCCACATATATTTAATATTATTTTTCTTGTGAGATCCCAAGGCCAATAAAATATTCGAGCATTTTTTAATTGTCCTATACAATTATCTAACCATATGACATGTTTTGTCATATAGATTTCTCTTTATTTTAAATGTTTATAAAATATTCTAAAATAACATTAAACAAACTACGATAAATATAACATGTTATCACTCAAATAGAAATGGTAGTTCCTTAAAAAAATTCTGTTATCTTTTGTACTATCATCTGGATGTGTATGTATACAATATGAAAATTATGGCCACTTGCATTGAATGATAATACTGAGAGTGAATTTCCTCTTGTGGAGCAAGAGTATAGTTTTCTACAAATTCAACCACAGATAGTATAATTCCAATTGGAAATGTGTTTATACATGTGCAAAATTGTCCATCAGACTACTAAGTATATTATCCTTAATTTTATGATGAATGCATGCACACTAATTTTTTTGGTGATTAAATCATAATGCTTTCCAATTCTTCCATCCTTGAAAGAATATTCAACATTCTTGAATCTTTTCAAATCCATTAATTATTGTACAAAATCATGTGAAATAATTTCATGCATACATTCTCCTAACAATGAAAGGTTGCCACATCTATTGCATTATCCAAAGATACATGCATTTAAATAAAACAAGTGTCCATTAGTTGTTTCACAAAATAAACCTGCTATAAACTCTCCTTGATTGTTTGAGGTGGCATATTAATACCACATTCCTACATAATTTTGTTAGTATGCAAAGTACAACGTATATATTAAAAATTATCATAATAATAACAAAATTGCACATGAGTTTTACAACAAGAGATTCATTGTTTATTAATTTTTAGATGCCATTGTTCATATTTCTCAAACGATCTTTAACTTTTGGCACTAAATCATCTTTTTTTTTTCATTTATAAAAATTCAATTTGAGTCATTGTTTAATAGATGTTTTGGATGGTGATCCAAAACATCTATTAAACAATGACTCAATATCATTGTTTAATTTTTTGACCCCACCCTTAATTTTGGAACATCTCTAATATTAGATAATACCATTGTATTATCATCCCAATATTTTTCAATTAAAGATTTCATTTCATGTCAAACCTTGAGAGTCTACCACTAAAACTCCAATATTGATTGGTTGAATCATTTTCAATTCTTTCTCTTCTATTTTATGCTCTTAGCAAAGTTTTAAGATTTATATTTAGAAATACATTAATCTTATTGAATATTATTTTATTTGTAGTTTATTTATTAACTAAAGCAGTTGTTATAGCTAGTCATATTGCATTCTTAACTGCAGATATGTTGGTGTACACATTTAGGATGTCCACATTTTCTTAAGTTAATTTATGGATAGGTAATCTTCTAGATAAATAGCTGTATATTAGCTATCAAGTTAGGTATATCATTTTATGTTCCTAAATGGTTATACCTACTCTTCTTCCTGATTGGGACATTTGTCCTTGTTGTCTGTACACTACTTTCACAAATTCTATTTTATAAGCACATGGTCTATACATTTGTAAACATCTCATTCTCATCAATGCATTGTGCACATTGAGTGGTAAAATAGATTGTGGTTACTTCTTATTATTTTTTGTGAATGTCTATGATTTGGCTTGTAGCACAGGCTCCTAGGTGCATCAACATGGTATCAGGGCAATTGTGACTGCAACCCCTTCCCTCTTAGTGAGCTTTCACTAGATCTGAGATCAAATATTTTTCTTGTGAAAGCATTTGTTTAGTGATTATTTTTTCATTATCATTTAGCAAAAATCGCTTTAGCCTCCAAGGTTATTATTCTATTTTTTTAGTTTTAGATTCATATATTATTGTTGTGCCTTTTGGATTGCTACATATTCTCTTTCTCTGTTGGCATTCTTGGAGTCCAAATTTGTTGTGGCAATTTTTCCTTCTTGGCTACAATTTTCATAGTTCAAGCTCCTTGTGGTTTAATGTGCCATTTTGATTGTGGCTCTTCATTTTATGGTGTTAGGCGTGTATGGTAGATCAACTTGTGGATCATTCTTTGTTGAGGTCACAAGCTTGTATCAGCTTGGATCATTTTTTAATTAGCTAGTATATTCTTGGAAGACTTCAACATTTATAAAGTTTCTATCAAAAATTAATTTACCCAATTAGGGTTTTACTCCCCCATGTGCACAAGAGGATCTCATGGTGGGCCCATGCAAAGCATATTTATTTGGTGTTTAGTTGGGATTGTTTTGTCCTACATTGTTCAAATGTGTTTCATTTTAAGACTTCAATTACACTTACGATTGTAAGCAAAGTGTGAGCAAAGGCTCACATTCCCTATGTGCTTTCTCTCTCGCTCGATGAACTTCGAGTTATTCCTTTCTTAAAGTTTGTTGACTCGTGATTGGTGATTATATGGATGCATTGGTTCTTATGAATTGGCTACTCAGATTATTTTGATGGCCATATGGTGGAATCGAGAGCTCTAGTGGGTGCCTAAAGTAGGCCTTTATTTCAAACTTGCTTACTTTTGTATACAAAGTTTTTTTCAGTGAACTAGATATTGTCAAAAAGCTACTTCAATGAACTATGTTGTGGTGGAGATGCTTTTTGAATATTTTTCTATTTTATGCTAGTTTTTATAGCTTCAAGTTGCAAGTTGCAATTGTTACTCTCTTTGTAAAATTGATGTTTGAGAATTGTAAATTTGCTTTGTATTCATTTTGGGGGATGTATAGTACTTTTAGTCCTTTGTGTGTGCCCTTGTAAATCATGTTAGACTCGAGGATTAAGCTAGTCACACCACAATTATCACACATGGAAGTTAAAGATGGCCCAATTGTTGAAATCTTGGGGTGTTTGGCGAATGTTGGATGCCACCCAACCCAAGTTCACTAAGAAATTTGATAAGTTTTCTCATCTAACCAAAATGGATGAGAAAAAAGGTCTCATAGGTCTTCATGTGTCAGATAACCTGTTGTTTCACATTTCTAAGTGTAGCGTCCTAAAATTGCGACACTTGCAATTTCGACTGCATTTGGGTCTTCACGATGGCAGTGCAACGTTGAACTTGAATGGAGACCCCGAAACCTGCTTGCAACACCAAAAAGTGCATCTTTTTGCACCTTGGCTTGATCCCTCCTTGCACCCTGTCGTCCCAGGAGGTGGGACCATGGCGCCCAGCGCCCTGGTCCCTGGCCCTACTTTGGGCCCGGTCTCTTTTGGGCATCGGGTCTTTAAGTTTGCAATTCGGGAAATAATGTTTCCTGGTCAGCCTAAGGTCAGAAAAATTAGTCTATCAACCCTAATTGACAAGTATATAAACTACATTTCCTCTTCCAAAGAGGGAGGAAGACATATGTGTGCAAAAGGCGGAAGCGATATTCAAACATTCAAACATTCAAGCATTCAAGCATTCCTTCAAACAATTGAGCATTCTAAGTCTCCATTCAAGGCTAGGTGTTGCATTCAAGACAAGGATTCAACCATTGAAGAGGAGATCACTTACAACACATAACATACAACATACATTACACCTTCGCATGTAAGAATACAAACATTCTTACAACAAGGTATCAGTACTTGTTTACATTACAAACATTTACATTTACAGCATTCTCATTTCTTGGTTAATTCCAAAACCGGGGTTTGACCTAAAGGCAAACCCCTCATCCCTAACCCCCCAATCGTCCTCTCTTTCTTGTGTGTAGGTTGCAGGTACATGGCTGTAATTGAAGATCTGGAATCCTTGTACAGAGACGAACAGATCTACCTTCGTTTCGCGGATTTTTTGGAGGACCGTGTGCACACCGGGCGCCATCGTCCCGTCAACTTTCGCTCAAATTTGCAGAACAGCATCGTCTCGACATTTTACTACTAATTCCAGGTCCGCAGCTTCATCCCGTATCCCTATCTCTGTTTATAAGCCAATCTTTCCTACTTTACATGCATTCCTAGTTCAATCTTTCTATCTACATTCTTTACAAAAGAGGGTATCCTTGCTATCACAACCCTTGAAACTCATTTAGGATCCAATCTTGCATTGTGTGGGATTGGATCTTGTGGGTTTCAACCCCTCTTTTGAATGTAAAGTCCCTCCTAAGTGAAAACCATTAACCCTAGTGACCTCCCTTCTCTCTCCTCGGAGTTGGGGAGGGGAGAACGACTAGGGTTCGATTTTTCCGCTTTACATTTTGGTGAACCCGACGTGAACATCCTCATTCTAATTATTCATGGTTAGATCTAAAAAATTTGCTTTCCTAATTACATTTCCATGTTTGATCTTTTGCAAATTTTAGAGGCTAATTGCATAAAAACCCTAAAATTTTCTTTTAAGTAATTAAACTTGTGAAATGTTTAATTGTTAATGCTTGTTTCAGATATACCCTTCTATTGCAAATTGTCAATTCATATTTGTGCTTTAATTCTGAAAATTAAGTGGTTAAATGTCAAAACCCTAATTTTTAAGACCTTCTTGATTCAACCTTTGACTGATAATTCCACTGATCAAAACACTTCCAAATCGGCTGTAACTTTGGCTTCTGCAATAAAATCACAATATCTCTCATCCCTGAAAATTTGGAAAAAAGTTGCGAGGACCGTGTGCACCCCGAGCGCCATCGTCCCCGACATTTTTTCCAAAATTTCGGGAGCTAGATCTTACTGTATTTTTCTGCTAAAATCCAGAATTTTGGCTGATTTTATCAATTCTAACACTTTCAAAATTAAAGTCAAAGTTGGTCTAGTGATTGCTTGGATTGAGGCTTATAATCATTCAAAAATCATTGAAATTGAAATTCATATCAAAATTGTGTTTCTTACAGTCCTAAATCTGAAAAGTGTGTTAGCATTCATTCAAAATTTCAGTGCTTTATTCAAATTTTTTACAATTTGTGACTTTTGAAATTAAGTGTCTAATTGTGGCAACTTTGATTTCCGCTTTCAAATTTGAATTTTGCATGAAATCGAGTCAACTTTTAAATTTCAAAACTTGCATTGCTTTCAGCATTCCCTCTAAAATCATAAAATTCAAAATTTCAGTTTCCCTCTCTTTTTCAAAATTCAAATTTTACATTTTTCAACAATCTTGGTAGGGTTCAATTTTGAGATTGCAACTTTAATTTGGCCTATCTACAGATCATAAAATCACTCAATTTTTTCAGATTGGCTTTAAAATCATCAAAACTTTCATCCCTGAAAATTTCGAAAAAAGTTGCGAGGACCGTGTGCACTCCGTTCGCCACGGTCCCTGACATTTTTTCTGAAATATTGGGAGATTGTCCTGATTGCATTTAACAACTTAAATCTAGGAGATTGGCTGATTTTATTGAAATTTGCTACCTCTAAAATTCAAAATCTTCTCTCTCTCTTTAGTGCATGAGTTTTACAACAATAAGCCCTACTTACACTATTCCCGTTAGACGAAGCCTTAGAATTAAGTCTTTCCAAGGTTTAATTACTGAGGAGATGGAACCTAATTTGAATGGCCTATTTAACGAGGAAATGGGTAATTCCTCTAATCCTCTTAATGATGAAGAAGCTCTCCATGAGGTTTCTGTAGAACAACTTTCGAAATTGGATAACCAATTTGATGATTTTCGACAATGGATGTCTCAAGAATACCCCGATAGTGAAGCTCTTTCATTAATTGAGGGTCTAAAACGTATGGTTCAAAGTGATAAGAATGGAATTGATATTTTGCGTGGTATTGCACACATTGTGGATTCGAATGTGATGTCGATGAAAAGTTGTGTCGAAACCTTAGGTTATACACAACCTCCTACTCAAGTTAATCATTCTATTCCTTTGACAACTTCTATTGCTAGTATACCTACTTTTACATCAAACATAATGACTACTTCAATACAAGACATTCCACCTATGATCACCAATCATGGGGGCAATCCCTCTTCTTCAATCAACCCTCTTCCTTCATTCAATCCGACTTCTTCATTCATTCCTTCAATGAGTGTCCCTATTATATCTCCACAAATGAACATGATGCAAGGGGGCAATTCATTTAACCCTTCCATTCCTCCTTGTAGTGTTCCTCCTTTCCAATCATCTCCTATGACTAACTATCATAGTGTCCCACCACCTTACTCTTAGTCAATACCTTCTTTCAATAACATAATGCCTCCATCACAATCTAACACGTCTGATATGAACTCTTCAACTGAAGCGACCATTAACAATCTTGCACAAACTGTCTCTTCTTTACAGCAACAGATTGCCTCTATGAATCAATCTAAGTTTAGTGTGCCCACATTTGATGTTGCGAGCCCACTTTCTCTTGACGTTGTTCGAGCTATCCCCCCTAAACATGTTGAAATTCCGCATTTGGAGCTTTATAATGGTAAGGGTGATCCTCTAACACATGTTAAGATATTTCAAACAATATGCACCGATTTTGCTTATGACCAAAGGTTGCTTGCAAAACTGTTTACTAGAACATTAAGAGATAGAGCCCTACAATGGTATTGCTCATTGCCTTCTTATTCTATTACTTCTTTCCAACAACTTGCAAATGCTTTTATTCAACAATTTCAAAACAATATAAGTCCTAAAGTTACTTTGATTGATTTAATGCATTGTAAACAAGGTGTTAAAGAAAAAGTGACTGATTTCATTGGTAGATATAAGCATTTGTATGCTCAGATTTCTTTTCCAGTACCTGACAATGATATTCAAAGAATCTTTATTTCTAATTTACAAAAAGATATTAGAGAAAAACTTATGTTTTCTAAGTTTACTTCTTTCCAACAGTTGTGCGCAACTCTTCACAATTATCAACTGACTGTGAGTCAAATGGAATAAGCAAATCCTATGGCTCCGAGTGATAAGGGTGATCGTAGTCAACAACCATTTGGGAAGTTTAAACATCATCAACAACAATGTGAATGCAGCATCAGGTGTGCCTCCTATTTCTAAGTTTTTCAAGAAAGAAAGAAAGTTTACTCCTTTGAATGAATCATTGCATAGTATTATGAATAAGTTATTGGAACAAAATGTGCTTACTCTTCCTCCTATAAAGCAAATAGATCCTGCAAAGATTAATTCACCCTATTTTGATAACAAATCTTTTTGTCAATTTCATCGTATTCTTCGCATGTAAGAATACAAACATTCTTACAACAAGGTATCAGTACTTGTTTACATTACAAACATTTACATTTACAGCATTCTCATTTCTTGGTTAATTCCAAAACCGGGGTTTGACCTAAAGGCAAACCCCTCATCCCTAACCCCCCAATCGTCCTCTCTTTTTTGTGTGTAGGTTGCAGGTACGTGGCTGTAATTGAAGATCTGGAATCCTTGTGCAGAGATGAACAGATCTACCTTCATTTTGCGGATTTTTCGGAGGACCGTGTGCACGCCGGGCGCCATCGACCCGTCAACTTTCGCTCAAATTTGCAGAACAGCACCGTCTCGACATTTTACTGCTAATTCCAGGTCCA
The DNA here is from genome assembly GCF_030272615.1 of Cryptomeria japonica. Lineage (NCBI taxonomy): Eukaryota > Viridiplantae > Streptophyta > Pinopsida > Cupressales > Cupressaceae > Cryptomeria > Cryptomeria japonica. The sequence continues at coordinate 889,898,973 of NC_081407.1, read as the reverse complement.
CAGCTTCATCCCGTATCCCTATCTCTATTTATAAGCGAATCTTTCCTACTTTACATGCATTCCTAGTTCAATCTTTCTATCTACATTCTTTACAAAAGAGGGTATCCTTGCTATCACAACCCTTGAAACTCATTTAGGATCCAATCTTGCATTGCGTGGGATTGGATCTTGTGGGTTTCAACCCCTCTTTTGAATGTAAAGTCCCTCCTAAGTGAAAACCATCAACCCTAGTGACCTCCCTTCTCTCTCCTCGGAGTTGGGGAGGGGAGAACGACTAGGGTTCAATTTTTCCGCTTTACACTAAGTATGAAAAACCTAAAGAGGTGTGGGATAATCTCGCAGAGTTGTATGGTAAGATCATTTAGTTCAAGATCTTGTAGCTTGAATTTGATCTCTCTCTCTCTCTCTCTCTCTCTCTCTCTCTCTCTCTCTCTCTCTCTCTCTCTCTCTCTCCATATGCATTTCCCACTATTCAAGTTCGCCTTGCACAGTTCAAACTAATTTTGTCACATTTGAAAGGATGTGGGCAAGAGAAAGATGATAAGAAATGTATCTTCCTAATCCTATCTAAGCTAGAAGGCTCTTTCCAAGTGTTTACCTCTACCTTATATTCTACCATGGATGTTATGGGATAATATCATAAGATGACTTCTTTTGAGTTGTTTTGTGATCATGATTCAGATGGAGGCTCTTCCTAACAGTCATGCTTTGATGGCTAAATCTTCCATGGGCAAGGGTAAGAACAAAAAGAAGCCCAAGACACATTTGTCTACAACCAGTGAGCCTACCTGGAAGCCCAAGGAAAAGTATGATTAGAAGACTACTCCTCCTCCTCCTAACTCAAGAGAATCATCTTCTAAGTCTAAGAAGAAGTAGTAGAATTTTTCCTTTTGTGGCAAACCAAGACATAGTGATGCACATTATTTCATGAGGCTAGCAACATTGGATGAAGCTATGAGGAAGCACAATATTGTCATGCCTAAGTCTTCTTCCTTGGGAAAATGGAAAGCCCTTTCATCTAGGGCTTTGTCCTCTACTAGTTCCAGTTGGATTCTTGATTCTCTTGCTTCTCATTACATGGATCATACTATGGATCTTCTTGATTCTCTTTATGCTACTCCTACTTCCCATGTTATTGTTGGGAACCCTTCTTAGATTCCAGTTTTGGGCACAAGCTCAATTTCAATGCAGGATGGTAGAATTGAGGATGTTCTTATTATTCATGATATTTCACAAAATTTTATTTACATCTATCAAATTTGCCATCATGGTGATGAAATATTTATTGAGTTCTCTCCTACAAATGTGACTATTCAAGAGATGTAGGATCCTGAGAAGGTCATTGTTACAAGCACAATTGATCATGCAACCCGTTTGTATATGCTTGATGGATTTGAGTCTTCATCAGGATCATGCCTTATTGCTCATGTAGATTATACAAGAAATATTTAGCACAAACAGTTTAGACACTTGAACTAAATATATCTCCAGCAAATAAGTACACAAAACTTGGTGAGTGATCTACCTAAGATCTCTTGTTTAGATTGAGTTTTTCAAGGTTGTGCTCTCATCAAACATCATAGGGATCCATTTCCTAAGGGTATGGTCACGCGAACTTTATCTCCCCTTAAGTTGGTGCATAGTGACCTCATGTCATTTCCCACTCCTTCATTTTTTGGGGGCCAAGTATGTTCTCACCTTCATTGATGACTTTTTTAGGTGTACATGGGTGTAATTTTTGAAGTACATGGATGATTTTTTTTGACATTTTATAACCATCCTTACATTTGTGGAGAAGCAATCAAGATGTTCCTTTTAGAAGATTTACAAAGATAATGGGGGGTTATGTCAATCAGGTATTCCAAGAATTATGTCATGCTCAAGGTATTCTTCATCAACACACAATACCATACTTTCCATAGCAAAAAGGTGAAGTCAAGTGGAAGAATATAACCTTGAGGGAGATGGCCAATTGTATGCTACAGTCTAGGTCCATGGATCCAACATTTTGGGTAGAGGTTGTGAATTATGCCAACTACAGTTAAAACCATATGCCTCACGAGGCAGTGCAAAATATGACTCTCAAGGAGGCTTAGTCTCATGTCAATCCCATGGTTTCCTTCTTCAAAGTATTTGTTAGTGATGAATGGACATTCATTCTAGATGGTAGGCATAAGGAAATGGAGAAGAAGAGTCAATGATTCATCTTTGTTGGCTATTGTGAGGATGTGAAGAGTTATCATTTTTTTGATCCTGACACTCGAGAGGTATATTTTCATTATGATGTTCAATTTGATGATTCTTTCACTCCAAATAATTCTCCATCACATGCCTCTCCCTCCCTTCTTCCCAGTTCTTCTTCTAAGGATGTTTTGCGTTGAGAGGATGATTATCATGATGATACTCCTACAAATGTTGTTCCCAATGATAATATTTATGATGAGGATGGTATTGATCTTGTTTTTGGAATCACTTCACCTTTTCCTCCTGCTCTAGCTACACCCAATCGACATTTATGGGCTCATATAGTTCTTGAAGATGGTCCTCTTGTTAGTGATCCCAATGCTACACACTGCATGCATTCTCATTCTTCAAGTATTAGTCTTTTGAGTCATCCAATTTCTACTGATCCTCAAAACTTTTTCGATGCTTCAAGTGTTCTGGAATGGAATAGTGTTATGATAGAGGAGTATTCCTCTTTGATGAAGAATCATACTTGGCATTTGGTTCCTCTTCTTAAGGGAATAAAGTTGGTTTGCTAGTACAAGTGGTTGTATCATACCAAAGTAGCAGTTGATGGTTCTATTGATAAGTAGAAGGCTCGTCTAGTGGCTGAAGGTTTTTCTCAGGTTGAGGGTATTGACTATTTTGAGACTTTTTCTCTTGTAGCTCGAAGATAGATTATGTTCATCTTGTACTATCTATTGATGCATCCCATCATTGGTTAGTGTATCAAATGGATGTGAAGAGTGTTATCTTGCATGGTGATCTTTAAGAGGAGATATTTATGGAGTAGCCACTAGGTTTTTTGCAAGATTCTTCACTTGTTTTTAGGCTACATCATTCATTGTATGGTCTCAAACAAGCTCCAAAATCTTGGTATGAGAAGATGAACATTTTTTTACTTGCGTCCAGATTCACTAGATGTCACTTTGATCCTACAATTTACATTTAGAGGCAAGGGGGGGATCTTCTCATTCTTGTTCTCTATGTGGATGACTTGATTCTCACTAGGATTTCTCCTACCATGATTGTGGATACCCTGTGAGATTTGATGGAGCATTTCAATATGACCGACCTTGGTCTATTGCATTACTTCCTTGGTCTCTAGGTTCATCAATCTTTTGACAATATTTCTATCTTTTAACAAAAGTATGCTCTTGATTTTCTTGACATATATTTGGGATGGCTAACTGCAATCCATCCCCAACTCCTTTATAGTCAGGTCTTGTGTTGTCTACTAGTTGCACTACTCAATCAGTTGATGCTACCTTGTATCAGTAGTTGGTTGGCAACCTTTTTGTACTAGACACATAGTCTTCCTACTATTGCCTTTGCAGTTGGTCTTGCATCTCATTTCTTTGAAGATCCTCATGAGAGTCATTGGAAGGAATCCAAGTTCATCTTGAGGCACATTTAGGGCACTACACATTTTGGTATTCTTTACACATCAGGTGTTACTAAGATCGTGGGCTTCAGTGACTTAGATTAGGATGGTGATGTTGATGATTCGAAGTATACTTTTGGATTTATATTTTGTCTTGGTTCTAGTCTAGTTGCTTCTTCTTGCGAGAATCAAACTGTTATTGCATTATCATCAATTGAGGCTAAGTATCAAGGAGCAGTTTTGGCTAGTCAAGAGGTTCTTTGGTTTTGACTGTTGATGACTGAATTTGGCTTACCTAATAATCATCCCCCTACTCTTTGGTGTGATAATAAAAGTGCCAAACATATTTCTTGCAACCCCAATTAAGCATCAGTACACTAAGCATATTGAGATCGACATGCACTTCATTTGGCAACACATTCAGGATGGTGTTCTTTCCTTGGAGTATTTGAGCACAAATTATCAAGTTGTTGAAATATTCACTAAACCTTTGGCATTTCCTCACTACCTATTATTGTCATAAATGTTAGGGGTGAAGGAAGTAGTCCTTAGGGGGTTTTGATGAGTCATCCTTCCTTTCACTTTTGGTTTTGAAGAGGAGTTTTCTCCCACATGGTTTTTCTCCTTTCTCTAGTTGTGAGATATTTTCATTGCATTTCATTGTAGTTGTACATGGGTACCTAATATGTCGATGTGTTTGGGACCCATAATGCTTCTCATATTGCATTTTCATTTGCTTATTATGTCTCTTGCATATTTCTCTCTAAGTTGCACTTAGGGGGGATGTTGGAGTACACATTTAGGCTATACACAATTTCTTAAGTTTACTTAGGGATATGTAATCTTCTATATGCATAGTTGTATGTTAGCTATCAAGTTAGGTATATCATTTTCTATACCTAAGTGGCTATACCTACTCTTTTTTCTGATTGGGACATTTGTCCTCGTTATCTGTACACTACTTTCCTAAATTTTGCTTTATAATCACGGGGTTTGTACATTTGTAAACATCTCATTCTCATCAATGCATTGTGTACATTGATTGGTGAGATAGCTTGTGGTTGCTTCTCATTATTTTTGGTGAAGGTCTATGATTTGGTTGCAACATAGGCTCCTAGGTGCATCGACAAGATCAACTCTTATTTCAATTAGAATCAATAGCATTAGATGTTGATTTTGTTGGGCGCATATGTACATTATATATATTCCATGAACCACTCTGTATGTTCATAGAGAATATCTTTTATGAACCACACAACATATATATCTAACTGGTTTCACACATACAAACACATCATGTCAATCATCGACTATATCCTTAATTCTCTCGATTGAGGGAACTAAATATTTGACTAAGCAACAGGATGAATGGACATGACTCTTATTGGAAGGGTCAAAGGTAAAGGGTGCGAAGCTAACCCGATAGTCAACCGTTAATTATCCATTAACAAATGGATGCAAACAAACAACAAGAACTATACGTAGAGATATGAACAAGCAATTGAGTAAATAAAAATCGCATATGTAAGATAGTTATATCTCCTGCTGCTACAATAACATCAACACTCCCTCTTAGCTAGGGAGATATCTTTCCAAATATCCATGTTATGGAGTCTCTCAACATGACACTCACAATGGCTACACCCATTTGTGGAAGAAATTTCATCATGGAGTCACTCAACGTGATATCGTCATGGAGTTGTCTACCGTGGCTCCTCCCACATGTGAAAAAGAATATGTGCACAGGTGCCCATCATAGAGTCACTCAACGTGATGGCATCATCTCATCATGATGGTCACCATGGCTACTCCTAGAGGGTGAAAAAACACAAGTGATGTTGTCATGGAGTCTCTCAACATGACATCCACCATGGCTACTCCCAGAGCGTGAAATAAGGGCTTTCACCTCAAATTTCTCTACCACAGAGAAAGATGCATTAGCAAGGGCTTGCACCTCAAACTTCTCTCTCATAGATAAGAATGCTTTAACAAGAGCTTGCGCCTCAAATTTCTCTATCTCTGAGAAAAATGCATTAATAATAGATAACACAAATTATTGATGCTAATTCTCCCTCTCATCAAGGGCTTCAAGTACTAGTATCAACCTCCTAACCTTCTCGTCCAAAGTTGCCTCTGTTAGTTTGTCAGTCTAAATGTTTATTTCCTTCTCTTCGAAGAAACTGGTCGCAATGACAATATGGGTTCTTCCTCTTTGAGAGATGTCTCAAGTCACCAACAAACTCTCATGGGCTCTTATATGCCTATGAATCCCACGCACATGACCAACACCCAAATGGCGCATCTGGACAAATCCCTTTAGCCTGAACTATTCTATCATTATTGACAAAAGCTTGTTCATTTGTGCATTGGTGTATGCTTGAGTTGCATGAAACATGCGAAAACAAGGTTGCGGGTCAGGATCTTTATCGCTCTTAACCAGTTCCAGTTTTCGAAACTGTCGAATGCACTGATTCAAGCTAGTAGTTACTGAGAGCAATGTACCCACACCTTTCTCGCTCACAATCTTGCCACTAGTTGCAATGTATCTCAGTGTAGGATAAACAACTCGGCGACAAATAACATGGTCAAGGAACATAATTACCTTAGTTATGTGCTCTATTGGCACACTATCGTTCTCAAGGTTCCGTCCATACTTCCGACTTTATGCTATTGTGTGACTTGCACTATCAACCTCTGGCCATCCTGCAACACATCACTCGTGCACTTGTTCATATCCTTATGACCAGCATGATACACATCATCAACAGGGGTCTAAAGGCTCAAATTTTTCAATATTCTAATTCATAATGAAAGAGCAGCGTCAAGTTTTAAAGATGCTTCTTTACTTTCGTGATTTCCTGATTTTTCAATATTCTATTTCATAAGATAAGCTTGTTGACTCAGTATTAGCATTGGACATGTTGTCAACTTCACCCGCAGGGCTATTCTGACCTTTTAGGTCCTCCAACAGACAATTAGTGCGCCCAGTGAGAGTATCATTTAAAGAGAAAATTCCTCCTCCTGATAATTGTTCATCCGCTTCATTGAAATCAATATGATCAATTTTATATTTTTCTGTCAAAGAGCCTCCTAAGCTCGGAATATGAATGTTGCTAAGGAACTCTTGTTCCTCCACAGACTTGAAAGACTCTGCAGATATTCCATGATCGGGATCCTCGATCCCTATGACACTAGAAGTCTTCAATAACTCGTCTATAGAATTTAATAACTCTAGCTCAAGTCCCTCGCTGGTTGCTAAACCTTCAACTCCATTACTTGTGCTTATATCAAACTCTTCCTGTAAATTAATCTCCAAAAGAGATGTTTTTTTTTTTTTAAATCTCCAACATCAAAGCCATGATGATGCTCATCCTCTGATGACTACCCTGATAACCCACTTCCATCACTCATATTACATAACTGATCAGAAATAAGTCAGAGTATTAAATATTTTAATCTTTAACTAATTTTTGTCCTCATATAAATGTAATAACCTTTCAATACTGGATTGTCTTTTCGACTTCCGATGAGGACATAAATGTGGTGACTGTTCAGCTTCTTTGAAAGCTTATAAATAAGCCCAATTCGAATCCAATTGCAAGGAGTTGGAGAGTTATAGAGTTACAAAGTTATAGGCATACGCTCCTTCACAAGATTGCCTAAATTGTAAGGCTCAGGCATACAACTCTCTTTTACAGAGTTTGCCCAAATCGGATAGATTCCAGGCATACAACTCTCTTTTACAGAGTTTGCCCAAATGAGATAGATTCAAGGGCACACAACTATCTTTCATAGAGTTTGCCAAAAATTGTATGGTTCTTACATATTTTCAATGAAATGAAATTTTATATGATTTGTTATGTGTTTACAATACCACAAATTCTGCTTTGGGTATTGTCCTCTGAATTGACAAAATAATTCAGATCAGCGATATCAGAGCCATTTTCGATTGTTGCAAGCACATCTGCAACCAATGAGCCGCTACCCATACTACGCCAAACTCTTCCTTGTCTTCATCTTCAGCAGAAGGAAACGAGGAAGCTACTGCAACATCTACCAAGGAACTAGTAGCTACTACGACTCAAGCTGACCAGGCTCCTGCTGCTACAATAGATCAGGAAGAAGAGATTATTCTCTCGAGAGTCTCACTAGCACTTTCAAGTTACATGGCAGAATTTTATTTGAAAGATGATCGAGCAATGGGGCCCATTGCCTTTCAAGAAGGGAGTAATGATCATAAATAAGTCAGAGTATTAAATATTTTAATCTTTAATTAATTTTTGTCCTTATATAAATGTAATAACCTTTCAATACTGGATTGTCTTTTCGACTTCCGATGAGGACATAAATGTGGTGATTGTTCAGCTTCTTTGAAAGCTTATAAATAAGCCCAATTCGAATCCAATTGCAAGGAGTTGGAGAGTTATAGAGTTACAGAGTTATAGGCATACGCTCCTTCACAAGATTGCCTAAATTGTAAGACTCAGGCATACAACTCTCTTTTACAGAGTTTTCCCAAATTGGATAAATTTTAGGCATACAACTCTCTTTTACAGTGTTTGCCCAAATGGGATAGATTCAAGGGCACACAACTCTCTTTCCTTCTAGTATCGGGAAGTAACTACTTACATCACCTTCATTCAAGGAATAGGTGCACCATATTTTCTTCTTATGGATGGGCGACACCTCTTTCTAGTTCTTCCTTTAGCAAAAATCTCTTTTTTGATATTTAATTATTTCAACTCTAAATTTAAATTTTCTATTTATGAGTTCACTTCTCTTTCATTTTTATTTCTCCGGGACTGTGCTTCAAATTTTAACCCCATAGCCTCTACACATTCTACCAATCAAGGACGCCCTAGTTCTAGGTAGTAGTCTAGAGACAAATAGCTCCATTGTCTATTTTTGGTTAGTGGTATTCTAGTCGTCTAGCCACTTTTTTGAATATTTGATCAAACTCTTTAATGGTTTCTCATTTATCCTATATCATATCCCTCATTTTACTCACACTTTTTTATGGTACTTTTAGGGATTATAAATTATTAATTTTTCTCATTATTTATTATATTCAAGGCATATTTTTATATAGTACTTAAGGGCTTCATTCCAAAGTGTTCCTATCAAGTCATACATCTTTGTCTAATTATCCCTTGCTCCATCACTCCTCCACGTGGAATCTAGGATAAATATATATTTTTTGGTCAATAATAGATCATTTTAATATTAAATCTGAAATAACATTTACATCGATATAACCCATCAAAAGATTGTAACTAGAAGCTTCCCAATCCTTTACATCATTGTATCATTTACACTGTAAAAACAAAAGCTACCACCTATATAATAATTCCAAACAAAACCATACAATACCCTCCCAAACATCCCAATACACTATTACAGGGGTGTAATAAAAACAAAACCCCTTCCAGCGGATACCCAAGACCACCCCATAGACCATTCATTAATGGAATTTAACAAAATTTACAAAAGAAGATTACAAAACACCATGGACACAAAAAAGAGGGACATCCCTCACTCTTTACTCACTTCATCCATCTCTGCTCTCATTTTCTTGGACCCAGTCACCACCTTCTTCCTCAATGTCTACTTATTCTTCTCCTTGGCTCTCATTTCTATGGCTACAAAAGCAGTGTTCACCTCTACCTCTTTCTGCTGAAGATAATCCTTTAGGGTTTCCCACCCTAATTAAGGCTTTTACCCTTCTTTCCTCTCTGTTACACCCAAGTGACCAACATATGAATGGAATTAGCTCATACACCGAATTAGATCATACACCTCATCAACATCCAAATGGTCGAGGCCTGCACTAGGAATAACTACCACCATGACAAGAATGTCCATGTTGGATCGGTAGAGGTTCTTGGCTTGCAAAAAAAAAATCCCCGAGCAACAATTCAGTTATCTGTAAAAACTCCATATCACCAAATTTAAAAAGGCTTTTAAGCCTCTTCACAAAAGTTAACCCCAAGAAAGTTGCCTACGGCCTTGTCGTGATCAACATAAATGTCACCTCCATCACCCTTTACCAACATAGCACCTGTCACTTCTTTTTGAAGAAAACAACTACCCTTCGCCACCTTTAAATCCACCTAGAGACCCCTTTCCCATTAAACATTTTCCCTTAAACTCTCATAAATGATTCCTTAATGTGATGGTGAACTGAAGATGTCAAAAATCACATATAAGATTGCGAAAAATCTTCAATACACGTATCTCTTTAATCATTGAGGGTTAACACCCACTTTGAAAGGACATCTGCAACCTCATTACTCACATGTCGTGCATGTGAAATTTGGTAACAATAAAATGTTGTCAATTCTTGCTTGATGGCAAAAATGTACTTTTGTAAATGTCAAGCTTGCACTTCACTCGATTTGATTGCATTGACAATAATTAAAGAATCACCTTCTAAGTGAATCTTTGGAAGGCCTAGACATCTACCAAGTTTGATAGCAAGGAGAGTTGCCACAACTTCTACAACATTATTTGTTCCGTCACCTAGCTACTTTGCTCCCAAATTGATGATATTTCCTTGCCAACCCCTAACCACAAATCCCGCTCCCAAAGGGCCCAGATTTCCCTTTTACGCACCATCAAAATTAATTTTAAACCATCCTTTCATCAATTTCAGCCATGTTACCTCCCTTGAAGAACTAGTTCCTAGATGTACCTGACCATGCCCATTAACAGGCTGAAATCTAGAATAAATATATGTTAAATAGAAGCTTAAAATAGTTTTGTTTTATTGTATTAATGATTGACACCTTTAATTTGTTATTTTTTGATGAGATTGTTTCTTCCATTTATTATCTGCGCCTTCTTAGTTTGCCCCTAATTCTTTATGTTTCTTTCCTTATAAATGTATCTCCCACTTCACTTAATAACTTCTTATTATTTAATCAACTTTATTATTCTACCTTTGTCCCTAGGTAATTCAAAATCAAAGAATTCTTCACCCAATTATTCTTCACACAAAACTACAAATTCTCTTATCTTTTCCTCCTATGTTGGTCTATTAAATATATTCTTGGATTAAAATCTTCTTGACTTAATTGGCAAGGAGGATGACTCTTGATTTGGGGGGATCACCTCTTTTTATTTTTATAGATGTATTTTTTGTCAATTTATCATTATTTAATGAAATATCATTTAATAATATAGGCCTCTCCGATCTTTCTCTAAGTGGTTTAATTTTGTCAACAGCTAATTAATTGAACATGTCCCTTGAATCCTCTTTTTTTCATTATTGAACTCTCTCTTGAAACCTAGTTTTTTTATTATCATTTTTTTTTGTAAATCGACACTTTTACTTACCACGCTATCTAGGTATTCTACATTGAAGAGTAGAGGTTTTATCTTAGATAAAGGGGTTATAAAACCCTCTAACCATTGGTTAGTGGTGACCCTATTATTTGAAATATTAGGTTTAGAGTATGAATTTTTAGTCAAAATTTTTAATAGTGGAGCATCTATGCCTCTACCATCTAGATGAGCACTCATACTACTAAGACTTCCCTTTAATAAATTCTTAAATTCATCTTATTATTTCATCTAGTCTATCGATTTGGTCAAATTTTCTTTCACTCTTCTAATAGGAGTGATTATCTAGAGGAATTATTTGTCCTTCTAACAATGAAGTTCCTAAAAAAAATTAGCATTCTCAACAACTCTCCTAGCACACTCTAAGAAGATTCCCTAACCTTCTTCGCCCTCTTGTGGTGTCTTTATTGTCTCTCTTAATTTTTTAATCTCTCCTATTCCATGTTCATTTCCATTACCATCTTAATCTCTTCAAAAAAAATCCTCAATCTATTGTTGTCTCTTTTTTCATATGGATGTTTTCAATTTGGCATTTTAGCAATCTCTTTGTAAAATCCATCCCTAATAGCTTAAGTTATACTTATCTTGGTTGTCACATCTCTTTAGGATCCCCCTTTTCAATTTTCATTTCTTAGGTGCTTAACCCCTCATACAAGCTAAGACCAGGTGTATTTTATCACAAAACATCAAAATTACTTTCTTTTAATTTGTAATAACTTATTAGAATCTCCACACCAATCATTTTTCCTAAGGTTCATTCATCTCCTTACACTAGCTACTAAAGTGTCTACAATAGAACTAAATGTTTACTAAAAGGATCATGTATCATAGTTTTGATTTTTATTCTTTGTTAATGTAATGTTTGTAACTAGTGTGATGGATAGAAAATATTAGAACATGTGTGGTGGATTATAGATTATTGTGATATTATATCATCACGTAAATAAAATAAAATGTTTAATCATTTATTATATCCACATGTCAAATCCCATAAATAATCACATCTCTAATAGTAATATGCATTATAAATCCACTAGTCTCTCAATAGATATTTATCTTTCACATAAATTCCTCTTATATATTTATCTATTTTCTCTCCTTTCATAATTGATGTGTCCATAAAATCTCTCTCTCTCTCTCTCTCTCTCTCTCCCTCTCTCTCTCTCTCTCTCTCTCTCTCTCTCTCTCTCTCTCTCTCTCTCTCTCTCTCACACACACACACACACACACACACACATTAGTGTAGGCTTTTTATATTTATTTTTCCTACACATTATTAAGCATACTTAGGTTATATTAGGATGGTTTGTGTGAGGACACGTGGCATAGTCATACATTTACATGTGTCATTCACACCCACATTTGGGTGGTTGAATGTCACACCCTCTTTTGTACTCATTTGCCACCTCCTTGTAACCATTTGTTTGTCCCTACCTGAGTTGGTTTGCCACATGTTTGACATTTTCCAAGTAGGCACAACTCCCACCTAATTTTTATTTGGGAGTTATTATTCCTCTTAGAATTACGTGCCCACATTTTTCTATATAATCAGCACTCACTTCTCCCTTATGAGCTAATCCAAATGAGCACATATCAGCTCAGTCACTACAAGGGAGTGTTGGTCCATATTGTATCTTTTGGAGTGTGATAATATCATCAGTCTATTATTTCACCATATTTCAACGTTCCATCCTCTCTGTTGCTCTCGTGTAGAAGGTTGATCTTGTTTTTGCAGGTGATCCTAGGAGATTGGTTCCATCATTGACTCTAACATGGTATCAGAGCTTCCAAATCTATAAGCCCCTTCTTGAATTTGGGAGAAATTTAGCAATGAGATTTTGCTAAGTGCATTTTTAGCCAAAAAGGACATCACAAACGAGTCCAGGAGGCTGAACAAATTAATTTTGATATAAAATGCTCTCTATTTTGTTGAAAGTCAGATTCGAGGCAAAAATTGACCCCCTTGCATTTAATATGGTATGGATTTGAATTTTTTTTAGAAAAATAATTATTTCTATATTTAAAAAAAAAATGATTTCCTACTTTAAAAAAAAATAAACAGGTTTTTATTATTTTAAAAAATTTATTTCTAAACTTTTAAAAAAATATATAATTTTTGAAAAAAAAACTATATAAAAATTCAAAAGTTTTTTTGAAAAATAATAAAAAAAGAAATTGAGGATACTGATAAGGTACTGTGACCCTGTCAGACCCTGTACCCATAGGGGTACGCGGGTACCCATTTGGCCCCCATTGCAACCTTCAAGGCTTGCATGGGAGGTTAACCCCTTGCGTGGGGAGGGGTGAGGCGTAAGACCCCCAAATATTTTAAAAAAATTTATAGTTTTCAAAAAAAAAAAACTTCGCTTGGTCCTCCATACCTATTGGGCTCTGACCTCGACCTTTGTGCACCTCAGCCTTTGTGCTATTCTTTTCCAGTTCCACTAAATTTAGTTGTTTATTTAGCAGTTTCACTATATTTGGTCGAGATCTATTTTTAGTTGGCGACTAATAATTATGGTGGAGTTTCAAAACAAAGTTTTTGGTTCACCAGAATTAGCAGCAATTTAAACCTATGTTGGGAGTATTCTAAATTTAGTGAGGATTAGATAAATCTAGTTGAGGTTGATTTTTCAATTTTGGACACCCCTCTCTGTTGAAGTTTTAATTTTTGCACCTACACTTCAAACTATAATATCTCAGTCATCAGGGCTCGTTTTGCAAACAATTTTTTTTTTATTTGGGGAAGAATTTCACAAACTTTGCAGTGGTGTCATCAGTTTTTCCTTAAGTGGTTTGGATTTTTCAAAAATCAAGTTTTCTCAGCAGATCTAAAGGACAAACTTGGTTTTTCCAACTTCAAACGAACATAACTTTCACATAGGACCTCGGATCGAGATGTTTTTTTTTAAGTTAATATTTTTCCGAGCACTATCCATTGGTGCGATTTTGAGGTTTTAATTTTGATATCCTATTGTACTTTTAGTATTTGGGTTCAATTTTGGATATTTTAAAACTCTAGAAAATAACTCCAGTATTATAAACGTAGTGATTTATAAAGTGCCACCATCATATTTTTGGGGGTGAGTCATTTGATTTAGTAAATTTGTGGGGGTGATCTTGTGTGTTTTTCTTTTGCTATGTGATAGTACAATGGGGAAAACTCAAGTTGAACTCCTAACTCCATATGATTATGAAACATGGAAAAGAACAATATGAAATTATCTAAGGGAAAAAGGTTGCACCAGCTATGTTAAAGAAACTAATCTTGCACCTACTAATGCCAATGCTCTTCAAGCATGGGAGATCAATCGTGAGAGAGCTCTTGGTTACATTTGTTCACTAGTCTCTTTTGATTTACAATTTCATCTTGAATCAAGCAAGACACCTAAGGAGGCTTGCAATACTCTTGAAAATTTGTATGGTAAAACTGACAAGATTAGGGGTTATCAGATTGATAATAATCTAATGAATCTTGATCCAAAGAAATTTCAACAGTATCCAAGGCTATATCTCCAAGATTAAGCAGCTAAGAATGCAACTAAAGGATTGCAAGATTACTAAGGAGGATTTACAATTATTCTCAATGTGTTATCCAAGCTTCGTCCTAAGTATTTTATGTTTGTTGAACTAGATTTCATACCAATAGGGTTTCTATGGGAACCGCATATGTTCAACCCACTTTTGATTCATTTTCAAATCTTCTAATCCAAGAAGAAGTGAAGCTAATTCAAATGGGCATCATCAAGACTTCAAATGGGCATTGACTGCTAGTGAACCCAAGGTACAGAAAGAATCAGGATATCCTAATTAGAAACAAAAAAGAAAAAGAACAATTCACAAAATGAATCTAAATCCTCTTCCTCAAAAAGAGAATCGTCTAAAAAGGAGAAGCCCACTTGTGCATATTGCAAGAAGTTTGGGCATTATGAACATCAATATTATTTAAAACAAATTGATGAGTTGAAACATCTTTGGACAAAGAATAAAATTAATTTACCTTCAACTATGTCAAAGGATTTAGCATCTTCGTCTAGTTCAAAGTCAGAGAAACAAAAGCGGAAAGCACTTGTTGCAATTGTAGATTATGAGACAAGGAGATGGATCCTTGATTTCAGAGCTTCACGTCATATGGCTTCATCATAGGATATGCTCTCTTCATTTGAAACTTGTTCATCACCAAACATTCTGATGGCTAACAACACATATATGCATGTTCATGGAAAAGGGTCTATTGACATAGATGAAGGATCATCAATTATGTCCTTTGTGTGCCCTCATTGTGAACAAATATATGTTCTATCTATCAGATCACACATGGTGGAGAAGGAAAAGTTGTTGAGTTCACTCCAAATTCTGTGATTATTCGGAATTTGCATAGCAAAGCTATTGTTGCAGTTGGGGAGGTAGATCATCAATCTCATGTATACATCTTCACACATTTTTCCTCTATTGTTCCTTCGGCTAACGTACAAACTCAGGCATCTAGTGCGGACACTTTTGAGGGGATTTAGTATGGTCAAGTGAATCTTGGTATTCTTTTAACTAAGGGTCAAGAGACATGTGTTTCATCTCCTACATCAATTGTTGTTTCTAATGATGTTGTGATTGTTACATCAATGGCTCCTATTGATTCAATGCAACAAGATATTCATTTTCTTGCAAACACAACTACTTGGGATGATTACTTGACATATATTGTAGGTTTGTTTTGTGAGTCCTATCTTGTAGACTTGGAGGACACTATTGATTGCATATATCTTCTTTTTGATGAAGTCTCTTTGTCTTCTTCAGATGTTGAGGGGGAACTTTCTGACCCTCTTGTTCTTTACCCACATGATCATTCCTCACAGTTTGACATGATTGTGGCCACTATTGAGCAGCATTTGGAGGAGGTGCCTTTGTCTTTGCAGGAGATACCTTTGTCTCTGGATTTTGTTCTACATCCATCTCGAATAGGTTCTGGATTGTCATCTTCTGCAGTGTGGCCTAGAACACCTGATTAGATGGTGACAAATTTCAGCATCAACATGGGGACACTTGAGAAGAGTGTAGAGACATCATACATCTTTATCATTATTCGTACATATTCCTTTCAGGAATGGGAAGATGTTCTTGCTATAGCTTTTAAATTAGATTGTGTGAGTTTGTTTGCATCAATATTTTGGATCGCACTCTGTAATCCATCATCGAGATGATAGACAGCTCATGAAGTATAAAAGTAGAAAGTTGCAGATCCATGAGCTTTCTATCATCCTAATGACAGATCACAGAGTGTGATCTGAAACGTTGATACAAACAAACTTACACAATCTGATCCAGAAGCTATAGCAATAACTATTATGGATTGTGGAAAACTAGTATCTTTAATGAGAAGATGTCCTGCATTCTTCCTTGGTTTTATTTCTTCCTAAGGAAAGGAATATTGTTCGACAATCTTGGACCATCTACAGCTTCTTGTTTCGAGCATTCACCAACAATGCATGAGATTATACATTGGGGGATTGTATGGTATCTCTTCTTCTTCTCTCTTGGGGGGATTTTTGTCCTATGGGTTTTCTCTTTCTCATCTCTTGAGAGGTTTCATCATTGTACATGGGTACCTAAAATGGTCTTGTAGTCAAGACCCATCTTTGCATTGTTTTACCCACCTAAGTTATGCTTAAGGGGGGGTGTTAGTGTAGGTTTTTATATTTATTTTTCCTACACATTATTAAGCATACTTAAGTTATATTAGGATGGTTTTTGTGAGGACACATGGCATAGTCCTACATTTACATGTGTCATTCACACCCACATTTGGGTGGTTGAATGTCACACCCTCTTTTGGACTCATTTTCCACCTTCGCATAACCATTTGTTTGTCCCTACCTAAGTTGGTTTGCCACATGTTTGGCATTTTCCAAGTAGGCACAACTCCCACCTAATTTGGTTATTTGGGATTTTTATCCCTCTTGGAATTATGTGCCCGCATTTTGCTATATAATCAACACTCACCTCTACCATATGAGCTAATCCAGATGAGCACATATCAGCTCAGTTAGTACAAGGGAGTGTTGATCCATATTGTATCGTTTGGAGTGTGATAATATTATTTTTATTATTGCACCATATTTTAGCATTTTATCCTCTCTATTGCTCTCATGTAGAAGGTTGATCTTGGTTTTGGAGGTGATCCTAGGAGATTGAGTCCATTAGTGACTCTCTCTCTCTCTCTCTCTCTCTCTCTCTCTCTCTCTCTCTCTCTCTCTCTCTCTCTCTCTCTCTCTCTCTCTCTCTCTCTCTCTCTCTCTCTCTATATATATATATATATATATATATTATGTCTCACATTTACATATTACATTCTCTTATCTTCCACTTTTCCCTATTTTATACAACCTCTTAATGTCTTTTCGTCTTGCCTCTTTCTTATTATCTTTCATAGATACTCTTAATTACCATATTCACATCAATTTATCATTCCCATAATGATATTTATCCTTAATATAGATTATTGAGGGGTGTTAAGGTGTTTTTAAGGCTATTTAAGGTTTATATGATTCATATATGGGTCTATAAAATGATTCAAATGACATTTGCAAAGGTTGTATGGTTTGTAAAGCCTCTAATATCTTTATAAAAAATGTCTAATACTCATAGGTTGTATTGTAACACTCTTAGTGTAGAGTGTGGTGTTGCACCATCTTCTTATATGTCTTTGCAGGATGTGGAACTCTTCTTATATGGTACAGCAATCCCTTTCCAACATAATATCATATAAGGTCATAAGATGCTTTATGTGATATTGATACCACCTACCCCCCAACCCCCACCCCTCTAAAATAGCAATAAAAAGGGTAGCCTCAACTATAGTTGATAGATCCTAGGACCCTTGGTTTGGATAGTTTAAATAGTGGCCCGTACTATGTCTATAATAGATAGTAGTCCACTGTCTATGTCGGGAAGAAAGCCAATTGCCATTCACTATTTTATATAGTCGAGAACATAATTTGGAGATTCCTTGATCCCTTGAGATAGCTTGAGAGCGAAATGAGTGAGTAATATAGCGAACATGGGAGGAATATTAATAGATGAGGGTAAAATTAAGTTTATAGGTGAAACTATGTGATATAATTATTGAAATAATAATCAAATTTTGAGTTTTAAAAATGCATAGATTCAAAATTATTTTTTTAAATACGAACGTGTTTGGATGGAAAATTAGGGTTTCACAGGTTATGCTTTGTAAATTAGGAAATGACCTAAGATTCACAATCATTATATTAAAAGGAGGTAAATATAATATATCCAACCTCGATTATATTAGGAAGAGGTTTGAAGGTTGATTGAAGTCTTATTCCCCTTTTGTTTGAGTTGAAAATGCAATTGCCATTGTAAAGTTCAATTTAGGGCAAGTATTTGAGAATTTGAAGTAAATTGGTGAAAACATAATTCCACATGTATCCAACAGAGTCACAAATAGGGATATGGGTAGAAGAAGAGAATTGGAATCTACTCCTAAAAGTGTGGGCTGATTTTTTAGGACTGGGTAGTAGAGATTCACCCTAGTCCTCCAAATTTTTGCTTCATCGAAAGCTGAACCTGTTTGTCGTCATCAACTCTGTCAGAATATTTGAATATAGCTCCTGAGTTAATTCCATGAACATAGAAAGAGAGGAAAAAGTTTGTGGATAGGAGTTTTCCTTGGGTCAAAACCCGGTTTAGGAATTAACCTTGAAGTTG
Organism: Cryptomeria japonica; assembly: GCF_030272615.1. Classification (NCBI taxonomy): domain Eukaryota; kingdom Viridiplantae; phylum Streptophyta; class Pinopsida; order Cupressales; family Cupressaceae; genus Cryptomeria; species Cryptomeria japonica. The sequence continues at coordinate 889,880,300 of NC_081407.1, read as the reverse complement.
AAAAAGTAATTGTAATGGAAAACTGTAACAAGATGCTTTCCTTTTGAAGGAAAGTTTCGATCTAAAATGAAATGCTTGTAATTGAAATATATACCTTAATGAACCTTGTTTGAATCCTCATGAAAGGGTTTTAGGATTTTTTGTAGAATCTTCATAGAAATTTGATCATGGATATCATCTAGAATGCTTGAACTTGACTTCAATTCTTCTCCAATGCTTGATGAATGTTTGATTACTTGCCCACTTACATTGAATTTGTTAAAGTGTAATTGAGATCATATAGTTGTTATGTTAGGTTTCAGATGAGAGGGGTAGACCTCCTTTTATACTTGACTGCCCAAAAATTATTTGAATTCCTAAAGTAGGCCAACTCGGGATCTAGTTTCTCGCTCACTTGATGTGACCATTGTGAGGACTAAATTTAGGTCCCAATTGAGAGGACTAGGGTGCCAAATGCTTGGTCCTGAGAATCAAGACTCGTATTTGGGGAGAAGGCAGGGAAGGTGGTGAAATTACAGGTTTGTGAGGTGGTGTGAGAAGAACCAAAATAGTCACTGGGCATTGAAAGACGAAGCACCAAGGTGAGGTCTAGGTGAGGATGAAATTGTATGTGGATACTGATGCACTACAAAATAGGATAGATGTTAGGAACCACAACACGAGAAGCAATACAAATGTTAGTGTTAGTGTTAGAAACAAAAGACTATCCTAAGCAAGCATATCAAGATGTAATGGAAAGCATGCAAATACAAAAGAGATACACTACACTCCTCCAAATGCTAACCAAGATGTTCATAGATGCTCCTCCCTTGTTGCTCTCCTCTCCAAGTTCCACATGAGTGTAGCTCTCATCTTTTCACTACTATGGAATTCTTATGGAGATTCAAGATTGAAAATGATTATGAGATTATGCAAATACAAGATTAATATGAGAGAAATGAATTAATTTGAGCTATGTTAATTTTAACCAAAAGAAGAAAAAATTAACTATGTTCCTAAATGTTCTCTCTTAAATTCACTATAATTTAGATGCATACAAGATTTTTGGATTTCATTTATGAAGGAAAGGGCTCTATTTATAGGAAAAATAGAGAAATGGATGGTTGAGATTGAGTAATCTCAACAAGGGTCAGGATTGAAAGGTTTATGATCCATGTGAAAGCTTTCAACCCAATCCCAGGATGACAAATATCAACATGAGATGGCTTGAGAGGAGAGGGAAGAATCATTAAATGCTTGATAAGACATGAAGATTAGCTTGAGAGGTAAGGTTAGGCTTGAGTTGAATGAATAAAGCCATTATCCAATGAATAATGTCTTTATCCAAGGGATAAACTCTTGTGCAAGAGTTAGTGGGGATAACCATGGTCAACCCAATGAATGCTTGAGGAGACGCGTGAGTTAAATGGAGGTTGAGTTAAAGGTAAAGCCTCTAACCATGTGGGCAAGTGGAATTAACCATAAATGGTTATGTAAGAGTCATTAATGGTTTGGAAGACTTTAGGGGTTAACTTGTTGGAGACATAAAGCATTAAATGTTTTTCAAAGACTTTGGAGGCTTTGAGAAGTGACTTCAAGTTGCTTAGGGATGTGACAATAATTAGGGAGGGTGATTAGGCTAATTAGGAATGGTTAGAAGAGTCTAGAAGGGGATTTAGGATTGTAAGTGGGTTTGGTGGGTGAGGGAAAATAGGATTTTAATAAAAATAAAATAAATTTATTTCAATTGTGGTTGCAACTTGCATTTGTAGGAGAATGCAAGTGGGGGGGTAGCTTAGGGATTTAAATAAATATTTTATTATTTATTTAAAAGAGGAAAAGGGGTTAAATTAAATAAATATGTGCTTTATTTATTTAATTGATTTTGAGTTTGACTTAATGAATTAATTTTAAATAAATTGAATAATTTATTTAATTAATAGGAGAAGGGGTTGAGGATGGATTAATTAAATATTAATTTAATTAACTGATTATTGATGGTTAAATAATCAAATAAATAATAAATATTCATTTAATTAAGTGGAGAGATTTATGTGACTACATTTGCCCCTCTTTGAGACGGTGCAGTTTATCGCGTCATTGCAAAGAAAAAAAAATAGGCCTGAAGAAATATGCCCCATAAATGTTAATTTAATGGGTGGTATGCCCCCTCGAGAGATGGGGGGCCAAACAAATTTCAAAAAAATTGGGCGATCTCTCGAAAAAGAACAAGAAGTGGAGGGGACGTAGAATAGAAGAAATTAGCAATAATGGTGAAAGAATGGAAGAAATCTAAGATAAAATAGAGAAATGAGAGGCATTGGAAGTTCACAGGAACCACGGTGGTGAGAGAGGTGAATTAGGGTTAGGGCTGGAGGGTATACATGGGGGGGAGGGATAAAAACAAGCTCATTTGAATCTATCTCCCTGGCAGTTTGGAGCTCTGATAGTGACTTTTGGTGAAGGAGTGAGCAGTGATCATCATGCATGTGCCTATAGCAGATCACCGATTAGAGCGGATCCATCAATTCCAGTGGCCAGATGACTACGGACCAACGGTACGCAAATTTTGTGTTTTGTGCATTTTTAGCATGTTTTTAAGTGTCAAAGTCCAATCAAGACAATAGCGCTAAAACTGTGTTTTAGCGCTTTTCTCACCTAAAATAGCGCTATTGTGCCACAATCGTGCTATTGTCTAGTAGTTTTAGTGCTATGGCCAGGTTTAGCACATTTGTGTAGTAGTAATAGCGCTATTGCAATTTTAGTGTGATTGTGTGTGTGTTCGAGTGCATTTTTTTTTGGAATAGCGTTGTTGTGTAGTGGTTTTAGTGCATTTGGGTTTTAGCGTGATTGTGTAGTTGTTTAAGCACTTTTGTCAGCAGAATAGCATGATTGTAAAAAAAATATGCCCCAGTGTTAGGAAAAAAATATCTCCTGATGCCTGTGTTGGGTGGATGGATGGATGAGTTGTTTTGAATCATAGCAGCCCCGTTGAGACTAGGTCATTATGATAAATGTATGTTATAGTCTAGGTTTGCCATGATCGATTACCTGTTGAGACCCGAAGATACTTGATCAAAGTATCTGTTGATAGTCTAGGTTGAAACTTAAGAAAGTTTGAAACAAAACAATTGATGGTGATGTTGATGTGTGTAGGAGGACCTGCCCGTTTTACAGATGTGAGAATGGCATCCTGCCACATAGCAGCTACGAGAGCAATTGACTGAGGCCAAGATAGATTGCGTTGCGGCGACTAGGTTGTTTGATATGATGCATCTGCCCATGATTTAGACGAATCGTGGACTGCTGACAGCACTAGCCGAGTGGTGGCACAATGAGACATGTACCTTCCACCTAGAGATGGGAGAGATGAGGGTTACCCTAGAGGATGTGTGGTGGATACTGCATATCTTGATCCGAGGGGAGCTAGTGACCTATGATCAAGGACTAGGGACGACAGTGGTGAAAAGGATTTTTGCAGATGATGTATATATTGAGGATGGTTTGATAGCCTGGGAGGACATAGCAGCACTATATGAGCCTTTACCAGTAGTGTTATCAGGGATCGTCAAAGGGTTACTGTGCCCCGATCGACATTCACATGGACTGGTCATTGGTTGGCGCCAGGTGATTGAGTAGATGATGACTGAGGGGATCCGCTATGCCTAGGGACCATGTGTGCTAGCACATCCTTACAGGGAGCTACAAGAGGTGGCGTATCGGGAGGCGAGATCACTAGGAGTAGGGATCACAATTGCTACATGTCTAGGCGTGGGAGCACCTGTCAGTCACTTGGCCAGTCTGCTTGAGATTCAAGGCGATAGACCAGCCCTACGTATGCATGTATGGAGGGATGATGAACCAGCCCCACCTAAGGAAGTTAGAGTTTTGGCGATGGGCTTTAGATGATTTAGATACAGTGATATGGAGGCTATATATCAAGTATGAGCCCTGGGATGATGATGCAGAGGCCCTTCCATACGTATTTATGACATGTTTTTTTATTGGTCACACATCCTACCTTGTAGAGAGATAGGTACCAAGGAGGGTGATGAGATAGTTTGGACAGAGGCAGGATTGTCGAGGGGGTCAAGTGAGTATGCACGGGTTGTACAAGAGAGATTTTAGTGGGGACCAATGTTACCATATGATCAGGCTCAGGCTTAGTTTCAAACCTTACAAGCTAGACCATTGCAGATGAGGCTAGAGATTATGGATGTAGGGGTGACAGAGGAGTACACACAGTATCGTACTGCGCATTCGGTTCCATGCATTTCAGATCCGACTCAGCCGCTACTAGCTTTTGATGATGAGAGGAGGTGACGACGGAAGAGGAGAGGAAGTAGGGGTGGACGAGGAGGTGGTGCTGGTGGAGGAGGAGGAGATGGTGTTGGTGGAGGAGGAGGTGATGGGGGAGAGGGAGGTGGTGGGGGAGGTTATGGTGGAGCAGGAGGAGGGGGAGATGGTGGGAGTGGGGGATTTCGGGGTGGAGGTGGATTTGGAGGTGGAGGAGGTGGAGGGGGTCGATTACAACAAAGAGGTAGAGGTAGGCAGTCGTTGTGACTGTCACAACGTCCTTTGATATAGGGTGTTGCTAGAGCAGGATGGGGGGATGTTGGTGAGGGAGCGGAGGCGAGGGAGATGGGAGAGGGAGCCACGGGTGGAGGAGAGGATCCTCTGGAGATGGGAGAGGGAGCCACAGGCGGAGGAGGGGAGACCTGTGGGAGCACATGATAGTATATTTGCAGACTTCACTTACAGCAACTGAGGAACAATTAGAGGATAGGAATGCAAAGATTGCAGCTAGGGATGTTCAGCTGTTTGCACGGGAGTCAAAGTTGATAGTAGTGAGGCGAGAGCAGGATGATGCGGTTGGTAAGGTGATCCAGCTATAGGATAGAGTTCGAGTTTTGGAGGGAGCACAGGCACAAGGCCTGACGGAGGCGGTATTGAGTGCGATGCAGCAGGCAAGGGGAGAGATTGACTACTGGCGAGGGTTATATGAGCAGGTTGTGCCGATTAACCAACAAGATATGAGCTACTCTCAGATGCGGAGGGTGAGGTCAGAGCGGTCACAGAGGGTACAGAGTAGTGGGGTGTTATGGGTCCTCCATGGTGAGATAGTGCGGGTGGAGCAGGGGGTAGTGGTGGAGCAGGGGGTGGTGGTGGTGCAGCATCTAGCCAGAGTGCCATTTCAGAATTATTTATGCATTTGTTACATTGTTATTTTGGACTATACTCTGGATGGCTCTTGGTAGCCGATATATTTTTGACATCATTGTACTCTGATACATGTATGCTTTTGCGAGATGATATATAATGTGATATATGAGGAGATCCCATATATGTGTGATGATATGTATGGTTTTATGCAGGATTATTATGATTGATGCTTAGATTTATGCTTAAATTTATGTTATGGGTGATGTTCTTTCTATATGTTCATGATGATGATATGACTTCTATATGACTTCTATATGTATGTTATGGATGTGGTGCTAACATGTGGATGCAGGTTGGTAGATGTGTGATCTTTGTTGTAATGCTTTATGAATGTGATGCAATGATGACTATGTATGTGTAATGATGAGTGAATGATGATGACTATGGGATAGATAATACTTACTTATGTTGACGATATGATAATATGAGTAAATGATGTATGTTGTTTAAGATGAATCTAAATGAATCAAATGTTTATGCAAATGTTTATAGATGGTAATAAATGAATGCATTTAAAAATTGGATAAACAAATGTGGATACAAATGTTTATGGATGAATCTAAATGAATGCACTTTAAAAATAGATAAACAAATGTGGATACAAATGTTTATGTATGAATACATTTAAATAAATGTATCTAAATGATGTGATGTTTTGTGAGATGTATAAAAATGAATCTAAAATGACTTAAAATGATTCAAAACATGACTAAGTGATAAATGAAAGTGATAAATGAAAGTGAAATGACTATGCAAATAAATGCAACTACGGGATAAAGAATAACTGCACCTTAATGCAATTAAAATGATAATGAATAACTGCACCTTAATGCAATTAACATGATAATGAATAACTACACCTTAATGCAATTAAAAGGATAATGAATAGGAATGCATAATGAATGTTGTTAAAATGAATGCACTATATGGATGAATGAATGTTCTTGATAACAAAATGCACTTAAATGAAATGCAAGTACATGATAATAAATGCACATGATGTGTTAAATGTCCTAAGGTGACGAATAAATCAATATACCTAAATGATTATCGAAATGAATCAAAGTGCAACTAAATGATAATGAACTGAATGCAGTTGATGTCACTAACATGATAATGCCAGGCCTACATTATTTATGAATGCAAGTTGGTGAGAATTTGTAGATGTGGAATGCAGATGTGAGATGATGTATCAGAGAACTTCGTCACGATTTTTGTACCCAAGACAAACTTATTAGGAGTTTTCTCATATAAGCCTGAATTTCTTGCATGCAAATAATGGATATGAACAATGAATGAGAAAATAGATGGGTGATATGCAGCGAAATGAAATATATACAGATGAGATGAAATGGCGTTCCATAGAGTAGTCATAGTGCTTTATTTTCCTCATCGAGCATGGTAGTATCGTTCTTGGTCGAGGTAGTAGGAACCAAGTTGGAGCATTGTACTTGTAAGCAAGCATTTATAGACAAGGAAAAGTGACCCTCCATTCTGGTTCATGTGCAGATGGTCGAGGTATACGTTGTAGTCAGTAAGCCATAATGATCTATGACTAGGTTTTGCATAAGATCGCGTAGCTTAGTGAACTTCCCACATAGACACCATTAGTACATGCCCCAGAACTTCATTGGAACAATCCATAGACAACAAACAAAATGATATTTAGGAACCATCCTGACTACTCTATTCACTTGTAGATATCCCGGAGTAGCATAGGAACCTGATATAAATGAATAAATAACTAACAAACTGACCAAGTACTTGATAGCTTAAACAAAACTTTCTTGTCAAAGAAAATGTTACCAAGTCTTTGTTTTTGTAAGGAAGGATGCATCCTTGTTAAGACAGTTGTGTCAACTTGTTTTGATTGATTGGTTGATTTGATAGGTGATCATTATTTGGGTAGCTCAAAATGTTTGTTTGGTGTCTGTTGTGATGTGTATGTACAAAGGATTTTATGTGTTGCCATGTTTTTGATTGATTTTTGATGTTCTATCATGTTTTTGGATTTTGTGTTTTTGAATGTTTTTGGTATTTTCTGATGTTTTACGAATGTTTTTTGGTATTATTTCCAGCCATTGTTGAATGAAGAACTCAATGAATCATACGCAATGTAGAATCCACTTCCATCAATAGGTATAAGAGTATTGCCCCTAGTTCACTTATGAAAAGCAGGATGTGGGACACATGAAATACTAACCCAGATTGTAGATCAATAACAAGTCATGGTTTGAATGATGGATGAATGGATGTGATGGATACGATCACAAAAAAGTGAAAGACAATGGATCCATAGCCTATATGAGTGGCACCTGTTTGCCAGGTTTTCACCATCGTAGTTACCCAAGGTTCCATCGGAGTGGTTTTCACCGTTTGGATGCATGATTTTTCTTTACTATTTTGATTTTTTGTATTTTCTTCAGGACATTTTTTTTAATGTTTTTGTGGTTTTTCGGATATGTGATGGAGCTTGATGCTCTGTATAGCTTATGTATGAAACCATTTGAGTTTCATGTTGTAGATCGGATCTGCTAGCGATTCTCCTTCTGAAGTGGCCAACTGATATGCCCCAGACCCAAATACAGCAGTGATAACATATGGACCCAGCCAATTTGATTCAAATTTTCCCTGATGTTCTCTATGTGGTTGGTTACGAGGATTATCTCTAAGAAGAAGATCACCTACCTCAAATGTATGAGGTTTAACTTGATGATTATAGCTTCTACTTATTCACTGCTGATAGGCTTTGAGGTGGTTGTATGCAACTTGTCGCCTTTCATCAAGTAGTTCCAAGTCTTGAAGATGTGAGACTCAGTATGATTCATCATCTATCAGAGTGTGCAAGGAAACCCGTAGAGATGGTATCTCAACCTCAATAGGAAGGATGGCTTCTACTCCATTGACCAGTGAGTAGGGAGTTGCGCTTGTAGGGGTTCGAATGCTAGTTTGATACGCCCATAGTGTTCGATATAACTGAACGTGGCAATCACGAGCAACATCATTGACTATCTTCTTGAGGATTCTCAATGTGTTCTTGTTTGATGCTTTGGCCTGACCATTGCCTTGTGGGTAATAGGGGGTGGAAAAACGGTGTTGGATGTGAAACTTCTCACAAAGCTCACGGACATCCTGATTTTTGAAGGGAAGCTTGTTATCTATGATGATGGACATGGGTACACCATACCGGTAGATGATGTAATTAAGGATGAATGAGGCGATTTTCTTGTCGGTGACTTGGGTAAGTGGAATGGCTTCGATCCACTTTGTGAAGTATTTGGTGGCGGTAATGATAAATTTGTGGTCATTTGATGAAGATGGATGAATTTTACCCATAAAGTCAAGTCACCATTGACAAAAGGGCCATGATGTTGTGATTGGTTTCAATTCATGTGTTGGTGCATGTATCAAGTCTCTGTGAACTTGGCACTTCTTGTATTTTCTGATAAAATAGTAGGAGTCTTTTTCCATGGATGGCCAATAGTATCCAGCGCACATGATCTTCTTTGCGAGTGGAGGACCGCTTGAGTGAGCCCCACAAATTCCTTCATGTACCTCTTCCAAGGCCTTTGTTGTCTCGTCCTATTCTAGACATCAAAGGAGAGTACCATCAAGACTTCGTCGATATAGGGTTTCGGCAATGATGGTGTATCTAGTTGTTTGGCGGATGAAGGTTTTGCGTTGGTTATTGGATTGGTTGGGAGGAAATGTGTGATCATGGAGATAAGTGAAGAACTCACCATATCATGGAGATTCAGAACCGACTAGGCGACTTATCATTTCAGTTTCGGGGATATCATAAGCGGGGATCCAAAGTTGTTCTACCAAGAACTCGTAGCGTGTGGAATTTTGCGAAAGATCTAGGAGAGATGCAATTGTAGCCATTGTGTTAGTAGTTTTAAACTGATCTCTAGGTACTTGCTCAAAGTTGATAGTTGTAAATGATTCTTTGTAACTATTCACCATCCTTTATATGGCATGAGCTTATCATCCTTAGTTTGGTACTCATCGGTGACTTGTTGGATGACTAGCTGAGAATCTCCATATACCTATAGCTCTTTTAGATGCCATTGTATAGCCAATCTGAGTCTTGTGTTCAAGGCCTCATATTCTGCTATGTTATTGGTGCATGGAAAAGTGAGCCTATATGACTTTGAGATGTTGTCACCTTGAGATGTAATAAAAAGAATACCTGCCCCCGAGCCATGTCTAGTATATGAGCATTCAAAGTAGATTTTCCATGGTTGTGTTGCTGTGATCATGAAGATATCTTCATCTGGAAAATTGGAAACAAGAGGATGATCACCTGTGAGGGGTGCATCGGCCAACTAATCTGCAATAGCTTGCCCCTTGATAGCCTTGCAGTTCACGTACTCAATGTCAAATTCACTCAGAACCATAACCCATTTGGCCGAGCGGCCTGTCAATGCTGCCTTGCTGAGTAGGTACTTGAGTGGATCAATTTTAGCAATGAGTTGTACCTTGTGTGTCAACATGTAGTGCCTCAGTTTGGTGGCTGCCAAGATAACTGTTAGGCAAGCTCGCTCAATAGGTGTGTAATTGAGTTCATAGCCTACCAATGTGCGAGAGATATAGTATACAACATATTCCTTTCCTTCTACATTGTGTTGTGCTAGTAGTACTCCTAATGTCATATTTGTAGCTGAAATATATAGCAATAGAGGTCTACTTGGTTCTGGTGGGATCAGCAACGGTGTATTCATTAGGTAATCTTTATGCATTTGGAATGATTGCTGGCACTTTGTATCCCATTGAAAGCAAATATTCTTATGTAACAGATGTGTGAAGGGATGACACTTATCAACCAATTGTGCAATGAATCTCTGAATTGATTGTAGCCGCCCTTGGAGTGTCCTTAACTAACTGATGTTCTTGGGAGGTGGCATGTCCATGATTGCTTTGACTTTTTTCGGAGCTACTTCAATGCCTTTGCTTGAGATAAAGTATCCTAGGAGCTTCGCGAAGGTCACTCAAAAGACACATTTCTTTGGATTAAGATGTACATGATATTGCTCTAATCTGTCGAAGATTTGACCCAGTATTTCCAGATGACCTTCTCTTGTTAATGATTTATCTAGTAAATCATCGACATAATATTCCATTATAGTATGCATCAAGTCATGAAAGATGGTAGTCATAGCTCTTTGATAGGTTGCCCCTACATTTTTTAGACCAAATGGCATCGTATTCCAACAGTAGGTTCCCCATGGGCATGTGAAAGTAGTCTTTATGTTGATCTTCTGGAGCAATCTTGATCTAGTTGTACCCTGAAAAGCCACCCATAAGAAAAAGAATTGCATGACCTGATGTGAGATCAACGATTATGTCAATGTTAGGTAAGTGGAAGTCATCCTTAGGGAATGCCTTGTTCAAATCTTTGAAGTCTGTACAGATACAGATGCCCCCATTAGGCTTGCTGACAGGTACAATGTTGGAGATCCAATCGACATAATCGATTGGTCAGATGAAACCAACATCTAAGAGCTTTTTGAGTTCTCCCTTGACAAGCACAACAATCTGTGGGTGCATCTTTCTAAGCTTTTGTTTTACCAGTTTAGCTCCTTCTACCATGGTGAGGTGATGCATGACTAATTCAAGATCTAAGTCAGGCATGTCTGCATAAGACCATGCGAAGTTGATTTGATGCTTCTCGAAGAATTCCACAAATTTTGGTTGTTCCTCTGGATTTTGTACAGATGCAAAATGTATTTGGTGAGGAGTCTCTGGGGTCCCTACATTAAATTCTTTTGTTTCTTCGATTAGGATCGTCAATCTCTCCTGATTTGTACTAAAGGGGAGGATGTCAAACCTTTCATCTGCATGCGCCTCATAGAGGTTTTCACCTTTGGATACGCTCTTTATTTTTACTTTTTTGGGATCAACAAGTGCCACTGTATGGTTTTCACCAAAAGATCCATGTTTTATTGTGATTTTTTTACAGCTTAAAGGTTTGGCATCTGCCCCAAAGTATGTTGCGCTATTAAGTTTGATGGCAACTCCAACTTTGTGATCCCCGCTTGGTATGTGATCCCGTATTTCTAAAAAACTCTATGAGTGCCTCGTCATTTTGGAAGTGATCAAGATATGGGGGATTTGGATGATTCCAATCAATGAGTTCAGGGTGGATGATAGGCATGACCTCATCGATTAAGTTGAGTTCAAAGGAGGCGTTAGTGAGGGTTAATATAGACGAGTGAAGTTCGTCGATGGTTCTCTCCTTGTCAGATTCTAGTGTAGGATTTGACGTAGGACTTGTGGAAGGTGTTTCTTGCTCACGACCCCAAAAGGTTTTAATCCAAGCCTCTCCATAAACTGGGATATCTTTATGAGGCGGTGGAGGTGATGTGTCTTCCTCATCTGAAGTATTTAGATTCACTATATCAAATTCCCACTCATGCGAGTCAGTCTCTGAATCACTCTCTAACATCCGATTACTATACCAGTTTGGGATGTCTTTCGTATTGAAGAGTGTATTTGTCACGGGTGTATGCACTTTTATAGGTGGGATTGCTGGTGTTGTTGGTAGGATTACAGAAGTTGTTGATGTTGTTGGTGCTACTGGTAGGATTATAGGAGTTGTTGATGTTGTTGGTGTTGCTGGTAGGTTTATAGGAGTCGTTGACGTTGTTGGTGTTGCTGGTATGATTATAGGAGTCATTGATGTTGTTGGTGCCACTACTGCTATTCTTAGTTTGGTAGGTGTGGTTGGTACAACTGTTGGGTGTATTAGTGTTGTTGGTGCAGTTGGTGCTACTGACGTTGTTGATGGAATTATCAGTGTTGTTGATGTTGCTGGTGTGATTGGTGTTGTTGATTTGATGATCAGTTTTGTTGGCGTGGATGGTGTGGTTGGTGTCACAAATATAATCAAGGATGGCCTCCTTGGAGTAATTGTTTGATACATGGGATTGTTGGGCTTACCTTTGAATCTGAGCTTAGGAAGAGATTCCTTTTGAAAACCTAATCCAGTGTTATCTTTGGGTTTCAACTCAGGCTGCAAGGGCTCGTGTCATCCTTGTTTGTAATGTCCCAAAGCACTCTGACCATCATAGCCCATTCTTTGCATGATAGTGAGGCCTTTGCCATATTTATCAGTAGGAAGCTTAACCTGTGGGATTTATGTGGTGATAGGGTCTTTGTAGATCCATTCTTCTAGGTCCCCATCTTTGGTTTCTTCTTTCTGACTTTTACCAGGGATGAACTATGCCAAAGTGCATGCTGGCTTGGCTAGTGGTGATTGAAGCAACTTTTGAGGCTTGCCATAAGTTCTAGAGGAGGTGGGTAATTGCCCAACAAAAAAGAGTTATCTTAGATTATACTCCCCAAGACCTTCCTTTGCCATTTTCATTTTCAAATTCTCTTTCTTTGGTATAGGGGCGATTGAGCTAGAAAGAGAGGTTGGACTAACATATGATGTGGATAGGATAGCTTCTTTGTTGTTAGGAATGATGATCTCTGGCTGATGGTTAATATTGTTACAATATACAAATGGATTTGCATCACCAAGGATTGTGATTTCTATACTTTTATAGGGAAACTTGATACACTAATGATAGATGATGGAATGGCTTGCATGGCGTGTATCCAAGGTCTTCCTAACAATAAATTATATGGCTGAGGAAGCTCCAGAACTTGGCAGATGATATGCTTTACCACTAGGCCCACTCTGATAGGTAATACAACATCTCCTTTGGAAGAACGCTCTGCATCATCATAGGCCTTAATGGTTATCTTTTTACTAGGATCTACTGATTCAACCGCATATCCCAATGTTATGACCAATTGCAAGGTGCATATATTTAGGTTGGCTCCATTTTCAATCAAGAATCGCTTGATTTTGTGTTGGTTTACAAATCCTTCAATGTGAAGGGATGAGTTATGTGGTTGTTGGAATGAAGTGTTGTCACTTTCAGAAAAAGTTAGGCATGTTGATGATATGAAATTGCCAACCATGGCTTGAAATTGATCTATGTTAAGTTTGGCGGGGACTGATGCTTCTTGGAGAGATTGATCCAAGATTGTTTTGTGTGAAGGGGATAAGCATAAAACCTCTAATATGGATATGAGTGCAGGTGTTTTGTCCAATTGTTCCACAAGATTATATTACTTGGGCAAGGGAGTTATTCCTTGTGGTGCAGCGCGAATAGTAATTTTGCTACGACACGTAACAACATTGCATGTAGGATTTTGATCTTTGATGGTGAGGGTTGCCACTTGTTCATCAACGTCATAGAGGTGATTCACAATATAATTATAGGCAGCTTGTGTATAATTAGTTGTAGTATCTATGTTTTGCCTTGAGGTGGAAGGACCCCTTTGATCACGTGATGGAAGCGGATTCTTGAAGATTAGATGATCGTCATTTCATGTTTTAGGGTCATTTCCTTTGATTTCAATTTCTCCTATGTCAATGAGATCTTGAACAAGATCTTTCAGTCGATGGCAATTACTCGTTTTATGCCCTTTTCCCTAGTGGAATTCACAATGTTCATTATCTCTCCACCATGGAGGTTTGACCTATGTTTTCAGTAAGGTCACAAGATTTGAAGAGACCAATTGACGCAATATTGTTTTGATGGGTTCCCTTAAGGGTGTGTATGTGTGTTTTGGTTTATAGTTTCGTTGTCATTGTCTTGGTTCCTCTTGTGGCGCATTGCAACCTTGATTTTGTGGATGAGTGATGGTGTTGTTTAGGAGGGGTATTTTGCCTCGCGAATCTAACCACAGGTTGCGCAATCTTTATAGTCCTGGCATCTACGACCCCGTCATTGACAATGTTCTTGTTCTTGTTCCATAAATTGGGTTTATCACTATTAAAATGCGGGCGAGGGCCATCTTTTGGTTCATTGTAGATTTTGATAAGTCCCTTTTTTATAAGGGCTCGTTCACATTTTAATCCTTGAGTGATCATCTCTTCAAAAGATTCAATACCCTTTATGTCTAAATGGAATTTCATCTCGTCATTCAAGTTGGAAATGAATATTTCCACTAGTTCTTCTTCAGGTAAATGAAGAGAACGTCTACTAGACAGTTGCCTCCACCGTTGCAGGAAATCTGAGAACAACTCCCCTCATTTTTGTTTGGTGTTGCATAGATCTGCCATGGTAACATCTCATTCTATGTTATGTGAATATGAGTGATGAACTTTTGGACTAGTTCCTCGAATGTTCTAATGCCAACTGGTAATCGGGAAAACCATTACGTGGTTGTGCCTCCCAAACTTTGAGGAAAAAGGTGCATTAGATAGGTGTCCTCATGAGCCACCTCTAAACAAGCTGAGTTAAATTCTCGGACATGATCTCTAGGGTATCCTTTGCCCCTGTACTTTTCAAACTTAGGTGTTTCAAACCCTCATGGAAAAGGTGGCATATGCATGTTCCTATCAAAAGGATAGGGAAAAATGTTGTTAAGTGAAAACTGGGTAGTCTTCACACCACTATTGAGTTGTTGAGCGAGACTCTCAACTTGTTATCTCAACATGTTTATTTATGTAGGAGGAGGAGGTGGGGGATTTCCTTGATTAAGGTCATACCAGAAGTAATCTCTACCTCTTCCACCATCATTGCGGCTATGTTGTTCTGATGTCTGTCGTATCTGTACGGTATCAAAATCAGAGGGTAGTTTAGCACCCTCTGGAGCAAGTCTCAGAAAATGAGCATTTGCGTTGTTTCTAAGGATTTCGTCAAAAAGTCTATTGAACCTAGGATTGTGTTGTGCTCTTTCTATAGCTTCGGGAGTTGGAGTGCTAGGATCTTCATCATTTGTACCTCCTCCAATGGCCTCATGGAAATCGTTGAGGTTTTCTTCCTCCTCTTCAATCTCTATTTGTCTAGTTTTCGATCTGGTGTGAGCCATTTTGTTTGAGAGTTTGAGATTTGGTGAAAGCGATAATGAGGTAGTGATGAAATGTTTTGATGAGAGATAAGTGTTTTAGAAGATGGATCTCTAACACTGAAGGTTGGATGTTAACAAAGTTCTTTGTGAATTGCTCTTGTGTTTTCAACAGTTTGGATGTGATAAGGTATAACAAGGTTTGAGATGTGTTACAAACCAAGCTACCTAGAAATGAGAGGATGCACTCATAAACTAGTTTTAACCTGCATAGAAATGCCTCTTAGGATGATTGATCCTAAATTTAGAGACACTCTAAAAAGTGATTTGTTGGTTTGATTTAAGAAATATGTAAAAAGAACTTAGGACAAGACCTTTTTGTGTTTTGAGAGGTGAATGGTTTTTTGTGATGTATGAAGGTGAAAGTGGAATTTAAAACTCAATAAAAACTTTGTGTCACGAAGGGGACTTCTTCTTACTCTTCTCTCTCTGGGGTTGGTGGTTCTTCTCGAGCTACGTTATAGGTAATGCAAATGTTTGGAAAGAAAGCAGGGTTGATTTTGCCTCCTTTTTTTTTGTGATAACTCAAGGCTTTGTACTGAGTAAAAGCTCTATTTTTCAAAGGCTCTTTATCGAACTCGTTGCATTTGCCTTGAAGATATAGATGCATATGATACAAGAAGGCTTTGTGTGAGATAAAAAATTATCTATTGAGATAAAAAAAAAATTCCTTCTTTTGATAAAAGCGTTTGAACTCAATGGTATTTTCTTCAAGTTGATATGTTGATAAAGATTCCTTTTTCTCAAGATCTGAAGGATGGTGATATAATTTGATATCTTGTTTGCACTTTGTTTTGTTGGTCAAATATTGATGGAAAATTGTGTTGGATGAATACTCGGTTGAATTTGTTTTGAATTTATTTGACAAGAAAACAGAGCAAGCACACAAGCACAATAATTTTGCCTCAAAAGGCACAAATAGGTGTGGGTTTAAATCAACCCAATCTTTGAACTTTTTGACCCCTTTTCAAATGTTTTTGCATGTTTTTCCAAAAGCTTGATGCTGGCTCAAATTGTTGCTGGTTTGACAAAAAATGAAGACACTTCAAACACACTTTATCCCTAAGGTCAAATGGCCAGTTGTGATAATTTCACCCCACATCTTGATATTTCTTTGACTTTGGTACTACATACCTTATGAATCTCGTCATGGCAGGTAAGGATGTGATATACTAAGTCTTGTGTGAGCATAATAGATAGATGATCCCTATGATGGGGGAGTCACCACTTTTATCAAGCTATAATTAGCCTTTCAAAAAGCCTTGTTTCTACTCAAGGAAATATGTATCATGAGTATCTTGGGAGCAAAACTATCTATGCTCTTGCACTAAACTTTTCACAAATATCCTCAATCAATAGAACGGGCGGGCTTCTATAATAAAAGGTGTCTAGTAATGTTCTATGTTTTTGGACATAAGTTCATTCTGCAGTGACTCACTTAAGAGCCTTGTAACTTGTGGTGGGGCCCATATGTCCTTTCGACAAGTTACATTGTAGGAATAGCTATACCCAAGGCTATAGCTTTTGCTCACACTTGATTTCTATAGTGGCTCGAAGGATTTACCACATGAGGTCATTCCCAAGAGTGATGTGTCTCTTAGTAGGCCTCTCTTAAAAAGATAAAATTTCAAGCATTACTAACACTTTTCTCTTGCACCTAGGACCACGAAAGCCAAGGGAGAGGATAGTGTGTGTTAGAAGTAGGACCACTCTACAGATTTTTGCACAAGTGTGCCAATCATATCGGGTTCACCAAATGATGCACTACAAAATAGGATAGATGTTAGGAAACACAACACAAGAAGCAATTCAAACGTTAGTGTTAGTGTCAGAAACAAAAGACTTTCCTAAGCAAGCATATCAAGAGATATTAAACATGCAATGGAAAGCATGCAAATACAAAAGAGATACACTACACTCCTCCAAATGCTAACCAAGATGTTCATAGTTTCTCCTCCCTTGTTCCTCTCCTCTCCAAGTTCCACATGAGTGTAGCTCTTAGCTTTGCACTACTATGGAAGTCTTATGGAGATTCAAGATTGAAAATGATTATGAGATTATGCAAATACATGCTTAATATGAAAGAAATGAGTTAATTTGAGCTATGTTAATTTTAACCAAAAGAAGAATAAAGTAATTATGTTCCTAAATGTTCTCTCTTAAATTTACTATAACTTAGATGCATACAAGATTTATAGATCTGGTTTATGAAGGAATGGGCTCTATTTATAGGAAAAATAGAGAAATGAATGGTTGAGATTGAGTAATCTCAACAAGGGTCAGGATTGAAAGGTTTATGATCCATGTGAAGGCTTTCAACCCAATCCCAGGATGAAAAATGTCAACATGAGATGGCTTGAAAGGATAGGGAAGAAGCATTAAATGCTTGAGAAGACATGAAGGTTAACTTTAGAGGTAAGGTTAGGCTTGAGTTGAATGAATAAAGTCATTATCCAATGAATAATGCCTTTATCCGAGGGATAAACTCTTGTACAAGAGTTAGTGGGGATAACCATGGTCAAAGCAATGAATGCTTGAGGAGACACGCGAGTTAAATGGAGGTTGAGTTAGAGGTAAAGCCTCTAACCATGTGGGCAAGTGGAATTAACCATAAATGGTTATGTAAGAGCCATTAATGGTTTGGAAGACTTTAGGGGTTAACTTGTTGGAGACATAAAGCATTAAATGCTTTTCAAAGACTTTGGAGGCTTTGAGAAGTGACTTCAAGTTGCTTAGGGATGTGACAATAATTAGGGAGGGTGATTAGGCTAATTAGGAATGGTTAGAATAATTTAGAAAATGGTTAGAAGAGTCTAGAAGGGGATTTAGGATTGCAAGTGGGTTTGGTGGGTGAAGGAAAATAAGATTTTAATTAAAATAAAATTAATTTATTTCATTTGTGATTGCAACTTGCATTTGTAGGAGAATGCAAGTGGGGGGGGTAGCTTAGGGATTTAAATAAATATTTTATTATTTATTTAAAAGAGGAAAAGGGGTTAAATTAAATAAATATGTGCTTTATTTATTTAATTGATTTTGAGTTTGACTTAATGAATTAATTTTAAATAAATTGAATAATTTATTTAATTAATAGGAGAAGGGGTTGAGGATGGATTAATTAAATATTAATTTAATTAACTGATTATTGATGGTTAAATAATCAAATAAATAATAAATATTCATTTAATTGAGTGGACAAATTTATGTGACTACATATACAATTTATGATGCTACATTTAGGCCCCACTTTAGTGAGAGTATGAGACTAAAGATACTCACAATAAATGTAAAGACGTAAATTTATCTATTAGACATGATTTACTCTTTATTCATAAATAAACTCATATGTCAATTAAAAAGTCTATTTCATACATTCAATAAGGAAATATCAATAAGTTGATAGAAGAATCATAGATATACAATTTTCATGTAAAATGAAATATACAAATTTCTCAATATATAAATCCTTATTCCCTACGTATGCTTTCATATTGCCTTAATTAATATACATATAGAAATAAGGTGAGATACATCCGTCTATCTCCATTCTAAGTCACTTCCTTTCAGTCCTTTGAACAAGATTCATACGTTTTTTTCGCCCAACCTTGAAGCTTACACTTCCCCGGAATTCTTGGTCAATCAAGAATACCCGACCCTGCACGAATTGTTTTAACCAAATAATTCGAAAGGCAAGAGGGAATCTGGTGCGTGCCTAGATGATACAAGCATTTTCATTTTTCTAATTCATTTAAAAAACAAGCATTCACTATCAATCAAGGATATGGTAGAGAGCATAAAATAAAGAATTCCATCTATTTCTATGGATAATTCAAATAATTACTCGGCCGAGTATAATTCCATGCATAGCAAATAAATAGTTGGAAAAAGAAACTATTCTCTCTAAGAATCCACATTCGGCACCCGTCGCGGAAGGTATCTTTCTATACACAAGCCTATCCATAGCTTGGTTCCCACAAACAAGAATTCAATTGAGAATACAATCTTTAAAAAAAAAATAGAATAACATCTTCCCTATAAACACTATTTCATCTAATTGAAGACAATCTTTCAAATTTTGGAAAACAATAAAATTTCATAAGCAATTTTTCGAATAGATACAATGTAAAAGAAGGTGTAACACAAGTATGATTTTTCTTTCATATAAGGCATAAGGTATGTGAACACGTTCTTTAATTGAAAATATAAACTAATCATTTTGACAAATATCACTTTTTAAGAAATTAAATTAACTAACATATATTTCTCCTATGAATTCCTTTCATCTTTTCAAAAGATTAATAACACATATTCAGTAAACAAATAACATATGGAAAATCATATAAGAAATCGTACACTATATATAAAAAACTTTTTAATTTCTCACTTCCTTATTTCAAATAATAACCAAAATAAAAGAGATTTCGACCTCTTTTCGCTTGAAGCTAGTTCGAATGATCTCTGATGTGCTTTCTCCAAATAGATCTATGTCTTCCTTGAATGCTTGCAAAACTATCACCGATCTATCTTCTCACTCTATTCTTAAACAACTCTCTTCGATGCTATCTGAATATCTTCTCTATTTTCTCTACTATTTTCTTCTTCCCTTTGTGTGTCTATCATGATTCTCCTTGTGTGTGTTCATCTTTCTATCCTACATCTCTATTTATCCTAAATTATCCTATGATCTCTCCCCATTTAGAGGCTCAGTTATGGTTGTTGATTTGAAGTCTTCTTTTGCATACATTGAGTCTTCCATTTAACTCTCTCTCTCTCAAGTCTACATGTCTAACAGAGATGGCAATTCTAGTTATATTTTCTGCAGTTTAAGTGCATGACTTGACTATGCAACATCTTCTTATCGTGGATATTCCTAATACCATGGCACACGTGCCTGTTAATTCATTTCTTTCTGTAGTTATATGCCACAGATCGTGGGCTACTTCCAAGTTATCACAGTGGGTTCGTGGAATGAGGGAGTTATCTATAGTGAGAAGCGTATGCTAATCAATGAGTCTGTAGTCAGCGTTAGAGAAGTGTCTGCTATCTCGTGGCAGATTGTTCGCTTGGTGGAGGGGTCAGCAAAGTGAAATGTAATTACAAACACTTAAGTGTTTGTCATGAGCAAGATTATCGCTCTCGCTGCCAAGTCAATAGCCATGATCTCCACGTCGATGCAACTTCTAGGTTCAACGTTAAACCGATGGTCTTTGCTTAGTCGACCACCCTATCGACTCCTATCTATCATGCGACATAGTCACTATCCTTTGTCTCACTAAAACCCACCACCTTGCTTAATATATATAAATATATAATAAGTGACTTCATAATAAGTTTGCAAGGTAAGTCTAACTTAAACATTTTTAGATATAATATATAATCATAGTGATGCTCTGCAAAAAGGGAAGGTTAGTCAATGATAACAAAACACAAACAAGAAGAAAAGTCGAACTGTTAGTGTCAAAAATCACAAACAAAATACTTTCCTACACAAGCATATCAAAAGAGATACCAAAAGTATGACAGAATATCTAACTAAGAAGGTAAATATGATGAGGCATCTCCAAATGCCTCCTAACATGCTCTTAGCTTCTTCTCCTTTGTTCCTCTCCTCTCCAAGTTCCAAAATAATGTAGCTCTCAGCAACTTTTTGCACTATGGATGCTTATGGAGGTTTGAGATTAAAGTATTTGCTCTAAATGTGAATAAAAAGCTAATACTATGCTATTGATACTAAAATGATTTATTTTATCCAAAATGACAAGATATTAGTTGATTATGCTAAAATGCTCTCTTAAAATGCCTATAGCTTAAATGCATACAAGTTTTCAGGATCCTGATTATGAAGAAATGGGCTTTATTTATAGGAAAAATGGAGCAATGGATGGTTGAGATTGAGCAATCTCAACAAGGGTCAGGATTGAATGATTTGAGATCCATGTGAGGGCTTTCAACCCAATCCCAGGATGACAAGTGTCAATGTGAGATAGTTTGAGAGGAGAGGGAATAAGCATTTAGTGCTTGACATGACCTAAAGGTTAACTTGGAAGTTAAGGTCAAGGTTAGTTGAATGAATAAACTCTTTATTCAAAGAATAAAGCTTTTATCCAATGGATAAACTCTTGTGCAAAGGCAAAAGGGATAAACATGGTCAAAGCAATAAATGTTTGAGGAGACACATGAGTGCAAGTTGAAATAACCATAAATGGTTATGTAAGAGCCATTAATGGTCATGTAAGAGCCATTAGTGGTTTTGGAAGACTTTGGAAGTCTTTGAGAAGTCACTCCATGTTGCTTAGGATTGTGACAATAATTAGGGGATGGATTAGGTTAATTAGGAAGGGCTTAGAAGAATCTAGAAGGGGGTTAGGATTGCAAGTGGGTTTGGTGGGTGAGGGAAAATAGGATTTTTATTTAAAATAAATTAATTTATTTCAATAAATGTGTGCAAGTTGCATTTGTAGGAAAATGCAAGTGGGGGGGGATTTATGATTTAAATAAATGTTTTATTTAATTTATTTAAAAGAGGAATAGGGGATTTAAATGAAATAAATATGATTTATTCATTTAACTGATTTGAATTTGGTTTAATGAATTAATTAAAATAAATTGAATAATTTATTTAATTAATAGGAGAATGTTTGGAGATGAATTAATTAAATATTAATTTAATTAACTGATGGCTAGTGGATTTTTACTCAAATAAATACAAAATATTCATTTAATTAAACTGGACAAATTTATGTGACTACACATAGTTTTATAAATGTATATTTATTAATACGTTATTGTGAATAATCATGTTTGTATATAAAAATAAAAATCGTATAAGCATAATTCCAAATTATTCAACTTATAAATAATCATTGTATATGGTGAAAATGGATAACAATAATAATAATATTGAAAGGCTAAATGAATCCAACCACAAAACCCTAACCTAACAATCAACAAAGATCCACCATAACATATGAAGATTACCTAAGACAATGTAAATCAAATGAAATCACAAAGATTATACCATCACATGTCCAATAGGGTTTGGATCTCCATTCTTCCTATCTCCATTGATCTTGCTTGATATATTTGCTCTCAGATTTTATGTGCACAAGAGCTCAACAAAGAACGGAATGTGGTTGCAAGTAGGATCGTAGTGTAGTCAATTGATCAAGTAGTTAGGTCATTAGGATGATTGATTAGGGTTTGATAATGAAGGAAGCATCTCCTTATATAGAAGACATTATATGAAATGGAGGGATAAGATTGAGAGGTGTAAAAGGAGGTCGGCTATGATTAGAGGGTAGGTAGAAGAAATAATAAAATAATGAAAGGGGTAGGTAGTGTATGAATTAAGAGATGAATGACATGTGTCATAGGTAGAAAAAGCTAATGAATTAATTAAATAAAGATTTATTTAATTAATAGAGGAAGTGGGATCAATTAAATAAATAAAATATTTATTTAATTTAGGAAAAGGATAATTTAAATAAATAAAAGTATTTATTTAAATGAGAAATAAGGCTAGAAGAGGATAAATAAATTAATTAAATAAATAAAGATTTATTTAATTAATAGAAGAATTAGGCTTAGATAATTAAATAAATAAAATATCTATTTAATTAAACTGGACAATTTTAGGTGTCTACATTTTGCCCCTCTTTGAGATAATGCAGCTTGTCGCGTTGTTTCAAAGAAGATAAGATGAACTGATACAGAGTTGCCCTAGAATGGGAATGATATGCCCCCTCGAGAGATTGGATGAAAATGTCTGGAAAGATCACAGACAATCTCTCGATAAGAAAGAAAGGCTAGAATAGACTGACCGGATAAAATGACAGAGTCACGGGATAAAGAAGACTGACTCGGGAAATGAAGGCTAGGGGTAGTCTATAAGATAGACCACGGGGGAAAATACATCCTCATTGTCATCTACACATCCACGAGAGCATATTGCAAAGCGAGAATAGAGCAGTAGCAGTCAGCAGCGATGGCTTTCACTCATAGATTCGACCGCGTTCGCCGATTTCAGAGGCCAGCAGAGGCAGGAGAGCCGGTAAGTACCACCAAACCTCCTCGTACTTTGACACATTTAATTTTGTCATTAATGCACGGTAGATAGGGTCATAAATGCGCTTAGACTAGGGTCCAAAAAGTGTCAAAAATGTCGAGGCGCATCTGCGTTGGTGCCAGGCACGTCTACACTCGTGAGGCGCGTCTGTGTTTGTGTCAGGCGTATCTACGTTGGAACCCGCGTCTGTGTCAATTGCGGCCGCGTCTATGATGTTCAGGCGCGTCTGTGCCAAGAAGGCACGTCTGTGTCGCCCAGGTGCGTCTATGCAGAGCATAGGCACGTCTGTGTCAAAAAGGCACGTCTGCATTTTTCAGGCGCGTCTGTGCAGTCTGAAAGCGCATTTATGTCAGGTAAGCGTGTTTGCGTTTGAAAAAGTGTGAATTTGCATCTTCTAGGTCAAATCGGCAGTTCTGTGATGAACATACGTTGTCGATTGGATAAGCTGCTGAGAGGATACACTCAAGCAGGTCCTCTAGGGAAGACTAGGATAAATCAAGGCACTTTGTGATGAACAGTGAGTACCAAGATAAAATACTTTGTGATGAACAGGGAGTACTAAAATATGAGCAGCACTTTGTGATGAACAGGGAGTGCAAATGTGAGTAACACTTTGTGATGAACAATGAGTGTCACACACGTAGTACTTTGTGATGAACAGGGAGTACCACTAGGATAGAAGCAACACTTTGTGATGAACAGTGAGTGTCACTAAGGTAGATAGCCAGATGCATTTGGATAAAAAGTAGCATTTTGTGATGGACAGTGAATGCCACGATGACTGACATGACTGATTTGCTTGACTGCAGGAGTATTTGCCTATGCTGGAGTCATGGGAGAGATTCCCCTCAACTCAGAGATTGCGACCTGATTTGACAGTCGAGGAGCGAGCTGCTATTGAGGACATGGGACTGAGACATGTTCTGTATGTGCCCGAGTTTCGGGCGAACATGGGACTGTTGACTGCATTAGCTGAGAGATGGCACTCTGAGACGTGCACGTTCCATTTACCAATGGGTGAGATGACAGTCACCCTGGAGGATGTATACAGGATATTGAGGATACTGGTCGATGGGGAGCTCATCCCATACGATCGAGATGGCAACAGAGAGGCCCTGAGACGGGTGTTCCAGGACCCAGGACAGGAGATGAGGGCAGGACACGTGGCATGGGATACCATGACAACCACAGGGTTAGCATTGCCGGCAGTGGTAGGAGGAGCTATCAATGGGTTCCTGTGTCCGGATAGGGTGACACGGGGGTTGGCTATGGGCTGGGGAGGAGCAGTGGAGACACTGGTGACGCAGCACACCAGATATGCCTGTGGACCATGTGTGCTGGCCCATTTGTATTATGAGCTTCATCAGTTTGTTTATCATGGATCAGTAGGATTGGGCTGTGGAGTTACATTGCTACAGGTATGGGCCTATGAGCATCTGTCAGTTACCTGACCGATACACTTCAGGGGCAGGGGTCATGGATGCAGCTTTGTTCATTTGTATGATATGATCACATCGCAGCCACGGATTGGCAGGCTAGAGTATTGGCGGCGAGTGATAGACGATATTGATGAGGTCATATGGAGACCATATCTGGGCTGCGAGCAGTGGGAGGATGATGCAGTTGAGTTGTCGTACACCTTTTGGAGCAGGTACCTAATTGGGCAGACGCCCTATGTACTAGAGAGACAGCTTGTAGACAGGATTGGCCAACAGTTTGGCCGGATTTAGAGGATTCCCTAGGGCTCAAGCATGTATGCTCGTACAGTTAGAGATCAGGCACAGTTTGGGCCCTTGCTGTCGTATGATCAGGCAATGACTCAGCTAGTGGAGATGATACCCCTACCCTAGGACATGTGGCCAGAGATCGAGGATGTCGGCATGGATGCCGAGTACACAGCTTACTGGGTCGAGCATCCCTTCCTATGCTTGACAGATCTGGGAGAGGCATTGGAGGGAGATGGGGGTGGAGACGACGATGATGGTGGAGGTGATGGGGGTCGAGGCCGACGGAGGAGGAGGGGAGTAGTTGGAGAGAGGCGAGTTGCACCTCGGAGGGAGGGTGGTGAGGAGAGGTAGGCTCGGGTGGTGAGGGGTCATGGTGGATTGCCGCTACAGGTGCCAGCAGCACAGGGTCCCAGGCAGGTACAGATACAGGGACAGGGACAGAGACAAGTACTTGTACAGGCACTAGTACAGGTATAGGCACAGGCACAGGGGCAGGCACCTGTACAGGGGGAGCCACAGGCAGAGGCAGAGGGGGTTGACCCAGTGGAGGAGGAGCTGATAGATCTAAGGGAGATCTACCAAGGTCAGGCAGATGAGATCCAGGAGCTGGAGAGGGAGAGGGATCGGCTCAGGAGGAGGCTCAGAGATACTGAGCGGGAGCGGGATCAGGCTATCTAGCGCTATACAGAGGCTGAGACTGCACTGAGGGCAGGGAGACAGGCAGCAGAGGATACATGGGCAGGATATGCTTATGTCCTGCGGGCAGGGGAGGAGATCGCCTACTAGAGAGACCTCTACTATGGTGTAGTGCCAGCAGATCAGCGGGTGAGGAGCTTCCATAGACCATCATGCACAGCGACAGCTACGGGAGGGAGCCGGAGGAGACAGGCATCGAGTGGTGGGGTTATGGGTCCTCCACCACAACCAGATAGAGGGGACAGGCAGGATGATCCTGGGGTGGGTCTTTCAGGGGCTCAGATTCCACCGAGGCCAGGTGGCTCCGAGGGAGGGAGTTCATCATAGCCATAGAGGGCTCCCTTTGTATCAGTACTGTACCATTTTTGTATTTGTAGACACCTGTGGGTGCTTTTTGTAGCCATATGATTTTGACATCATTGTATCATGACACTTTTATATATATATGAGATGATTCATTTTTGCGGCAGCTATATGCATGCGTACCTATGTAATGAGATGTTCTTATGTGATGCTTATGATATGGATGCAATGCAATATATTTTTGTTCTTTTATGTTTTAAAATGTTATGCCAATGCAATTGTAAATGTATGTAATGCAAATGAATATGATAATGCAAATGTAAATGTGCTAACATGTGTTGTGTGCAGGATGTGATGTAGTTGTGATATCGATATGTATGTATGAAATGCTTATATGTGGTAATGCAGGTGTAACTACATGAAATGCAAATGTTTTTGGCGTGTCATTATACTCAGTCATGTGATAGCAAGCTACGCAGACTTGAGAAGGATGATGGAAGTCAATCAAGAAAGGGGGATGAAAGATAGAAGATATGAAAGTGAAAGAGCTTCTTGTGCGTTATCATCATTGAGCTTTATTATGGCAAGTAGGTTATGACAATCGAGGCATATGTTCGACCCAGAAAGTCATTGTACCTGTTTGCATGGAGATAAGACAGTCACAAACAAGGAATGCCCCAGTTCACACTAGACTCATCGTGTCCTCATATCCTTGGACAAGTCATAGCATTACTAAGAGACAATCCACAGACAGCAAATACCAATAGGTGACAATACCCCATCCTCGCCTTTCTAGTCAAAGACATCCTGGAGATAGAATCTCTAGTCAGAGACATCCCGGAAAAGCTAAAAGACATGTCACCAAAAGATAAAAGATAAAATCAAAAGAAAACCAAGACTCGACACCAACATCCACTGTAGTCCTTAAGTTTAGTGTCTCTTGTCACTTGTATAAGTCTTATTTGATTGTGGTCACAATGTTTACTTTCACAAAAAGGATAGATAGCACTGAACCATATATTGTCTGAGTCTGTTGAAAGATATGATTTGTTGAAGCCCATTGTTGTTGTTGTGTCTCATCTGAAACTAACTGAATCCATGAAACTGAAACTTTATTGCGAAGAACATGAAACTTTATTGCGGATATGTGATGCCAATGTTGCTTTATTGCGGATTGTGTGCAGATAGACTGAAGGAAGCTGGAAGAAACTGTACTCCTCAAAACATGTGATGTTCTCAGTTCCACACCCATCACTAGACGTAGGATTTGCCTTAGCCACAGATAGGATCTGATTTATTATGGATGGAAAGGGATGAAAAGGGAGGTTTATTATGAATGGCTAACCAATCTTGGGTAGATCAATAACAAGCCATGATGGGAATGGGTAAGTTTATTATGGATGAATTGGTCGTGAGTGTGTGCAAAGTGAAGTGATGAAAGAGAATCTTGAAGGAGGGAGGAGCAATGTCTCTACACATGGCGCTGGTGACCCATTTTTCACCATGGTACTTGCCCAGGGCACCACCGAAGTGGTTTTCACCGTTGGACGAAATTATTTCTCTTTACTTTTTTCGATTTTTCAATGTTTTTTTTTTTTTTTGTATTTTTGAATTTATTTTTTTTTTTTGTATTTTTGAATTAATATTCCGAAGAGCTATGTGTAGAACCTATGAAGGTGCATGTTGTTGATAGGATCATCCAAAGGTTCACCTTCTCTAGTTGAGAGTTGATATGCACCAGATCCATATGCTGTTGTATTGATGTAAGGACCAAGCCAGTTTGGTTCGAACTTGCCCTTCTTCTCTCTGTCTTGTTGATTTTTAGGATTTTCTCTAAGAACTAAGTCCCCTACCTCAAATGTGCGAGGCTTGACCTTGTGATTGTAGCTGCGACTCATTCGTTGTTGATAAGCCTTGAGATGACTAAAAGCAGTTTGTCTTCGTTCATCCAGTAGTTCCAGCTCTTGTAAGCGAGAGACCCTATAGTCTTCGTCACTGATGATGTTTTGCAAAGAGACTCATAAAGAGGGTAGCTTGACCTCAATAGGCAAGATAGCTTCAGCGCCATAGACAAGTGAATAGGGTGTAGCTCCTGTAGGCGTGCAGACACTTGTGCGGTAGGCCCAAAGTGCAGGATTAAGTTGAATATGCCAATTACGACCAGCATCGCCGACTGTCTTCTTAAGGATTTTAAGGATTGTTTTATTAGACGCCTCAGCTTGGCCATTACCTTGGGGGTAATATGGTGTGGAGAAATGATGGTAAATATGGAAGCAGTCACAGAGTTCATGAACATCCTGATTTTTGAAGGGACGCCCGTTATCAGTGATAATGGAAACAGGAATACCCTATCGGCAAATGATATAGTTGAGGATGAATGTAGCAATCTGTTTTCCAGTAACTTGTGTGAGAGGCACGACTTCACTCCATTTTATAAAATACTCTGTGGCAGTGATAATGAATTTATGACCATTGGAAGAAGGAGGGTAAATCTTGCCTATGAGATCGAGTCCCCACTGACAAAAGGGCCAAGGAGACGCCAGTGGTTGAAGTTCTTGTGTTGGCGCATGTATGAGATCTCCATGAATTTGACATTGCTTACATTTCTTGACAAACTGATATGAGTCTTTCTCCATATTGGGCCAGTAATATCCAATCCTGATGAGTTTCTTGGCCAATGTAGGACCACTAGCATGTGGACCACATATCCCTTCATGCACTTCCCGTAACGCAATCTGAGCTTCGTCGCTTTCTAAACATCTAAGAAGAGTGCCATCTAGACCTCGTCAGTATAGGATATCAACTAAAATGACATATCGAGAGGATTGGCGAATGAAAGTGCGACATTGGTTATTTGATAGATCAGGAGGTAAAGTATTGTCACGTAGGTATGTGAAAATGGAACCATATAACTAGGATTCAGGACCGACAACACATATCATCTCAGTAGGCATGATCTCATATGAAGGGACCAAAAGGTTATCCACCAAGAACTCATAGCGGGTCTCGTTTGGAGGTAGATTGATCAGTGAAGCAATTGTAGCCATGGCATCTGCGACACGATTCTATTCTCTTGGTATCTGCTCAAAGTCTATCTTTGTGAAGTGTTGTTTCAGATCATCCACTAGTTGTTTATAAGGCATTAAATTTTCATCTTTTGTTTGGTAATCATTAGTTGCTTGACGGATGACAAGTTGGGAATCCCCAAAAACACGAAGTTCCTGGATCTTCCATTAAACTGCAATTCGTAATCCTGTTGTTAATGCCTCATACTCCACTATATTGTTAGTGCAAGGAAATGATAAGCGGTATGATTTTGGTATAGAATCCCCTTGAGGAGTTATAAAGGGGATGCCAGCTCCTGCCCCATACTATGTGTATGAGCCATCGAAGTACAGTTGCCATGGCTTTGCATGTGACATTGTTAAAATGGATTCATCTAGAAATTCTGAACTTAGAGGAACATCATCTATCATGGGAGCATCTGCTAATTGATCTGCGATGGCTTGTCCTTTTATTGCTTTTCTGTCCACATACTCGATGTCGAATTCACTCAGGATCATTACCCATTTGGCTAGTCGCCTAGTAAGTGTTGCTTTATTGAGAAGGTATTTCAATGGGTCTATCCTTGCAACTAACTTAGTCTTATGAGTGAGCATGTAATGTTGTAATTTCTGCGAAGCAAAGACCACGGCGAGACATGCACGCTCAATTGGTGTGTAGTTTAGCTCATATCCTACCAATGTGCAACTGATATAATATACTGCTTTTTCCTTGCCTTCAGCACTTTGTTGTGCTAAGAGTGACCCCAGTGTTGTTGGAGTAGCTGATATGTATAGTAGCAGTGGTTGATCTGGAACTAGTGGCATCAGAACTGGCAGATTTAGAAGATAATCTTTGAGCGTCTGGAAAGCCTATTGACAGTTATCATCCCATTTGATTTTGATGTTTTTATGTAGCAGGTGCTGAAAAGGATTACACTTATCTGCTAGTTGGGCTATGAATCTTCGGATAGACTGGAGTCTGCCTTGTAAGGACCGAAGTTGACTGATATTTCTTGGAGGTTACATTTCCAAGATGGCCTTGACTTTTGCTAGATCAGCTTCAATTCCTCTTTTGGATACAATGAATCCTAGGAGCTTCCCGGAGGTTACTCCAAAGACACATTTCTTGGGGTTTAATCTTACTTTGTATTTTTCCAACCGATCAAAGACGACTAAAAGTATGTCCAAATGTGTATTTCTGTCTATTGATTTGCCCAAGAGGTCATCAACATAATCTTCCATAGTTACATGCATGAGATCATGAAAGATAGTAGTCATGGCTCTTTGATATGTAGCACCTGCATTCTTTAGCCCGAAAGGCATGACATTCCAGCAGAAAGTTCCCCATGGACAAGTAAATGATGTTTTGTGTTGATCCTCGGGTGCGATCCTTATTTGATTATAACCAAAGAATCCATCCATCAATGATAACATTTCATGACCCATTGTAAGATCAACAATCAAGTCAATATTTGGTAATGGGAAGTCATCCTTTGGACAAGCTTTGTTGATGTCTCTAAAATATGTACAAATTCTGATGTTGCGATCCGGTTTGCTAACAGGTACCAAGTTAGAGATCCATTCAGGATAATCAATTGGGTGTATGAATCCGACATCGAGTAATTTCTCAAGTTCTGCTTTGACTAATAATGCCACTTGTGGATGCATTTTTCTTAATTTCTGTTTTACTGGTTTTGCCCCCGGTTTGACTGTCAAATGATGCATTACCAAATCCGGATCTAATCTAGGCATATCAGCGTATGACCAGGCGAAGTTGATTTGTCGCTCTTTGAAGAAACTTATGAATTTTGACCTTTCGGACTCTGTCAGTGGTTGAGCTAGGAATATGTTGTGTGGAACCTCTTCTGTACCAATGTTTGTTTTGATAGACTCCTCTACCAACATGGATGACTTTTCCTCATATGATGCTGGGAGAATGTCGAGCCTTCCATCTTTGGGTGCCTCAGAGAGGTTTTCGCCCTCAGATACATCCTTTCTTTTTACTTTTTTGGGGTTAGATAGCACCACAATGTGGTTTTCGCCATAAGACCTTTGACTTGTTCTTATTTTCACTTTTTTGTGACTGGAAGGTCCGACACCCTCACTAAAATATGCCACGCTATTGAGTTTTATAGTGTATCCCGCTTTATGATCTCCAAGGGGGAGATCATCTCGTATGCCTAGATAGTCAATAAAAGCTTCATCATTTTGGAATGTATCAAACTGTGCAGGCCCTTCATGATCCCAGTCAATGAGCTAGTGGTGAACAAGGGGAAGGTCGTTAATGTCTTCGAAGTTAGCAGGGCTAAGAGTGAAGATGTGGTTATATTCAGGTATGTCAAGGTAATTATCGAGGTCATCAATGGCACTCTCCTCATCAGTCTCGATCACGAGCGAATCCAAATTATCATCACTAGTAGCGCATTCTGGGATAGGTGTTCTCATCCTATGTGATTTCAACCTAGAACCTTGAGACAAGGACTGTGTGGAATCCTCATGGGTTGTTTCTTGACCAACTCTGAACTTGTTATAAAATTCCTCTTCTTCCGTGGGTTCATCTGGCTCTCTGAATGTCTCAGTGAGCTTGTAGTCACTGGAAGACTTGTCGGAACCCCATTCCCATTCGTTGGAATCTGTGGAATAGCGATTCTCTTGTTGAATTTTGGCAGCTTTGATTTGTAAGGCTTCTTCTGTCCTTTGGGTGTGGACCTTGGAAGTTAAGAAACCAAGTCCTTTCGAGCGTACCTTCTTGAAAGTCAACTCAGGTTGTAAAGGTTCAATGATGCCTTCCTTTCGTAATCCCAGAGGGCTTTTTCCATCATAGCCGAATTTTTGTAGAATTTTGAAGCCTTTACCGTATTTCTCACATGGTAGATTGATGTGGTCTTGTGTTTCCTCTTCATTGTCCCTGAAAAACATTTGGTATAAATCTTCCTCTTCTAGTTCACCCCATCTTTGAAAGGTAGTAGGGTCCCATTTGAGCATCATAATGGAGATTTGCTTATTAGGATGTGGTCTTCCATATTCTTTTGGGGAACTCATGACTTGTCGTAAGTACATGGTCTGATTGAAAGTATATTCCCCCATGCCTTTGTCCTTAAGCTTTCCTTTAAGCTCACCTTGTTTTGATGTTGAAGGTTTTAATGACTCAGGATCAATGTATGCCGATGAAGGAACAACCTCACGATTACTGGGAATGATGGTCTCAGTCTTTGATTTCAGGTTATTGCAGTATATGAATGGATTAGGATCACCGTTAACTATTACTTCCACTCCATTATGAGGAAACTTAATGCATTAGTGATATGTGGATGGGACTACCCTCATTTCATGAATCCAAGGACGTCCTAGCAATATGTTATAAGTGAGATTTAAATCCAGGACTTAACAAACCACATCCTTTGTAACTGGCCCAACTCTGAGAGGTAAGATGACTGTACCCTTGGATGAACGCTCTCCGTCATCATATGCTTTAATGGTGATCTTGTTTGTAGAATTCACAGCTTTATCAAAATATCCCAATTGTGTGATAGTGCTTAATGTGCAAATGTTTAGACCTGCTCCTCCATCTATCAGGACTCTTTTTATTCGATGTTTGTGTATGAAGGCTTCAATGTGTAATGGTGCATTATGTGGCTGACTTACGGAGGTGTCATCTGCTTCTGTGAATGTAAGGGAGTGTGGAATGGAAAGGTATCCCACCATGGCTTGAAACTGGTCCACGTTTAGATCAGTAGGAACGGCAGTATCTCTCAAGATTTTGTCAAGAATGGCTTTATGTGCGGGAGATATGCATAATAGCTCAAGAATGGAGATGAGCGCGGGTGTCTTCCCTAGCTGTTCTACAAGATCATACTCAGGTTTGGTTGATGAGGCAGTGGTGTTTTTAGTTGGAGCACCTTGCAAAGTGAATTTACCTCGACGGGTTGTAACATGACATTCAGAGGTAGGTTCAGAAGAAGATTCAACACCTTTTAGGACAATCCTGGGTCTCTGAGTAGAATTCTTAGATGCTTTGTCCTTGATGATAATGGTAGAGACATAATTGTCCATCGAGATGTGATTGATGGTTGAATCATAGTTGTAAGATGCTCTGGTATAGTTGGTTTGATCATCTGTGTCTTTAGCTTTTCCCTTGTCATGTTTTGGGAATGGTTCCTTAAACATCTCATGTTCTTGATTAGACGAATGTCCCTCAATCTCAATGTCACCTCTATCAATGAGATCTTGTATGATGTTCTTCAGTCGATGACAATTTCCTGTCTTATGACCTTTGCTCTTATGAAATTCACAATACTCATCATCGTTCCACCAATTTGGTTTGACCTTTGGTTCATATGGAGGAAAATCTGGAACTGTGATTACTTTGTTTACCACTAGCTTCTTGAAGACTGACTCAAGTGGTTCTCCCAATGGAGTGTACTTCCTTCGTGATCTGGAAGTTGTTTGAGTATTCACTTGATTGTTTGTAGAACTTGATCCAGAAAAAATGAATTTGGGTCGCACTGTGTTGGCATCAACAACACCATCATTGACTGTGTTCTTGTTTTTATTCCAAAATCTTGGCTTGTCTTTTCCTTTAAAGTCATCTTTGTTTTCCTTGAATATCTTGATGACTCCTTGTTCAATTAGGACCTTTTCTGTCGCTAAGCCTTTTTCAATAACGTCCTTGAAGGTGGACAAACAAGCTTTCCTTAGATCATAGCCAATGTCTTTGTTAACATTCTGGGTGAACATCTCTACCATTTGTTTTTGTGGAATTTCACAAGAGCATCTGCTGGCTAGATTTCTCCATCTTTGTAAGAATGATGCAAAAGATTCTCCCTCTTTTTGCTTAGTGTTGCACAAAGTAGTGACTGATATGTCTGTCTCTATGTTGTAGGAGAAATGTTGGATAAATGCCTCTCCTAGATCACCCCATGACTTAATTCCAGGTGGAAGTTGGGAGAACCATTCCATAGCTTGATCACCTAAGCTTTGTGGGAATAATCTCATCAAATATGTCTCTTCTGCTGCTACCTCAATGCAAGCTGTGAAAATTTGTCTTATGTGTGCCTTAGGATCCCCTTTTCCTCTATACTTATCAAATTTAGGCGTCACAAAGTGTGTAGGAAAAGGAGGCATTGGCATGCTCTTGTCAAATGGATAAGGACATATGTCTCTCATTGTGTATGTTGGGTTCGGTGTATTTATATCCTCCATTTTCTTTTGTAAGTCCCTGATTTGTTGCTCCAAATTGCTCTTAGGTAGAGATCGACTTCTTGGACCATACCCTATGCTTGAGGCACCAATTGGAGGAGGAGCATGTTGCATATATGGATGATATTGATCATACACATGTTCATATGGAGGAGGTCTGTAATGATGCTGCGTATATGGACCACTTGGTATAGATTCATGTTGAGGAACACCATATCTATTTTGTGCATGTATACCATACTCTACAGGCATGTCATGTTCTATTGTATTGCCCCCAAATTTGACACGGGGTTTCCTTGTGTCCAAATTTTGAGCATGCCTTTGCATATCCCATTGCTTTGGTGGTTGATCCTTAGCATTGATATGTGATTGAGCATATTTTTCTCCATAAGATTTCCATAATGGTCTGCGAAGGTGAGTATCATATGTTTGACCATGTGTATGTGGGACCTCTGGTTTTTGAAGCAAAGTTGATGGTGATTCAGGTACCATATGTGGTCCTCTATTTCCTCCACTATTAGGTCTCCTTTGATCCATGTTGGAGTGAGGTTGTTGCAAAGGTTGATTTTCCATTATTTGAGACATGTCAAAATCATGAGGTATCTTGGCTCCACTTTGTGCCATCATTTGTAAAAAGTATTGTCTATCCCTCCTCATTATTTCCTCAACCAATTGATTGAAATGGGGGTTCATAATGGATTCTTCCACATCTGCTGAATGTACTGAAAAGTTGTCCATATTGTCATTATGTGTAGCATTGTTGTTTGTAGTGTCCATGTTCTCAACATTTGGAATGTTTCTATAGGCATCCATGTCAGGTAATGTAGTATGATCGAAATTGAAAAAGATCTCATTGTCGTACTCATAAGAACTCATGTTTGCGGACTCTTGAGTCTCTTTAGTTTCTCTCCTAGATTTTTGAAGACGGGTTTCAACCATGAACTAGGTATTGACCAAGATGTGTGAGACTAGATGAAAAATGGAAAAAGTATGGAAGACCAAGAGTTGGATGAAAATATAAATGAATCTAAAGTGTACTTGCAATGTCCAAAGTGTAAGACCAAGTATGTATGTAGTAGAGTAGGTGTGACCTCCAAAGAGAGGATAGTTTCTCTCGATGAGGTAAGTTGACCTTGACTCTAAGTAAGACCAAATGAGACCCAAAGGTAAGAAATCTTGATGAGGGACCACTTAGCAAAGTGTTGTTGTATGTAGTGTGTTGACAAAGTATGATGAGGACAAGCAAGTGACCTTTTGACTCAAGTTTAGACAAATGTGAATGTAAAGTGAGATGTGAAGCAATGATGGACTATGTGAGACCCAAGTATAGGTTGAATGCTAGATGAAAACCCTGGAGAAATGACCTAGGAAGCTCAAGAATTCCAAAACTGACTGTGTTTGTTTGCTGGACTGTAACAGTTTTTCAATTCTGGACACAGACGTGCCTGTATACTTCATAGACGCAGTTTCCTGACGCAGACGCGACTCTGTTTAACACAGACGCATTTCTGAGATTTTTTCAAAGTGTAATGTTGACTATTGGAACACAGACACAATTCTGCCCTTCACAGATGCGGTTATACAACACAGACGCTATTATATCTGACACAAACGCGGTTTTCTGACGTAGACGCTATTATGTCCGACACAGACGCGTTTCTGTAAAATTTGTGCAATTTTTTTTCCAATCTGTGAAGTCGTTTTGTTGTGACCAAATCTGACTGTTTGACTGATTTTCGTGACAAGAGGACACAGTGTTGATGAAGACCCAATGTTTGCAAGTGTCTAGACTCAAAAATGACTCCAATGTTGTTTGATGTAAAAAAATGTTTTGCATACACTTGAAGACACAAAAGACACAATGTTTTGTTGTTTGGTCTTGAATGTTTTGAATGTTTAACATAAGTCAAGCACAATTCTTATGGCTGGCCAAGAAAATAGTTGTTGATCCCACATGGGGTTTTACCCCCGAGGCTACGCTATTCAGAGCGGATACTTAGATGCTTGACCTCACTGGCTCCACCCTCGGCACTCACTTCTCGGGTCAGCCAAGCATTAGTCCCCATGAAAACTCCCTGTGGCGAACTTTGTATCTCTACTAAGAACCGTATGTGTGTGGGCCGCTACCAGAGGTCCGACCTCCTGCCCCAACAACTAGAAGGATTTGGACCTCTAAAACAAAATGGTGCTAGTAAGGGCATCCGCTCGTGTGGCCATACATGCGGCACTTTCAGCTCTATAAATACAGAAGGCTCCCAACCGGTAGGGGTTACGCCCTACAACTGATCAAATAAATTTGATCAAACGGGTTTATGGGGAGACATAGTGTCGGTATGAACTAATCAGCACACGTTATCCATAGTTTTCACCATGAATACAGTTGTTTATAGTGGTTCAGAAGAGGTGGGTTTTCCTCACTACCACTTGGGTCGTTCTCTTCTCACTAGTAGTCCTAATGACCACATGGGAAGATAGGCCCTCTAAAGATTAAACAAAAAGAGCCTATTGCTCAAGACACAAAAGACAATGATTCAATTTTAGTGCACTAATTGAAGTGTTTGCTAGTCTATGAAAACAAGGCACACAATAAAAATCCAAAAACCCTTGCCAAGGACCTGCAACAAAGATTTATTAGTAGTTTGGATTGTTTGAAATAATCACCCCTTCCTGCAAGCACACAAGTTAGGTAAATTTTAGATCCAAAAGACTTTGTGAAAATAGGGGCCTTCAACCAAACGATTTAGCCTTCAAGACAAGCTGCACCAATTTTGTTAGCTAGATCTGAAAATGTTAGCTCAAAATAAACCAGATCTGAAACCCTAAATGCAAAATCTGAAAAACTAAATCAATGAAAACCCAAAATTTGAAATGGGCGAGCATAGACGCGGTTACCCTCAACACAGACGTGACTGGGTAACATAGACGCGGTTCTGTGAAGCACAGACATAGTTACAGAACACAGACGCGTCTTCTGGACACAGACGCGGTCAAAACCAGCGCAGACGCAACTTTACAACACAGACGCGTTTTCCTGAAACCTGCAAAATAAACTAACGCCAGAACACAGACGCGGATCCAGATGTCGCAGATGCGCCAAAAAATAAAAAACGCGATCCGAAAGTACGCAGACGCGGAAATAACAAAATGCTGCCGAAAACGTCGAATCTGCAACTTCACATTACAAAATCTGCAACAAGGATGTTAAATGCAAAAGGGACAAGAGTCCCACCGGGCGTGCCAAAATGTATATGATAAAAATGGATAACAATAATAACAATATTGAAAGGCTAAATGAATCCAACCACAAAACCCTAGCCTAACAATCAACAAAGATCCACCATAACATATGAAGATTACCTAAGACAATGTAAATCAAATGAAATCACAAAGATTATACCATCACATGTCCAATAGGCTTTGGATCTCCATTCTTCCTATCTCCATTGATCTTGCTTGATATATTTGCTCTCAGATTTTATGTGCACAAGAGCTCAACAAAGAACAGAATGTGGTTGCAAGTAGGATCGTAGTGTAGTCAATTGATCAAGTAGTTAGGTCATTAGGATGATTGATTAGGGTTTGATAATGAAGGAAGCATCTCCTTATATAGAAGACACTATATGAAATGGAGGGATAAGATTGAGAGGTGTAAAAGGAGGTCGGCTATGATCAGAGGGTAGGTAGAAGAAATAATAAAATAATGAAAGGGGTAGGTAGTGTATGAATTAAGAGATGAATGACATGTGTCATAGGTAGAAAAGGCTAATGAATTAATTAAATAAAGATTTATTTAATTAATAGAGGAAGTGGGATCAATTAAATAAATAAAATATTTATTTAATTTAGGAAAAGGATAATTTAAATAAATAAAAGTATTTATTTAAATGAGAAATAAGGCTAGAAGAGGATAAATGAATTAATTAAATAAATAAA
Organism: Cryptomeria japonica; assembly: GCF_030272615.1. Classification (NCBI taxonomy): domain Eukaryota; kingdom Viridiplantae; phylum Streptophyta; class Pinopsida; order Cupressales; family Cupressaceae; genus Cryptomeria; species Cryptomeria japonica. The sequence goes on along the minus strand of NC_081407.1, from coordinate 889,842,219 downwards.
GATTTATTTAATTAATAGAAGAATTAGGCTTAGATAATTAAATAAATAAAATATCTATTTAATTAAATTGGACAATTTTAGGTGTCTACAATCATATTAAGAGTAATAAATATAATTACACATGAACCATAATTACCTACGTATATATGTATATGATTGAGTCCTAATATACATATAAAATACGTATAATTATAGTATGATTTTGAAAACCAAACATTAAATATAGTTTCAATAATTTACATACTTCTACACAAAGGACGTTAAATCATAGAGTCACTATTTAATTCAAATTATTAATAATTTTTCACCCTTCATAGACAAAAAAAACATAACATTGCCTTTACTCACAAAATTCCATTCATGACTCAAAATCATTCATCAATACAGACATAAATGTATATGCATAACTTCACTAATGTGGTGTGTGAGATTCCCTTAGTCTACCGAAATCATTAGTTAAAAACAACTCTACCTGAGTCATGTTCTCGCCTTCGACTTCGTTCACCTATTCCTGCATCACTTGCACTCGAGAATTCATCAGCATTGACAATCCCCATAATAGATATCGAATTACATATAAATTGCATGAATAAAATGCATACATCATTTTCTCACAACTAAATTATCATAAAAATAAATTCTCATTTATGTTTCAATTTCAATGCATAGATAAAAACTTACATTAAATACACATTATCAAGAATGCGATTCGTGACAATAAAGTACAAAGTCATATTGAAAAACTTTCACCAAGATATCAAGGAGACAAGACACATTAAGCCACCAGGAACTTTAGTATCTTACTACTCTAATATCAAGATAAAAGGGAAAACACATGAAAAGGAAAAAGAGGGTGTGACTACACTGTTGGCATTTTGATGATGTTTGTACTTAGTTGTGATTGTCATTGATGGACACACACTTATTTGATGTATGAGTTATTCTCAATCGGTAGTATGTGATGTATTGTTCAAATTGGTATTATATGCCAATGTATGCATAGTCCTTGTTTGTAGAAGACTATCGGTGTTTGCAGAATGATCTTACCGGTCAAAGCATGACTGAGGACCTCAAGCGGTACAAGGACCCCAAGCGACAACCAATCTTTTTAGGATCAGAACACTATGTTCCAGTTTACTAGCCTTTGTTTGTAAACTAGTAATTGGTATACTTTGTTTTCTTAACCGACAAACCTGTAAAGTGTGATGAGTTATCATCCACCGACACCGATGCGGTGATTCTGTGTTGTGTTACAACTATGTCTAGATGCATTGTACCTAGGAGATTGTAATCTAATCTCATTGGACCGACATGAAATTAGATTCCTATATGAGGACATCATGTCTAGGGTTTTGAGTTTGTTGTGTAAGAAAATTAGGTCTTTGCAAAAAGTATCTTGCGACAAAGATTGAACGTGCGAAGGACAGAAGACTGAAGTAATGCTGCAATGCATTAACAAATAGCAATCAAGGATCTAACTAAGCATTTTGTGCTACTTTGTAGATCACTTGCTTGTTGATTACTAATCTCTTCGACAAGTCAGAAACCCTTAACTGGGTAGGCTCAGTTAAGCCTGTTCTAAATCCTCTAACAAGGTGGTTCACAGTTGTGGATCTGAAATCCTTCAACAGGGTAGTCTTTAACAGGACTTATCTCCTAATAGAGATTAGGATTCCTAACAGGATTTGTTCTAGTGAAAAACATTGTAAGGCCTTAACTGGTATGACCTTAACCGGTCTGGTTGCTATTCTGCAGATAGTAGAGTTGTGAGTTTTACTCACCATGGTTTTTCCCATTTAGGTTTCCACGTCAAAATATCTTGTGTTATGGTGACTGTGTTATTGTGGGTGAATGCTTTATTTTCTATTTGTCTTGTTTGCATATTAACTGGTTTATTGTTTAAAGGGCTATACCGGTCTGCAGTAAAATTGCTTAAGTGTTTGATAAGGTTTTTGGTTTTACTAATTCACCCCCCTCCCCTCTCTTAGTATTCAACAATTGGTATCAAAGCCAACCTTTCTTTAAGTCTAACCGCTTGAAATGAGATATGGGGGAATACAGCATGAGGGAACTCACTCACCATCTGGCTGAATCTGAGAGAGCCTATGATGAACTTAAGGTCAAGTATAAAGCCTCTTTAGCCAAAAGAAGAGAACTTGCTTAGCAAATGCTGGAAATTACTGAAAAAAGCTCTTCTGATGAAGCAGACATGGATGCTCTAGTCGAAGAAGTAGAAAAACTGAATAAGTCTAGAAGCACTGACCATTAGGATGAGTCAGGAACTGGAAAACCGAAGAAAAGTTGATGATCTAGTGAAGGACAAAGAGCACAAGATCTTTAAGTTGAATCAAGAAATTGGTACCATTATCGCTTATCTGCAAGAGAGTAAGGAAGAGAAAGAAAAAATGCAAGCAGAACTCAATGCAGTCATTTCTCATAACGAAACCCTAATGAAGACCAATGACGCTCTTTCCAAAGAACTTGTTGAGATGAAGGAGATACTTGCAAAGTTCAACCTAAGCTCTACAAAATTGGACCAACAACTGGAATCAATGAAGCCATCAAGGGATACCATTGGACTTGGTTTCTCTGCACATGAGGAAGGTGAATCCTCTAGAACCAAGATTGATGCACTAAAAGAGCAACTGATACCTGAGAACAACAACAAAAGAAAAGGTAAGTCAAAGTTCAAACCTGTATGCTTTAAATGTCATAAGGAAGGACATACTGCCAATGTATGTAGGAGCAAGACTTATAATAATTTCCCTTACATGCAAAACAATGTGTATAATCATAAGGCTAGAACTGGTAGATTTAATGGTCATTGTTATGCATGTAACAAGTTTGGGCATAGATCTTTTGAGTGCAAATCGATTATGAACAACCCTGGAGGTTATGCACCGAGATCAAAAGGAGTTGTCCAAGAACCTCTTATGAACCGAAACCCAAACCGGTATAGAACCTATGACCATTGGTCAAATGGTTATGGAGCATCAAATGGTTAGCGTGCAATCTGTGTGATCTGTCATGGTAGCGGTCACATTGCTGCAACATGTAGGAGAAAGAATAGAAATGTGAACACCGGACCATGGAGAGCACCTGGTATGGTATGATATCATTGTCACAAACTGGAACATCTTGCCAGATCATGCAGACTGAGATAAAATCCATCGAAAGATAGACCGGTCGACCCAGAAGGTAAAGGAAAGGTCAATGTTGAAACCGTTCAGGTAGATATGAATAAAACTTGGAAAAATAAATCTTAAGAGAAGCCACAAGATGTACCAGTTTCCGCACCCAGTGTGGAGACCCCTGAATCAAAAAATTGAGCTTCGAAAAGCTTAAGGGGGAACATATCAGCAACAATGTCTTGGACCCCCAGAGTATATTGATAAAGTGCTTTTATCGGTATTGGTTACCTGTCGACCGACAGAAGAAATGAAGTGGTAAAAGGTAAAATTAGGGTTTGTACCCTAATGGTGATGCATTTATTATGGTAGGTAGGATCATGTATAAAGGTGACTCTTGTAGTCATTTTTACTTACCCATTTTCAAAGAAGCGTTTGTCTAACTCGAGCAGCGCAACAAAAGCGATCAATCTTGCGTTCGAGGAAATCCAGAAAGAAATCTTGTGCAAAACCTACCAGTCATTTCAAGCTATCCAGAGTGGAGGTCAGATTGGTAAAGAAAGCTTTTGGAGAAGTGTGTTGTGCTCGACATCGATGAACCCTAGTTCAGAGTGAAAAGGTATTTTCCATTGAATCACTCTTATCATTCAGAATTATTTAGATATGGCTTCTACATCCAAAGTCTCTTCTAGTTCTTCCGCACCTAAGGAGTCATCCAAATCTCTTAGGAAGAAGTTGAATTACAATGCCCTATCTCAAATTCCCGTCAGAGTCATTGTCAAAGGGGATGTTTCTGGTTATATTGATTGCAGACTAGAAGACCTAGGGTCTCTAGTGATTCACTCCCAATTGAGATTGTTCTGTGGAGAAGATAAGAAGATTAAACCAGAGTACATCGTGATCAAGAAGAAGAATTTCCACAATGCAGCATATTATCTCGAGGAATTCATAGAGAATCATATCAGAATTATTCTTAGTAGGGTTCATGGTGACAAGATGTATCTTGAGCGAACCCATGATATCACACCGGAGGCAATCTATGCCATGACCAGTTTCTGCAATATTGGAGAAGTCCATGTTCTTCGTAACATCACAAAAGCCAAAGTGGAAGAACTCACCGGTTCTGTGAGCGACAAGAGGGAAATGACTATCAACACCATAAGAGATGAATTGGTGATGTGTGCATGGTGATTGGGTATAGAGTATTCTATGCCAGTAGAATGAATTACGTTTCGACAGTTGTGGTGCATGCCACTTATCGAATGATCAAGGAAGATGCAGAGTACGACTTGTGTACCTGCATGTGAAAACAACTCATGGAGAATTTGAAATCCATCAAAGAGGATAAGGCACTAAGGTTCAAGTTTGGTCAACTACTTGTCGGGTTGTTTTTTACTTTCAAGGATATTTTCAGGGAGTTGGTGATGTTCAATGGTCAAGTGACCTACCGGTTACAAGACAAATCAAGGAGAGTCTGCAAGCAATGGGATCTACTTATCCGGAGACTCTAAACAGGTATTTTGATGAGTTTAGATTGAAGATGAACCAGAGAACAAGGCTATCAGGTGACCTGGTTAAGAAGTATGAAGATGATATTTATTTCATGATCAAAGTGGATCATTGCATCATGGAAGCGGTTGAGCCAAGAAAAGAGAAAGTTGAGCCTATGGGCTATGAAGTGGTGAACGATATACTCATTGGGTGTGCCTCTACCCTACTTGCTTCAGCGCTTGATCCAAAGAAGAAGAGGACCGATACCTACTCTGAGAGGGTTAATCCTACTGAAGTACCAAAGTAGAGGAAGAACAAAGTTGTGCCATCGACATCGACACCAGTTACATCTGCTGCCAGTCCAAAAGTGACCAAGAGGTCACCAGCCAAGAAGAAACCGGAGGCTATTCCGCCAAAGGTATTTGAGAGGAAGAGGAAAACCAAGAACGAAGCACAGGATTCAGTAGACACTGAATCAGAAGATGAAATGGAGAAGACGAGGCAATCGGGTAAGAAGACCAAGCTAATCGGTAATGTACCTGTAACCTCTGCACCGGTAAATTTACACATTGCTTCTTACAAGACTATGACACATTATCAAAGGATTATAAAGAATATTAGAAGGAAAATTCTTGATGATTTAAAAGATTATTTTGATTTAAACCTATAGTTTCTAATTCTTTGTATGATTCTTTGGACAATAAATGGCGCATTGTCATTGAAAAGGAGAAAATAATTAGGGAGCAAATTTTTGCTCAATATTTCCCAGATGCTTCCAATTCTAAATTATTTGAGATTCTTGATCGGTACAAATGCATCTTTTTCATGAGAAATAGAAGACTTCAGTTACTTGAAGGGAAAATCAGAGAAAGCAGAGGAGAAAGTAGAGAAAGAGAAAGTGGAGAAGGAGAAAGCGAAGAAGGAGAAAGTGGAGAAGGAGAAAGTAGAGAAAGAGAAAGCAGAGAAGAAGAAAGCAGAGAAGGAGAAAGCGGAGAAAGAGAAAGTGGAGAAGCGGAAAACGGAGAAGGAGAAAGTGGAAAAAGAGGAGAAAGAGAAGGCCGACAAGGAGGCCAAGGAAAAAAAAGAGCGAGAGAAGAAGAGACAAGAGGAGATCAGAGAAATGGAAGGAGGATGGACTTCTAAGATTCCTAAGGCAACCAAAGATCAAGTTCAAGCTAAACAGGTTTGTCCCACCGGTCATAGTGAATTGGCTCTTTCCTGTCTTACCAAATCTGTAGACGAAAATGAGCTACTTAGAAGTATTTGACTTGCTAAAGAAAGATTGGAGGAACTAAGAAAGAAGAAAGAAAAAGATGTTATTCAATTTGTTGTTGACACTCTTTCAAACTTAGTCCCCAATATTGATCTTTCTGGTACCAATTCCTCACTGACCCAGTTGAAGCTTCTATGCACAATAGTGGGTGATCAAGTGCAATCATTGGAAGATGTTGCCCAGGCTACTACAAAGAAAAAGCATGAAAAAACACTAAAAGTTGCATTTGTGAAGAAAATTGACGAAGACAGAGCCAAGATGACCCACCAGAGAGATGATATCAGTTTGGCAATGGTTGAAGGACATAAACTTTTGAGCAAAATCTGCCAACCTGATCTAGTTTGTCATGATGCTCTGATGAAGAAAGGTCAACTCCAATTGGAATTAAAGTAGTATATGGAGACCTTCAAAGTGCCATATGATTCCTTCATAGTGTATGGGCAGACTATATAGACTCACAGGCAATAGATTGCCAGGATTTATTCAGAGATCTGCAAGTGGACTCAAAATCTGCAGGAGCTTCAGTTGCTTTTGTTACCTAAGTTGCAGATTCTTCAAAAGTGCTTTGTGAACATGGAAGCCATTATTGTCACTCAGGAAATGAGCACTATGGATGCCATGGAGGAGTTAGCATTCCAGATGAAGACTTAGAGTGAAAATGTTGCCTCACTCCTAGATACGTGGTCTATAGACATGAAGGAATTTATGAAAAACCGTAAATTCATTTTTGAAAAGTTTTACTCATTACTATCATAAACATATACTCTATTTTCATGTTATGCAATATGATTTTGGTAAATCTTTGCGGCATGTTTGCATTACTTTGTCATTGTTGGCAAAGGGGGAGTGGTATTGTGAAAATTTTATGCAAATGGAAGTAGTACATGCTTGTAATTTTGGCAAAGGGAGTAGTGTATATGCTTAAGGGGAGTAACTTTGATTATGGCATCATTTTTGTTTTGTAAGCACTTCGATGTCAAATTTTCCTAAGTGTTGCCATCAATGCCAAAGGGGGAGATTGTTGGCATTTTGATGATGTTTGTACTTAGTTGTGATTGTCATTAATGGACACACACTTATTTTTTGTATGAGTTATTCTCAACCGGTAGTATATGATGTATTGTTCAAACAAATATTATATGCCAATGTATGCATAGTCCTTGTTTGTAGAAGACTATCGGTGTTTGCAAAAGGACAGAAGACTGAAGTAATGATGCAATGCATTAACAAAGAGCAATCAAGGATCTAACTAAGCATTTTGTGCTACTTTGTAGATCACTTACTTGTTGATTAATAATCTCTTCGACAAGTCAGAAACCCTCAACCGAGTAGGCTCAATTAAGCCTGTTCTAAATCCTCTAACAAGGTGGTTCACAGTTGTGGATCTAAAATCCTTTAACAAGGTAGTCTTTAATAGGACTTATCTCCTAACAGAGATTGGGATTCCTAACAGGATCTGTTCTGGTGAAGAACATTGTAAGGCCTTAACTGGTCTGACCTTAACCGGTCTGGTTGTTATTTTGCATATAGTAAGCTTGTGAGTTTTAATCACCATGGTTTTTCCCATTTGGGTATCCACATCAAAATATCTTGTGTTATGGTGATTGTGTTATTGTGGGTGAATTATTTATTTGCTATTTGTCTTGTTTGCATATTAACCGGTTTGTTGTTTAAAGGGCTATACCAGTCTACAATAAAATTACTTAAGTGTTTGGTAAGGTTTTTGGGTATACTAATTCACCCCCCCCCCCCCCTTAGTATTCATCATACATTGGCCTAGTAATATTTGCTTACTATGAGTAATAAAAAAATAAAATACCAAATTATAAATCAAAAGGCTCGGTTTGCAAAGTAACTTGAGTATCAAAAACACACCATGGTGTGTGCATAAAGTGTAACATTGAGTGGAGTGTATGCCCCCACATTAAAGTGATCGCATATGCCTTATTGGGAGAAACTTCTTTAAGGTAGCATGCATCCAAAAGACAAGAACGTTACCACCATGAGATGCCCCCAAAAAAGGATAAATCAAAGGATAATGGTCACAAAACATATAGGGGAAAAAAACACCTAAGGGATCCACTAACTTTGGGGTTGGTATGCCCTTATGACAAATAATGTATATCAATAATATTTGTATTGAGTTTACCTCATCCCTCTAGTGTAACTATGAACAAAATGGAAGAAGAGAATAGTAGATAACAAACAAGTATCTTTTTTAGTCAACATGGAAGAGACCAAAAAGAGATCTCGACAGTTTGCATCGTCCCCAAGTAGACAACACAAGGCACATTTACGAACAATAGCACATGTACAACATAACATAGATACAACATATAGAATAATTAAGATACAAATAGAAGAATGTCATAATAGATTCAATCTCTTTATTACTTTGCACCAATAGAGTAACAAGGGTCATGCAAAGAGTTCAAGCAACACATCACAAGGGAAGCAGATTAGAACAAGCAAACACACAAAAGAGAATCCATGGCATGAATTAATCTAGTCAAGAAAATAATCCACCTCCAAATCTTGCTTAATATCATCTAGGAATGATGGACAAGATGCAAGAGGATCTAGATCAAACACAATGGACGGAGCTACTGCAAGTTCCAAACAAGGACCATGCTATAAGGATGAATCACTTTGGTTGTCACTAGGAGCTAGGATTAATGCTTTAAAAAAATGTGAAGATAACTCATGATTAATTTCAACAAGCTCATACATATCATCAAAAACATTAGAATCAACATTTTTAGCATGAACACAATTATCATCATCCATATCACCATCTAGATTAATAAAAATAGGATCTTTAACACGAAAAGAAGTTGAACCATAATTTCTTAAGCATTTTTATTTTAGGTGATTTGAGTTGATCTTCCTCCCCAAGGTTAGGTGAAGGCTAGACAAATGGGACCAAGTCAAGATTTGGTGTCTTTGGGGAGGAAATGGTTTGGGAAGCAAGCTTGCGAGCTTTAGCATGGTGTCTTATTCGGTGTTGTGTAGAAAAGATGAGGTAGTCAACGATAATAGAAGCCTCAAATCAAACTGTAAATCAAATCTAACAGTGTTTATCATATGAAATAAATTAGCTATAACATAAAAAGATAACACCACAAATCAATAAACACATAACATCGTGACTATGTGGAGAAACCCTTTCGGGGAAAAACTCCACCAAGAAAAGAGGGCAAATTTGTATTAGCCTTTAAAGAGATTACAATACAAAAACATTGCCTCAATCTTGCATCAATTTGGTAGAATTTGTGTACTTGTAAAATACCTTACTTGTCTCCAAATCAACCCCTCTATATATAGACCCTTGGGAGCTCAATTTACTACCATAAAACATTACCATTGGCCAGAATAAGGTTCTGAAAATCCATGGTAAAATTTTATATGACCCCTACATGCCAAACATAGCCTCTTACATGACATTACACCTTCTTATAGGTTGTCATAAAAATCCCCCAAATATAGGAGATACTCTTACATGCGTCATAGACTATTAATAACAAATGTAAGGATTCTCTTATGCATGCCATAATAACTTATTCCCACGTCCAAAATAATTCACCCTACATTTAGCCCTTACAATTGTCATAGAATTCATCATAACATCCCTAAAAATAGGCCTTACATGCTATACCACTTGATAGGCATCTTTTGACAACTAAAAACTTGACTTTTAAGGCATCGACATGTGGCAAAAGTGCCAACTAATAAAACCCATGCCCCTTATGTTGGGGCTTAATTATTTAATTACATAAATGCCAAATAACCATGGGAAAATGTGATCTAATAATAAATACATAATTTGGAATTGCTAAGGTTGAGACATCTTAATTCCCAACATTCTACCACTTGTCAAATACCTTTCAAAAACTAGGGGAATCACACCATCATGGAATCAACTAGGAACAAGAAACAAGGCCTATGGCCTTACTGCACCAAGTAAACTTTTATGTGTTCATATGTTTGGTTAGATAATCTGCAATGTTTACCTGAGTGTCAATTCTTTTCAACTCAATTTGTCCCTTTGTAAGCAACTCACGAGCAAAATGGTACTATACATCTACATGCTTAGTTCATGTATGATACATAAGATTCTTAGCTAAATGAATTGCACTCTGACTATCACAACCAATCTAAATTGTTCTGCAATCAAAACCAATACCTACACACAACCTTTGAAACCATATTTCCTCCTTAGAAACATGGGTATCAACCAAGTACTTTGCTTTTGTAGTGGATAAAGCAACTGTAGGATACCTCTTACTCATCCAACTTACAACTCCTCCAAGCAAAGTAAACACATACCCACTTGTGGACCTTTAACTATCCAAGTCACCTGCCCGATCTGCATCAACAAATCCCTGTATGTCCAATTTCTTATCCACGCCGTTAGTCCTAGAATATTCTAAAAAATAATTAGAAGTTCCTTGCAAATATCTAAACACCCTTTTAAGATGATTTCAATGTTCTCTGCTAGGATTAGACATAAATTTGTTTAAAACTCCCATTGCTTGTGCAATATTTGGTCTAGTGCAAACCATTGCATACATTAAACTTCCTACAACACTAGCATAAGGCACATTAGAATTATCATCTAAATCATTGTCATTCTTAGGACACATATCTAATGAAAGTTTAGTGCCAACCTAGAAAGGAATTCTTACTGGTTTACAATCTTGCATACTAAATCTGTTCAAAATAGTGCTAACATACTTACTTTGTGGCAGCTAAAGCTTTTTGTTTATCTGATCTATTTTGATTTCCATACCAAGTATATACCTTGCAGCTCCCAAATTCCTCATATCAAATGCCCTTTAAACTTGAGCTTTTAGCTCACTAACTATTACCTTAGAATTACTGATAAGAAGCATATCATCCACATACAAGACAATGATTAGAATATGATCATCAATACATTTAATGTATACATAATGATCTTCTTCACTTCTAACAAAACCCGATTTCATTAGAAATGAATCAAATTTTTAATAACACATTCAGGGAGACTATTTTAAACCATAAAGATATTATTTTATCCTGCAAACCAAGTGTTCCTTTCCTTTTACCTCAAATCCTGTAGGGTGTTGCATATAAATTTCCTTTTCCAAGTCTCAATACAAAAAATATATTTTTAACATCCATTTTCTCAATCTCAAAATCATTAGCAACAACAATGGATAAAAACAATCTAATATAGGATAATTTAGCAACAAGAGAGAAAATCTCACCAAAATCAACTCTCTCTCTTTGGGAGTGGCCCTTAGCTACTAGTATAGCTTTTTACTTTTCTAATGAACCATCTGCTCCAAATTTCTTTTTGTAGACCCATTTATAACCAATGGTCTTTTCTTCCTTTGGGAAAACGAACAAGATCCCATGTATCACATGATTCTAATGCCATCATCTCCTCTGGCATGGCTTGTTTCCAAGAATCACAATCATTTGCTCAAATATCTTCCTTATAAGATCTAGGTCCATCATCAATACTTAATAAAGCAAATATACAACAAAAATCTGGTGGGCTATACCTGTCAACTAGATTTTGTTGTCTTGTGGACCTTCTAAGAATAAGAGTATGGGGATCTTGTTGTTCTTGATCTTTCTCAACCTCTTTCTATTCTTCAGTTTGATTAGTAATATTTTTTGAACCCTCGTCTTCTTCTTCATCATCATCATCATCCTCGCATCCATCTCTTTGTTCTTCTTGAGGTGCACTTTCATGCTTTATTTCAAAATGCACTCTCTTTTCCTTATCTTTTTCTTTTGGCTATTCAAGATCAAAAATAACACTAAGTTCCCTGAAAATCACATCTCTAGAAAAGATAATTTTCTTGGTTAGCAGATTCCATAACTTATAAATTTTTACATTATCAACATATCCGATGAAAATGCACTTTTTAGCTTTTGGATATAACTTAGTTTGTTTTCCTTTAGGCACGTGAACATAAGCCTCACACCCAAATACCCTTAAATGTGAAACAAAAGGTTTCTTACCTATCCACACTTCATAAGGTATCATATCAAGAGCCTTACAAGGAGATATATTTATCAAGTAACAAGCAGTACTTACAGCTTCTGCCCAAAAGCATCTATCAATCCCAGAACCACTTAACATACTTCTAGCTCTTTCCATTATTGTCTGATTTAATTGTTGTTATAAAATGTTATACCCTTATTGAACACTAATACTCAACAACCTTGTCAAACATGGAAATAATATCCAAATGCGGTACCTTGTGCATGTGAGGTTGAATCTCCGGAGAAGGCCGACTTCCTTTCCAATTAGGGTGTAGTGTTGGACCAACCCAACACTTGTAGATCTTATCCTACTGATCTAGAGGGGAAAAGGGAGAAGGAATGCTAAAAGGGAAAAGAGGCGATACACCAAGTTTGAAGTGGTCTTCCCTTGCCTATGTCTGCACAAGACACCAATGAAAGATACCCAAAAGATACATACATCTCTATCTATATTCTAGCTTCGAGAAAAATAAAGAAGTTAGAATTTAATGCAGTGCTGGGAGGGATTGAGAAATATCCACAGACAACACCCATAAGGACATTTAACATAGTTTGCAATCTAGAAATAGAGAAAGGGAAACTGCAAATAGGAGGTGAAAGAAAAACACACAACACATTTGATAACAGAGAGAAGGTAAAGTAGATAAATTTATTAATGTAAAGGCAAGGAAAAATTATAGTTACAAAAGGTATGAATTTCCATAAAAGAACCAAGGAGAGGACCCTTAGAATATGTTATAATTTTGCCTTTATAGGTCAAGCATGAATCAAAATAGAACACTAGGATTAGAAACCCGAACTGACTAGAGTTAGGTTGCAGAAGAAAGAAAATCAGATTGGATCAAATTGGATCTGATTTTTGCATGTCTGAAAGTGTCCTACAAAACTAGGAATGAACAACAATCCTTAAAAATTGGGAAGGCCCCTACATTTGGATGGCATCAAAATACACTCCATTGAGCCAAATATCAACTGAGTGCAATAAATGGGCATTGGAAACCTTGGGAAACATCTGCAGAATCTAGCAAGAGTAATTGTGATCACCTTGCAACATCTAGAGGTAGTTGTAGTAAGATCAAATATGATTTTGGTCACTGACCAAGTCAGAAATTGATTTTCGTACCATCAAGTTGACAACCACCACAACACCTATTTGAATTCCAACGATCACTCCAAGTTTGAATCCTGGCCACTAGATCCTTCCCTCACGTGTAGATGAATAGTTGAGAGAACCCAAAAAGGCCCTAAAAAAAATCCTCAGTGATAAAATAAAACACAACCATCAATCTCGCCCTTAAGTGAAATTGAATGACCACCATTTTTTCATCAAACTCTATTGGCCCCACTATCTAACTGAGCCCATAAAACACTAACCATATTGGAAATGTGGTAGGATCTCACAAGATCATAGGCAATCCCAAGATGGTTACACGGAATATGTGAACATGTGACCTAACATTTCTTTAACCTCCAACGGTGCATCACAACATCGTAAGGGGAACTGACAATTTACCTTAACTGTTGAGAACCTACGATGACATCGGCATCTCACGACAACCACAAACCCATCACAACAATCACAACATGAAATAACATAATTCCTTGACCACTACAATGATGCGGGTAACAACCAAAGGTAACAGCAACAGGTCCATCTCAACATTGCAAGGCCAAGCAGTGGTGACCACCAACAACTATGAACCTATTATCAAGTGATCATAGTAACAATTAACTTCCCGCATGTCGATATCAGGTAAAACGAGGCTGGTTCCAAGACACATAAGGAACACTCTAGCCCATTGATTTAAGTGAAATAACTGTATGCGCCCGTCAATGGAGGAAAAGAACAAGGTTGAAAAAAATACTAAGGCAAGAAGCCTTAAGGGTTTAGGGTTTTAGGCCTTAGGAAAATATGTAGGTTTTAACCATTAATTATTTCTTAGATCAGTATTAACTGATGGCTTCAAGGGTGACATAAAAATTTCAACATTAAGCTTTATACCACTCCATTCTGTTGTGGAGTGTAAGGAGTAGTTTTTTGTCTTACAATTCCTACATGCTTTTAAACTTCATCAGATTCCTTAGAATAATATTCTCCTCCATTATCTATTCTTAAAACCTTGATTTTAAAATATGTTTTCTTTTCAACTAAGGCCTTAAATTCTTTAAACTTAGTGAAAAATCATATTTATGCCTTATAAATATAACCATGTATATCTAAAAACATCATCAATGAAGGAGACAAAATATCTAGATCTTCCAATTGATTCAATATCCATTGGTTCAAATAAATATAAGTGAATAATTTCCAACTTACTCTTAGATTTATTACTCCCCAAAGGAAATGACTTTCTATATTGTTTTCCAAACACACAATGTTTACAAAATTCAGAACTCTCATTAGAATAAGAAAAACTATCTAGCAACTTTTTATTCAAAATAATTTTTAAGTCATTCTCACTAACGTGGCCCAATCTATGGTGCCACAACATACAAGTATTTTCAGATTCAATTACATTTGAAGATTTAACAACTGTAGTAGATTCAAGCTTAAACAAAGTCCCCTTCCTTGTCCCTCTTGCTACTACCTAGTTTCCTCTTACTAATCTGCAACCATGCTTGTCAAAAGTTACATGCAATCCCATGTCATTCAACATAGAAACTAAAATTAAATTTCTTTCTAAACCTAGGACATGCAAAACACTTGAAAGAGATTTAATTCTCCCATCACTAAAATACAATTGAATCTTACCCCTTCTGACAATAGGATATGAAGAGTTATCACCAAGGTAGATTTTGTTGGAGTAAATAATTCATACGTTAATTATTCACTTAATTGCATTAATTCAATAAATAATTGATGCATTAATTCGCTAAATAATCGATGTCTTAATTAGTAATTAATTATTGGCATTTATTATTTAGTTAATTAATTAATTAGGAATAATTAATTAATATTTAAACTCCATGCATAATGCAAACTAGGAAAAGCAAATTATGTTTAAATTTCGAGAGTTTCATGCATTTAATTAGTCTATTATGCTATTTGTGCATACATGATTGATCCACGCATTTTGTTTTAACTCTTAGTCTATCTTGTAAAATCCACCATTTAGGGTTTCTATCTTTAGAGTTAGATATCTTTATAAGGATTTCATATCCTTCATTGTAACTCAAGCAATTTCAAAGAAATTCAATCAATTATTGTTATTGTCTTCAATTTTTTTGTTGTTCAATTATGTCTTTATGTGTGACATGTATTCTTGCAGAAGATAACTGGGCTTGTGGGATTCACATTTCACGAATTCTAACAAATTTCTCCTCCATTATATTTCTCATATATGGTGTTGCCCCCTTTTTATTTTTCGTTTATAGCCTATCAAAGAAAAAAAAGGGTAATTATTTTCTAGGACTTAAGTCTTCATTAAACGAGTTTCGTACTCATGTGTCAAACCTTTTATAAAGTTCACAATTCGAGTTCAAGAGAAATGCACTCCATAAAGTTCTAAGTTGTCATTTAGCATAGTCATTGAACTTGAACTTTGAACCTTTTCGGTTCAAGGTTCAAGGTTCAATCGGTCTTTTGTCTTGTGTTTTGCGGCTGTCTCTTTAGTACTAGTCTTGTGGTCGCTTTGAACTTGAACCATTGAACTTTTGTTTTGAAATGGTTCAAGGTTCAAGGTTCAAGGTTCATTCCCATGTTTTTGAACATTCCTTTTGTCTCTTTCTGCTTGTTCACAAATGTGACTTGTTGTCATTGAACTTTGAACCAATGAACCTCTTTTAAAATGAGTTCAAGGTTCAAAGCGGTGTTTTCAAGTCAACCCGATGGTGTCTTGGAGGAAAAGGCGGCGCAATCAAAACAGAATTTTCCTTGGTTTTCGTGTTTTCAAATTGTAATTATGGAAACAATCATGAGAAGGCATGTTGACTGTGTGGAGTTGATTTCTAATTAATAAGCATGTCAAAATTATATCAAATCACAACTGACTTTCCACGTATGAATGAGCTGAGCCGAAGCGTGTGTTGGTTCATTTCAGTCTTTTCCATCTTTAAATATGGGGCGTCTCAGGTAAGGTAATTATTGTTGCCGTTGGCAAAGAGTGGAGATGCAGAAGGTAATTTAGCTCAGTTCTTTCGAGGGTTTCACAGTTTGATGTTGAAGACAGGTGAGTTCAATTGCTTATTTTCCCCTGCTCTGTTTAGTTCTAAAAATTGGAAAGTGTAATTCTTTGCTTCAGAGTTGAATGTTGTCTGATTGACACAATTTAAAGCAAAAATGAGACCGATTCTGCCCAAATTGGGTCAA
The DNA here is from genome assembly GCF_030272615.1 of Cryptomeria japonica. Classification (NCBI taxonomy): domain Eukaryota; kingdom Viridiplantae; phylum Streptophyta; class Pinopsida; order Cupressales; family Cupressaceae; genus Cryptomeria; species Cryptomeria japonica. The sequence goes on along the minus strand of NC_081407.1, from coordinate 889,825,979 downwards.
ACATCATGCTTGGTTAGTACCCTTCCAAAGCTAGATGATACAACCTTCATTCAGGATGAGTTAGATAACTTTTTAGAGAGGGCCAAGAACCCGATAGCTAATTCCATGATGGAAAAGATAGTTCACAGTGGTCTTGTTGAGGCCATTGCATTCCCAATTGTTTCTCCTTGCCCAGAATTAGTATATGCATCATAGTTTTAAAACTCGTGGACTCGCCACGGACTCGCGAGTCCATGGGAGCCACGAGTCGACTCGCCAAGGACTCGCGAGGCGAGTCCTGGTGAGTCCATCTGAAAGACTCGCGAGTCTTTTGCATGGACTCGCGAGTCTTTTAGATGGACTCGTGCGACCCAGAGAAAATGTCATGCAATCTTTAAAATTGAGTTTAACATGTGAAAAAATTAGGTCTCTCCGTCAAGATTCATATATGGAATATAACATTTAAGTATAAGTGACATTTCCTTTTATCTTTCTTCTTTCTTATTCTTTAAGTTATATTCCATATATACTGTCAGGATGTTTGAGAGTGGTTTCGGACCTCCAGGAGTTATAATGTAAAATCTAGTTTTTGGAGGATTCTTCAATTTTCTAGACTTAGTCAGATTTCAGGATCAGGAAGACATTCCAGACTTAGCCAAATTTCAGGGCATTTGAAGATCAAGATGACATTCCAAACTTTAAGTTATATTCCATATATACTGTCAGGATGTTTGAGAGTGGTTTCGAACCTCCAGGAGTTATAATGCAAAATCTAGTTTTTAGAGGATTCTTCAATTTTCCAGACTTAGTCAAATTTTAGGATCTTTCGGCGATGCCCCTTGACCCCAACTTGGGGGCGTTGCCCCGAAACCCCCGTCGAAAAATATGGGGGGAAATTGCGCCGATGGAAGTAGGGAAAATTTAACCTCCGAGTTTGATTAGGCTCCATATAAAAGCATAATTAGCATTGAAGAAATCTTGGTATTATACATTTTAGAGTTGAAAGTTTGAAACTATGAGTATGTGACATGTGTAATGTTTCAATTATGGCTCTTATGTTCTCTAAATGCATTAATTTCTTTATGTTTTTTTGTAAAACTACGGTTTTTTTTTTTGCCGAGTCCTTGCCGAGTCTTTCACGAGTCTTTCACGAGTCCGAGTCCGAGTCCAAATTTTTGTTTTGCCGAGTCCGTGGCGAGTCCGAGTTTTTCAACTATGATATGCATGCATGAACCGATATGATGCTAGTAATAGGTGTATTAGAGCCAATAATGGAGACATGCTAGTGCGGATTGACAGAGAAACTGTAATGGCTGCAATTGGAATTCCTCACAAGGAGCCGTATGAAGATTGGTCCATAGGAACCTCATACACATTTTTCTCTGAAAAGAGAAGTGTTTATCGGAGCGTCATAGCTAGGAACTGGCTCCTTAAAATACAAAAGGGAGGTTCTAGGTTGCCCAAACCCTTAACAAGAGAGCATTTCATCACAAAAGTTAGGGATGTAGTGATCCTTTTGAACAGGCTTAAGGGGAATTCACATGCCTTCTATTGGGAGGACTGGATGTATTTTTACATTCAGGTATTATTAGCTAGTGAAAAATACCTAGACTGGGCACAAGTAATTGCTAAGAGATTGCATGAAGGGTTGAGTAATTTCGTTGGAACAACTAATTTTCACATGACTTCATAGTTGTTCTATATTTTAGCTTGTATCAGAGAATGGCCAGGATTACATCAAGAACCTTGGGTTAATGGAATGAAGGTCTACGAGTGCTATCCACATTTGCAAATACAGAGATACACATAAAATTTCTTGAGATGGAATGATGTCTTTGCGGGAAGATTAACTTTTGAACTACAAGGAAATTTGAATAATAGAATGTCACCTGAGGCATTAAAGTTGGTCACCACATATGGGAGTTGTTTCATTCAATTTCCTAGATTCACTTATATCAGAATTGGAGGCTTTGAAGATGAACCTTTCAGATTACCCAGATATGCTCTTGACAGTTATGTACTTTTAGAGGTTAGCAGACAGCTAGCTAATGTGGATAAGAGATTTGGGATGAAAAGTGAATATGAAGCAATTTTCCCAGTTGAACTCGGACATTATAGTTGCCAAACTGTTTCTGATGCATTGAACTTAGAATTGGAACTCAAGAAGATGAATTTGCCGCCATATGCTGCTCGGCAGGGGTTCGACAACAAAGAATATGCGGTGAAGCACCTGAATGTTGATGTGAACTTTTCACATATGCCCCAGTTAGAAGACTATTGGGAGGATTGTTGTGATGAATTTGAAGTTCGGAGAAGATTATGGTCGAGGTTCACCTTATAGCAAATCATTACTTTGAAATTGCCCATGAACATTGCAAGAATACAAGAAGTGGAAGATGAAGATGTATTGGACCCGGAGTTCAATAAAAGAGTTCATGTGTAACCTATTCCTGAAATTGATTGGGATAGGAAAGAAGAAGAAAATATTCAGTCAAGAACCTTTAATGTAATAAGGAGAATGGAGAAATGGTTAAGAGATCGTAGGCCTGGAATAAAATTTACTGCCGGCTCAGTCGAGAAATCAGTTGAGCAAACTCATGCTGTTGTACCAATTTCTTCTTCTAACATTGTTGTTGATATTGCAGGTGTCACTGGTACTCAAAGTGAAAAGGTTCAAACCAGAAGACTTAAAGAACCACTGTTTGGCCCCTCAACGATTCGAGTCACCCGTTCCAGAAGTAAAAGGAAAGGTGCAGACGTCACAAGAAAAGAAACCATCATAGTTCTTGATACTGAGGAGGCGCAAGTGATTATGAGTGAACCAGAAACAGACATTCCTGCAGCTCAAGATGCAGGTAAAGAAAAGGAGCAGCCAGGGGAAAGCCCCAATCAAGTAACTACTTTGTCTACCATGGATTCATCCGAATGTCAAACGCCGCCAGCGAAGATATCCTCAAACGTTTCAAGGTGGTTAGGAGGATCAATAAGTAAGAAACACAACGTAGTCCCTATCAGCGTACCCATGGAAGATATGGTGAGCAAATGCCTCGGAAAAACACCTAAGCTATGCTGGAGGTGGATGAGAATACATGGCACTGGGTAGTTGAAGTGGCTAGTCCTATTTTAGACAAAGATCCAGAAAACGCAACGGAGCAGGATTTTGTTGTTGAAAAGCTTGATTTAGGAACTGCTTCAAGGACTACTGATGCAAAACACCTAGAGTCCTCTGCTAAACGAATGTTATCTAGAACATGAAAGGATGAGAAAGATAAACGGGAGTTAAAATAGACCATGAAGTAGATGGCGGAGTATATTAATGCCATTCATCATCCCAGCCCACAGCCCCTGTCACAGGTTCCTCAGAATTTTGATCCTAAATCTCCCATGAACCAGAATTTGTTGGATAAGGTTTAGAGAAATCATGTGCTAGCAGAAACCTTTGAAGAGTGGCTTGAGTTCATAATTCAGCAAGGAACAGAGTATATTGCTAATCTGGTAAAGGTGTACGAGGATGCGGTGACTGTAACTCAAGAGCTAGAAACAGAAGTCTCAGCATGGGAAAAGGAAAGGAAAAAATGGGTTGCAGTACTGGTTCAAATGAGAGATGTACAGAAGTATGGTGTCATGAACTTCCTTACAGAAAAGGTAGTAAATGATTTGGATGACAAGGTACTGCATGTGGCCAAGGAAAACATTGAGTGGAGAAATTCAATCATAAAACAAGGTCATGAAGAGTCCATTAAGTTGCTAAAAGAATTGAAAGAACTCATTGCCGTGATGCAGAAAGACTTGAAGTGCATCGATGTACAACTTCTGAAGGATGACGGATGGACCATTGAACAGGGAGTAGATATGGTGTAGAATTTCAAAGGGAAAATAAATTCTGTTAAAGAATCAAAATCTTTCACCCGAGATGACTTCACCAGAGTAGCTCACATTGAATCCATGTTGGTTGTCTGTTCGGATCACTTAGAGGTGCATAAAACTAAAGTCACGCAAGTGGGTATGGATAAAGAAGTTTGGAAGCAATGCATCCTGCACATTGGGCTCCCACATTATCAAGTAGTTCATAACTTCTCCGTGGCTCATATGGAGTGGCGAAATATACGTGGCACCACGCACACTTCAGAGATAGTTTAGGCCGTTTTCTGTTCTTTTAGTTATGGCTCTATTTACGGCTTGTAGCCGTTTAGTTAATTTTAGTTATAGACAGTTGTCTCTTGAATTTCATATCTGTATTTTGTTTTAAAAAAAAGACAATTAAGCCTGGCAGCTATATATATTTGTAAGGATGTTTTTGCGCGAGATAGAATTTTTGGTGTAAAATTGGGAGGACCAGACTAATCTCAATTGTAATTTCAGTGGAATACCCATCTTTGAGTGGAATGAAATATATGATACAACTTGAGAAACCTGTGTGTTTTGAATGCGTAAAATTTCTGTTGGAATGATTATGTGTTCGTGTATCAGTTTCTTTTCTCTGATTTTTCATTTGAAGTTTGCGAATCAATTTGGTAAATGAAACTAGCTGTAAGCTTTTGAATTTTCTAATTCCCCTTGTCATGTGAGACATGAGTGAGTGTCAATCAGAGTTCAAATATTCTTTTTATCGTCCTATGAGTTAATTTCCATTTGAGATCAAATGTCTTGTTATGAATTTCATTATCCATCATTAAGCATTCATATTGTGTTGACTAGTGAATGTTGAAGCCTTTTGTTTACTTTCTGGTTAAAAGTGAGTCACATAAAAAAAAAATATTATTCAAAATTTGTTGAATATCATATAGGGAGTTGTACCTTAATGCAGAGGGTAAAAACAATAATTATTTACCCAACTGCTGGTTATCATTGGTTTTCTATTTGGGCAACAGGAGTATTTATTTGTAAATTTTGAGAAATCCAATCCGTTAACCAACATATGGAAAACCACTTTTTATGAGGAGTCATATGGTACAAGCATCCTAAATTGATTAACCAATTTTCTTTAGTCATAACATGAAGAGAAGAAATCAAAGCATCATCACCTGAGTTTGAGGATTTCTCTATAAAGGAATCAAACTGTTTCTTTGGATTCTTGCATTCCTTCTTGACATGCCTTCTCTTTCCACAATTCCAACACTTCACTCTGTTCTTTTTACCAAGAGTTTTAGATCCACCTATAGACTTGTCCTTAGGCCCATTCTTATCTCCTTTAGAACATCTATTTTTAGGCCTTCCCCTGACATTGAGAGCATGACTATAACTATCCATATCCTTTCTCCTCATTTCCTGCACCAAAAAAGCTCCAACAAGTGCATCCTATTTTGATCTTCAAGGTTAGTGGTGATAGCAAGAATGAAATCTGCGCATGAATTGGGTAAAGAACAAAGAAGCATAATTCATGTATCCTCTTCTTCGACTGAAATATTAATAGAGGCTAGTTGACTCAATATTAAATTAAATGAATTCATACACTCGGGTATTGTATCACCTTCCTTCATCTTAAGAGAAAACAATTTATATTTCAAATAAATTTTATTTACCAGACTTTTGGCTTGGTAGATCTCACTAATTCGATTCCACAAAGCATATGTCGACTTCTCTTTTGACATGTATTTAAAAGAACAAAATCTCAAAGACACAATCTGATAGTACCCTGTGCCTTTTTATCCACCTTCTCCTAGTCTTCATTGGAAAGTTTCTCTAGCTTCTCCATATTTGTTATAGCCACCCATTGATCTCGGTCTTCAAGTAAATCTTCTATTTTCAACTTCCACAACTTATAACCCATTCCATTGAACTTCATTATTTCCAAATGAGATGAAGTTGCAACCATGGTATCAACACAAATCTGCAAAAAACAAATCAATCAGAACTCCCACAAATGCTCAAAAAACCTCCCTTCTACCTAGTAAGACACAAAACTAGCCAGGCTTAGATACCAAATATTAGAAAAGAAGAGGTGGAAAATGATAATAAAAGATTCAAATCAAATTGTAAATTAGATCTAACAGTGTTTATCATATGAAAGAAATTAGCTATAACATCAAAAGATAACACCACAAATCAAATAAACACATAACACCATGATTACGTAGAGAAAACCTTTTGAGAAAAAACTGCACTAATAAAAGGAAAATTTGTATTACTCTTCAAAGATATTACAATACAAAAACCTTTCCTCAATCTTGCACCAATTTGGTAGCATCTATGTACCTATAAAACAACTTACTTGTCTTCAAATCAACCCCTCTATATATAGATCCTTGGGGGCTCAATTAACCACCATAAAACATTACCATGGGACAAAATAAGGTTCCAAAAGACCATGGTAAAATTTTATATGACCTCTACATGCCAAAAATAGGCTCTTACATGATATTACACCTTCTTATAGGTTGTCATAAGAATCCCCAAAATAGAGGAGATACTCTTACATGCATCATAGACTATTAATAACAAATGTAAGGATTCTCTTACACATGCCATAATAACTTATTCCCATGTCCAAAATGATTGACCCCACTTTTAGCCTTTACAATTTTCATAAAATCTATCGTAAAATCCCTAAAAAAATAGGGCTTACATGTTATACTTGTTGATGGGCATCTTTTGACAACTAAAAACTTGATTTTTAAGGCATTGACATGTAGCAAAAGTGCCAACTAATTAAACCAACGCCCCTCATGTTGGACCACAATTATTTAATTACATAAATACCAAATAAACATGGGTAAATGTGAAATAATAATAAATACAAAATTTCTAATTGTTAAGGTTGAGACTCCTTAATTCCCAACAATGTTCTCTCACACAACAATTCCTTTTAGTTTTAGCCAAGGCTTGTGAAGGTTTAAGATCAATGGGCATAGGCTTATTTTCTTCCCTTATAAGGAGATGAACGAAAGAAACCCCAATAGACTGAGATATACTTGATTCCAAGCACTTGCCTTTGTAGGAAGTGGGAGGCGGGACTCAAGCATACATAGGAGGAATAGAAGGAGTAGGAAGAATACTAGGTCCATTATGAGGAGGAGGAATATCCATGGGTGTAGGGTCTCTAGGTTTACTCAAGGCCATCATCATCTCATTTTTTTCATTTTTCATAAGATAAGAAAAGGATGTCATTTTGAGGCTTAAGAGGCCCAAGTTATTTAGGCCAAAAATAATCAAGAGTGAAATTTTCATGCTTCGTAGTGGGTCAGTAAAGGCTATGAGTAATTGTTATAATAGTTTCCATTATTAGGGAATTTTAAACATTTATTAATTTTAGAAGGGATAACTTTCATGGAAGAGAACGAAGGATGTCCCAACTTCACATTAAATTGATTTGATGTAGGAATAATAGAAAAGGTGACATCTAAGCACTTAGTACTAACCTCAATGGGAAGGGTTATAGAATCAATAGTAGGACAAGAGAAACCACCATACATCTTAACCATAACATTAGATTTATCATATGTTACTTGGTGTAACTACTGAGTATAAAGATATTCTTCAGTAATCACATTCATCATACAGACTAGATCAATGAGTACCCCTTGTGAGAGTTTGTATTTGATCTTCACAGTGATATATAATGGGCCATCAGGTGCAACAATAGTCTCACTAGGATTGAAAATAATACATGTCTTTTGGAGGTGTGGGGTTTTCAACAAGGTTCACAACATTATTAGATTCTATATCAAGGTCATTAGGAGAAAAATTAAGAGACTTGGACTCAACAACATTGGTAGAATGTGAAGGCAATAGATTGGTAAAGATTTTGAGGTTTTGATTAGGAGGAGCTATGAACTTAGTCCCTTTATCATTGACGCTAGCTACAAATATAGTATTGCAATCAATAAAGTATTGGATCTTATTTCTCACCTAGTAACATTTCTCAGTATCATGGCTAGGTTGATGGTGATATTGAGAAAAAGCTTTAGGATCATGGTAAGAAGAAAATACTTTAGAATTGTCAATTTGCTTGATGGGAGGAAGTTACAACACATTAGCATTCATCAATCTCAATATTATACTATGCAAAGACTCAAAAAGAGGAGTAAATTCTTTTGTACTAAAGTATTTGGATAAAGGGGCCACACCAACTGTCATGGTTGCCACTTGAGTGTTCATGTTGTCATTTATTTTGATGAAACTTTTGTTTGGTATTAACTTCATGAACAATTGTTGAGAACTCTCATTCTTATCAACCAAAGCCATTGAAGAGGATGATTCAAAGTGACTCACTTGAAGCTGATAATTATGAAGCACCACACACAATTGCATAAAACAAGTAAACTTAGAAAATAGAAGATTATCTCTAATATCTTTTTGTAAATTAGAAATAAAAATTATTTGAACATTATGATCAGGCACTTGATAAGAAATTTGTGAGTACAAATGATTATATCTACCAATAAAATCAGTCACTTTTTCTTTAACTCCTTTCTTACAATGAATAAAATCAATCAAAGTAATCTTAGGACCAATGCTAGTTTGAAATTGTTAAATTAAAGCAATATCCAATTGTTGAAATGAAGTAGCAAAATAAGGAGACAGATAACAATACCATTGCAAGGCTTTATCTCTAAAGGTTCTCATAAATAGTATAGCCATAAGTCTTTCATAATGAGAAAAACCGCTACACAAAGTTTGAAATGTCTTGTCATGAGTCAAGGGGTCACCTTTTCCATTGTACAAATCCAATTGAGGAACTTCCATATGCTTAGGTGGAACTACATGAAAAATGTCATTGGATATTGGGCTTGTTATAGCAAATGTGCGAACATTGAACTTGGATTGAGTTATGGAAGCCAATTGATGTTGTAAGGATGTAAGAGTTTGAGGTAGATTATTGATAGTTGCTATGGTGGATGGATTAAAATTAGAAATATTTGATTGTGATGGAGGAGTAACATTGTTGTAAGTAGGTGGATGTTGAGAATAAGGAGGGGGGACATTATGGTATGTTGGTATGGGAGATGGTTGTGAAACAAATAGAAGACTCACAAAAGGAAGTAAGTAAGTATATTGATTCAAGGATTTGCCCCATGACTAACATGTTTAATTTCATCCCTTGTTAATAAATTCAAAAATATTAAACCTCAAACACATGAGAACATATGAATTGAACACAGTTCATTATCATGTAAAGAGGAAATATGTATCTATTAAAATGATAAGCATAGAAAATAAAAAATGTTCTACCAAACTAGATGCTTCAATTCATTGTGGAAAATAGAGCAACACATGAAAGGTTAAACATGGAAAGAAACTTAACCTCAAATAGTACCAAGAATATTTACATCAAGAATTAGTCTTCAATAGTTAATAGAGACCAATTGTTGGCTATGTATCATTTACAAATAGTATTGAGAAGTGTGACTATTGAAAATTCTAAATACCTTATCTGCTGCAATTATAAATTACTTTTCCTAAAAGGGAATTTGAAACACAATTACAAGGAAAAGGCAATTTAGTATAGTTTCCAAATTGAGATTTCATACCTGAGAACACGAGAGAGAAAGAGGCTAGCTCGTGAGTACAAGTATGGAATCAACTACAAATCACCCAAGTGATTTTATAAATGAAATGTGAGTCCACAAGGATGAATATTAATTATGAGCTTACCCTGTCTAGTATACTTCCTTAAGTTTATGAGTAAGCCAGAAAGCCACAAGAGTCAGCATGCAGCTAGCATAGGAGACATACATGATGGCTTGGAAACCCTCACTTGTTTAAATCTAGTAGAGTAGGGTAACAAACAATGACTACATGCATTGATGTGTTGCAACTTATAAAACCTTTGGCCAAGTTGACACCACAAATGTAAGCATCAATCAGTTCTTTTGGTCCATATATGCAACCCAGTCAAAGGTCATACCCATTAGGAGTTTCCTATGGTGTGTAATCGATGAGGGATTGTGTAGGGTCAAACACCAATCTCAGATGGCATTAGATCCAACATCTATTACTCCCTTGTGAAGGGTCGGGCCTTTCTAGTTGGAAGTGGCACAGGGGACTAGTAAGTTCGTGGTTGGGCAGAAAAGTGCCCTGATGATACTTTCCTTGTATCAACATTGTAGAGATTATTTAAAGTTCAATATTAATTCCAAAAGTTGTAAACGCTAAACCTCTCTCAAGCTTTTATTTATGTTTCATTCTATGTTAAACTTATGCAAATCAATCTTGAGCAAGTGTTATATATTCTTGCTAGTTAAATTTCATTCCTTATGTTTCAAAAAAAAAATGTTATCTAGATTTTCAAGTTTCAAAATTTTAGTTTCAATGTTGCAATACTTAGATGCTAGTTTATGCTTGTTACATATTTTCAATAGGTTGTGAGCAAGGTAACCTTGCCACATTTTGATGGCAATGATAAATGCACACTGCAAGAGCTTGGGTACAAAAGTTGGACAACTTTCTTTCTTTGAGTCTTATACTAGAGGGGGACGTGATTAAGTTCACTACTTTACACTTTGTTGGTTAATGAATTTGCCACCTAACTTTGTTTTCTCATGCCCAAATAAATGGCAATTGAAACCACCAGTTGAGTCAAGCATAATGATATTTTACACTTACTCTATGCTTATTTTACAAGGTGCAACTACTTTCAAATAGAAAATAGTAAATAAAAGCCATGCATGATTTTAACCATAAAGCAAGGGAAAGGAATAGCCTTTAACCAAAAATATTTTAAAAGGAAAATCAAAAGCTAAACTTAGAAAGAGATAGAGTACAAAGATTCTATACAAAGTATTCAAATCACAATAATTTTTAATTAAGAGATTGTTATAGTATCCATTCAAAGATTAATTACTCACAACAGATACACGACTATAAATTTTTAACCACCTTTGAGAATAATAATGAATCATATAAATAGAAATATATTTCACATAAGAAGAATAAATTGCTAGATTATCATAACTCAAAGTTTACGATTCTCAAGAATCAATACAAACAATTTTTATTAATTTCTCCTTAAAAAATGGATACCTTTATCTCACTCCTTTTTTCATCTAATTTAAAGCTAAAATCTCATAACTATCATCGAAAGTAACAACTTCTTAAAAAACAATCATTACAAACACAATTAAACAAAGCTTCAAGGAGAATGACTCATGCAGATCCATGCTACATGCTTCTCCACATATCTGGAAGATATGTGTCTCTTTCATTCACATTTTTTTTAATACCGTTCGGGTCAATCTTTTACTCTTGGTGGCATTAGGAAAGACCGAAGTTTTGAATATACGAAACAACTAAATAGGATGATTATGTGACATTAAAACTCGACAAATGAGTTCGTAGAGACCCAATGAAGTACATTGCAAAAGACCATGAGGGAAACATTTTAAATATCCAAAATAATCACATGAGAAGAATGCCTTAAAGAGATGAGGTAAAGAAATGGGATAAATCATTTCTAACCCCTTTCTTTGCTTCTCTGCAACCTCCCTTGTGATGCGAAAAACTCAAGAGCTACTGTTGTTGCATGTTCGGGATGAAAAATAAATTAGGAAGATCACAACCATTTTAAATATTAAGGTGTTAAATGCATTTAAAACTGGCAGATAAGGAACTGCAATTTCTCAGTAAAATTGTGCTAACACACTTCTTACATCTTTCATCCTCTATTGGCCATAAATGAACTAAACTAGCTGATGTCATGAAAAGATAGTGTCTCGAGAGCTAAAAATGCTTTGGGTTGGGTGCTTGAGTTCTAAACATTTTCAATTGACTTACTACAAAGACACACACCACGGGAACCGACAACGTTTTAAGGAGAGTCAAATGGTCGAGGATATCCTGAATTTGTGAACTTAAAGGAAAAACGTTTGGGAACATGTTAGCTTGTCAACTAGGTACAAAGGCCCAACGCAAATCTGGTCGTAAGCAAGGTTTATCAATACTAAGTGAACATGTTGGGGTGAAGAGCGACATATGAACTTGGATTTTAAAAATAAGGTAGGGAAGATGAATTTTTTTTAACAAAATGGGGGCAACAATAGGCTTTGAAGGGGGACAAGGACTGGACGAGACCCTGAGAATCCAAAACACTTAAACAAAAGCCTTATCCATTGGATGTCAAAGTCAAAATAAAATAGGAGGATGACGAAATTGAGCATAACACCAAAATAGCAATACAAGAAACAAGGTAGGGAAATCCCACCTCAAGAAATACCCAAAACTGCTCAATGAAACCATCAAAAAGCTAAGAGAAATATGACCATTTGTGAAACAGTTGGTTGTGGCCAGAAGCTATATGTAACCACCATAACACAATTTATTCTATACCCAACTTTAGATTGATGGTGTGTATGAATTTTTTTGAAACATACTCAAATCCAAACAATCGCTCTTCATCATATTTCACATCTTATGAACATTAGTGAATCTATCTTTTTTATATTGATCATGGCTTGAATAATCTCATTTGAATATGCAGAGAAAGCGTCACTTGTTGAATATCCTTTCTATAAAGTGAAAGTTGAGGAAACCTTGGGATATGTATATGTTTGTTATGATTTTGGAATACCACATTCTAAAAGCATAGGATCTAATGTGGATGTAGTAACTTCTTCATCTCTTGTATAGAGGAATTCATCATTGAGAATACAAGTAGATCGAGATAGCAATTTACCCAAATTTTTATTGGACCTCATTATTTAATCATCAGACTCTTCAATTATCTTTTCTTGCATATATTTCTTTGATCAAATCAACATCACCGATCACAAGGAATCAAAATAAAACCATTTGATCTTACATAAAATCTCTTTTAGGAAGGGAATTTCTAAAAGTAGGAGACATTACCTCCTTTGGCAATTCTTCCCTTCCATCTTCTTCGCCAGGGAACTTAAATGATGAATACTCAAATGAAGCAAGAATGTTTGACTACTTAATTTCTTCTATATCAACTTCATCAATTGTTGAAACAATATCACAAAAGGAAAAAAACTCTAGAGCTGAATTATGATAAATAAATAAAAACCATTTGTATTCTTACCAGGAATAATTCCTTCCATTTGGTGTTCTTTGTTGACATTAAAAATATATATATATATTCAGAAAGAGATAAAGGTATAGATATAAATTGGATCCAAGAGAGATAGTTGTTGTCAAATTTTGAGGTTCCCAACCCATCTGATAAACCATAATTGATTGCATCGGTCCCCTTTTCGGTAGTGGAAGTAAACATTTAAGCTCCAAGGCTAGTATCAACATACATGATCTAGAACCTTGGGTCTCCAAATAAGTTTGTTTTGGGTTTTGGCTCTAAGAAGACCCTCTTCTTGTCTAAGGGTATGGTAGCATAAAACCAGTCCATTTGAATATCTCCCCCTATGTCTTTGCAAAAACTTCTACTTAACAACATCTCATAGCTTGTGATTACGTCAACCACCAAGATGGTGAGCTTCAATCTCCTTTTGGGAAACAGAGCTAAAGCGGCTTGAGAATCTTTAATCTAGCCTAAGATGGGCACTTCAAAGGAATCCATGGAGTAACGTTTCCCATGAGAAGAAGTGATTGTTAAACCCAAGGCCTTGGCTACTTCAACAGTGACACAAGCATGGTCTGGAGGGCCCTCAAAGAGAACAGTCTAGATCATGCAACAAGAGTAACACAACAGAAGCACGAACACAAAACATAGAAAATGCAATAAGAGACATCCACAACATCATTTATTCATCATAAATCAACCGACAACATCTGGAAATCAAAACATTCTTGTAGGACTAGTTACATCATATATTCCAGATTACAATCATTCGGATCTCCAAATTATAGATCATTAAACTAAATTATCACATTTCTTCTTATCTACCTCTATATCTGCTTCCCTCCTTCCTAAAGATCAATTACATCTATATATATATATATATATATATATATGGAACACATTTGGGTCGGCCACAAAAGATCACATTCTCCAAAACAGGAAAATAAAACGTGTAAAATGAACATGGTACCAAACAGATCCGCAAGCCAAGAAATCGCTCTGCACGGGAAGAAATCTCCAACTAGTCATTAAACTCAAAACTGCTCTGAGAACCAAGAAACAAACAATCTGGAAGTGATAACTTGCCATAAAATAATCCAAATGAATTGAAAATCCTAGACAAGGAACAAGAACTAGTCTGGAAGACAACAATTTGATCCACAACGAAAAAGGAACAACTACTAGAAAATTCCAGAAAAAACACAGAAACTGCAACATAGATAAATAACAAAATTGAAAGCAAATATTTTTGGTTGATGCAAGATTGCTCATTGATCGGGGATGCTCCTGCGTCAAGCAGGCATAACATTATCGAAAGATCCTGAATTTATCACACAATTGCTCAATCTGTACCCGTTTATATATAGGGACACGAGGAAAGGCTCTATTTTTTCAAGTGGATATTTGATATCCGAAAGAGTTAAATGAGAGCTTGAGTATTTTTGTGGCTCAAAGGTATTAGGGATTTTATCAAACACTTTAGTGTTTAGAAGAGAGGGTAAGGGTTCCCCTTTAATAAATTTGACAAGCCTATCTAATTAGACAAGGTTGAGCCTAAGATACTTCTCTTGGGAAATTTTGACTTCAGTATTTTTGTATGATTCCATGATGTTAAAAGATGAAAGAGATTTATTTGAAAAAAAGTTTGGGTACCTTGGCAGAGGTAGTTCTGATTACTTTTGTCTCTTTGTCTCTATGATCCTAAGAAACACCCATTGAACTAGCCAAAATGTCAGTGCTCTATCCTCAAGACTCATTTTCCTTTCTTAGAGTGTAATTTCCTTTGGTGAATATGACACAATTGGAATCATCCACTTGGGTATATACACTTCCCCTTTTTCGAAATTAGACTAATATTAAAAAAAATATATTATAGTATTCACAACCTGTGAGAGATCTTCCTCTATCTGATATTTGTTTTGTTGATTCCTTGTTGAGAACATTTGTGTAAACCTTGTCATTTCAAGGAAAAAGGAGCCATCATGATCTATTTCCAGATGAAAAGTACATGCCATGTGGTTTCCTTTTCTTACAAAGGGGGAGGCCTCTATGACTAATTTTTGCGCAAGTCTAGCTACAAATAATTTTCTAGGGAAATTCCTTCTCTAATTATAGCTATCCTTTGACATGCCCTAGTATGATGATTGATAAGGCATCTGTATCTTTAAAGAAATGACATCGTTAGCCAATCTCTAAATTGTCAGGTCTATATAATTGGTTACTTGAGGTTTGCCAATTTGTAATTTTTTCTTCCCCTTTCCAGATGTTATCAGATCATCTTCCACTAATATAGATAATGCTTGTCTTGCTACTAAATCAGCTACACCTCCTCACTTAATGGTAAAACTAATGTCCAAAGGTAGTGAATTAATAAAAAAACACTTTTGAAGAGGATCACTGGGTCTTAAATTATTTGGGATATGGTTAGCTACCTATTGAATTTTGCTACAATATCCCACATGGGCTCATGTATTTCTTTCTTCATGGAAGCTAATTGAGCAATCAAACTATGCTCATTCTCTACAGACTTAAATATATCTTCAAACTTAGTCCTCATGGTAGCCCAAGTATTGGTTGTTTCATTTGGTAGATGATAAAACCATTCATTGATATCGTTAATGAGGGATTCCATAAATAATCTAATGATTGTGTCTTCATGCTAGACCCCCAAAATTGAGCATGCTGCAAAGAAAGAATCAATATGTTCTTCAGGAGTAACATTTCCATCTCCTCTAAATTTGGGTATATTTTTTCACAAGCCTTTAGGTAAATCATGTAACTGTGCCCCCAAACTAAAAGGTCCAATTGCAGCTCCCCAAGGGACAGGTAGGGCCATATTGGTCAGATTAACAAATTGACAAGGTAGGGAAATCAATATTGGAATCAATACTAGTTAAGTGGAGCCTTTAGATGAGGAGGAGAAAATGATCTACCGAGAGACTTATCCTTCTAAGTAGATGGAGATGCCAAAAATAGGTTTGAGCAAATCAAAATTAGGATCCAAAAAGTCTACCTTTAAATCAATGGAAGAATACAGAGTCACCAACCCCCCTCCCCCCCCCCCCCCTTCTAATTATCCGAGGAAGGATTTGGCTGATTTTGGGGCTGGTTTTGAGGTGGTTCATGATTTCTTATACGAACAGGATTTCCCAGAATAGCTACAATAGGAGATCTCCTTTCCCTATGCCTCACTAGCCTAAGGAGTTGGGCTAATTGTTCTTCTTGCAAAACTCTTCCAACACTTCTATAATCATCAAAATTTCTTCTCCACCTCCAAGCCAAAGTTCTCAGTTGAGTAATGAGGTCTTCTTGTTCATCGTGTTAGCCCAAATTTGGTTAAAGGATTGGAAAGAAATCCTCACGAGGAAACACCATTTTGGTTCATCACAAACAAGCATTCCATAAGAAATGCCATGCAAGAGAATTTAACATTTTTTTCCTCAACAAAGTCACCAAAAACCTAAACAATAAAGAAAACAACAAAGGAAACTACTCAAGAAACCAGAAACAAACCAAAAATGAGATCAACACAACAAAATTTGACCAAAATGGTAGGGGATCCCTACCTTCAGACAACTACTAGTGGGCTATGCAAACCCGTTTGATTGGCTGAGAAATATAAATTCCATGGTGGAATAATATGTGGCTATGTCAGGGCACCAATACACTCAGTTGTAAGTGTGCTCCTTGAATTCCAAAGTTGAGATTTGTAGCATATATAGTCACTTTGTCCAAGGCACTGTATCTAAATAACCATTGTCCATCAAAAATCTCTAAATTTGGAGTCAAATCAACCTCCTCTTATATATTGTTAATCACTTATTTTTGAATGAGTTGGAGTATTAAAATTTCAAGATTTTTAATACATCTTTGATGTTTTAAATCTCCAAAGAAGTAAAATTATCATGAGACAAACCTTCTTCCTAGATCTTTCTTGGTTGGTCATCATTAATTCCTCGATTCTTCCTTGATACATGATATTATTCTACTTCTACTGGCACCGTTTTAATTAGTCTTTCAAAATGGTAGTTTTTATATGAAAATATGGTCTCATTGGGCTTGAATAGTTCAAATTGTTCTCTCTCCCCTATTCTCTTTTGATTATCGTATTTTTCATGAAGTCACAATTACTTTGTAGGATAAGAAGCTACTTCTATATAATGTCCAGCTCATATAATTGAGACAAAGGAGCACAATTTCCTTTATTTGATCTAATCAATTCAAAAACAAAGGGACCAGAAGTGTGATTTTCTTCTAAAAAGGTTTTAGGAATATGAACAAGAAAATGATAATTATTTTTCCTATGACAAGAAACACGAGCTAAATTTTTAGGACAATGATCCAGATTGGAGTTTTCATGAAACTGAACATTCCTTTGAATTTCTCTAGCTTCTTCAACACTGATAATTTTTTTTCTCAATTCTTCAAGATGATTTTCAAAATTCTCATTTATACACAAAAAAAGTATACTTCCCATTGTATTATTCCATGTACAAACTCTCTTTTATCTATAATATGGTCATCATCATCTATGATTTTATTTTGGAAAATACAACGTATCTTGTGTGTAACCTTAGATAAGAAACCCTTTGCTATCTTAGGATGTAAGACTACCACACCAGTATTCCCCTTATGATCCATAGAATCATCCTGGATCATGGTAATGAGGAACTCTTTTTTGACGATTAATGATGAATGAATAAATGTATCTTTTCTATAAAGAAAGTCACTGTCTACGAACCCTAGACTCTAAGTGAGGGTGAAGACTTTGTGAGATACTTCTTGAAATATTCCTTGTTTGTCTTTCTTTCTTGACCCAAGTTGTGTGCAAGCCTTATTTTTATGAGTAGATGCATACTCTCTTGAAACCTTTTCAATACTTTGGTTATAGATCAATCTATTGGGTATACCTTCACTTCTAGAAGGAAGATACTTGCCTACGTCATTGTTTCTTTATTCAATCTTTTTCAATGTTCAAAATAGAAAAGTGTGTGCTATATCAAAAATAAATTTCAAACTGTCATGGAAGTTTTACAAGAAACCATCTTGCATAGGCTTGGTGTCGATCATATTCTCATCACTTCCATCTGGGTAGGTGATTGGAGTAATCTCCAAGCATATGGATGTATCTTCTGAGTTTGAAAAATCGCATTCTAAAAGCATAGGATCAAATCTAGTCTCGACAATTTCTTCCTCTTTTGCACTAAGAAAATCACCATGGGAAATGCAAGTGAATTGAAAATGTAATTCATTCATACCTTCATCAAGAGCAATAATTGGACTATCAAATTCTCCAATCTTATTTACTTCATTTATTGAACCAAAATCACAAGTGATGGGAAACTGAAACGAGGTCATTTGAGTCTGCATACTATCTTCTTTGCAAAGATAGTTTCTGAGAGCATTAGAAGAATATACTACCTCTCCTTGTGACTCCTTTCCTTCATCGATAAATTTGAATGATGATTATTCAGGCTACATATATGAATTTGTGCAAAAGTTTGATTGTTCAATTTCCCTCACTTCAACCATATTCTCGATCTTTATTTTAGCTTCATCATGCGTTGAGTTAACAAAAACTTATGTGTCTGAAGAATGATTCAAAAACCCTCTCTCTATATTTCTAGAATGCTCTCTGTTTTTTTATTTCCCAAACATTCTCTATCAATATTAAAAACAAAAATTTCTAGTTCATAAGAAGATAAAGTTTCAGATGCAATACCATTTGTATCTTCTTCTGTATCACTAGAGTCATAAGAGATTGCATTCATTTCAACTTTAGTAATGTGACCATCTTTATCCATAACTCCACATAACAAGTCGTCACGTGAATCCTTTAGGCACCAATTTGGAATGAGGATGATACTTGGTTCATCTGACGGTACCTCTTCCTCAAGGGAAATGAATGGCCACTCGAGTTGTCTTGACTACATGCACGCCATGAAACTCTTTGATTCTTTGTTTTTAGTTTGGTTCAAGATTCTTTCTTATTGTTGATTGATATTCCATGATGCTAAGAAATCCTTAGGTTCAACCAATGTCAGTATGAAATCCTGCTCGCTAAGAACAAAGTAATTATAAGAGACATAATTTTCATTTTCTGGTTCTTCTTTGAGCAATCTTAATCTCTATAGCAACTTGTAATTGGTGAATCTCTCACTTATGGTCTTTAAGCAGGTAATATTTGTGATGCAAAATTCTTGACTGTAATATGAATTTGTGATCTTTAGATGGAGGCAACTTTTTTATTTTCATCTTTAGAGATGCTTTCTTTGAGATAATTCCAAAACGAATGAAGTATCATGTCATCTTCATCCGATATTTCCCTAATTGTTGCTGGTGGTCATCTTTTAGATCAACTTTTCTGATTTGTATGGCACTGAACCATTTTTCAAGGTCTTTAATCAAACAGAGTTGTCAACCTCCATTCTTGGGGAAGCACTACTAGGAATTTGCGAAAATTTGAATTATTGGTCTTTTTGTTACCCAACAAAGTCACCAAAATTTGTTGGTTAACAAATTTGCCACCTAACTCTGTTTTGTCATGCCCAAACAAATGGCAATTGAAACCACTAGTTGAGTCAGCCATAATGATATTTTACACCTACTCTCTCATGAAATCCATGCATGCTTTTAACCAGAAAGTTTTTAAACGGAAAAATCAAAAGCTAAACTTAGAAAGAGATAGAATACAAAGATTCTATATAGAGTAATCAAATCTTAACAATTTCTAATTAAGAGATTGTTATAGTATCCATTCAAAGATGAATTACTCACAACAAATACTTGGATATTAAATTTTAACCACCTTTGAGAATAATAATGAATCATCTAAATGACAATATATTCCACATAAGAAGAATAAATCTCTATATTATCATAACTAGAAGCTTACGATTCTCAAGAATCAATTCAAACATTTTTTTATTAATTACTCCTTTCAAAAATTGGCACCTCTGTCTCACTCTTCTTCTTCTTTTATCTAATTTAAAGAAAAAATCTCATAAATATCACATAACTAATAACTTCTTTAAAAAAAAATTTTACAAAGACAATTAAACAAAGCTTCAAGAAGAACATACTAATGTAGGGTCATGCCACATTCTTCTCCAAATATATGGAAAACATGTGTCTCTTTCATTCACATTTTTTTAAGACCATCAGGACCAACCTTTTACTCTTGGCGTCATTAGGAAAGACCAGAGTTTTGAATATAGGAAATAATTAACCGAGAGGATTTTATGACATCAGAACTTAGCAAACGAGTTCATAGAGACCCAAGGAAGTACATTGCATAGGACTATGAGGAAAACATTTAAAATCTCCATACCAATCACCTAAGAAGAACGCCTTAAAGAGATGAGGGTAAAGAAATAGGAAATCAATTCTAACCTGTCTCCTCACTTCTCTGCAACCTCTTTTGTGATACAAAAAACTCAGAGCTACTATCATTGCATGTTTAGGACCAAAAAAAAAAGGAAGATGGCAGCCATTTTAGAGATTAAGGTGTTAAATGCATTTAATTATAGTGACTAAGGTATTGCAATTTCTTTTTAAAATTGTGCTAACACACTTCTTACATATTTCATCCTCTACTGGTCATAAATGAACTGAACTGGTTGATGTCACGAAAAGACAATGTCTTGTGAGCTGAAAATGCTTTAGGTCGGGTCGTCAGTAAAAGTTTGAACTGCTAAACCAAATCAACGGAGGGTGCTCGAGTTCTATTTTTTTTTTATTGACCGAATACAACGACTCACACACCATGGGGACCGACAAAGTTTTAAGGAGAGTCAAATGGTCGGGGATATCCTGAATTTGTGAACTCAAAGGAAAAAGGTTTAAGAAAATTTTATCTTGTCAACTAGGTACAAAGGCCCAACACAAATTTGGTTGTAAACAAGGTTTATAGATGCTAAGTGAACATGTAAAGGTAATTAGCAAAATATGAACTTGGATTTTAAACTTAAGGCAAGGAAGATGAAAATTTCAAAAAAAATTGGGGGCAACAATAGGCTCTCAAAGAGGACAAGGACTAGACAAGACACAGAGAATCTAGAACACTCAAATAAAAGCCTTATCCATTGGGCGTATAGTGAAAAAAAATAGGAGGATGGGGAAATTGAGCATAGCACCAAAAATAGCAAGACAAGAAAAAAAGGTAGGGAAATCCCACCTCAAGAGATACCCAAAACTACTCAATGAAACCATCAATAGGTTGATAGAAATATGACCCTTTGTGAAACATTTGGTTGTGGCTAGAAGTTGTACATAACCACCATAACACAATTGCTTCTATACCCAACTTCAGACTGATGACATGTATGAATTTTCCTAAAACATACTCAAATCCAAACAACCACTCTTCATCATACTTCACCTCTTATGTGACTTCATATATAACATTAGTGAAATTATCTTTTTCTCTATTGATCATGACTTGAATAATCTCATTTAGATATGCAAAGAAAGCGTCAGAACTTGAATATCCTTTTTGCAAAGTGAAAGTTGAGGAAACCTTGGGATATGCATACGTTTGTCCTAATTTTGGAATACCACATTCTAAAAGCATAGGATCTAATTTGGACATAGTGACTTCTTAATCTCTTGTGTAGAGGAATTCATCATTGAGAATGCAAGTAGATTGAGAAGGAGTTTCATGGTTGCTCTAATGTTATTTGGTATGTCCCATTTTTCCTCTCAACACCACCTATGATGAGTTTACCTCAAAACTCATCATATAATTTGATAGGAAGGATCCAAAAATGTAATTCAGGGAGCTTGCCTAGCTCAAATAGTATGGTTCTTTAGAGACACAATTATTATTTTTAGAGATTTTTCATGATGGTGCCCAGTATCATGGAGAGTAGATTTGTGGTCCTATTTAGTGAGGGACTCTTAGAGCCCTTACATGGACAAAGCAAGGCATTTGACCCTCACACTCTACAAGAGGCCATGAGGAAAGCTAGGAGCATGAAACTTTTTGCCCCTAGTTAAAGAGACCTAAAAAAATAATGATGAGACTCTAAATGACTTGAAAAGGAAGAAATTGTGTTTTAAATACAAGGATTGTTGAGAAGTGAGTCATAAGTTTCCTATGAAGGGCAAAGATAATCAAATGGAATACTACCATGTTGATGAAACTAGTTCTAAAAAATATGATCAACAATTTGATCTAGAGGCAAAAGAGGTAGAAAGTGCATCCGATGAGTAAGATAAAGAAGCGGCTCACATAGCACAACTATCTAGAATTCAAAAAGAGAGTAGGTTCATGATTAGAGGAGTCTTAGGTGGACAATGTGTGATTACTTTGTTGGACATAGGTGCCACATATAACTTCATTGATGAAGGGTTAGTGGCTAGGAGAGGACTCAAAGCTAAAGAATTTGAAGGATTTGGGTTGAGAGTTGTAGATGGCTTCATTCTCATTTGTAAGAAAATGACTCCCAACTTGACCATTTAGTTGAGTGACAACAATTTCTAGGCTGATTTGTATGTGGTTAGTTGGGGAGAGATGGATGTTGTGCTAGGCATGACATGGTTTTGGTCTAATGGAGAATTCTACCTCAACTTTCAAACGTTTGAAATAGAGTTTAAGGTTGATGGAAGAAAGCATATTATTAGAGGAATGTTTGATGGGAGAGAATGTAAAGCTTCACTTAGAATAATGGATCTACTCATTCAACATGCTCCAAAGGAGTGGGATATCCCTGAAACCAATTATGACACATGTGTAAGTTCTGAATCTAGTTCTCATCACAATGGTAGTTTACTCTCCTTGAGCAATCACTATTGAAAGACTCATTTTTTGATATTTATTGATAACCCATTGTTTGACATGGGTGCTAACTTGGCTCATGAAAATCTTCTTTTCGAGTTGGAATGTGATTTCCAATATGATGTTGAATGGTATGCCTTTTTTGATAGCTCGAAGATTTCTTTGTGTGCAAGGGATTTTGATCATGGATATTGTAAATCACGGTGTTTAGATAGCCAATTGACATATCCTTAAGAAGAGGATAATTATGTGATTGGGCATGATCTACCCCAATCTCAAAACATGCAAAGAACTTTGATTTTTTGATTATGAATAGTTAGCTAATAATTTTGAGAAGAGTGATTTTTAGTGAGATATACACTTTGGGACAACAATGCATAGTGACATTGATGAAAGGGAAATTGGAAGTGATGTATCAAACAGTGGTTTATTAATGGTGAACAATAGATTCTCAACCAGATTTGATTTCATTGGTTGTGTTGGCATGCAATTTTCTGAGATAAAGAGTAGAGAAACAAGCATGCCATTTTGTAATTCTTGTGTGGGATTTTTGGTAATGTTTCCTCTTGATTTCTCTTGGGAGTTACATAAGGAACATGGACATCTTGATATGATGGTTTACTTTAAGTCGCTTTCATTTTTTTATGGTGTATGGGAGAATGAAAACTTGGTTAATACAAGTTGGGTTATCTTTGAATTCAACAATGAGCAAAAATATCTCATGAGGAAGTCAATTGAAGTAGGGATTTTAGACTTCATACATTTGATTTATGTTCATGCCTCGATGGTTGATGGTTGTCCTACCCTACTGCTCATCACATTTTCAAATTACAACTTATTGTTGGCAGCTATTTGGGTGGAGCATGGAGGTAGGGCCTTATCACTGTAGCCTAAGGCAGGTGTGCGTTGAAGGGATTCTACCCTTTTGTGACATCAACAATGTTCTTGCAAGTTTGATTTTCAATTTATTGAGTGCTAATCCAGATTATACCAACTATCTAGAGTGGATGGACTTCATACAAATGATAGATACTTGTCAAGTACATATGACACAATTAAGCTTTAGATAGATATTGATGAAATTCCTATCACAATAATACAACATAATCCAATCTTGTATCCAAGTTCAATTTGAGATCTGGGTTTTGACTGGAGTATTTGGACTTATTACAAAGTTGACACGTGTAATTAATTGTGGGCAAGCAATTTTGGGGAGGGTAGATTGTAATGCCTTCATTTTGCGCCTTCCTAAGCTTCAATTATTTTTAGAGATTAGCCTATTATTAGTGGTCCATGTAGGCTAATGTGGTGATTAGGGGGCCCTTTGTGGGTGATTCATATATTTTTGGTTGACCCTTGAGTTGTTTATTTTAGTACTTTCCATCTTAGAGATTCAAATTTTTGGTGGTTTGCCTTCTAGAGGTCTTTTAAGCTCCATTTGTACATACTAATTTCGTGAGCCTCTTGAGCATTTGGTTCCATACTTACTATTATAGCAAGTGTAATGGTTGGAAAATTAGGGTTTATACTATGAGAGGGATGAAACCCATTACTTTACCATTACATTCAAAAGAGGGGTTAATCCAATAGATTTATCCACAAACTAGTAATAATAAGGACTGAAAATACTGATTGGATTCAAGGGATGAGTTGATTTGCCCTCTTTTGTGAATTGAATTGTTGAAATTAGGTTAAAGTGTTGAAAATGAAGGTAAAAATGTGGAAATAGTGAGCTATAGTCATCAAATTTCGGCGTGCACCTGGATCAGAGGAATATAAGTAGATTCAAACCCGATCCCTAAAAAAGTTACAAAAATGTCAGGACCGGAGCGTCTGTCACTGTGGTTCTCCTAGCTTTTTGCACACCAAAAAGGGTTGATTTGTCTCTACAAATAATGCCTATTCTGAAGATCCCAGCTCCATACCTAACTCCTATTGAATATTCAGGCAACTGAGAGGGGCGGTGAATCAGTTGACATAAAATTTTCTTTTAGAGTTAATTAACAGATTCAAAATAATTAGCAGAATCGATAAAACGTGAAAGCATATACACAAAATAGATCAGACATAAGAAATAACCAAATTTATGTGCAAAACCAAGAAGGGAAAAACCATAGAGAATGTTAATTCTCAATATATAAACACCGGTTAAGGTGATTTTTACAAAGGATGACTCACTGCCAAGGTGCTCACTGCATATGGGCTCATTGCCTAGAAAGGCTCACTATCGGAGGGCTCACTGCCCAGAAAGGCTCCCTACTGAAGAAGAAAGATAAAGAGAATCCACCGCTGAAACATAGTATGCACTATTGGAATTGCTTCCAGTAATAATCCACAACACTATACTCACACAACAACTAGATTTTTCAATTTTTCATGTCTTCAACACAAAAAGCCACACTTCAACTTATCAAATCATACACCTACATATACTGTCTCCAAAAAAATATAATTCTCAATGTTGGTTGAGATAGAGATCTAAAATAGGTCTCCACTAATCATTCTGGTGGTGGGAAGAAATGAGAAGTAGACCTTATTACACCGTTCCTCATCGAACATGTCAACACGTTACGTATATCACCAAAGTTGGACCCCAAACATTATCCGCATGCTATATAACTTCCATTACACAACTTCAATGTCGAGTCCAAAAAACCTCAATCTCTAGACCAATCTGAACCCAAAAGTAGCACTGAATAACATTTTTCAAAAAGCCAGAACATGCGGTAAATCCATAAAACCTTCAAACACTTAACACACCTTATCCAAATACTTTTGTACAACATAATGCATTGAGACCTAATCTAGACCATGGGATTTGACATCAATGATAAAACATAATTAGAATGATAATAATCTCCCCCTTTGTCATTGATGACAACATCCATCAACAACATTAATCTGATCATTATGCAAACTCTCTCTCTCTCCCTTTGACAACAATGACAAAGGTGGACAAAACTCCCCCTAAAAACCTTACTCTCGCTCCCCCTGAGAGGAAGCACACATGCATCAGTCTAGAAAAGAATATACATGATACTCACTGAACCAATGCACATTAGTTCAAACTAAGGGGGGGGGGGTAATACCCCTAACTTCTGTCGGAGATACTCAAAAGTATCTTTGCACAACACCTTAGTAAATATATCCGCAATCTATTCTTTTGTAGATACATACTCAAGTCTAACCTCATTATCCAAAAAAATTTCCCTCAAGAAGTGGTACTTGATGGACATATGCTTTGTTCTAGAATGTTGTACCATATTCTTTAAAATGTTTACAGCACTAATATTATCACACATGATTGAGATAGGGTCATCAAACTTTACACCTGATGTCCTTCAAAGTCTGCTTCATCCATAGAATCTGAGTGCAACAAGAAGATGTTGCAATATATTCTACTTCTACTATAGATAGAGATACATAGTCTTGCTTCTTGACCAAGCAACCAACTGGGGGCCAAGGAAGAATGCTCCTCCACTTGTACTTTTTCAATCATCAACACTTTTGACCCAGTCTACATCTATAGAAGCTATCAAGGTAAAATCTGAGCTCCTAGGATACCACAATCCAAACTCTTTTGTGCCATTAAGATCTAAAAATCCTTTTTATTGCCACAACATGAGATTATTTCAGTTCTTGTTGAAATCTAGCTACCAAACATACTACATACATGATATCTGATCTGGTAGCAATCAAATGTATCAGTCTTCCAATCATTAATTTGTACTGACTTGCATCTTCCTTAGGTAATTATCATCCTTGGTTAACTTGCATCTAGTGCTCATAAGTGTACACACCAGTTTGGAATTCTCCAACCCAAACTTCTTTAACAACTCTTTGATATACTTAGAGTGAGAAATGAAAATTCCTTTGTCACTCTAATTAATTTGCAAACCATGAAAGAAATTCAACTCACCAATCATGAACATTTCAAATTCTTTTTGCATTTCATTAGAAAATCTTCTAAACATAAATTCATTTCCTCCAAAGATTATATCATCAACATATACTACTACAATTTAGGTTTTACCCGAGTCAGTTTTGAAGTACAAATAGTTGTCAGCAGAACCTTTCTAAAATCCTTGATCAGTCAGATACTTGTCTAGTCTTCCATACTAGGCCCTAGGGGCTTGTTTCAGTATGTACAATGCCTTTTTTAGTCTGCAAACAATGTTTGGATCATCTCTCAACCTGAAACCTTCTGGTTGTTCAATGTAAACTTCTTCCTTCAATTCTCCATTCAAGATTGTTGATTTTACATCCATCTAATACACCTTGAAGTCCTTAAATGTTGCGAATTCCAGGAACATCCTAATTGGCTCCATTCATGCAATTGGGACATAAGTTTCATCAGAGTCAATGCCTTCAATCTGAGTGTATCCTTTGCAAACCAACCTGGCCTTATTTCTTACAACCTTCCCATCTTCATCCAGCTTGTTCCAGAATACCCATTTAGTTCCAATCACATTCTTGTCTTCTGATTTGTTGACTAATTCCCATGTCTGGTTTTTCTCAATTTGATCTAGTTCCTCTTTCATTTCCTTCATCCAATTCTTATCATTACAATCTTCTTCTACTATCTTTGGATTAGTTTTAGATAGTAAACAGAACAAGACTTGTTCTTTTGCTACCTTACTTCTTGTGAAAACACCTTTGCTCTTGTCTCCAATAATTTGTTCTTCTAAGTGATTCTTCTAGACATACCTTAGAGTCTTGGATGCAGATTTTGGAGCATATTGATCATTCTTTTCTTCACTTCTACTTTCTTCTTTCTTTTTCTCTTCTTCAGGCTCGACAGATTCATGTCCTGCTATAGTTTCTAAATCCTTTGTGGCACTTTCATCAACGTTTACACTTGCACTTTCAAAAATCTTATTCAACCTTTTTGTTGTAACATGGGTATGCTTTGTTCTTTGTTGAATAACCCAAGAATATTCCTTCATCTACTCTACTGTCAAACTTTCCAAGATTATCCTCATCTTTCTAGATATAACACTTCCTTCTAAATACCTTGAAATATTTCACTATCATAATTCTACCATACCAAATCTCATAAGATGTCTTACCATATTTCCTCTGATATAAGATTTTGTTAAGAGTTTATATTGTTGTATTAATTGCTTCTCTCCAGTAAACTTCCAGTAACTATGTTCCTTTCATCATAGTTCTAGTTGCCTCTTGTATAGTTTGGTTCATCCTTTCAACTACACAATTCTGCTATGGTGTCCAGAGGGCAAATAACTATCTTCTGATGCCATGCTTCTCATAGAAGTCATTGAACTCATCCAAAATGAATTCTCCTCCTCTTTTAGACCTTAAACACTTGATTTTCCTATCAACCTCATTCTCAACTTTTGCCTTGAATATCTTGAACTTTTCTAATGCTTCAGATTTCTCTCTTAAAAATGCAACCCAAGTCATTCTAGAATAATCATCAATCAATAACATGAAATACCTTTCACCTTGCAGGCTCCTTGTCTGAGTCAGACCACAAAGATCTATGTGAACCAAATCCAATAATCCGATGGATGAGTACTCATTTCCTCTGAATGTGCTTCTAGTCTACTTTCCTACTTGATATTCCTTGCAAATTTTGTTGTCTGGTTTAGCCAATCTGAGTAAATCTCTTACTGCACTCCTCAAACTAATTTGCACCAGGTTTTCAAAATTGATATGACACATCCTTCAGTGCCATAGCCAGTTGTCATCGAGTTGTGATATCAAGTAGTGTTTTGTAGATCCTTCCAGTTGATACATATTTCTATTTGTCCTTCTTCCAACTACAATAACATTCCAGACTCCTTCTGTATTTCACATCCATTGTCCTGAAAGATAACATTTATCTATTTTCACACATTTGTCCAACACTCAAGAGATTATCATGCAAACCCTTCACATAATAAACATTGTCAGTGTTATGTTTTCCATTAAAAGTAATTGAACCAATCCCAATAATTTGTGTTGTCTGATCATCTCCAAACCTAACAGAACCTCCATATTATTTTTCAAGCATTACAAACTTACTCTTATCACCAGTCATGTGATTTGAACATCCACTATCAATTAACCACTCATTCTTATCTCTTCTAGCATGAAAGGCATTAGCAATAGTCTTAGAAATATCAAATTTGGGAACATCCTTTTCTATAAGAAACAAACAATCACCATCTTCATAGTTTGATTTATCATCTGAAATGCTAGCATCATCCTTAAAATAATAGGCTTTCTTATTGAATTTTCCCTTGTTCTCCCTAAACTTGTGTCTATCTCCCTTATCCAAACATCTAGTTGCAATATGACTAATCTTTCCACATCTAAAACACTTAAAGGGTAACATACCTTTGTACTTGCTAGTGCCCTTCTTTAGTTTTCTTACAAAGTTTGCTTCCATTTCATCCAGGCTCTTTTCATCATCTAGACCATATTCAGATGCTTTGAATGCGGTCTCTAATTTGTCTGTCCTTTCCAAACTTTCTTACTTCAAATGCAGTCAAGGTACCAAAAAGCTGCTCTATGGTGAACTTCTTTGGATCATAGGTTTCTTCAATAGATGAGATCTTATCACTGTAGCTTACCAGT
Organism: Cryptomeria japonica; assembly: GCF_030272615.1. Classification (NCBI taxonomy): domain Eukaryota; kingdom Viridiplantae; phylum Streptophyta; class Pinopsida; order Cupressales; family Cupressaceae; genus Cryptomeria; species Cryptomeria japonica. The sequence continues at coordinate 889,796,670 of NC_081407.1, read as the reverse complement.
AATGTCATCATGATTTTGTCAATCACATCTTCATCATTCAAGGTCCCTCTTAAGTTCTCTGATTTCATTCACTGCACTGTCAACCTTCTCAAAATAGCTTACAGTGTCTTCTCTTTCTGCCATCTTTAGATTTCATATCTTTGTTTAGAAGTTAGTCTCTTTGTCAACTTAACTCTCTCATTTCCTTCATAAATGTCTTTCAGCTTCTGCCAAACTTCATATGTAGTATTCAAAGAAATAACCTTTTCCAAAGTTCAGTTTTTGATAACGCACTAAAGATAACATACCTTTCTTTTTCATTTTCTTCATAGGCTTGAATCTCATCTGGAGTGTTAAGACCATTCGCCAGTAGAACATACTTAGTCTCCATAGCCTTCCAAGTGTAGTGACCGAGAGAAACCAAATAACTCCTCATCTTTATTTTCTAGAAATATAATCAGATCCTTCAAAGATAGGAATGGATAATTTGTGTACCATCGGATCAAGATCTACCTCAAGTGGTTAAGCTTTATATCAAGGAACCAAATCTCTGATACCAATTGTTGAATATCTGGGCAACTGAGAGGGGGGGTGAATCAATTGACGATAAAATTTTATTTTAGACTTAATTAACAGATCTAGAACAATTAACAAAATTGATAAAACATGAAAGCATATACACAAAATAGATCAAACACAAGAAACACAAGAATTTACGTGGAAAACCCAAGAAGAGAAAAACCATAGAGAATGTTAATTCTCAATATATAAACATCGGTTAAGGTTATTTTTACAAAGGATGGGTCATTGCCAAGGTGCTCACTATGGATGGGATCACTGCCCAGAAAGGCTCATTGCTGAAGGACTCATTTCCTATAAAGGTTCACTACCAAAGAAGAAAGAAAGATAAAGAGAATCCACCACTGAAACATAGTCTGCATTGTCGGAATTGCTTCTGGTAACAATCCATACACTATACTCACACAACAACTGGATTCTTTCAATCTCGCATATAGTCTTCAACACAAAATCCACACTGCAACTCATCAAATCATACACCTACATATACTGTCTCCGGAAAAACATAATCCTCAATGTTAGCTGAGACAGATCTAAAATTGGTCTCCACTAATCATTCTGGTGGTGGGAAGAAATGAGAAGTAGACCTTATTACACCATTACTCATCGAACATGTCAACACATTACGTATATCACCAAAGTTGGACCCCAAACATTATCTGCATGCTATATAACTGCCATTACACAATTTAATTGTCTGGTCCAAAAAACCTCGAGCTCCAAATCATTCTAGACCCAAAAGTAGCATTGAATAACATTTTTCAAAAAGCCAAAACATTCGGTAAATCTGAGAAACCTTCAAATGTTGAACACACCTTATCCAAATACTTATGCACATCATACTGCATTTGGACCATATGATTTGACATTAATGACAACACATAATTATAATACTAACAATTTCCTACACACATAAAGAAAGAGAAATAGGTTGGGAATAGGGGCAAAGAAAGAGAAATAGGTTGGAAATAGGGGCTTGCCTAAGTCAAACATGGGTTTTGGAATTAACCATGAAATAAAGATAAAAGATAATTGAATTCTTGTAAATGATGATTCTCCTTTTGATGAAGATGTTGAATAATGTTTGAAAACTAAATGATATACCTCTATGTGAAGTTTTGTTTGTCTCCACACAAGATTAGGGTTTCATGAAGTCTTTGGCAAAATAGGATGTAAATCTCCACTTCAATGGTTGAATCTTGACTTTGTTGCTACTCCAAGACTTGAAGGAAGACTGATTACTTTCTCAATTGATTGCATGCTTGATCTCATGTGTGTATTTGTGTTCCTCTATATCAAGAGGAGAAAGCCCCCATTTATACTTGTTTGTCAAAAAACTAATTAATTTTCCAACATGAGCTGACACAGAGCTAGGAATCCCACTCATTTTTGGAATAGGGAAAAGGGTTTGAAAGGGGCCAAAAATAGGGAGGACCAAAGTGTGGCACCCTAGTCCTAATTAGGACCAGGGTGTGGCGCTCTGGTCCTACCCTATTTTGGGGCTAGGACAAGTTACCTAGCTAATGCAAAAGTAAAAAATGCAGTCATTGATATGAGTAGAATCAGGTCCCTATTAGGCCTAGGGGTGTAAATGCTAAGGTAGGGACCCAATACGGTCAAAATTGTACAAGGGCGTTGTTTCATGCTTAGAATCATCATGCTGACAGGAAATAACGACAATCACAAAATCCTTAACTATTAAAGCACTCTTAAACATAAATAAATAGAAAAATGCATAAATGAAATGAATTAAATAAAAACTCCCTCACTTTGCATTTTAACTTCTATTGTTCTTCTCATCTCTGTGGTATGGTGGCTCTCAAATATCGTGTTGATAACTTGCAAGTGACACAAAGATTTTGAAGTTCGTGATTGTTGAAAAGGAGGAATGATCTCTACTTTTATAGATTTTTGGGTTAGATGGAGTGAGATTTGGAACTGAAGTGTTGATTGATAGTTGAACTGATTTGATTGATCAGTCAACTCATTTTGATTGATCTGTTAAGTGGATTGGTTGGAAAGATAACTCAATTGATTGATTAGTCAACTAGATAGATTAGTTAGTTAACTGAATTGATTGAGAGAAGACTGAACAGATTGATTAGTTAGAAAAAGTTGATTGGGAGTCAAAAGTGGAGATTGAAGAGTTAACTGAGTTAACTGGTTTGTTAACTAATTTGATCAATCAGTCATGATTTTCAACATGTGTTGTAGGATTCTTAGATTGAAATTCAATTTCATTCTTATTTGAATTTGGATTTTCGAATGATGAAATGCACATGAGATTTATTGAAATGGGATGAAATTAAAATTTAGTTAAATTAAAATTTGGGAAATTGGAATTAGATGAAATTAGTTGAAATTCAAATTTGCGGAATTGGAGGAATAAGTTAATTAATTAAATAATTTAAATGAAATTATTTAATCATTAGAAATGGTGTAGTGTCCCTCCTTGACTTGACTTTTATTTCATGCATGATAGACCTATCTAGACTCTTTATGATGTTTTGGATTATGATTATGCATGTGTTTCAGTTACACATTATGATGCTAGACATTATTTGGACATATGTTATTTTGATGATTTATATGGATGATGACGCTATCATTGTTGATCATGTGTTTGATGGATCATATATGTATCTCTATGCTTGATGGATTCCGTATGCATTACCATGTTGATGGATTATTGATAGTTTATATTGATCATGGATTTCACGTTGTTATGGCTACACTAACCCTAGTTCATGATCACATATGATTAGTTGATTATGTGATGCGTTTGATTATTGTATGACTGTCTTTGTGATAGGGACAATGTCACATCACTCATTGCAAGTGGGATGTGTTGTTGTGATTCCCTATCACTTGTCTGTTATGATATATATGCATATGTTGTATCGTTTCTTTGTGGTTGCAAGATTTGCAGGTACTAGACACCGACTCCACCTGATTCCACAGGTCCGAGTGTGCCTTTAAATCCCAATGGCATGTGGTTCGGAGTTGACACAAGTTCCCTTCGCATGCTCTAGGTCTAAGATTTCTACCTTGAGTCATCAGCATCTTGGCGTAATTCGCCATGTCGGTTAGTGAGTTGTGGTTTTGTGAGTATGCAAGTGTTTATTGATTTGTTTAATTAATTGATGTGAGATTATATAGTTCATGATTGATTAATTTAATTGTTGGTTTAATATAGTTTTATTTGAATATTTAATTATTTGAGATTTAATATTTATTTATTTATTGTTGATTAATGGTTTATTTAGTATTTATTGTTTAATCAATATTTATTGTTTATTTATTTATTTATTATTTATTAATGTCTTGGGCTTTAGTGTTGAATAATATTCATTAGAGGTTATTTATTTATTTTATGAGCCTTTGGACTATTTAATTAATTAATTATTAGCCATGGTTTATTTATAAAGTTTGATTATAAATTATTCTTGGGGGAATAAATACTTTATGTTATAATACTCTCATATTCTATTTTAAAATAAGTTTTAATAATACCCCGCACCGTTTATTCTCATTGACCAAATTTGAAATGAGAAAATAATATATATTATTAGTGGGGTAGGTAAAATATATTGCCTTTTAGAATATTTTCATTGGTTGACTTTGAGGCTAGGGTTTTGGCTTGGAGGCTAGGGTTTAGGCTTGGTATTCCTTTTTATTCGGCAGCCTGAGCTTGTTGTCGGGTTACACTCTTTTGAATCTTCTCTGTAATTTTGTTTTTGAGCTTGGATTTTGGATTTTGGAGCTTGCTAGATTTTTGTGGACGCTTCATCAATCTTCTTCCATCACTTCTAATCCAGATTGGAGGTCTTTCCTTTGAAGTTTTATTTTCACATTTTGTGTTTTCTCTATGTCTGTAGAGAATTGGTTGTATGCGGGTGTTTTGGGGGAAAATTATCTTTTCTATAGTTAGACTATAGTTTTGGAATGAAATATTTCCTTGTATAAATTATATTATAAATTTTAACATTATTGGTTTGGGGAAAATATTTCCTAGGAGTATGACTTGTTGTTAATGCACAACTCTGCAATTTTATTTATATTTGGATCTTACTTTATTTCTTGTGTGTTGTCCTCATTTTTGTTTCCAAAAATGAAGGACCACTACATAAGATTTTTGTGAAAAAATGAATTTTTTTACTAAATGACACACTTCCCGAGGCAGAATTTTGACTAATCCTTGGACTGACTTAATCCTCAGTCCATCCTCGAGCTACATTTTGAATTTTGTCAAATTTTGGGTTCGTTTGCTATGTCTTTCCTTCAATTTCGGGTTTTAAAATCTCGACTGCAAGTGGAGAATTTCCTTCAAACTACAAGTTTTAATGATATTCATTGTTTTGGTCTTTGTAGGGGAATTTTTGGCTTATTATATGTGCAATTTTATTTAAAAGATGTTACTTGTAATTTGTTTTAAATTTCTCCTTTGTTGTTTTTATCATTTTTATTGTTTTTGGTCTTGTTTAGTTAAAATAGGGATTTTTTGGCTAGATTACAAGTAAACTTGTAGTTTGGTCTAAAAACCCCTACTTTAATGGTTTTTCAATGTAAATGGGATTTTAAAACCCCATTACATATGTGTATGCAAGTATAACTTGTTGTAGGGATTTTATTTCCCTTTTACAAGTAATTAAAACTTGCATTTCTCTCCAAAAAAAGTTGATTTTATGCATAAAGTGCATTTTTGACATTTTTAAAACTTGCTATTTGGTCCCAAAAACCCGAATTTTCTTTGTAAGTGAAAAAGTCAAAAATTAAACTTGCTATTTGGCTCAAAAAACCTGATTTTAGCTTAGTAAGTGAAAAAGTGAAAATAAAACTTGTATTTCTCTCCAAAAAACTCGATTTTTACATGCAAGTGTAAATTCGAACTTGTTCATCTCTCCAAAAACCCCGATTTTCAATTGGAAGCGAATTTGTTGAAGTTTTCAATTGATTTTTGTGGAGATCTTCAAGGAAGGAGAGGTGTTTTGGTTTCTACCCTATTCCAATGCATTTGAAACCACTTGTCACGCCATTTGGAGGTTGCATTTACTAGTTTTTTGTTTTTGCCTTTCATTCCAAGGCGATGAGGGTTAAGGAGGATTCAACCTTTTTCCATGCCATTTAACACTCATTTGCTGCCACGTTTTTTCATATAAGGCATTTTTTGCAAAACGTGGCTAGGGTTTGGCATCTTGGTTTGTCTCTATTTATTGGATATGCTTCTTCATTCCAAAGATTGTTGCATTTTTGGAAAAGCATTTTCAGTTTGAAGAAAGGTATGTTCTCTTTCCTTTCTTTCCTTCATTTTATTATTTTCTTGTTTTCTTAGTTTTCTTTCTTAGTTACATTTTTGGAAATATGTTGTTCTTACCCAAAAAATCGGATTTTGTGAGAGAAATTTTCCCCTTGGTATGCAATTTTTGAACTACATTGTTCTTCCCATATTTCCCTCTTTACTTGTATTCGGGATTTTTAATCTCGATTACAAGTTCGCTGGAAATTCTTGTTCTTCCCCTACGGTTAAGGAATTTAACCATTTTTGGTTAAAATTCCAAGTTGAAAAGTGTGAAATACCTCTCCCTTTCAAATTCGGGTTTTAGAAACTGGATTACATGTTGAAGAGTTCTTCCCATTTTCATGAAAATGACATTCCCGGATTTTCCCATTTCTATCCATTCACGTTTCCCATATCCGTATTTTCCATTTTCGTCATTTTCTGCAAGTCAAATTTGCATTTTCCATCCATTTCTCCATTTGCAAATTTACAAGTGCACTTGCGTTCAGGTTTTAAAACCCCGATTGCATGTATGTTCTTTCCAACTTGTATACTTGCAAAAAATTTCGCAAGATCCGAAATTGGTCAAAGTCAAGATTTTCCCATTTCCATATATTTCCCCTCTTCCTCTCACAGAATTGTGAAGTTCAAGAATCGAAGTTTTTCCCATTTGGAGAAGAAAGAATGATATTTGCAGCTGACTATGATGTTGCCTTAACTCTTTTAAGTCTTCATCACAGTATTCCAGGTTCACAATCAATGTCATATTTGTCAGCATCTCCAGCTCCAAAGAAGATGGAATACAAATATGACAAATATCAGAATAAGGTTGCACCTTCCCAAGTTTCTTCTCCTTTGGATCACATCAGAGACACAGAAATAGGACACGTTGATATGTCAGAATTTGTCAAGAGGGTAGAAGGATAATAACTTGCAGCAGCTGTTGGACAGCCATATCCACCATGCATCATCTTTCCCAGTGGCTGCCCTAGAACCTGAGTTCGTTCTCGCCTGCGCCCATCATTTTGACAAAGAGACAACAGTCATCAAAAATGATGATGGTGAAGCTATAATCTGTCTTGACACAGATATGATCGAGAAGGTCTTCAGAACACCTCACGCACCTGTGTATATGGAAATCTCCAAAGAAAATGCAGTGGAGTATTACGTGAAGAGGGAAAAAGATTGCAAACAACACATCAATAGGTGGATCCAAGAGCCATGAGCCTCTTTCTCAACGTGGGCAAAGTTGTACTACTACGATTTCAAATGGGAGATTGGAGACACCATAACCCTTCTTAGCATGATGATGGGCCTTAAGCAATCCAATATCTTTGAGCCATGGATGTACCAGTTCATCGTGTTCATACGACAGTCTCATCACATTTCATGGGGAGAAGTCATCAGCGATGCCTTGTGTGAGAAACTTGCAATAGTTCCTACCACCATAACCTTCTTCATGAATTCATATTTGGTATATTTGGCAGCATCACTTAGACACTTTCTAGGTCTTTCTACCAAGGGTGATCACTCACTTGTACCAGTTTGGGAGTATTATGACCAGTTGTCATTGAGACCCAGCAAACTGCATTTCAGAAGAATCCAAGATGCATTCTTCGGATATTTCATGTGTCAGTTTGACAGAAATCTAAGGAACAAGAGAGTATCAGATGAGGCATGGGACAAGGTGTGCGAGTATGGATGTTTGCTTCTGCATTTTCCCACCTTCACCTATATGAGAATTGGATGCTATGGTGGTCAGCCATATATGCTTCCTAGATACCCAACTGATAAGATCATTCTTATGGAGGTGGGAAGACAGATCATGGTTGTCCACACTTTTCAGTCTGCTAAGCACAAGGTTGGAATGGGGATCTCTACCACAAATCCACTGAAAATTGGTCGGTATTCCCTTGTCACATCTGTGAAAGGTAAGGTCATGGAGACTGAATTGCAGGAAATCAAGCTCAAAAGGTTTAAAGGAATCCTTTGTGCATGTACATCATTGAGGACATCTGGGTAGATCTCCGCACATAAGCCGAAGTCCTGAAGATGGATTACTGCAGGCTCACTATTGAGAAAATTGTTGATTTGAACTTGGTGGATATCCCACAAGGGATGATTGATGATGGGCACATACTTGATCCTAAATACATTTCATGGAGGGTTTAGGAAGCTCCACTTCCTTTGATCCAATGATTGCATAAAGAGTGCATATCCATCCTTAAGAGATTTCAGCCTATCTTGGCTAACACCAATGCATGGCTGAAAAGTAATGTTGTTAGACTTATAAAAATCAAGGTTGGTAAAGAAGATGATTCTACGGGGCCTCTTGGACGTAAGTCTGAGATTCAGGTTGACAATAAGGAGGGTGCATCATCTTCAGGCACAAGGATCAAGTTGCGAGTTAGTCGTGTAGTAGTGCTTCCTCCTGAGGAGACAACAATTCGTGGGAAGGAAAAATCACAATTCCATGTTCAGGTGATCGATCTAGATAATCCAGAAGAGGGGCAGCAATATGATGATGCTCCCAAGTCTCCAGTTTCAGACTCGCCTCATGAGATCATTCCTCCAGTTTCCATTGAGATGACTCTTTCTCCTCCTGATTTGCTTGTGGATGAGTCTCCTCAGAATGTTATTCCCATTTCAGCATATGAGCCATCTCCTGATCCTCAACAAGAGAGTGTATTGGAAGTTCCTGAGGATATTCCTACTTGCATCCAGTTATCAGAAATTGATACTTCCACTTCTGGTTTTGAAGAATTCATGAGGCAATCTTCATGCCCATTGGTAACTGAGCAAATTGTGGTCACTGTCCAATTAGATATTCCTCCTAGGATGACCACGGTGATTCAAATAGAAACTGCTTCTCCTTTGCCTACGACTGTTACTGGAGGGGAGTTGATGAATTTGCCTCCATGGCTTAGTTCTTTTACCCTGAAAAGGAAGAAGCAAGAAATCTCACCTGATGCCTTTGATTACCAACAACTGAAACAGTCTAGATCCAAAGTTGCTAAGAAGGCCAAGACTATTTCCAGAGTAACTGTTGACAACAACAAGATGAAGGTAGTTGAAATTGTGGAACCTATTGCAGATAAGCTACTTGAAGAAATGTCAGCTGCCGATTATAAGGTTACAGGGATAGAGTTAGGAAAACAGACGCATGAGGTCATTAAACATGATGCTCAGTTTTCTGTTGCTTCGCTGGTGCAAAGGTGTGATGAGCTTCTAGCAAAGAAAGACAAGCTAGAAGATGAAAACTGAGAACTTATGGTAACCATTCATAAAGTCACAAAACCTGCTGCTGAAGGGAGTAACTCCATAGGTTCTTCTGATTCCCAAGAATCAATTTGTGGAGTGGAAAGGGATGCTCAAAAGGTACAAGCACTGGATTCCTGGGTTGATCAGCTTCATGATCTATGTGCACAGGTAATGAAAGATATTTTTCAAATAATGTCTAAGTTGGAGATTGTTGAGGAGAAAATGGATCATACTTCTAATACTTTCAAAAAGAATCTGGAAAGTGTTGAAGAAAGTTTGACAATTTGGCGTACCATGCCCCAACAACAGCTGAGTGTTCTACAGGAGCACGCCATCATCTCTTCCAGGGTCATGTACTTGGAATTTGAAGAACTCCTGGAAAACAAGACCCTTGTTCTTAAATCCCTCATTGAGGAGATCGGTGATGCAAAGAGATTCCGAGGTGAAGTTTTCCGAGATATTGTCTCATATTGTGAAAGGGCCTCTTGCAACATAGTAAGTCAGGATGGAGATCTGATTCTAGAAGAAGAAGTTATTGCTGATTTACAAATGTGGATTTATAATGAATGGAGGAGCGAACAATTCACGACCGCTTCAATTCAGACATTGATGAAACACCAAGCCTTTCTGCATGAAATCCAATCTATCCTGGATAAAAACAATTCTGTGCTCCTTCGATGTCATGACACTATTGTGAAGACCATGGTTGTTGCCAAGAACACCCATGAACCAAATCCTGAGGAACTACAAACGAGCATCCAAAAATTTCAAGGATTTGTGTCTTCACAAAATGCAACTTAAGTGTTTTTCAACACTTAGTTGAATTTTCCCTCTTTTGTAATCTTTAGTTGTAATTTTGTTTTGACAAGTTACATGTAAAAGTATTTTTTGTAAAATGCAAGTTACATATTACTTGCGCTTTTGTAATTACATGTAAGGCAACTACAAGTTGTGTCCGATTAGGATTGTAGTTGGAATAAGTCTTAGTTAGTTAATGAAGTCTTAGTTAGTTATTGAATAAGTCTTGGTGGTTGAGAGAATCTCTCAAGTTGGTTAGGATCCTCCCACCTTTTTCTCAAGGCTCCTCTTCTATAGATACTTGAGGGGTCTTTTATAATCTTTATCATTTGGAAAGCAAGCAAAAACTTTGCCAAATTTACAGCAAGAAGTCTTTGAGCTTATGTATGTGAATTGAACGTTTTGAAGAATAATAAAGAAGGATTACTCAAGTTTTGAGTCTTTGAGATACATGTTTGAGTTTGAATCTTTTTATTTCTTCCATGCAAAGTGTTTCTAAAAGAGCTTAGTCTAATCTGATTTGAAGTCTTTGAGCTACAAGTAGAGAAGATTAATTAAAATAGGAAAATCTCTAGAAGGAGCAGCAAGTCTTTGAGCTTGTGTCTATTCTTGAGGAAAAATTATTGTTTGATAAGAAATAGCAGCAAGTCTTTGAGCTTGCATTAGTTCTTGTCTTTGTGTTGAAAGAATAGATTATTCCAATCTTTGAGTTGTTGTCTTTTATTTGTTGTAAAATTTAGTATAGCAAAGGGTAGATAGGACTTCACACAATCAAGTCTTTGAGCTTGATATTGTTGTCCCATCCCAAAGGAAGTGACGGAAGTCTTTGAGCTTTCAGGAAACTTCATTTCCTTTCTCTCATTTCACTTGAAAGTGGTTACTACTGTTCATATTCAATCGCTATCCTTTTCTGTGAAGAGAAAAGGATATTGTCTTTCTTGAAAAAAGATGAAAGATTGTTGTCCCATCCTATTTTATTTTCAAAGTTGTAGTTAGATAGGGGGAGCCTTCCTTTAATTAGGAGAGTTTTTACTCATGTGCTATGGTTGAAACCACAATTTTGTATATTTCCCCAAGTGTACAAAATTTTCAACCAACATTGTGGTTCAAGTTGGAATGCGATTGTTGGAAGGTTTTGATTTGTGCCTTTGAGGATTTGGTATGTTTTGGGTTGCCTCTATGGATCTCTTGGTTTGACATTGTCACAAGAGAGATCTCACAAAAGTCTTCCCTTCTCCCTATATTTGAATGTTTATTTGGAGGTTGTCTTTCCCTTGAGTTTTGTTGTTACATGTAGTCTTTTGGTTGTGCTATTGTGCCATGAAAGGCATTATGTGATTCTTGTTCTATGGAGTTGAGTATGAGTGTCGTGCAATTTTGAAATGAGAAATCTTTCCCTATGTTTCATGTTAATTCGATTTGTTTATGCCCTTTTGTTGGTATTTTCTGGGTGTTACTTTTGAGATTGAATTCAAGACTTAAACCGTTATCTGAGAATTTATTTTTGAAGTTGTAATTTGAGCCTTTCCATGCAATTTTTGGCTCTGTGTCATATGCACCATTTCAGCAGTCATATGCGCCTCAGGACTGAGCATATGCACCTCAGGACTAAGCATATGTGCCTCATGACTGAGTATATGCACTTCATAACTGGTTAGATGCGCCTTAGAATTGATTATATGTGCTTCAAAATTGTTCAAATACGTTGCAAAATGTATCGAATGTGCCTCAGGGTTAGTCAAATGCGCCTTTATTAATCAGATGCACTAATCTGTGTTGTATTAGTATTTTTTCTAGTTTAGTCAATCTATGATGTTATTTTATAATTTGTTTTTGTACCAAAGGCATTTAGGGAAGATTGTTGGTGTTTTCCAGTATTGCATTTTATTAGATTTGATGACCTTTTATGTGGTTTTGCTTCTACATGTTGATGTACTTCATTATTGTGGTTTTGTGCTCTCTTTCATGTTGAGAAGCCATGATAGAGAGGGTTGTTTTATTACCTTTGAATCGACAAGTTGATGTGCCTTGTTGATAGTATTCATTCCACCTGTTGGACAAATTTTGATTACCTTTATATGGCTTGATGCGTTACTATTCTAAGAGGCTCATTATTGGTTTACTGATATTGTAGTCATTGGATGTTCATGTATGTATTATGGTTCCATGATGTTGCTCATGGTTTTTAGATTTACGTATTGTATTGGAGCCTCTTGTTGTGATTTTATTTTGGGAACATGTTAGGGGGACTGGGCTTCCTTGTGATGACCAGGGTCATGAGAGATAGGCTTGCATGAGGTTTCTTGTAAGGATGCATGAATTCTAGACCACCAGGGCACATTGGAAGTTCACCATGGGGTAATCAAGTGATAATATAATAATAAATTGATGGGTGGGTAGTTAGGTTCACCTAATCAAGATAATTAATAGTTGATCCCCATGACTTGATCCTAGGGAGGATGTTTTAGGATAAGCTTGGGAAGGCCATTATGATGACAAGTCAATCTCCCTTGATCTCTCATAGGTTGAGATGGCTCCACATATCCATCAGGCTTGTGCCTTGTGTTATAGTACTTGTTATGTTAGAGGATGGCATGTGATGACACTCCACTCCTACATGTGTCCCCTTGTTGATTTGTATTTATGCCTTGATGATTTGTATGCCTCTAGGAGTTTCTTCTTGTGATTGCTTGTGGTTGGTCCTTGCTTGAGAGTCCTTGTATTGTTTAGTCTCTTTGGTCGTTAATTAGGTTCCAACTTAGGTCTAGAGTGTATGTTGGGACCTTTTGTCATCTCCTAGCATGAGGGTGGTTCCTTTGGTTCCACATGGTTGGGTGATTGGTAATTTTCAACCATTGGGATACTCTTTTGGATTCTTCATGCGTGAATGTGGATACTCTTCTTCATAGCATCTTATGGATGTTTATTGTAGCAGATTTATGTAATGGATATCTTGGGTTCATGTAATGTATTATCATGTAAAAGATGTAGGTGGAATCAAGTATTAGGAATGAGCTATGCTCATGATGTATCATTCATGTCATTGTAATTGTAACTATATTGTAGTTGGTGCCTTAAGTCATAGCATGAATTGTAATAATGAGACTATGAGATGTATAGTTATGTACTTGTATGTCAGAAGGAAATGATTTCATGTACTTAGATGTTTGTAATTGATTTACACCTAGAATGGATTTGATTTATGTTGTTGATTAATTTTAATAAGTTTAGAAAGAAAAATCATGGTTATTAACTAGGATGTATATTACTATGTGGAAGATCCATAAGGAAATCGAATGAATATTATGTAGGAATTGTGGTTGATTAATAATATCATGTTTAGTTGATAATGTCATTCACGTGGTTGCATTGGAAGTTAGGAAAGTATGCATAGCATATAGGATGGTTTATTAAGGATGACATTAAGATTCTTGCATTATGCATTTGGAACTCATGTTTAAGGAAAAGATCATGCTAGGAATATGGATGCATGTGTAACATGGATATGGTAGTTAAATTTAAATGACTATGTTTATGCATTAAGTATTGCATTATCATTATAAGATGAATAATGATTATGTAGATAGGAAATGGTTAAGGGTTTAAGCATATTTGAATTTGGTACATAAAATGAACGTAGGAAAAGGGATTAGTATTGCATTGAAATGAGTAGCATATCATGTTAGCTAGATGATAGAGCAGATTGTGTTTCACATTGGTTAAATAATCAAGTAGGTTGGATATCAAAATGGAAGGTAATAAATAAGATGCATTTGAACATGATCAAGGAATAAATAATAACAAGTGTAGAAATCAAGTGAGTAGAATGTTATTGCTTATGATAGTTGGTTAAGTAATGACATTAAGGTGCCCTAGAGAGATAGTTGCAATGATTATGATGTTTATTCCGCTTGCGTTAAAGGTTAATGAACTTATGAGAAATGGGTTATGTTCTTTATGCTTATTTGTTAATTCACATGGCTTAGATGATATAATGTGTAGCGTTAGATGTTAATTTTTTTTATCTCCATTTAGTATGTAGGTGTTTAGTTTCTCTAGGGTATTTTGGTGGGCATTGCAGGCATTACAAATGGGATTAATTAAATAATAAAGATTATTTGATTAAGGGAATTAATCGTAATTAATTAATATTTGAGAAAGGGGTTTAATGAGGAATTGATTAAAGGATATAAATTGATTAATTAGTATTGTGTAGAAGGTGATGATTGAGTTAATTTAGAAGAAATAAGGTTAAGTTAACTAAATAATTAGACAGATAATTAGTACATGATTAGTGAGACATTTTTAGGTGTCTATAGGTGCAATTTTAGGACGTTGTAGTAAGTAACTAGATAGTTGGAAGGTACGATGACTATTATTGGATAGTTGACAAAATTAATTAAATGTTTCGATATTGATATTTATTGGAATTAATGATTAATATTAATTTATTAAAGTTTTGACTTTAATAATATTAATTAAATTAATGACTTTATATTAAGGGGATATAGGGAGTATTAATTTCATATGTTATTTTAATGATTATAATGCCATTTATCAAGCCTTTATGGGGGCACCAACTACATTAAATGATTAATTGAGATGAAATGAAATTATAAAAGTACATTTCATTTCTTCCAAGTTGCGGGTTTTTGTGAAGGTTAAAAAAGGCTCTTGGGAGCTCATTAATTTGTTAATGTTTTGAGAAATCAATGAAGTTCCTAGAGAGCAAAGGTTTGCTGATGAATTTTTAGGCTTTCTAAGAACAAAAACTCTCAAAGGGATTAGTGTCTATAGGTGTGGAAGATCACCCAAGATCACTCTTTGATAATCTCACTCAAAGATTATATTTGTGTATCATTGAAATTAGTTTGCAAAGTTGATAGGGCTCATTTGGAAGTCGATTGTTTGTAGATTTGAAGAGATTGAAGATCATTTTGGAGGGTTGTACCATTCACTGGCCTATTTGTACCTTTTTCAAGGATGGTCATACTATTTTATGGTCCCAACGTAGGATTTTGTGAGTCTTTTCAGATCTGATTTTGAAGGATTTGTCAGTTATGAAGGGTGATTATAATTACTAGTATTTTTAGGAAAAAATTATCTCTTGTTTGTAGTCCCAACCTAGCCATACCATACCAACTAGTTGTTGTACCTTCTTTCCAGCATGGTCGTACTGTGTAATCTGCTTATATGTTATCTAGATGGTGTTTGATTAGAGTATGTACTATTCTTTATTTAATCCGAAATAAAGTTCTTGAGTTTTTTGAAAGTGAATTTAATTATTAGTGTTTAGAAAGGTTTTCTATCATTCCTCTTTGAATTCCTACAATTTATTTTATTATATCTCAAGACACAAACAATTCAAAAATTAGAAAAAATAAAAAAAGAGATAAAAATCAGAAATCAAATATCCACAAAGGGGTGGGATATTTCAAAATTCACTAGGAGTTTCAGACCCTATTCATAAAAAAAATTCTAGCCACAATAATAATTGGTTTCTCTTGGTCCAATTGTAGATTGGGAGTAGATAGGAAAACTTAATAGGCTTGATAGGTTCTATATCTCTCCTAATCTACAGTTGTACTAAGTTTCCAATGGATGGTGAAAGTTGATTATTCTACCTATCTTTTTGACCACTTCCCTATCTTTGTATTTTGAATGAGGAATCTAATAAAATAGAAAACAAGCCACCCTTTAAGCTTAATACTTCTCATTTGAAGATTCCTTCCTATATGGCTACTTTGGTTGTCTTTGGAAGTTCATCTTGAAACAAAAAGAAGGCAAATCATATAGAGAATGGTGACAAGCTACTATTTCTCAATGCACTTTACTTCTCCCGTCCATTGGGAAAATTTCTTGGCTTGGCAATGAAAACTTAAAGAAAAATATCTCAAAGGGAAGTTGGAATTCAAGAGAAATTAGCGTATGTTCAATCCTTGTGATTTATCTATCCAAACTTCTATAACTGTGATTGAAACCCAACTTTGAAAACTTGAAATGAATAGAGGGCAAGGGCCAAAATTTTGGGCTAGATTGCATTGGATGAAACAAGGAAAGAAAGACACCAAATACTTCTTTAACTACTTACATTATAAACATAAAAAGGAATTTATTGGAGCAATACAAGAGATTCTGGACATGTTTTTACTAATCAAAATGACACTAAAGCCTTGTTTTATAAATTATATGAAAATCTATATCAAGGATTTTATCCCTAGAAAGGTGGATGTTGAATATGTAAATTTCTTAATAGAAATCTTTCTATAGAAAATTTGGAACATGTTTTTTCGATGGATCCTAACAAAAGTATTGGAATGGATGGGTTATCTATTGAGTTCTATCATATGATATGACAAGATATTAAAGAAGACTTCTACCTTGTGTGTTTGGGAGTCATGCAACAAGGTTCTTTAGGTCATGAATAAGCTTATTCCCAAAGGTAAAAAAAGAAGGATTCTATATCTAGATGATGTCCAATCACTTTACTAAATATATTTTATAAAATCATTGCCAAAGCTCTATATTCACGAATTAAACTAGTGGTTAAAGGGGTTGTTAGATCTGAACAAACTAACCTCCTTGGTGGATGTTCTTGATAACTTAATTCTTGCATGGGAAACTTGTGAATGGGCTCAACAAACATGGCGGGATGCCTTAATTGTGAAGCTTGATTTTGACAAGGTATATGACAAGAAAAAGGTTGTTGGGTTGGTCCTAAAATTTGTAATCTCATTCAAATGTTATTCCAGGATGCCAATGCTCATTTGGAAATCAATAATTCTCTAACATATTCATTCCCCTTACAGTGTTCCATCAAGCTGGGATGTCCATTATCACCATTTGTTTACGTGCTTGTTGCTAATGCACTGGATTATTTATTGCATAAATTTCATCAAATGAATTTAATTAAGGGCATTTCCATTCCAAATAATACAACTATTCTTAATTCCCATTTTGTTGATGATAGTTTGCTTTTCATCCAAAATTAATAATGTTTTGGAAGTTCTTAATTTGTACTGCTTAGTTTTGGGATCGAAATTAGCCCTCCATGAAACTAAATTTCTCATGATTAGTTTTGATCCAACTCCTTATTGGATGCCAAAAGATTGGAAACAAATTAAACATGGTCAAATCACCAGATATTTGGGTATTCCATTTGGCTTGGGGTTCTCTCTTTCTGATATGTGGAGTTGGTTCTTAGTTAAATTGAAAACAAGATTTTTAATTGGGCACTAAATTCCTATCTCTTGCTAGCAAACTATAGGTCGTTAATCATATTTTTTTTACTTCTCATGTGTATTATTCCTCCAGTTGCATGCCCTCTAAAAAAGGATATGATGACTTGAACAAACTAGTTCAACAATTCTTGCGGTCTAATTAGGATGAGAAGTCAATTTTCAAAGCTTCCTCTTGGTTACACTGCATACAACCTAAAGATAGAGGTGGGAAAGGGCTATTGGATCTTAAGACACAAGGAGCCTATTTATCAACAAAATGGATTATTAGTCATGAATGGGGAGGAACCTTGGAAAATATTGGTCTGCAACTGTATTGCTTGTGCTGCTATTAAAAAAAAAATGACAACATATTGGTTGGATTGATAAGCTTTTGATGGTTCCCTTCTTTCACATGATGGCTTCATTTCCCTTGTAGTCCATTTGGAAGGCTTGTCAATCGGTTTGTGGTTTTTTAACTTGGAATGAATCCCTTCAACATGGATTTAGCTTTGCTTCTTCTTCCATTTGGTGGAACAAACTTTTTTTTTTATATCTTGGACAACCGCTTGTAGTCAACTTTCCCAAACAGGCTCACTATTTTAAAAAAATAGGAGTTCAATAATTTAGTGATATTTGGGATTTTAGTTGTTTGGATTGGGTTGATTAGCTTACAATTTAAAAAAAAGCCTATTTCAATCTTAACAAGAGAGCAAAATGATTCTTCACCTTTACGAAGTCCTTGGTTTTCATCGTTCTTATGAAATTATACACTCCTCTTCAATTTAGTGTGTTTAAAGATTGGGTTTGGCCAGGGAAAACTCCCTTTTTATATTTTCCTTTGAAGCAAATCTATTTAAAACTTCTGCCCAACATGAAATTAAATCCCAAACTAACATCAAATGGGGCCACAAATTTAAATAGAAGTGGAGAAGTGTACACACACAAATATGGAAGTCTGGGGCTGAAGCTAATGCCCAAATCTTGGCATGGAAGATCTTACACTATAGATTGCCTATGAGGATAGACTGAAATACTTAAAGATTCAATCAACTAAGTGTCCCTTTTGTCAGCATACTGAAAACATAAAACATACCTTTTGGGGTTGTTTTGGGGCTAAAATGAAATGGAGCTCACTATATTTGATCAATTTCTTGCTATTTTTAATCATACTTTGGGCTGAAAAGAAGCTATTTTGGGTGTTGGTTTGCATAAGAATGTTATTGTGATTCTATGAGACAAGCTATTTTATTGCATATTTGGAAAAGTAGATGTTTAGCTATATTTTCTAATCACTTTATGCATAAGAAAATTGAAATTGTAGTCACATAAATCTGTCCACTTAATTAAATGAATACTTAGTATTTATTTGATTATTTAACCATCAATTAATGAATTAATTAAATTAATATTTAATTAATTCATCTTAACCCTCTTCTCCTATTAATTAAATAAATTATTCAATTTATTTGATTTAATTCACTTAACCAAATTCAGACCATTAATTAAATAAATAAATCATATTTGTTTAATTAAATCTTCTCTCACATTTAAATAAATTAATATTTATTTAAAACCCCCAAAATCCCACCTCTCACATTTAAATAAATTAACATTTATTTAAATCACCTTTATCCTCTACCCACTTGTATTTTCCTACAAAAGCAAGTTGCACAATTATTTTAAATAAATAATTTATTTAAATCACCTTTATCCTCCACCCACTTGTATTTTCCTACAAAAGCAAGTTGCACAACTATTTTAAATAAATTATGTATTTAAAATCCTATTTATCCTCACCCACTTGAAACCTTTAATGGTTTCCCTTAAAGTCTTCAAAACTTGATGGCTTTAAAGTTTTCAAACTTGATGGCTTCCTTCTATAGTCTGCTTAAGACTTTAATTGCTTCCCTTAAAGTCTTCAAGCCTTTAATGGTTTCCCTCAAGTCTTCAAGCATTTTAATGCTTTATCTTCCTTTTTCTCATTTAAATAAATTAATATTTATTTGAATATTTATCCAAATGCAAATTACACCATTTAATTGAAATAAATGATTTTATTTTAATTGAAAATACCAAAATTTCTCCCACTTGCATTTTCCTACAAAATCCACTTGCATGCCTAAACCCCTTCTAGAATTTTCTAATCACTTCTAAATAACCTAACCCCTTCTCTAAACTTTGTCACATTCCTAAGCAAAAGGGAAGTCACTTCTCAAACCCTCAAAGTCTTTGATAACCATTGAAGGCTTTCAACCTTCAACCACTAAATGGCTCAAAGTCTTTGATAACCATTGAAGGCTTTCAACCTTCAACCACTTTATCCCTAAAGTCTCCAATAACCATTAATGGTTACCTCAAACCCTCCCACATGGTTAAAACATTTGTTTTGACTCAACCTCTACCCAACCCAAAGGTCTCATCAGGCCATTAATGCTTTGACCATGATTATCTCTTAAACATTTGCACAAAGGTTTATCCTTGGATTAACTCTTAATCCAGTGGGTAATCTTAATTTGGACTTGACCCTTAGCCTCTAGATAACCATGAGGTCTTCTCAGGCCTTTAATGCCTCCAACCTCTTCTCTCAACCCAATCCTATGTTGACACTTGTCACCATTTTATTGGTGTCAATTGTGCACATGGATCCCCAACTTTCAAACTTGGCCCTTGATTAAACCATTCAATCTTAACCCTTCATTTCCCCATTTCTTCTATAAATAGAACCCTTCTCCTCAAGCAAAAGAAAAGGAAGCATTAGAGTATTGTTGTTATACTGGCATTAGCATAGAGCTTTCTCATAGCATCACTATCTACACTTGCATAGCATTTGCTTATCATATTCGACTATCTTGAATCTCCATATGGCATCCATGGCTAGTGCTAAAAGCTGAGAGCTACACTCATTTGGGACTTGGAGAGGAGAGGAACAAGGGAGGAGCAACTATGAGCATCTTGATTAGCTATTTTATTCTATGTTTATATGCTTTCTACTTCATGCTTAATATCTCTCTTGATATGCCTGTTTAGGATAATCTTTTGTTGCTAACACTAACGTTTGTTTCTTGTGCTCTTGTGTGTGTTGCCATCAAATAGATTTTCTAATCCTTTTTGCAGAGCATCATTTGGTGAACCTGACGTGAATCCAAACACCACAAAGATCAACTTTTTTTTTTAACCAATAACATGTTTGAATGTTGAAAATGTCACACAGGTTGCACTTTTGACATTGTTTTGGCGCATTTGACATTGTTTTGGTGCTATTCACCTTGTTTCAGCATTTTTCCCTTCTCTGTCTTTCCCTTTCTTTTAGTGCGTTTGTGTTAAATAGCGCCTCTGTTCAAACGCAGACTAGCGCTATTGTAACAGAATGTTGTACAAATCACCTTGTAACCAAAAAAAATAAAAATTAGGCTTGTAGAAGCCCACCAAAACATGCGAATTTTTCTAACTAATTGTCTTTTATGCAGGTTCTAATCTTTTTGTGCAGGGGAAGGAGTTAGTTTAAATGTTTTAAAAGTTTCTTTTTTACTTTCTTTCAACAAAAGTTGGTTAAAAAGAATCCATTTTTTCTTTCTTGCACAAGTTAAAATAAACCTCACATTTTATTTTAGAGTGCATAAAATGAACCTCAAACTTTTTTTTGGTGCTTAAAAAAAAAATTCATCTTTCTTTATTGCAAAGTAAAAAAAAACAACAAACTTCAAAATTTTGCTTTCATTGCAAGTTAGGGATACATTTTGTTTTGGTGCTTAAAATCAACAAAACAAATTTTCTTTCTTACATCAAACTTAAAAATCACAAGCCACACTTCAATTTTTGGGCAAATAAAAAGAACAATCCACTTGTTTTGATTTTTGCAAAAACAAATTTTACTTCAAGCAAACATGTTTTTCTTTAAGTTGACTAGGATTTCCGAATTCTAGGTTACAAAACACATTGCCTTTGAAGTTAAAAAGAACACCATGGTTGTTGGAGCAACATCTCCAAATAGTTAGATCACATTTGTAATGGTGGATTAAAAAGAACAAGTGTCTTTCGTACTTGGCACACTTGTGCAAAAAGTCAGTCGAGTGGTCCTACTTCTAACATACACTATCCTCTCCCTTGGCTTTCGTGGTCCTAGGTGCAAGAGAAAAGTGTTAGTAACACTTAAAATTTTATCTTTTTAAGAGAGGCCTGCCAAGGGATCGATACTCTTGGGAACGACCTCGAGCGGTAAATCCTTCGAGCCGCTATAGAAATCAGGTGAGAGCGAAAGCTGTAGCCTTGGGTATAGCTGTTCCTACAGTGTAACTGGTCGAAAGGACAAATGGGCCCCACCACCAGTTACAAGGCTCTTAAGTGAGTCACTGCAGAATGAACTTATGTCCAAAAACATCGAACATGACTAAACACCTTTTAGTAGTAGCCCACCTGTTCTATTGATTGAGGATATTTGCGATATAATTTAGTGCAAGAACATAGATGGTTTTGCTCCCAAGATACTCACCATACATATTTCCTTGAGTAGAAACATAGCTTTTTGAAAAGTCACTTGTGACTTGATAAAAGTGGCGACTCCCCCATCATAGGGATCATCTATTTGTTATGCTCATGCAAGACTTAGTATATCACATCCTTACCTGCCACAGCGGGATTCATAAGGTATGTAGTACCAAAGTCGAAGAAATATCAAGATGTGGGCTAAATTTATCACAACTGGCCATTTGACCTTAGGGATAAAAAGTGTTTGAAATGTGTTCGTTTTAAAGACCAAGTGCAAATTGAGCCGACTTAAGGCTTTGGAAATACACCTTAAAATACATCTAAAGGAAGGGTTATATAAAAGTCCAAGGATTGGGTTGATCTAGACCCATACTTATTTGTGCCTTTGAGGCAAAATTTTGGTGTTTGTGTGCTTGCTTTGTTTTTTTGTCAAAGAAACATCAAATCAGAAAATCAATCCCAAAAACAAAGTATTCATCCAACCAAACATCTTTCAAAAACAACCAAAAACATCAAAAACAAAGTGCAAACAACAAAAGAGTCAAAAAATTTATGACCATTCTTCACATCTTGCGAAAGAAGAAGCGTCATCAAAATATCAACTTGAAAAGAAGACAATTAAGCTCAAAGGTTTTGATCAAACGAAGGAAATTCTTCTATATCAATAGACAAATCTTTGTCTCCCATAGAGTTTTCTTGTGTCACATGTGTCTCTATCTTCAAGGCAAAACAAACGAATTTGATTCCGAATCATTGAACCGCAGAGTTTTTATGCAATATAGAGCTCTGAGTTATCACAAAAACCAAGGAGGAAAGATTAATCCCAACTTCTTCCCAAACGTCTGTATCACATACAACACAGCTCGAGAAATACCACCAACACCCGAAAGGGAAGAGATAGAGTTTGTCCCATTTGTAACACAAAGTTTTTATTGAAGTTGAAAACATTTTCATCCATTATCTCACTCATACATCATCACTTCATCATCAATCCATTCCAACTCTCAAAACATTAAGAGGTTCTTGTCCTAAGTTCTCTTTTTAGATATTGCTTGAAATCAAACACATCACATCACTTTTTAGATTGTTTCTACATCTAGGATAAGCTCATCCTAAGAGACACATCTACGCAGGTTAAAACTAGTTCATGAGTGAATCCTCTCATTACTAGGTAGTTAAATCTGTAACACATCTTAGATTTCTCTACACCTTATCACATCAAAACTTATCAAACAAACAAGCAATTCAAAGAAGGAATTTCGGTTACATCCACCTTAAAGGTGCTAGAGATCCACGTGCAACACAATTCACCAACCATCAATCTCTCATTTCAACAAAAACTCATCATCATTTTCACACAACTTTAACAAAAAGCTTATAAACAAAATGGCCCAAACCCGATCACAGTCCAGGCAACGAGAAATAGAAAGGGAAGAAGAAGAAGAGGAAAATCTCAATGAATTTCAAGAAGCACTTGGAGGAAATGCAGATGACGAAAACCCAAGTACTCCCACTCCTGCAACAATAGAAAGGGCTCAGCATAACCCTCTCTTTAACAGACTTTTTGACGAAATACTCAGGAGCAATGCGGATGCTCACTTCTTAAGACTCGCTCAAGAAGGAGCAAAACTCCCCTCTGACTTTGATCTTGCCCAATTAAGACAAGCATCAGAAAGACAAAGTCGCCATGAAGAGGAAAGAGGTAGAGATCCCATCAGATATAACATTCCTTGAGGTAACCCACCACCTCCTCCTCCAAATGAAATGGAGATGTTGCGGCAACAAGTCGAGAATCTCGCCCAACAGCTTCATAGTGGTGTCAAGACTAACCAATTCTCACTCAATGACATCTGTCCCTATCCTTTTGATAGGAATCTTTACATGCCACCATTTCCACGAGGATTCGAAACACCCAAATTTGAAAAATATAGAGGAAAGGGGGATCCCCGCGATCATGTCCGAGAATTTCATTCCGCTTGTCTCGAAGTAGCATATGAAGATACATACCTAATGCGCCTTTTCCCCCAAAGCTTGGGAGGAACAACCACATCATGGTTTTCCCGACTACCAGGTGGCATTAGAACATTTGAGGAACTTATCCAAAAATTCCTCGCTCATTACTCTCATAACATTGAACGCGACATCACCATGGCTGATCTGTGCAACACCAAACAAAAACCAGGTGAACTATTCTCAGTATTCCTGCAACGATGGTGCCAACTGTCTAGCAGACATTCTCTTCAGTTACCTGTACGAGAACTAGTGGAAATATTCATTTCCAACTTAAATGAAGAAATGGAATTTCACCTGGATGTCAAAGACACAGACTCTTTTAATGATATGATCACCAAGGGTTTAAAATGTGAACGGGCACTCATCAAGAAAGGACTCATCAAAATCTTTAATGAACCAAAAGATGGTCCTTGCCCGCGCTTCAATAGTGATAAACCAAGCTTCTGGAATAAAAACAAGAATATCGTCAATGATGGGGTTGTGGATGCCCGGACTATCCAAAATGCACAACCTGTGGTTCAGTTTGCAGGACAAAATCCTCCACCTCAAAACAACACAAATGTTCCTTCTAATCAAGGTCGCATCACATCTCACGATGAACCTAGACCTCGTCAGCAAAAACAGAAACGAACATACACTCCCTTAGGGGAACACATTGAAACAGTGTTGCGACAACTCATTTCTCAAAATTTGGTCACTCTACCTAAACTATCAAACTATGAGCCTCAGGTCAAACCGGCATGGTGGAGAGATACTGAACACTGTGAATTCCATCAAGGAAGAGGACACAAGACAAGTAATTGTCACCGATTGAAAGATCTCATTCAGGATCTTATTGATCGAGGAGAAATTGAAATTGAAGGACATAACCCAAAAACAACCAATAATGATCATCTGATGTTCAAAAATCCACTTCCATCACAAGATCAAAGGGATCCTTCCACTTCCAGAGGAGGCACTGATACCACTGATTATACGCAGGCTGCGTATAATTACACTGTAAATCATCTGTATGATGCCAATGAACAAGTTGCAACCATAACCTTCAAAAATCCCAACTCAAATTGCAATGTTGTTACACGTCGTGGCAAAGTTACCATCAAGGCAGCTCCACAAGGCACCACCTCCATCCCAAAGCAGTACAATCTTGTGGAACAATTAGACAAAACCCCTGCACTTATATCCATTTTAGAGCTTTTGCGTCTATCGCCATCTCATAAAACTATCTTGGATCAAGCACTCCAAGAAGCGTCAGTCCCTGCAAATCTGAATACAGACCAATTTCAAGCCATGGTTGGAAGTCTAAAGTCATCACCTTGTCTCACTTTTTCTGAAAGTGACAACTCTTCCTTCCAACAACCGCATAACGCCTCACTCCACATTGAAGGATTTATCAACTAGCATAGGATCAAGAGAGTCTTGATCGATAATGGAGCAGGCCTAAATATTTGTACACTGTAGTTGGTCACAGCATTGGGATATGCGGTAGAATCAGTGGATCCTTGTCAGAAGATCACAATCAAAGCCTATGACGATGCAGAGCGTTCATCCAAAGGAATAGTGGTACTACCAATCCGAGTGGGCCCCATGGTAAAGCACATCATTTGTCAAGTTCTGGACCTTCCTCTGCCATATAATCTATTGTTAGGAAGACCTTGGATACATGCCATGCAAGCCGTTCCATCTACCTACCATCAATGTATCAAGTTCCCACATAATGGTGTAGAGATCACAATCCTGGGCGATGCAAATCCCTTTGCATTTTGCCATAACATCAGCCATCAACTAGAGATTACCATTCCTAATAATAGAGAAGCCATTTCCTCCACATCATATATAAGTCCCGCCTCTCTTGCCAGTTCAAACACCACTATACCGAAGCAAGAAAAGCTTAAGATGAAGATCACAAAGGAAGGTCCTGGGGAATACAACTTGAGTCAACTCTTTTGTGTGGGACAAATGCCCACTTCTCCTATAACTCATGGTAAACCACAATAGGTACTCCAGCAACCACTAAACATACCAACATGTGCCTTGACGCCTTTCGTTCTTGGAAAGAGTCAAGAGGAAGAAACACAAGATGAGGACCTGGCGGAATGGATCTATAAAGATCCCATCACCACTGATATACCGCGAGTTACGCTTCCTACGGACCAGTATGGCAAAGGTCTCCTCATTATGCAAAGAATGGGGTATGATGGTCAGAGTGCTTTGGGATATTGCAAACAAGGACGACATGAACCTCTACTACCAGAATTCAAACCCAAAGGTAATACAGGCCTAGGCTTTGAAAAGGAGATATTTCCTAAGCTCAAATTCAAAGGAAAACCCAACAAACCATTATGTCAGCCTACTGCCAAAAGGCCACCTTTCATTATCAAAGCGGCATCAAGCACCATCCCAACTGCCCCATCGAGGCTCAGAATCCCAACACAGCCATCACCAATGCCAATCATCCCACCACTCAAACCAATAATCCCATTCACAGCAGCCATTACATCCATAGTACCATTAGCAGCAGCAACTGTGTCAGAACCCGCAGCAGCATCTATAGCACCAGCAGTTCCAGCAGAAGCAACTGAGTCAATATTACCGATACTCCCCGTACTAGATTCCTTGATCCCCATCAATCTTCCTGCAGCACCGATCACTACAAAGGTACATCAACCAATCACACCTGCGGTATTTAACTCAAAGGACATCCCAGTATGGTATAGTAATCGGATGCTGGAAAGTGATTCAGAGACTGACTCACATGAGTGGGAATTTGATTCTGTACAACTTAACATTTCAGATGAGGAAGACACATCACCACCTCCACCACGCAAAGATATCCCTGTTTACGGAGAAGCACAGATAAAGACCACTTGGGTTCCTGAGCTGGAAACGTCTTCCACAGACCCTACGTTTCATCCTATGCCTGATTCTGACAGGGAGAGTACCATTAACGACCTTCACCATAATGTCTTAACCCTCACTGATACATCTAACACACTTAACCTAATCGATGAAGTAATGCCCATTATCCACCCTGAACTCATCGAATGGAACCAACCAAATCCCCCATGTCTTGACTTCTTCCAAAATGATGAGGCTATCATTGACTTTTTGGAATTAAGGGATAACCTACCAAGCGGGGATCACAAAGCTGGGTTCGCCATTGAACTTAATAGTGCAGCATACTTCGGGGTGGATGCCAAACCTTTCAGCTGCAAAAATATAACACTAAAACATGGATCTTCCAGTGAAAACCACACTGTGGCACTGTTTGATCCGACGAAAGTAAAAAGAAAGAGCATATCCAATGGTGAAAACCTCTCCGAGGCACCTGAGGATGAAGGGTTTGACATTCTCCCTGATAGTACACAATAGGAATGATCAATGATTCTCATCGAGGAAACCAAAGAATACAATGTGGGGACTCCTGAAAATCCTCATCTCATACATCTGGCATCTCTTCTCACTCCAGAGGAACAACCTAAATTTATAGAGTTCTTCCAGAAGCGTCAGATCAACTTTGCATGGTCATATGCAGACATACCTGGGCTTGATCCTGATTTAGTCATGCATCACCTCACCATAGCAGAAGGAGCCAAACCTATCAAGCAGAAGCTTCGTAAGATGCATCCTCAGATTGCAGTGCTAGTCAAAACAGAACTCAAGAAACTCCTAGATGTTGGTTTCATTAGACCAATTGATTATGCAGAATGGATCTCCAATATTGTGCCTATTGGCAAACCAAAAGGGGGCATCCACATTTGTACTGACTTCAGAGATCTAAATAAGGCCTGTCCTAAGGATGACTTCCCCCTACCAAATATCGACATCATAGTGGATCTAACAGCGGGACATGCCATGCTTTCACTCATGGATGGCTTTTCAGGATACAATCAGATAAAGATCGCACCAGAAGATCAACATAAGACAACCTTCACATGTCCATGGGGCACATATTGCTGGAATGTAATGCCCTTCGGTCTCAAAAATGCAGGAGCAACCTATCAAAGAGCAATGACCACCATCTTCCATGAGATGATGCATACTATGATGGAAGATTATGTTGATGACTTACTAGCAAAATCACTCACAAGAGAAGGGCATCTCCCCATCTTAGATAAAATCTTTGATAGACTGGAACAATACCATGTTCGGCTCAACCCAAAGAAATGTGTCTTTGGAGTAACCTCCGGGAAACTTTTAGGATACATTGTCTCAAGCAAAGGCATTGAGGTTGATCCAGCAAAGGTTAAGGAAATCATGGACATGCCACCTCCAAAGAATATCAGTTAGCTAAGGACATTACAAGGGCGACTTCAATCCATCCGAAGATTCATTGCACAATTGGCTGATAAGTGTCACCCATTCACACACCTGCTACACAAGAATATCCGCTTTCAGTGGGTTGCTCGATGCCAACAAGCATTTCAGACGCTTAAAGACTATCTCATGAATCCACCATTGTTGATGCCACCAGATCCAAGTAGACCGTTGTTTCTCTATATCTCAGCAACAAGTACAACATTGGGTGTACTACTGGCACAACATAATGCAGAAGGAAAAGAGTGTGTTGTTTACTACATCTCTCGCACAGTAGTGGGCTATGAACTCAATTACACGCCTATTGAGCGAGCTTGCCTAGCAGTAATCTTAACAGCTACTAAATTGAGGCACTATTTGTTGACACATAAGGTACAACTCATTGCAAAGATTGATCCACTCAAGTATTTACTCAGCAAAGCAACCTTGATAGGTCGCTTGGCCAAATGGGTGATGATTCTAAGTGAATTTGACATCGAGTACGTGGACCGTAAAGCTATCAAAGGTCAAGTTATTGCAGATCAATTGGCCGATGCACCCCTCACAGGCGATCATCCTCTTATTTCCAATTTTCCAGATGAAGAGATATTCATGATCACAACAACACAACCATGGAAACTCTACTTTGATGGCTCATACACTAGGCATGGCTCGGGGGCAGGCATTCTGTTTATCACACCCCAAGGTGATAGTATCCCGAAGTCTTACAGGCTCGCATTTCCATGCACAAACAACATAGCAGAGTATGAGGCCTTGATCACAGGACTTAGGCTAGCCGTACAATGGAAATTACAAGAACTACAAGTATATGGTGACTCACAACTGGTCATTCGACAAGCAACTGATGAATATCAGACCAAAGATGATAAACTCATGCCATATAAGCAAATGGTGGACACTCTAAAGACATCATTTACTACTATCACTTTTGAGCAGATACCAAGAGATCAGAATCGAGCTGCTGACGCTATGGCTACCATCGCATCTCTCCTAGATCTTCCACAGAATTCAACACATTATGAGTTCTTGGTCGAACAACTTTGGATCCGCGCTTATGATATCCCTGAATCCGAGATGATATGTCACCTTGTCGGTCCTAAATCCCCATGGTACGGTGAGTTCTACACCTATCTTCGCGATCATACCCTTCCTCCCAACCAATCGAATAACCAACGAAAAACCTTCATTCGCCAAACTGCTCGATATACCATTATTGCCGAAACCCTATACCGACGCGGTCTTGATGGTACTCTCCTTCAATGTCTGGAACAAGGTGAGATAACAAAGGCTTTGGAAGAGGTACATGAAGGAATTTGCGGGACTCATTCAAGTGGTCCGTCACTAACCAAGAAATTCATGCGAGCTGGATATTATTGGCCATCTATGGAAAAGGATTCCTACTACTTTGTCAGAAAATGCAAGAAATGTCAAGTTCATGGTGACCTAATACATGCACCAGCTCAGGAACTGCAACCAATCACGACACCATGGCCTTTTTTTCAATGGGGCCTTGACCTTGTGGGTAAGATTCATCCATCTTCATCTAATGGCCATAAATTCATTATTACCGCCACCGAATATTTCACAAAGTGGATCGAAGCTGTTCCACTTACCTAAGTCACCGGCAAGCAGATCGCCTCATTCATCCTCAACTACATCATCTGCCGGTATGGTGTGCCCATGTCCATCATCACAGATAACGGTCTCCCTTTCAAAAATCAGGATGTCCGTGAACTTTGTGAGAAATTTCATA
Organism: Cryptomeria japonica; assembly: GCF_030272615.1. Taxonomy (NCBI): domain Eukaryota; kingdom Viridiplantae; phylum Streptophyta; class Pinopsida; order Cupressales; family Cupressaceae; genus Cryptomeria; species Cryptomeria japonica. Next base: position 889,766,987 of record NC_081407.1, on the reverse strand, counting down.
TCCAACACCGCTTTTCCACCCCCTATTACCCACAAGGCAATGGTCAGGCCGAAGCATCCAATAAAAACATATTAAGAATCCTCAAAAAGACAGTCAATGATGCCGGCCGTGATTGACATGTTCAACTAAATCCGGCACTATGGACATATCAAACTAGCATTCGAACCCCTACAGGTGCAACTCCTTATTCATTGGTCTATGGTGCAGAAGCTATCTTGCCTATTGAGCTCGAGATACCATCATTACGGGTTTCCTTGCATAATCTGATAGATGATGAAGCTTACAGAGTCTCACGTCTTCAGGACTTAGAGTTACTTGATGAGAAGCGACAAGCTGCATACAACCATCTCAAAGCCTATCAGCAGCGCATGAGCAGAAGCTACAATCACCAAGTTAGACCTCGTACATTTGAGGTAGGTGATCTTGTTCTATGAGAGAATCCTCGCAACCAACCAAACCGAGAACATCATGGCAAGTTTGAATCAAACTGGCTGGGCCCATATGTTGTCACTGTTGTGTTCGGGTTCGGGGCATATCAGTTGGCTACATTAGAAGGAGAACCGCTTGCAGATCCAATCAACAGCATGCACCTCAAACGGTTTTATACCTAAGCTGTACAGAGCATCAGGCTCCCTTACATACCAGAAAATACCAAAAACATTCAGAAAAATGTCCTGAAGAAAATACAAAAACATTCAAAAAAAGTAAAGAAAAATCATGCATCCAAACGGTGAACAACCACTCCGGTGGCACCTTGGGTAAGTACGATGGTGAAAACCTGGCAAACAGGTGCCACTCGTAAAGGCTATGGCTCCATTGTCTTTCAGACTTGTTGCGATCACATCTACTTCATACATACATCCATCCATCTATCAACCATGACTTTTTATTCCTTTGCAATTATGATAGTACTCCATACATCTTGCATCCCACTTTTTCATAGTCATGTCTAAAACTGGGGGCAATGCCTTTAACCTATTGATGGAAGTGGATTCTACATTGTCTTATGATTCATTAAGTTCTTCATTCAAACAATCATCAAAAATCCAAAAATATTCAAAAATATCTCGCAAAAATACCAAAAACATTCAAAACAATTCAAAATCCAAAAACATCGACAAAACCATTGAAAAATCACACAAAAACATGACAACACCTTGTACATACCCATCCATGCAGATACCAAAATAAACATTGACAAACTACTCACACAATGACCATTTACCAATCAAACTGTCTTCAACAAGGATGCATCCTTCCTTACCAAAACAAAGACAAAAGTGACATTTTCTTTGACAAGAAAATTATGTTAAGCTATCAAATACTTGGTTGATTTGTGAGTACAATCGTTCGTTTATCTGTATGAGGATCTTGCAGCATTGTTTTGTATCGTTTGCGCATTATTTCCGATAAAGTTTTGGGGCATGTATGAATGGTGTCTACGTGGGAAGTTCACTAAGCTATGTGATCATAGGCAAAAATATAGTCATAGATCACTACGGCTTGCTGACTACAGCGTATACCTCGACCATATGAGCATGAACCATTACCAAGGATCCATATTCTTTATTCTTTATGTATATACTGTTTGTTTGCAGGTACAATGCTCTTTCTTTGGTTCCTCCTACCTCATCCAAACTGGATAAAGGTTTATCTCTTATTACGGTATGCACTTGTCTTAGGATATGATCAACCTAAGATCAAGGAAGACGATCCAAGTCATGCATGAAAGGAGATAATCCTTGTCTGTTCCACAAGCAATACTCAGGTCAACTTGATCCATTATATCAAGTTGCTTGTATTAACTTGCTATATCAAATCCATGTAAGAAATACTCTAGTCATCTTGAATCTTTATGTCAAGTTGCTTGTATTTTCTTACAACATTTTAAAGCTCAATGATGAAAAATAAAGCACCATGGATCATCATTCCATCTCATCTGTATATATTGCATTCCATTGCATTCCATCCATCCATACATTCATAAATAGCTGCATATCATTCATACATAGTAATGACAATGGATACTCTATTTTCCTCTTCTTCCATAGGAATGTAATAGGTCATCCATTTCTTCTATCTAACATTGAACCCCCCCCCCCCACCCTCCCCATCTCGATAATCACCATCACATACCCTACATTGTGTCCCAATCAACCTAATCAAGCCACGTTCATCACCATCCATCTCTAAATAGGAGGGATTGTGTTTCCTATCCTAAGTCATCCAATAAGTCAAGAAAGTTACTCTATCTGCATAGGTACATCAACTCATGCACACCCAGACTATCAACAGATACTCTGATCAAGTATCTTCGGGTCTCAACAGGTAATCGATCATGGTAATCCTATACTACATCAGGCATTTATCATAATGACCTAGTCTCAACGGGGCTGCTATGATTCACCACAATCATCCATCCCACGCACACACTATCAATTGATCAACCAATCAAACACAATCCAATGGACAATTACATCAATTGTCTAAGTCTCAACGAGTGTTTTGCTTCATATATCTTGATTTCATCGGGCAATTACATCAATTGTCTAAGTCACATTAGGTCACTTTGATTCACTTACTCAGACTTTATCATGTCCAAGCGACCAACTGACATCAACTGTCACGCTTTGACTTGACCGGGGCAATTAAACCGATTGCACCAGATTGTCCAACCAATTTTGATCAATTGTATAGCATCAATCCAAACCCCACACTACATCTGCTATGTATCTCTTGCATGACCTCAGGGTACCCACTGGCTTGTTGTTTCTTCATATTCACTCCATTTTCTCCCATTCTTTTATCATTAGTTCTAATTTCTTCTATTCTACCTCCCCTCCACTTTTCATTCTTTTTCGAGAGATCGCCCGATTTTTCAAAAAAAATTCGGCCCATCTCTCGAGGGGGCATACCACCCATTAAATTTATATTTTATGGGGCATTTCTTCACACCTATTTTTCTTTCTTTGAAACGACGCGATAAACCACACCGTCTCAAAGAGGGGCAAATGTAGTCACATAAATCTGTCCACTTAATTAAATGAATACTTAGTATTTATTTGATTATTTAACTATCAATTAATGAATGAATTAAATTAATATTTAATTAATTCATCTTAACCCTCTTCTCCTATTAATTAAATAAATTATTCAATTTATTTGATTTAATTCGCTTAACCAAATTCAGACCATTAATTAAATAAATAAATCATATTTGTTTAATTAAATCTTCTCTCACATTTAAATAAATTAATATTTATTTAAAACCCCCAAAATCCCACCTCTCACATTTAAATAAATTAACATTTATTTAAATCACCTTTATCCTCTACCCACTTGTATTTTCCTACAAAAGCAAGTTGCACAATTATTTTAAATAAATAATTTATTTAAATCACCTTTATCCTCCACCCACTTGTATTTTCCTACAAAAGCAAGTTGCACAACTATTTTAAATAAATTATTTATTTAAAATCCTATTTATCCTCACCCACTTGAAACCTTTAATGGTTTCCTTAAAGTCTTCAAAACTTGATGGCTTTAAAGTTTTCAAACTTGATGGCTTCCTTCTATAGTCTTCTTAAGACTTTAATTGCTTCCCTTAAAGTCTTCAAGCCTTTAATGGTTTCCCTCAAAGTTTTCAAGCATTTTAATGCTTTATCTTCCTTTTTCTCATTTAAATAAATTAATATTTATTTGAATATTTATCCAAATGCAAATTACACCATTTAATTGAAATAAATGATTTTATTTTAATTGAAAATACCAAAATTTCTCCCACTTGCATTTTCCTACAAAATCCACTTGCATGCTTAAACCCCTTCTAGAATTTTCTAATCACTTCTAAATAACCTAACCCCTTCTCTAAACTTTGTCACATTCCTAAGCAAAAAGGAAGTCACTTCTCAAACCCTCAAAGTCTTTGATAACCATTGAAGGCTTTCAACCTTCAACCACTAAATGGCTCAAAGTCTTTGATAACTATTGAAGGCTTTCAACCTTCAACCACTTAATCCCTAAAGTCTCCAATAATGGTTACCTCAAACCCTCCCACATGGTTAAAACATTTGTTTTGACTCAACCTCTACCCAACCCAAAGGTCTCATCAGGCCATTAATGCTTTGACCATGATTATCTCTTAAACATTTGCACAAAGGTTTATCCTTGGATTAACTCTTAATCCAGTGGGTAATCTTAATTCGGACTTGACCCTTAGCCTCTAGATAACCATGAGGTCTTCTCACGCCTTTAATGCTTCCAACCTCTTCTCTCAATCCAATCCTATGTTGACACTTGTCACCATTTTATTGGTGCCAATTGTGCACATGGATCCCCAACTTTCAAACTTGGCCCTTGATTAAACCATTCAATCTTAACCCTTCATTTCCCCATTTCTTCTATAAATAGAACCCTTCTCCTCAAGCAAAAGAAAAGGAAGCATTAGAGTATTGTTGTTATACTGGCATTAGCATAGAGCTTTCTCATAGCATCACTATCTACACTTGCATAGCATTTGCTTATCATATTCAACTATCTTGAATCTCCATATGACATCCATGGCTAGTGCTAAAAGCTGTGAGCTACACTCATTTGGGACTTGGAGAGGAGAGGAACAAGGGAGGAGCAACTATGAGCATCTTGATTAGCTATTTTATTCTATGTTTATATGCTTTCTATTTCATGCTTAATATCTCTCTTGATATGCCTGTTTAGGATAATCTTTTGTTGCTAACACTAACGTTTGTTTCTTGTGCTCTTGTGTGTGTTGCCATCAAACAGATTTTCTAATCCTTTTTGCAGAACATCAGAAATGCTACAATTTTACTATGACGTTATGTTACAATTTTTCTCTTTATATTTTTATTTGAAGAAGGATGTCAAGTACAACAAAAACTTGATTGAAATCAAATACCAACTTCTACACTTTCATGAAGGGAAAGATAGATATTCATAATAGCTTAAAAAAATCTTTAATTTTCATATGTAACTATTTAGACTTCATTGTCTTGACTAATTAGATAGTTGACTCTTATCCTTCTTAAGTAGTTGCTTTACATCTTCCTTCTATTTCCTTTTTGCACTTCTCCTTTTATGAACTGCTAATCTTTCATATAATTAAATTTTGATCAATAAAAAAATAAAAAATAAAAATTCCCCCTCCAAATATACCTATACCTAATTTAATATATTCCCATGCTAATGGTTTAATACTTAATTTTGGTAGACGTTGGGAAAGAAACCACTGGCTCCACAAGAATCTGGAAATTGAAACCGTTGGATACAATGCGCAAAGGGGCAGCTTTGAAAGACATTCACCCCCTCCTACAATTTCTTAAGGTACCATTTTTAAACGTTACGCATAGCGTGTACACCAAGCATTTCATTTCCAGTTCATTGAAAGTAGACACACAAGCCTACGTGAGAGATTTTTCCCGGACTCGTTCTCAACTGAGGTGGATTGATAGAAAAATGGTGACACTGGTGGTAGCAACAACATGCGATCCAGCTTCCATAGGACCCGCTTCAGCTCTTCTCCAAATGTCTTCTGAATGGCGCCCTGGCCCTCTCTTGCAGGTGCTCATGTTTGATTTAAAAAGGAGGAAGTTAGCTTTCTACTCTCAGCATTCTAGACATTTTACTTAATTGTTGTTTCTAAATCTCAAATTACTCCTTATTTATTTTGGGATTAACCACGACCACTGATAAATGAATATCGCAACCAAGTTAGAATATGGTATTTTACCCAATTTCAACGCTTATCATTGAATCATTTGGCAATTACAACATTTATCATATCTCCAAACATCTGAATGTGGGGCTTCAGTATGGAAGCTTATACCCTTTTACTACCATGGTAAATTCTTCCCGTGAGGTGGGTGTTCTTGGGATTAGTTGCCACAGGCAGATGGGTTTCTCTCACACCTTGGGGTATACACTGGCTTTGATATTTCACCCAATGTCATAATTTATTATGTTTCCCATGGATTTAAACCCGGGATTCCTCTTTGGAAGTCCCGTGCTTATACTGTTTGAGTCCATCCCATTTGAATGCAATTCAAATACTTATACTAATTTGATCGTCAACACACTTCATTTGAAAAAAATTGAGTTTATAGTCAAATAAAATTTAAAACATAAAAACTGTGAGCTAGAGTTATGCAAATAATAAGGAGTTTACAGAACCCATTTTTTTTATTAACTTATTCACTTATAACCGACTCAACTGTACAAACCATTACAAACCATTTGCAGCTATAAATTAATACATTAAACTGAAAACCAAGGCAATCACTTAATTTTGGAGAATTTATTATGCAGTGTAAAGACTTTAGAATCAATTTCCTTTCTAAATTTGCATAGGCCTGAAGGATTTTAAAACTTGTCATTATCATCCTTCTAGAAAGTTACAAAGGGAAGACAAGATTGAGTGCTAAAGACTTTCCTTGGAAAGACAATGTGCAAGGTGACCCGTTTATGAAGATAATCTTCCAAGTTCCACCTTACTTAGAGAAATGGAATATTTTTAAAGGAATTTGGCTATGTATGTTAAAGCTAGAATTGATGGTTTTTGCAGGGATGAAGGTTGGGTCCCTTAGGGTAAACGATACTAACTTAAACACTAATAGATACTAACTGAGCATAAATAGATACTAACTTAAACACTAATCTAATTTAATATGCCTAGCGAGGTTTGAACCCGAGTTATCATCATGGTGATTACTCCTCCATGGCACTATGTCATGGATGCGTGGTATGCCCATTCTTGATTAACTATTAAGGTATTGGGTGGCTTTTTATCATATCTTAGGAGCAAGAAATCTGTTTTGATATCATTGTAACTTTGAAGCAAACAACATGATCTGGATCCTAGTGCATAGCACCAGACAATGCACTAAAGTTACATAATTTGTTTAGAAGTGAATTTTAGAGAGCAAAGTGGGTACAAGATAATGCAAATTCATTTACACAGAAAATAATATTGCCAATAAGAATTGTATTACATAATGTTACAACATATTAAAAGGATTGAGTAGTAGACGTGGGAAGGAAATGGCAAGCAAAGGGTGGAGGAGGAGAGGATGTCGCTGAAGAAGTTGCTGCAGAATGAGAGGAAAAGCCAAAGGAGAGCGATGGTGATGGTTGCAGATCAGTGAAAGGGTGAATTCCGGGACTGGCTCTGTGAAACCATTTTTGGGTCCTTTAGGCAAGAAACCTAAGTCTGCTACCAGCAGAGGGAAATAGCTGGAGAGGTTCTGATATACAAAGGTTGCAGAAATTCCTCAAATCTCTCTCACACATGCAATGATTTCTGTAAGCCGCAGATTGTTGAAGTGGCAATCTTTTCCCCTGTTTGAAAGAAGGAATTTTTCACAGTCCAGGACGTGAATTAATCCTTTCCTGCAAATTTAGAAAATTAACAAAACCGGCCTCCTAGGACAAGGTCTGTTTTGGTGTTCAGAGGCTGAAAGTCATGCATTTGGATTCTCTAACCGTTGGTGACTTGATAATCAGTATGTCTGAAGAAATTTTGGACCTCCTTTTCGATGAATGCATTGATTCAATTAAGGCGGATATAAGCAATAGATCTCTTGTGTGCAGATGCATGGGAAAAAGAATCTCAGATGAGGATTTGCTCAGTGGAAGAAGTCTGATTGGAGTAACATTGCAAAGCCGTCTTTATCTTTGTTCAATAAAGGCTTTTTCCTGGTTCAGTTTCAGACTGTTGAGGATCGAGACTCTGTGTGGAACAATTTCCTTCGTTTTTCTGGCAAGGTGGGAATTTTTTTAAGTCCCTGGATCCCCTTCTTTGATCTTGTGAATGCTGTTATCACCACAGTTCCTATATGTTTATATAACCTCCCTTAGGCGATGGGAGATTAGTTTCTGATTAAATGGCTGGTTGAAAAGGTTGGATATTTTGTCAAAATAAATACAGATCAGGTTGATTCTCAAAGAAGATTTGTGAAAGTTTGTGTCATGGGTGACATTTCTAAGCCCATTTCTCATATCATCAGGATTTCTTTCTCACACCATTAGGATTTCTTTCTCAAAGGGTCCTTGAATTCAATATTTAACTAATAAGGTATGCCCTTTTGGCATGTCTTTTGTAATAAGTTGGGACATAAGAAGGTGAATTACTCCTCCCAACTCTTTTTTGGATCTTACACTATTTGTTTGCAGAAATGGGTGAGGGAATCAGGTGTTTAAATGTTGAATTTATTTGGAGAAATTATGTAATTTTCTGTGATGAGGGGGCTCATTCTATGTCTTCTCTCAGGATGGACTTGGACTGCCAACATGATTTAATATCATTAGAGAACAGAGATTTGGTTCAGGCAGAGACTTCAATTTCACTCAAGGCAAATGCTGGGCTTCAGGGTGGGACAAGATGCAGATGACACTGCTTTTCAGGAAGATGGAGACAGAGAAATATAACTGGGAATTCTCAGACATTTTTACCATTACCTAGCTGGAAAGCATGAAAACCAAAGCCAATTGTGGGCGTTCAAAGTGATGAGGGTGAAGGATGGAAGCAGAGAGACTGCAAAGTGAAGCTATGAACATTGTTGGGGAAGAATACCAGTGGACAATGGAGGTTCTTCTTTTCCGAAAGGGAAGAAAATTATTAGCAGCTCATTTCTGATTTTCTTGATGAGGGGCTGCTGTGTGATTGTTTAGTGGTGTAAAGAGAGGTCATGGGCAGTTTGGCTTTTTAGTTTTTAGCAGTGTTCCACGGGCGTTGGGGACGGGGGGGACGCGTTTCCGGGACGGGGGGACCAAGGGCCTAAATTTGGGGACGGCGGGGGGGTGGCGGGGTGGTGGTGCTTATATACTTGTACATATACATATAGTACTTGAAAAACTAGTTTTGAAAAGATGTATGACAGTATTACAGTGTAAGAATTACATTTGAAATGAGACTATAGGAAATTTGAAATACTAAATCTAAATACCAAGATTTCTAAGTTGTGTTGTTATATGGAGCCTAATCAAACTCGGAGGTTAGATTTTCCCTACTTCTATCGGCGCGGTTTCCCCCTATATTTTTCAACGGGGGTTTGGGGGCAGCGCCCCCAAGTTGGGGTCAAGGGGCATCGCCCCTTGCGGGGTCAAGGGGCAGCGCCCCTTGCGCGTTCCCTGTCGCGATACAGGGCGGGGTCGAGGGGCAGCGCCCCGCGAGGCCAAAAATACTTTTATTATTTTCTAAAGGCGTCGGGTGTTATTTTTCTATTGGCCCACGTCCAATTAGAGTTACTCCTTAACCCTCCAAAAACTTAAAAACTCACTTTTTAAAAAATTTTTAATTTTAAACATTGCATATAAGTGGGGGCGACAGGAGACGTCTGGGCGTCTCCCCGTCCTTGGAGAGACGTCTGCACGTCTCTTGAAGGACGGGGAGACGCCCAAACGTCTCCCAAGGAGACGTGGAGGCGTCTCCATGTCTCTTTGGGAGACGCCCAAACGTCTCCCAAGGAGACGTCTCCACGTCTCCACGTCTCCCTGGGAGACGCGGGGACGCGGGGACGTCTCCGCGTCCCGGTGGCGTTTGGGTGGCGGTGGCGGGACGGCGGGGGACGTCGCGTCCCCGTCCCCCCGTCCCCGAGACGTTTCTGACGGGGGGACGCGCCCAAAAAGGGGGGGGACGCGTCCCCGTGGTTCACTGGTTTTTAGCCTTATATGCTTTTTTTGTTTTCTTCCATTTTTTGGAGTCTCTCTGGTTTTGCTGCTCTGAATGCTTATTAGGTTTTTGGTTATGGGTGAGGGACCCAATAATTTCCCTCTCTTGACTTGTGCTTTGTATCAGATGCATACTGACAGAACATTTGTGATGAGGAGCTGAGAAGTTGGAAGTTGCCTTTGGATCTAGACGAGTCCATGCACTTTAATTTCAATGAGGGAGCTGCTAGGACTATTTGTTTTCCAAGGGATGTAGTGGAGTCCTCTGCAACAGAGGATATTGCATAACTTCATGTAAGGCACAAAGGCCAAGCTGTTTAGCATTACATATTAAGCTCTAAGCCGTAGTCTCATCTCTCCTTTGAGCCCCATCCTTTTGTCTAGTATAACCATGTGGGATATATATAAGTACTAGAAAGAAATGGGTTGTTTAATGATCCTTGAGGGTCCTAATCATAGTTGCATTAAACTAAAAAAACTCACTAGCAGTCCTTAGTAATTGTGACCTACCCCATTTGCTGTCCCATTTGCCAAGTTTATCAATAACCTGGTCTGATTTTTGTAGATTTGTCTTTTAGTTGTCTCATTTGAAACTTAGAGGCAGAAAAACTCCCCCGTGTGTAATATTTCTTCTTGACATCAATGACATCATTTTCCCTTTTACTGTAACTCTCCCCTTTTGACATCAATGGGAAAGGGATGCTCATTACTATTGCAAAGAATATTCCCGTTCTCTTGTGGAAATGCTGTTCTGTAACTTGTTTTCTCATGTTCACTAGTACCCGATGCAGAAGCCTCTTCACTTGGCCTGTTAGAACTCCCAAGATTTTGATCACCTATATCCTTGTTCCACGGCTTATTACTAACAGAACTTCAAATATCTGGAGTAGCTGAAGTCTTGTGTAAAAGACCTTTAAGAAGAGTTTGGTACCTTTAAGGTCTCTCTCCATCTCAAATTTCAAATTTAATGACACTTTCATCATTTGAATAATATGCAAGTTGCAACAATAATTTAATGCCTTGTCTTTCAGTCCAATTTCTTCTACTCAATCAGTTTAGCAGCATATTGCCTTACTAGCAAATCAATCTTTTCAAATAATTCTTGCTGCAATTATCCCCTAAAATGAAGGAAGCAAAACAAATGCCCATTTCTTATTTTTCCACTTGTTGAAGGTTCTCAGTTTGTTCGAGGTTTTATTGATTAGATCTTTGATATCTTGTCTTGGCTTCCTACATCTGAATCACACGAATCTAAAAGGTTACTGCAGAACTCTTTGAAGATGAGCTCCCTGTGTAGGAACCAATTAAGTTGTCTCCCTCTATATCAGATTACTGGAACTCCTAAAAAGTGATACGTGATTCTTCTTAGAATGACTATCAACCTTATTATTTTTTTACAGTCTTTGTTTGTGGACTGATGGAGTTTATACCTATTGCCCTATTCATATCGCTTCATCAAGAACTCTCCCTACCAGTTGAAGTTTCACAAGATTACAATCAATGCCACGATTCTCTTTCATGCTAACTATCTTGAGACTGATCATTGTAAGTAATCATAACAATATCTTCCTTCTTTTTTGAAAATTGAGTTAAACCTTGATTTTCTCTTGCAGATTCTTCACATAAGACAAGCCACTAGCTTCTAATTTATCTTTTTGTGCTGATTTCTGACAGCAGCCTTCAGCTGTGGATTGAAATTTAAACCCCTAAAAACTAGTATCAAAGTTATAAGACCTGGACTCGCCTTAGACATGGCAAGCTGATTTTGGACTCGGACTCGGACTCGGTGCCCAGACTTGGTAAAAACTTGACAAAGACTCGACAAATTGAAAAACCCAAGAAATTCAGAGATTTTCAAGGATTTAAAACTTGTCTCTTGCATCCTTTAATAAGTAAACATTAAATGCACATTAATCTCATGAAAATAGAAGCTACTTTGAACACATACACAAGTATACATTGATCACATAACTATAAACACAAATTATAGCTGAAGGAAATAACACATTAGATAAATAAATAGTGTCAAATGTCTGCAAAAGTCATGGAATATGAAATCCATGACATCAAAAGTTCCAAACAAATATCAAAATAAAAGATAGAAGTCTATTGCTCAGAGGAGCCTATATCATTCGACATCTTGACTCTCCTACATGTGTGCCTAACATAGATCTTGGATGATGCTGTAGCCATGATATCTGCTCGTGTCTTAGGCTCAAGCTTAGGCTCAGTGACATCCACATCCTCCTCCTCCTCCAATGGGTCTCCTCGTGCTCTAACCTCCTTTGCCATGGCTACTGCCTCTGCCTCTTGATCCACTTGATCAACCCTTGCCAAGTCATCATCGTTGAAGACATGATCTTTGATCTCAATGATCCACTCTGATTGTGGATCAAGCTCCTTTAAAGTGATAGGAGATGTGTTAGTGCCCAAAATCTGTTTATGACAGAGGTGAAGGTTGTAATCAACATAGACAAGATCATGCAACCTTTGCACTGACAACTTGTTGTGCTTTTTGGAATGTATGTGGCAATGCGCTCAAACATACTCCAATTGCGCTCACATCTTGAAGCACTACATGGCTGGCTCAAGATATGTAATGTCCCCTTTTGGGATTTACCATAATTTAGACCTGTGACGAAAATTCCAACTTAAGGTGAGAATTATAATACATTTATAAATATAATTTTATCAAGTCTGAAGACATTTCATTATAATATTAGAATTCTAAGAATAATGTAGCAAATGGAACTTATCTTGATAGCTTCCTCTGATCTGACAATGGAAAATATGCTACTTTGTCTCCGAATCGCCTATAGCAATGAATTGCTATCTCTGATTACAATCCTTAAATATGTGCAATGGGGATATATGAAGTTAATCTTGCTTGTAGCAATATGTTGCTGTTTCAGATCTGAATGTGTATTCTTGCGACAATGATGATGATGCTTTTTCAGATATCATCAATATGCACTTGCAACAATGGTAATGATGACGTTTCTGATGTAGTCAATTTACACTTGCAACAATGGCGCTGTCTTTGATTGAGACCTTTAATTTATGCAACCGAATTATGCCAATGGGCTGATGCTCTGCGATCATATCCAATAAAGGATATCAGAGATAAAAGAAGTTTCCCAAATCCTGTAATGTCCCCAATTTTTTAGGTTCTCTAGCAAGCTTTAGTAGCTGACACTTTGGGTTCATGTCAGCTTGTTCAGATTAGGAATATGAGGTTTCCAGTGAGTTCAGTTGGTTTAGTGGAGTTATATGCCACTTTTCGAAGTGATTTCTGGCCTCTGGATTGGTCTCCAAGAATCTTGGAGAAGCCGTCTATTTTTAGTAAGTCGCCCAATCAGCCTCGTTTGCTATTATTCGTCATTAGGACCACTTTGGTGGGATCAGAACTTGATTGCGATGTGCTCTGACAAGTTTTCGCAAATTTGGTGCATTAATGAGTTATTTTAATTATTTTACTAAGGTTGCGTAAATTTAATTAAAATATTTAATTCCAACCTAGTGTTATAGCTTGTTGGAATCGAGGCAAAAAGTTTTAAATCTTGGGCGCATAAAACAGTGACCTTAAGTGTCAAAATATTATTATATTATTGAAAGGGTCATTTTCAGAGGAAAAAGGGAGTTCAAATTAATAAAGTGACTATTAAATTAAAGTACATTTATTTATAAAGTCACTTTATTATAAAAGGTACACCTTTTTTTTTTTTTTTGTCCAGGGGGTTGAGCTTAGTTGGTTAAAGCATTGAGTTCTCAATGTGGAGACCCAAGTTCAATTCTCACGAGGGACATCTTTGTGGAATTCCAAGTTGCGACTCTTGGTCTTCCATTGGTTGTATTTGTCACATTGTTTAAAGTGGATTTCTAAGTTGTGACCCTTGGTCTTCCAATTGTTGTTTCTAGTTTGGTGCTCGAAAGGAGCTAATATTTGTAATAAGTTTGCTCGAAAGGAGCTGGTATTTGTAATAAGTTTGTAACATGGATGCTCGAATGAGCAAAAATAAGCTTTGTGAACTATCCTTAATAGAAAAAAAAGGTACACATTTTTTTCACTTAAGAGAGAAGTGATATTTTAAAAGAAAATCATTTATCCCACATTCGCGGTGTCTTGGGAAATGAGCCCAATGAGAGTTATAAATGAAAGCATTAACTGCAGATTGGGACATCTTGGAAATTGGGGAAATCTTGGATTTGGTGTTTCTGGAGAAAATCTGGAAATCTTTTTGGCCTTTAGGGACGATTACCCTCATTAGCAACATTTTCCATGCCTGTGAAAGACCAGGTCTGGGAAATTTAAAGCAAATCAGTTTTAAATTATTTCTATGACAGGGTTATACACTGTGATGACTGCATAGCAAGCTGGGTACGAAATGCAGAGGAGTAACAGGTAAAACTTTAAACTCAGACCTGTAGATTTAATTTGCAAACTTGATAACTGGGAAGTAAGCGGCACTCTATCATTTTGCAATTATTATGGCTCATTAGGAGTATACAGCAAGCTCGAACCTGGGAGTTTTCTAGTAAATCAGTAGTGGTCGAAGAGGAGAGTTATTATCTATAATGCAGTTGACAGAAGAGAGTGTTGGAGCAACGTAGGGTATGGGTGTTCTTTTCACACATTAACTTCAATCCTAGAGTGTGGAGTTGGCATTGCTAGCTTCATCCCACTTGGAAGAACTGTGCTTTGTGACCTGGGCTTTACTACCAGCATTGGTCTTGAACCAGGTTGCACATATCAGAGAGGGAGAGCTCAAGACATCTGCCCGGCCATTAATACGACTTGCTGGAGCTATCTCAGGCATAATGCCACTGTGTTTGTAGTGCCATTGAAAGGTTGCAGCAGCCGTTTCCAGAATGTGGAAGGAGTCTGCAGGGAATTAGACGTCTAGCAGAATCATTGAAGGCCAAATCAGGTTCAGACTGGGACATGGAGCAGATTGGTAATGCTGGAAAATTATATACCAAGCTATGTCACAGCCAGCAGCTGGTTTACGCTTACCACAGTGCTGTTAACAGGTTCATCTTGTCATCTCCATTGGAATAAAGATTACTTTAAATTGGAGTTGTAAATCTGAAAATAATATTAATGTTCCATTCGAACTGTGTAATCTGGAGGTGTAGCAATTGATATTCAAGTACTTTTGGTTGATATTGACAAAGTTAAATCCGCATGCTCTTGCTGACATTATATATATTCATGTTTAATTGAAAGAATGTTTGCAAAACTATTATGCCAAAAAAACGCACCAGGTATCACACAAACAGCAGTACAATACATTAAGTAAAACCAGTTCACAAGGGGTTGCAAGACAACTGTTTGACCAATTTTCTCAGGACTGTCTTAGTGAGAGTTTGAAGTGAATAAGGGCAGCCTATTACAAATCCCTCCTCCTCTGGGAATGAGTTCAACCTCCATGTTATATTATGCATGATGGGAATGGTTGCCTTCTTAGAGACATGTCTCATCTAATTATGTATCTCCATAATTAGGTCGCATCTCGTCGTAACATTAGCTTATTGATTTAATATGCAAATCGTACCTCTTCATGTTGAAGGCATATTAAATCAGTTTGTTAATAATTCGTTTCTCTTCATGATATCGAGTAGTCAATTGCTTTTTCGCTGCCTTCCCTGATTGATGATTTGTTATCAATCTTTGTTTAGTTGCTGTTATCATAATCTTTTAGTTGTTTATTTCTTAATCGCTTCATAGTTAATGCATAATTGTATTAACGCAGTCAATATGCTACTGCTTGCAATTACTCCCTAAATCGTATCTCCCCAAGATATAAATTGGTTTATTTGCAAATTGCAGATTTAGGGAAATAATGTGCTGACAAGTATCAACCCAATATCTTGTTGATGGATCTTAATATCTTATTTCGGTCGCTCCTTCAATTACATCCCATAATTTACACTATCTATAATCCTTACGATAATGAATCTACTTCAATAATTATATTGGCTGTTTAAACTTAGTTCCCATGTCGAATTCATCGCTTCTTTTTATTGCTGACTTGGTGGAAATTTATCGCTGTTTGGCATCATTGCTGTCTCACTAACATCTTTATCGCTGTCGGTCTTCCATTCCTTGAATGATTAATCAATCGACTACCATATCTGTGGAGCGGCTATAGTGAAAATATTCATTCAAACAAATGACTATCGAGTGCGATATACTGCTCTCCCATGTTAATATTATAATTCATTTATGTTATCCAAAGGTGCTGAAGATGCATACTTGTGTAATTGATATGTTGCTTACTATCCATTGGACTTATCCCTATTCCTCCTTATACAATTGGGAAAACTGTCTTAGTCATAAGACTTCACGGTTTTCAAAACATCTTATCCTTATACTAACACATATGTGCACCTACTTCCATGTAATAGTGTTGATTATGGGGATAGATATTCATTGACATCTCTTAGCTATGATCATATACTAAAGGAGGTTAAATAATTAGCATAGCTCGATAATTCACCGGCAATGATGAACTGTTTACTGTAGACTTCCCAAAGTCGGGAATACCAAAAAGATGACAAAGGAAATTTTCATAGACATGAAACTTCACCGAACCTTTCTTGGTGTATGATATTGATATTTGGTGTTGTGCCCATAGAAGAATCGGGCAATAATTTGACTCTCAATTCATTGACTTTTTTTCATCAATACAAATGGTGTATGCTTGGTTGAATGGGAATGTCACAAGATATGAATTGCAATCCTCTGTAGATTTAGCACCTTAGCACCAAACATCTCCCACCATGCATCTGAAATGAAAAAATATAAAAATCAATTCTATTCTATAACTTTTAGTTAATTAACATAAAATGGTAAAAAATAGAAAAGTTTATTACCTGGCTGCATTAGTGTCTGATTGTGCTTGCATAAGTCTTGTGAAAAGTGGTCTCCTTATGCATTCTTGAATATCTCTATCTCACAAACTATGTGTTCTCCATTTGATGAAAGAGAATCAGATGACATTCACTGTGTAGAGCCCACTCAACACCTCCTCATCGGTCGTAAAATCTCGGTGAAATTGGAATGCTGGATTAAGTTAGCAGGCAGCTGCATGTAAAGGCCTTTGAAGCTGATTGTGCCATCATCGCTCAATAATGTCCCATATGGGACCATACTTGGCCTCATCCCTTGAATAAATAGATCTAATGGCCTCCTTCACCTTGCCCATGCCCTCATATATGTAACCCACTGCAGACTTCTTTCCATCGACAACTTGGAGGAGGACAACTAGAGGCTCTGTGAACTGCAATCATTGTGAAACATTAAGTTTTAAGTTAAATCTTTAACAATGAATATAAATAAGTGTGAACAAAAATAAGCAAACAAAATGGAAATAAGAACAAAAATATAATGTAAAGTTCAACCTCCTTGGTCGGTTGCAAAAAGCATGCTCATCAAAAATCTGTTCAACCACATTTGTTGTTGTAGTGGTCTTTGCATATGATGAATTAGATCACTCCTCACTTACAAACATGCATTTCCAAGTAGACTTGGAGTGAAGCAAGGATTGCAACGGGATAAAATTTGTTGCAAAGCGGGTGATTTCTAGACGAGCCAACTCTTTCTTATTTGTGAAATTCCTCATAAGGTTGAGGACCCAAGCATGATTATATAAGTATTTACAAATATTTCTTGCATGATCTACACATGTTTTGATCCACGGAATTCTGCCAAGATCCTCCAATATGAGGTCAAGGTAGTGAGCAGCACAAGGGGTCCAAAACAAGGTGGGGCGCCTCTCCATTAGAAGTCTACCTGCAGCAACATAATTTGCTGCATTAGCTATGACGATTTGTACTATATTCTCATCATCCACCTCGACCAACACTTCCTCCAAGGCCTGACAAAGAAACTCAACATTTTTTGCGTTTCTTGAAGCGTCAATTGACTTCAAGAACACTGTGCCACTTGAGAAAGAAAAAAAAAGTGATTTAGTAAAATAAAATTAAAAATTTTGAACCACTAAAAAAGGACTTTACATAATACAAACTATAATTACTTGAGGAAGAAACAAGAAAGTTCAATAGTCTTCTATTTCTTCCATCGGTCCAACCATCAGTCATGATGATGCAACCCTTCTTGGTCCATATATCACGCTGCTCATCAATTGTGGCTTTTATTAGAATAATATCTTTCTCTGTGTTATTAATGGTCATTTAAGTTGTTTCTAATTTCGCCTCTAGTTAACGATTGTTTCTTTTAGAAACACCGTCTTTGTAACTCTATTTAAAGGAGCTTTGTCTCCTTGATTAATTGAACAACATCGATTCTTTGAAATCCATATGCTTTTGCATCTGTATTATGGTATCAGAGCCTTGGATATTTTTGAAAATAATTTTTCAATTAAAAATTCGTCACGAATTTTAAACAGTTTTTTTGAAAAATTTATTTGTTTATTCGAAATTGCTACTTTGGCAGTTCGTTTTGGCTGCAGCTACTAGGGTTTTGTCGCTATTTTCTGCCCTCTACCGCGACCCGTCTCTCCTGCATTTCGCGCAACCACGCGACACGTTTTTTTCCCGCCTGCATTTTTTTTTTCTGCCATTTTTGGATGGAAATCTGCATTTTCGGCTAGGGTTTTGACCCTCCAGATTCAGTCAAATTTTTTTTCCGAGTACAGAGGTGGGTTTTTCGAGATCTCAACTGGGTCGTCGTCAGAATTTTCTAGGTGCCTTGATTTTTGTGTCTCAATTTTCGAGCCAGCGGATCTAGATTCCGACAGCAGATTCTTTCTGGGTTTTTCACCAGGATTTTTGGGTTGTCTTCGGATTTTTTTGGGTCAGCCGGATTTTTTTTCTTGAAATTCTTGCTCGTCGTACTTCATTTTTGAAGTTTGTACCTGCATGGCTGCATCTGCCTCTGTTTCTGCATTGGGATTCGATTTTTTTGAATTCCGTGCTAGCGCCTCTTCTCAGATTTTCGTTTTTCGTGCATTGGGAAACGTGCAAGATGGCATCATTGACCAACTTGATGTTGGAAGGTAGTCAGGTTTTGTGCACTTAGCATCTTCTCAGTACCTCGTTTTTCGTGCCTTGAAAAGCGTGAAGATGGCTTATGGGCTCGATGTTTGTTTCGGTTTTTAATATTTTTTTACCTAAAAAAAATTTAGATGGGTTTTAATATTTTTTCCGTAGAAAAAATCTGTGGGTTTTAATAATTTTGTCCTAAAAAATTATCTGTGGGTTTTTAAATATTTTTTGTCCCTGTAGAAAAAAAAGAAAAAATCATGAGGGTTTATGAGTTTTTCCTCAAAAATTGTACTTTGCTGCAGTTTGGTTTTAGTCGCACCTGGAGTTGTTGTGTGAACATCTGCACTAGTCTGTTGTTTGTAGTCTATTTTTCAGTCATCTTGCTCATCTGCAATAGTTTGGAGGGTTTGCCGATTTTTTCCTCAAAATCGTGACAACTGTTCTTGGTGTGTCTCTGGTTACAGGGAGGGATAGTTCTCCAACATCAGGTTGGACGGTTGGTGTTGTTTCGGGTATCTCCAGAAGTTCTGCAGTTTCTGGGAGGGTTGGTGGCAGACTCATCTCAAGTGGCAGAGTTAGTGGCAGGCTCTTGTCTTTTGTTGTAGCGTGTTCTGAGAAGAAGGGGGCAACCTTCTCTGTTATTTCTCTTGGTAGTTAGAACGATGACCATTAAGGGAGGGTATTAGAATAATATCTTTCTCTTTGTGTTATTAATGGTCATTTAAGTTGTTTCTAATTTCGCCTCTAGTTAACGATTGTTTCTTTTAGAAACACTGTCTTTGTAACTCTATTTAAAGGAGCTTTGTCTCCTTGATTAATTGAACAACATCGATTCTTTGAAATCCATATGCTTTTGCATCTGTATTAGCTTTGACATCAACCACCTTTTGAGACAAAATGGTACCTTTCATCTTCTCATCATTAGGGGCTTTGAACCTCACACCACAAACAGTAATGGCATCTATCGTGTTTTGCCAATAAGGAGACCTAAAACAAATTATATAAATGAAATAAGTTATTAACTTTGGTACCTTTCATCTTTTCATCATTAGGGGCTTTGAACCTCACACCACAAACAGTAATGGCATCTACCGTGTTTTGCCAATAAGGAGACCTAAAACAAATTATATAAACGAACTAAGTTATTTACTTTAAAAATTAAAATCTTAAATGCCACATACTCTTAAGTCTTAAAAACAAAAAAAATCAATAGACATAGAAATCAAATTATGTATTTAAAACAAAAATAATAATGATTACCTAGCTGAATGGAATGGAATGTCGCAGTAGAACCAAAAATCTCCAATTGCACTTTTTGCAACATCATGCTTCTCCTTATTTCAACCCATGCTCTCAAGTGATGGTTGGAAACTCGGAGTCGTGCATGGAGCATAAAATGAATCTTCTTGGGATTTATTTTTACAATTTTGAGGCCCAACAATCACACTCGTACTACCACTACCACTACGACTACCACTACACATGGATCTAAGAAATGGAGGAATTGAAGATGTCTCCCCACCAATGTTATCACACTCGTACTACAACTACAACTACCACTACACATGGATCTAATAAATGGAGGAATTGAAGATGTCTCCCCACCAATGTTGCCATTTCCTCTCTGTTTTCTCTTCAAAGGCCTCTATTTGCATTTGTACTTCACTTACAACATCAATTGGTGCTAGTTTGTGCAAGGTTTAGCATCATGCAATGGTATTTGTGCAAGATGATACTTCAACTGATGAATACCTCCCCCATTGTATTTTGTTTTGCAATTCATACATTTTATTTCACATTTTTTTGTACCAGGGATGGCATGTTTCCAAGCAGGATCCTTTCTAATTGGGGTAGACATTATACTTCAAATTTTGGATCAATGTATAAATGAATGGTAAGCTGCAATAAATTATAAATGATAAAAAATAGCTTTATACTTAGGGTTTGCAGCTAAAGAATTAAGGGAAAAATAATAGCTAGGGTTTGATTATTTGATAGCCAGGGTTTTTTCCCCCCCATTAACTTAAAATGAAATAAAAAAATGTACCAAAAAATGGAAGTTTGAAAGTTTGAAATTAAAAAAAAAAATATTAACTTTTCTTTTCAAATTTGCTACAAAAATGAAGAAATGCAGCTTCAAATTAGTTGTGGCCTCCTCTAAATCCTTCTTGAGATCCTCTAAATACATCGATGCAAGCTACTAACCTGTCCAAATGATCTTCAATCGATATTTTGTCTTCAATCTGCCTGCTGTTTTTTCTTCAATGGCAACTATTTTTGCTCAAAGCATTGTTTTTCTCTCCTCCTTGTGCTTGAAAACAATAAGAACTTTTAGGGTTTGGGGAAACAAATATAAGTGTTTAAATTTTCACTTAAACTCATTATTTATTTATTTATTTTTTCTGACTTTTCATCTTGCTGGGATGGCAGATTTTGGGGCTCGGGAATCTGCTGGAATCGACAATTCTTGCAGACTTGGCGAGTTTGCCAAGACTCTGCTAGCCTTGGTCAGACTCGGTGAGTCTCAAGACTCGTGGACTTTGCTAGCTTGCCTTGCCTCAGGAATCGACTGAAATCGGCGATTCTAGCAGATTCTTGTAACACTACATGATTCATAGGTTGGAATCATATGCAACTTATTCTATTTTCTGATTTGTTCAAGCTGAAATGAAACAAATTTGATATATAAACCATAGAAGCATTAATCGTTTGGGGAATTAATCTGCAAAAACAAAAGTATAAGATTTTTTGAAAAAATGGGGAAAAAATCGGATTTATAAAAAACGTAAAAAAATTGTAGGAAAAACAATAAAAAACTACTTTTTTTTAATATTTAAGGCATTTCCATAGCATAGAAACATTATAGGCAAATAAAATAGACCAAAAAATATTTTATAAAAATATTGAATTTAATATTATTAACTGTAAATGTTATATTATTATAACTAAATTATTATAATAAGAAAAAAATATTTACCAAAAATTACTGTAATAAGAAATATTAAATAAATTTTAAATTTTATTTTACAAGGCTGAATATTGATTAAATATATTTTCATATAACATATTGTATTATTATATTATTTAATTTTAATATTCTAATATATATATATAATATAATATTATTGCAGTTTTAAAATTTAATGATATAATATTTTATTCTAATAAAATATCATTTTAACAATAAAAAACAGTTTCATAAAAATACAATAAACAATAAAATTTACATTTTTAAAAAATTTACTTGACCACATACTTTTTCTTGAATAAATAAATACATAATAAATATAATGAAATGCTAACTAATCGATAGTAACATTAATAAATAATAATAAATATATTTATTATGTATCGATTAGTTATTAATGTTAAATACCTATATAGTTATTATGTATCGATTATAACTTTATACTTGTACTGTATCAATTATAACTTTATATCAATATTTACTGTATCGATATATAGTTATTATGTATCGATTAATAAATACCTATTGCATACCTATTGCTTCTATGGTTAATAATAAAGTAATAAACATATGCCGGTATTCGCAGATATAATATGGTTAATAATATGACGATTAATACCGGTATTCACAGATATGTGATGCTAAATTCGCCGAACTATTGCCAAATTTGCAACCTGCAACTCATTTCACCTTCCTTTCACGAGATTTTTGGTCACTATTTTTTGTCGTTTCTTGATCAGGTGTGGAAATAATGTCGTGTGAGCCGCTTTGCATGGTTTTTTTTCCCAGTTCGCAGGTTTTTTTGGGTTTTAGCATCAATTTTAGGGCTTTTTTGGGTGCGATTTTTTATACCCAATTAATCAGATGGTTTAATCATGATTAAATGCTGAAGAAATCGTTGAAAGTCGATGACCAAAAAATACATGATTTTTTCAAAAAATCGGGGGGGAAAAATCTGTGACCTGGACAATTCCCGATTAATCAGGTATAATTGCGATTTTTGGACGATTGTTGCTTCACTGATATAAACATCAAATGCCCTTCCAATAATTGCTGATCAATGTTAATAAATAGCAGAAAAAAATTGTGGAAACCCTTATACATCAATTATCATAGAGATGACAATAGAAAATGTTGATATGATCTAACAGCATATACAGCTTGAATAGCAGTAGCAAATTATGAGATCCAATGATAAAAATAATATTGCAATGGGAACGTACAATAGAAACTCTCAAGTATTGACAGGTTATCACAAAGTACAGCATATAACAGATGAGCAATAGTAGCAAAATGACTGATTACAGCCAATAACAATGTCCAAGTACCAAAATAATTGATTGCCAGCAGAAACGTAAATATAAAGTGCTGTAATTTCACTTACAAGTGTAGTGATCCAATCCCTATTGCAAGGTATGACTGTATGACTGCCAAAAACAAAGAATTTCAGCAGATTGTAGGCTGTATGAGCATGGGAGGTGTCACAGCTAGTGCTAGGGTTAGTGCAATGGCTGGAAACACAAGTGCAGCCAATGAAAAGGGCTGCGTGGCAGCAAGAAAATCCTCCAAAAATCAGGTCTAAGTTATTGTTGATGTTTGCTGAATGGTTGTGGAAAAATGCTGTATAGTGACTTGTTTCACCTTGTGGTGGTTGGAATATGCACTCAAACTCCTTCACAATTACAGATCAGACTTGTATAGCGCTCCTTTACCCTTGTACGACAGTTGGGAATAATGGTGGCAGCAGAACACAAGGATGCAACAATAAAGGGTGCAAAATCAGCAATCTGAAATGTTGGAAATCTTTCATGAACAATTATTAATATTTTGATAATATTGATTAGATTTGCTTGCAAATACTTAATTGATCTAGTCCTTGACAATCAAAATCTTCAATTAATCTTCAACAAATTACCACGAATGTGATCTTGGATGGAATAACTTTTCATGGATGAGGGTTTTCGTCCTCAAATCCAACAGCAGAGGGTTTTCATCCTAAAATCCAACAATAGAGGGTTTTTGTCCTACGTATTTTTTTCCTTGAATGCTTCAACTTCTAAAATGAAATGAGCAACAAATGACTTAAGATGTATGATCCTTAAAAATGATCATTTCTGTGATGTCCCCTTCTAGCTAGAGACATCCTGTGATGTCCCCTTCTAGCTAGAGACATCACTCTAGCTTGTGATTAGCCTATCAAAGACCCTCGTAGGCTAGTAGGATTGGATAGAGGGTCACCTTGGCGTGGAGATCTTCCGGGGACAGAGCAGAGTACACTTCTAGGTTGCCAGAGTTTGTTTATGACGAGTTTTGCTTGGCCAGGCTATTTTTAGCAGTTGGAGACTTGCTATTTTTAGCAGACATCACGGTCAGATGAGTGGTCAACTGGTGAGCTCTAGTTTCAAACAACATAGCTAAATTCAAAATATTCATGGAGTTAGAAAAGTTTGAATAACTTAGCATTTACTATTAAGTGATTTAATAATAAAGTTATAAAGTGACTTTATATTATAATCACTTAACTTGAGGGTCAACTCATCATTAGACGGGGCCATGTTTTTAATTAAATTATCTGAGCCAGACTATTGAAATATTAAAATTAAATGCCCATTTAATGATTAAAATCGTTTTGACACCCAAAGTGAAATTAAATGAAACTACAAGCAAAATTGTAATTAAGAGGATTAGGGTACGATTTGCAAAAAAGGATATATAGCATTGAGTTTGGAAAGAAGAGGATGGCTATTTTTATTTTGACATTGTGGAATTGAAAGGGTTTTGCTCTGGAGACTAGGGTTTTCAGCCACCATTGGAGGACGTAGTTGCTTCAATGTTCACCATCTGAGATGATGAAATATTCAGTGATAATTGGTTTCAGGAAGACTTCATTCAGAGGTCTTATTTACATCTAATTGCGCAAAATTGAAGAATAAATTCACGAGAAATTATTGCAGATTTATTGAAGAAATTTTGGTGATTAACAAGTATGGTACGGATTGCTACAGTACCGCCGTATAGACTGCTACAGTGCCACATGAACAGCGCCGCCGTACGGACTGCTACAGTACCGCGTGAACAGTAAATTTTTAAAAAAAATTAAAATTTGCAGTTTTGCAGATTTTTCATCTACTGGGACAGCAAAAATCAGGTTTTTATCTTACATTGTAATATATTTGTTTTTTCAAGCATATTGGCCATAGAACAGAACAAACATTTCCTTGATAGTTTCATAAATTATTTCCAGCAGTAATATTATTGTTTCAGTATTATTTTAAGCATAGGAGTTTATTTCAGTATTGTATCATTGCTCATTATTACCAAAAATAAAAATAAAAATCCATAAACATTAAAAAACCAAAACAAATTCAAATCTACTGCATTCAAAAGAAACAGTCAACAGAGGAGAGCCAAGTTGGGTTCTTACAATTTCACCCTTCTTTTATAAATTCTTTTTGGGCCCTCAATTTGAATTTCTTTTTTACTTCCATAATGTTTAGAAATAGTTTTTCCCTTTTCCCTCCTAAGTTTATAAAAAACACTTTAAAATAAAATATTTAATAAGCCTTATAATTGCTCATCTAGATGACTACTTTATAATAATATTTAAGTTGCTCTTTTGGAAATAAAGTGATTGGGCCCGACTTAAAATATTGTTATTAAATTATTTCCCTTATTTTATCTCTTTGTTGATGGGAAATAAAAATTGACTAATTGTCAATTAATCCTTCTAATTTTGAAAACGGGACATAGCAATTACTTGCTTCAAGGGTAGTTAAGATCTAGTGATGGGAAAGCCTAGCCCTTATCCAATTGTTATTTTTTTTAAGGCAACTTCATTTAGGGCTATAAATAAGCATTCTTTTTATGCCAAAGGCATTATTGAAGCTGGTTTGCAACTGTTTTTCATTCTAGAATGGTCGTTTCCTTTCTATTGGTATCAAAGGTAAAGGAATTGTTGCTCAAACCCTTTGCTTATTTGGTACATATTATTAATTATAAGGTCTTGGGCAAAATATTTAGGGCAAGGTTTTGCAGATTTAATATTTCAACCAGAACTTATAAAACCTTGAGTCTCTCATCACTTTTGTGATTAATTACAAATAATTTACCTAAATGTAGTACAAACCCAAAATTTTATGTCCACAATTTGCAGAATAACATTAAAATCCTAATATTATAAATTGGTCCCCTAAATGAAAATAGATATATTGCAGATCTAAGCACTTTACCCCAATCTATAAACCCAAATTTCTTCACTAGTTTTGCATTCATTAATAGCCTAGATTCTGTTAGAATTATATTTCTCTATTATGTTAATGGTCAATACTGTAATTAGGTGTCTACAGTAGCAGGTAGTTAGAAGTAGGTGACTTCTTTAATAGCTACAACGTTTTTGTAATTTCTATAAATGTAATTTTTCCTCAGTTAATAGAATGATGTTTTTTTTTTACCAGTGAATCTCAATTATTCACATGGTATCAAAGCCTGTTAGTTCTGGGCGCCATTGAAGCAACATTGGACACCATTCTCAGATGGTGATTCTTGGCGAGCCTCCAAGGTCCTTCAATTGGTTCACGCTGATGTATGTAGGCTAATGAACACTCCAATTGTTACTGGTTGCAGGTACTTGTTATTTGTTGACGATTTCAGTCGTAAAATGTGGGTGTATTTTTTGAAAAATAAATCAGACGTGCTCAGTAACTTTAAGCAGTTTAAGGCCTTAGTTGAGAAAGAATCCGGTTCTCAGATTGTCACTCTAAGGTTAGATAATGGGGGGAAGTTTTGTTCCAATGACTTCTCTACATTTTGTGCTACACATGGCATTTTGTTCCAATGACTTCTCTACATTTTGTGCTACACATGGCATTAAGTGCCAACTCACCACACCATACACCCCTTAGCAGAATGATGTCGTTGAACGTAGAAATCGCACCATTAATGAAATGGCTCGTTTTATGATAGAGCATAGAAATGTTCCTAAGAAACACTGGGTTGAAGCAGTTTACGCTACAGTCTATCTCCTGAATCGGTCACCTACACATACCGTTAAGAAGATGACTCCTAAAGAAGCCTAGTCAGGACGCAAGCCTAAAGTGGGCCATTTGAAAGTCTTCAATTCTACTGCTCATGTATGGATTCCAGACGCCAAGCGTGCTAAGTTGGATTCAAAGAGCTAAACACTTATGTTTACTGGTTACAACGACAACCACAAGGCCTACAGGTTGATTGATGTGGAGACAGATCGTCTCATTTTCAGTCGTGATGTTGTGGTTGATGAGACTACTGGTCCATTTATGCCTTCTACTACTCCTAGTCCCGCGACTCTGTCTGTGAAGACTTCTGATGTTGGTGCTCGTCTTCCTCTTGGTTCCCATGATGGGAGGGCTTTAGAGCATTCTGACTCTGAAGATGAGGAATCTATTGATCAACACCACCTGATATTTCACAGGATTCACATCTAGATGACTTTGTTCCGGAAACTCCAGCAGATGTTGTTCCTCCAATGTTAGATGTTGGTACTTCTACCCTCAGGCCTAAATGGTGGGCCTAGACCATAGGAGATCTTTGTGATGATGAGCTTCTTGAGGATAGATCAGTTTGCCGCAAGAGAAAGCAGCAGATATAGTCAACTTTGCACTTATGGCCAACATCCACAACATACATGAGCCCTAGACATATTCCAAGGCTGAAGAATAACACTTGGGTTCTTTCTGATTTGTCTCCTGGGAAGAAACCTATCAGTTGTAAATGGGTTTACAAAGTCAAGTATCATGCAGATGGTACTTTGAATAAGTATAAGGCTAGATTGGTTGCTCGGGATTTTACACAGGGAGAGGGCATTGACTACGAGGAGACTTTTGCTCCTACTACCAAGATGAGCACAATTCGTCTTCTTCTCGCCATTGCAGCTCAGTTTGGATGGAAACTTGATCAGATGGACGTTAAGAGTGCATTTCTCAATGGTGAGTTGCAAGAAGAAGTTTATATGACAAAACCTCTTGGCTTCAAGGTTCCTTGTAAGGAACATCAGGTTTGCAGATTGGTTAAAGCCCTCTATGGCTTGAAGCAAGCCCCTTGGGCTTGGTACTTTAAGATTGATCAGTATTTGGTTGAACATGGTTTTCAACGTAGTCCCTCTGACACTAATCTGTATGTCAAACTCTCCGGTGATGATATCCTTTTTCTTGTTGTCTATGTGGATGACTTGATCATTACTTCCAATTCAACACATTTGATTACAACCATCAAATAGGACTTGTGCCAAGCTTTTGATATGATAGATTTGGGGCTTCTCCATTATTGCTTAGGTGTCGAAGTGTGGCAGACTGATGACAATATCTTTATTTCATAGTCCTAGTATGCTCGCAGTTTGCTTGACAAGTTTTGAATGCAGGATTGTAAACCTACTTTCACACCTATGGAGAAAGGGCTGAAGTTATCAGCCAAGTATGATTCACTTGCAGTAGACGAAACTGAATTCAGGCAACTAGTAGGCAACCTCATCTACCTCACTACCACTAGACCTGACATCTGTTTTGTTGTCAGCTACATCTCTCGCTTCATGAAAGCCCCAAAACCTGATCATTGGATTGCAGGGAAGTGAGTGCTGTGATATGTGAAAGGCACTTCAGACTATGGCATTCTATATAGCAGGTGCAACAATCCAAAGCTGATTGCTTATACTGACTCAGATTGGGAAGGATCAGTGGATGACAGGAAATCCACTTCTTGGTACGTATTTAGTTTGGGTATAGGTGCCGTCACTTGGAGCAGCAAGAAGCAACAGGCTGTGGCTCTTTCCTCGACAAAAGCCGAATATCGAGGAACAGTCAAGGCCGTATGTGAGGCAGTTTGGCTCCGGAAGATGCTTTCTAACATGTAGATGCCGCAAGCAGGTCCTTCTCCCTTGTATACTGATAATCAAGGGGTTCTCAAACTGGCCAAAAATCCAGTCTTCCATGAATGTACCAAGCATGTCGAGCTTCATTGTCACTACATCCGCAAGCTGGTAGAAGATGAATCAATTCAGTTGCAGTATGTTCGACAGCGGATTAGACTGCGGATATTCTCACCAAGTCTCTGAGCCCAGATAAGTTTGTAAAATTCAGGGGGCAACTTCGTGTTTTTGATAGATTGACCATTAAGGGAGGGTATTAGAATTATATTTCTCTATTTTGTTAATGGTCAATGCTGTAATTAGGTGTCTATAGTAGCAGGTAGTTAGAAGTAGGTGACTTCTTTGATAGCTATAGCGTTTTTGTAATTTCTATAAATTTAATTTTTCTTCAGTTAATAGAATGAAGTTTTTTTTTACTAGTGAATCTTAATTATTCAAAGATTCACTTCGGGTTCACAATGTAAAAGAAATTTCAGAGTACCTATTATAATAGTTGGGTCTATAATACTTACAAATGCTACCATACAAACAATAACAAATTGGAAATACAAGTCTATGGCCATGGCAGTTTGCAACTCAAACAAGCTCAATATGGTTGAAGATTTGCCACCAGGCTTAATGTGAACTTCAAGTGAGATGCCAAGTGCAACCTATGAGTGAGATTGTCCTTCGACCAAAGGGGTTTCATCTTTTGACATGCGGGATCAAAGGGATTTCATCTTCTGACATGTGGGATCAAATGGTTTTCGTTAATTGATCTTTGATAAACCTAAGGATTTTTGTCCTCAAATTTGGTCGTTTAAACACAAGGGTTCATAACAATTTCTTTTTTAGGGTTTTGTTTATATGCAATAATGTTTCTTCATGAAGAATTAGGACCCTTAATATTATAGAAAGATTGTGGAAACTAGCATTTAAGTCCATGAACACATGATTGGTACTTTTTTGAGGATGTCCATAACTATTGGGTGTTGTTGGGTCATGTTCAAAATTGTGCCCACGTGCAAAGCTATATATGAAAGGCATGGGGAAGGGATCCGTGCAACTTGCAAATGTCCTACACAATAATCACGTGAGGTCGCATTGGTTTTGAAGCCCTAACTACCCCGCTAATAGAAACAAAGGCCATCCTCTTTTTTTCCACTATTGGAGGTACTCTTGAATATGTGCCCTAAATATAAAGTAACGTTTTTGGGCGCAAGCAAATCCTTTTTGGAAGTTGCAGCAACAAATATACACATTAATGGTGCTTTGTGTCTTGCGTAAAGGTACCTAAGGTGAATAGTAAAAAAATTGGTAGTGTTAGAGTTGGGGTGTTGGGGATACCCCAAGATTTATACCATAAATTGGGAATTGGAGTTTAGAGGTGAGGCATCTTAGTGAGAGGAAGTTTGACTCTTCGACAAAGGCTTGGGAAGAAGTGGGGTTTGGCGGAAAGGAATGGGGGGATGGAGAACTTTGAAGTCCCAATAAAAGAGGTAACAAAGACAAGGAATGCATAAGGTATACTAGAATGGGAAGCTCAATACAAGGATTGAAATTTGGTGGTAAGGCATATTGGGTACCTAGGTAAGGGTAAGCTCAAAACTTTGACAATAATAGAGGAAAAGGTGAAGTTAGGTGAAAAGGCAAGTTGAGATGGAGAAGCTTGAAATTCTGGTGGGAACCAAGGAAAAGTCAAACATAGATAGGAAGGCATACTTGGAGAATGAAAAGTCAAACTTTGATGACTAACATACTCTTAAAAATGGACAGGCGTCCAACTTAGAACTTTGAGAACTTTAGATAGACATGGGGGGAAAGAGGATGAAGAACACACACAAAATTGGATTAGGGGAGATGTAGGAAATTAGGAAATAGGCATTTTGTTCCCTTACATAAATTAGCAAAAAGAGGGGACACGATACATATTGACTAGGTTACCAGTTCGACCCCTATAGAGCTCAGGTCTTGGTTCGATATGGCTTGGATTCAGGGTCTAGAAAGGGTTACTTGTGGGTTTGGGTGGGGTCCTGTCCATTGCTTGTGGGTTTGTTGTGGTTGAACTCGAGGCAAATTTGGTGGGTACCTACACCTTTTTTAATTTTATTAACTTTTAATTGAGATTTTTTGACTCTGGAAAGTGCAATTCCCTTCCAAACCCTAAAATGTGGCATACAAAACATCCAAAAGGCAAAAGAAAATTCATTTTTCATATCGTGAATGAAAAACAATTTTTTTTCCTTCATTGTTGAACTTATTTCCTTGCTTTCCATTGCACAAATAGAGTTGAAGATTGATCGTTGAGCACTCCAAGTTGGTTGTTATGGTAATCCTATGCATTTGCAAGAGTTCATTTGTTGCAAGAGGTAGGTTTTTTTGAAGTTTTTGGTTTGTTTTACAAATGAACTCTCTTGTATTGTTTTGAAGTTTTTGGTTTGTTTTCATTCTTCTAGGTATCCATAGCACATGCTTAATTTTTTGAAATGAATCAACTATTAAGTTGTATTTATATAATTTTGTTTTCAAATTTCATTTGTTTCAATTCTTTGAATGTGTTGTTTATTGAACATGTTGTCATAGGGATTACAATGGTAATAGGTTCTAGCTCCTGAGCCAACCCGGCTTCAAAAGAGACCCAAACTCTCCCCTTTGGAAATATGTTGAAATGGTATAACAACTTCCAGGTGGTGGGGGTTATGTTTGGATTTAGATATTCGAGCTCATACAATCGAGTGAAAATCCATTTGTGCAAGATCCCTACACAAGGCATCTAATTTTGTGTAGGAAAAGATTGTAATGGCATTCCAAAAGCACAAGCCTTGACATGTATTGAAGACAAAGAAAAACTAGATCAAGCAAGAGGTTGTAAATCTAATCCTTCTTTGTTAAAGAAAGGATCTCGAGGGATGAAGACCCCTCCACTACCTTCCCATTTTCAACCTACAGAGAGCCATCCATTTTTGTCCACACTTGAAGAACAACCTGTGGCCTTATACATAAGAGATCAAAGGGATTGTTGGAAATGGCATTTCATAACGAGTCTAGAGAGATTGCTGATCAACACGTGGTGAGATGTATCTATGTGAATGGATTGGCATTCAATAGTGTTCTCTCACCATATTGGCAACAAATGGTGAAAGCAATTAATGAGGCTACAAAAGGGTACAAGGGCCTGGGGTTTGAGAAGATGCATAACACCTTATTGGAAAGAGAGGTGAAATTTGTAGAGGACTCCTTGAACCGAATAAGGGATTTTTCAGTTGAAACAAGGGTGTCCATCGTTTTTGATGGATGGAAAGATGGAAAAAATTGGCCATCGATCAATGTTATTGCACCATCCCCTGAAGGGGGCAAATTTTTTGAGAGCAACAGATTGTGAAGGGGAGGTGAAGGATGGTGCATTTATTGCTAACTTTATTTGTCAAGCCATTGAGGAAGTGGGCCCTCAAAAGGTTGTGCAAGTTATAACATACAATGCCAAAAATTGTAGAGTAGCTGGGTTATTGATTGTGGAGCGTTATGCTACAAAAAATTGGCACCAAAATTGATTGGATCAAATAGGTGTATGTTGAGGCCAAAGAGATCCAAATGTTTGTCACCAATCACTATGTGTCACAAGAATATTTAGAACATTCTCAATATTGGAGCTGTTGAAGGTAAGTTAAATAATAAATATGTTTCACTTTAGTAAATTTTTAATTGTATATTAATCTTTGTAATTTGTTTTTTAAATTTTGATTTTCAAACAGGTTGCTGAGATCCGTTTTGCCTCCAACACAATTGTGTTGAGACAACTTTTGATGATTTGTGAGGCACTTTCTAACATGTTCATCCGCCTAGACTGGTCCATATGGAGGCAATAAAGTTCTACAACGACAAAAGAGTTTACGCAAATGATCCTAGATGACATTTGGTGGGATCGTGTTGAGTATCTCCTTAGTTTCATTAAGCCCATATTGAACATGATCCGTTATACTGACATGGATAGGCCTTGTTTGGGTGAGGTATATGATGACATTGATTCAATGATTGAAAAGATGAAAGTCATCATAAATGCAAAAGAGCAAGATCTTGAAGAAAATTCTTCAAACAACTACACAAAATCATTGACGAGAGATGGAACAAAATGACCACTACAGTTTCTTTCCTTTGCATTGAGTCCCAAATATTATAGTGCTCAACTCCTTTTCATGGCAACAAGAGTTGCTCTATATAGAGATGTTGAAGTCAGTCAAGGGTACAAGGCACCACTTCACTGATTGTGACATACGGGATGCAATAAGGGTTGAGTTCATGGAATTTTAATGCTCTAATGACTATGGTCTTGATGCTTTTTGGGACAAGTATATGGTCAATGCTCATAGTTGGTGGTACTTCCATGGCCAATCATTCACACACCTACAACTTCTTGCAATCAAAATGTTATCTCAAGTAAGTTCTATAAAAAAATCTTTTATCTTTTAAGTTTTATTTATATTTTAATTTTATAATTTTAATTTTTAGATTTTGTAACTCTTTAACTCTAATTTTGTCTAAATAGGTTACTAGTTCATCTGCATCTAAGAGGTATTGGATCACATATTTCTTCATCCACTTAGTAAAGTGCGGTTGACTGCACTCAAAGGCAGAGGATACCCCCCCACCCCACTTTTAGAGTGTTTTAAGGCCCCTACAATTTTATGGGGCCTGCTAGAGTAACCCCCACCATTCTAAGGTAGTTCCTATGGTGAATGAATAGTAATCCGAACGCAACCCCATTTCAGTAAGCAAACCTCAGTCCGAGTGTGGGCCCATATAATTTGAGGGCTCACATAGGTGCAAAAGTGAGGATTGAGATTTGACTAGTATGAGGCCGTGAGCCCCTACAATTATATGGCGACGCACTGCAAAAGTTAGCCAACCCGGACTAGTATGATGGGTCGGGATTGTTGATGTTTCATGATTCGTCTATGTGCAAAACCTAGGATTTGCAAGAGAAATCACTCACTCGGGTGCTTATACACGTCTTACCACTCCACCGGTCGTATTGGTAGCAGGTAGGTTGCCCTTCTCTGGGATAATTAGACATGGGATCTGCGTAGGTAGGTAGGAAGATTGAGGATTGGTTCGAGCCAACATTGCCCTCCTATCTTAAGGGTTTCACTGCTTGCCCTGGGAGTTGACATCTTCTCGATAGATCTTTGATTCGGGCTCACTCAAGCTTTGAACTCCGCCCCTCTCCTCGAGTTAATAAGTCAACAAGGGGACAGCTGCCCCAGCGAGAAGAGTCAATCTAGATTTTGGTAGCATTTGTAGCAGGGGGAGAAAGGTGATGCAGTTGATCCTATTGATTATGCAAGTCATGTTGTCGATCAAGAACCAAAGGTTGAGCCAACATTTGAGCTAGCTCCAGCGTCCCCGCTAGGATAGCCAGTAGCAGATCTAACAGTTGTATAGCTTCTAGCCAGAGATCCAGCAACACCAGTTTCTCTCGTCGATGACCGAGTCTTACCATCATGATAAGAGGCAGAGCACGCCAGAAGCATGGGTGGTATCGCCATAAACATGGGCATAGGTTTCCCCATAGAATTGTAGGGCGTCAGTAGAATGATTCCCTTCCAGTTCCATTTCCGGATCCTCTCGGTGATGAAAAGGCAGAAGCGAGAGCAGGGACAAACATCGTAGCAAATCCAGATCCAGTTCACCAAGTTTGAGTTGGTTCATCTCTAGTCTGATAGGTGAATGCATATCCACAACCTATAGAGGCATAGCTCATTGCATATAGAGTAGTGTAATAACCCGCAGCGAAGACAGCAGGAGAAGAAACAGTACCATATTGAGTGGAACCAGCTTACCCAGCAGCACCGCGTCTAAGTCCGTTTGGGGAGAGTCATAGCTAGTTTCATAACCTCCAGTCACAGAGCTTATTCATGTTCCAGATGCCCATAGAATAGTAGGGCCAGTGTTCTGGCAGAATTTTTGTTGCCCTTCACTTCGCCCAATAGAGAAGGCGGGAGCATGAGCATGGGTAGCAAACACAAGTGCATAGGTGGGGACAAGCCCAGTAGAACAGAGCCAATGACAGAAGCAGAGGCTTGGTGGCTAAGGTAGTAGGAATTTCTTATCTCATTGATCTAGAACCACCAGTAATAGCAAAGGCATAGGCACCTTCATTAGTTCCATACCCGATTCCGGAAGCTTATAAAGGTAGTAATAATGAAAACATCTGCTAAGGTGGGCTAAAGCCCACCTTCGGCATCTGTTGAAGAATCAATGGATCTCATTTGCTAAGTAGCACTAGTGACGAATAGTAGTATCACCAATAACACCAGTTTACCTTGATCCAGTGGATCCACAGTTTCACTCGCAGTTGCATTTGTTGACTCAACAACTTCAGTTCGAGCAGATTGCCCTACTATCTATAGGCATTGCCCCTGCAGGGGGGGCATCAGGTACCCTATTGTGTTTAGGTACTCGACCTTTTCCCTCTGCTGTGGTAGGTATTAGGTGGCATGCATTCGGCCTAGGTGTGCTACATGCTTTGGCTAGGTGTGTTTACGAATAGAAAGAATGAAGCTATGTACCTCCCTGTACTCCTATAGGAGTAGTCTAGCCCGGTGTGCTCTAATAGGGACGATAGAGTTCGATATGCGGGACGTTTCCCTTTCCATACTCATCAGGTAGTCAGCTGAGCGATGTGGTTATTCAAGTATCATAGCAGCATAAGCTGTGCGTTACAGTCGGATGGGGAGTAATTAACCTATGTTTGCTGAGATCCGGGTCCTCCCAAGATGTGTAAGAGCGTTATCCGTTGCTGATAGCAGTAGCTATGCGCAATGTCGACTTACTGACGAGAGGAAAAGAATGAGGCTGAGTGAGGTGGAGCTGGAGCAAGGGAAAGACGAGAAGTGTGAGAAAAAGTTGGGTCAAGTGGCGGCATTTCTCCAAAAGTTCACGTCGGGATGGCTATATTCAATGTATGACTGAGGCATTTAAGGAAAAAAAGGTTCTATCTGATTCCAAAACCACTAGGTTCATCAGTCCAACAGTATAAGGATGACAAAGTACTGTCGCGAGGCATCCACCATGCAATCAAGTAAGCGGCTATCACTAACTACCTACAACTGTACCGAAAATTGTAGGGGTAGGGGGAGGGGTAGGGGTAGGGGGAGAAAATAGTAGGGGTAGCCCCGACCAGGAAGGTTCGGTAGGGCCCCTACTATTCTATTCTAAGGGGCCAAATTCTATACGTAACATGCCAACACTATAATCTACAATGAAGGGGGGGGCTTGGGATACGGAAAGGATGGTTAGGCTAGGGTAGGATAGGTTAGGGTAGGATAGGTTAGGGTAGGATAGGTTAGGATGGGGGTGGGGTAGGATAGGTAGGTTTGGATGGTTGTTAGGGTGGAAGGTTTGGATGGTTGTTAGCGTGGGGGTAGGAAAGGCAGGTTAGGGCTAGGGCCCCTAGGGGTGCGGGGGGGGGGGAATAATAGCTGCGATCCACCCTACTATTCTAATCTAAGGCGATCGATCTCGAGATCCTCAAACTATGTGATCTATACTCGGATCTCTGCCGCTGTTTTGCCGCTCTGTAATGTCCCCACTTTGAAATAAAATTCAATAATAAATGATAATAATAAAATTAAAATATTTAAAATTAAATTAAAATATAAAGTAAAATAATTAAATATAATTAAATATGATTAATTAAAAATTAATTAAGTTAATGAAAAGTCAAAAGAAATGAAAGGAAAGGTTGTGACTCCCTCAACAATGAGATATAAAAGGGAGAAGAGAACCTCATTTGAGAGGGGGGGAATAATTTGGAAATGAGAAGTGCAGATCTGATTTAAATGATAAGTGTAGATCTGATTATGAGAGGTTGTGTCCCTTTCAAAGGGCAGAAACAATGAAGAGTTGTACTCTTTCAAAGGGTGCTAATGGTGAAAGGGTGTATCTCTTGCCAAAGGGTATACATGATGAAGAGGTGTGACCTCTCCCTCACATTGAGAGATATAAAGGAAAGGAATCAAAAGCATCTAGTAAGATCACCATGGATCAAATCAGATCAGAACTGTTATTAAGTTACAGGCAGTAACATCCTTGTTCTTGGTGGTATGCATGGGGATGTGTTTAATAAGTATGCTTAATATATGAAGCCCGATAATGTTCTTATGCAGAATAAATAGTAAGATTAATATGGACTGCAATATGTATGACAGTCATACTTAATTTCATATATATATTCATAATACATAAGAAATTAGTATACGTATAGTCTAAAACATGTTATTACTATCAGTATTTAAGAAGTGGGGAAGGAGATGTTCCTAATAGGGGACATTACAATTGGTTTGATACTTACATTAAGAACTAGGGATGTTTGATGGACGAATAATTTATTTATGAATATTTAATTGATTGATTTGCGAAATATCATTGATTTGATGCATGTTAAGGTGGAGTTGTCTCCTAATATATTCAGTCTGAGTCATAAGTATCTTGAAATTGATTAATTATGGCTAAAGCATCCCTAAACCCATAAGGGGACATTACACGCTCCCATAGAATTGTAGGGGTAAATTAATCTAACCCGACTATAAACTATTTTGCCACCCATAGAATAGTAGGGGGCCGTTGTTGTGCCACTGTTGCCTAGTACTGTCAATTAATCTAACCAACTATAATTGTTACTCTAGCAGGCGTACATTAATTGGAGGTCTAGCAAGCTGATTAATTGACTAGAAACTGTTCCCTCATCCATAGAATTGATAGGGGGCCGCTGTTCCCTCATAAGAGATCGATCTCGCCTTAAAATAGTAGGGGCCGTCTCTCTTTATCCGTCTCCTATAGGGGGGTAGGCATGTTACGTATAGCTTCAGGTCTCACATCCAGCTGTATAAGTTCTATTCACCTCCATAATATTATTACATAACGGTAGGGGAATATCAGTTGTTTTGAGATCATTTGGCTCAATTTGCTGTTCATGGCACCCCCCGCCCTTGCTGACTAGTAGGGGCTATTTAACTAATGGTAGCCACTGCTAAGCAATTCGAAATAAGGGTTTCGTAACTAACATCAATTAAATGCCAACCGCTTAGGATCTCTTGGGTAGGCTATCATAGTTATCTACCTCGTTGATTAATTAGCTCATAACTATACTCCCCACCCAGGGTTGGGTGGGAACTGCCCTATGGGGCGCTTGCTAGAATACGCTAGAATATGGGGGGGCCCACACACAGGATTGATGAAAGCTTGATCTTTTTTTAGGGAAAAGCTGCATTGGCTCTCACTACATGCCCCGTACCAGGAGAGGGACTTTGAGTAGGGAGAAAAGAAGTCGTATCCGGCGATCAGGGTCAAGACCGCTCACAGTTGGATTAATTGCCTATCCCTATCATTGGGCGGCCTGATGTTATTTCGTAAAGGTTTGATTGTATGTGCATTTAAACTTGCAGCTCCTTACACACAAACAAAGTGGCTATAAAGAAGGGGACACAAGGAAGTGGGATATCGAGCCAGAGCATATTGATTTGGATGCTTGCAGTGCCCACTTTTCTGCACTTGATGTTGATGATGACCATGAGCCAACTGGTGAGTATGAGTGCTAGTGCTGGTGGCACTATTTGTGGTTCTTCTAATTTACCACTACCTCTATCATCTAATATGGATGGTGATGATTATTTTTTTGACAACCCATATGATATTTTTGATCAATGATGGCTGATTGTTGACACTTGACATTATTATTTTTTAACTTTTAATACATATTATGAAATTTGAGTTTGACTAATCTTTGACTGTTAATATGGTGTATTTGCTATGTTTTTTTTTTTTGATCAGTGAACGCTTTTGACTGGAGCTATGAACTAGTGAAGCCACAGTTTTTGAGGGACCTCATCCTCAAATGGTGGGATTGCTCAAATGTTGGGATTATCCCTAGGCCAGAAGAACTTCCTTATCACTTTGCTCTGCTCCTTATCTCTTCTCTCCACTCCGCTCGTTCGTAATCTCTCCATACACTCCTTATCTCTCTGAACACTCCTTATCTCTTTGTTTGCTCCTTATTTTCTTTGTTCACTCCTTATCTCTCTGTTTTTTCCTTATCTCTCCTTTTTCTCGTCCATCCTTACTGTTGCGCATCTATTGCTGTTGGTATGTGTTGACGTGTTTTTTTGATAGCGTTGAACACAAAATAAAGCTACGAATGCTCACCTTACCCTCTCTTGATGAAAATTAGTCTGTATGCTAAGATTGCATAAAGTTCAAACGGCTAATTCCAAGGTTCCTCCAGTGCATGGACGTGACTTAGTTGGCTGATGTGATTGCTGGTAATCCAAGGGGCCTTACGTTTGCATCATTCTTTCACTTCTTTGTTGTGGCTGGAACTCCATCATCGGATATGGCAATTCTGCGATGCTGTTGCTTCAAACGGACTAAAATTAACTGAAAATAAAAGGGAAAGGGTTTAGAAGGATCTAAATCTACTCCTAAGGGCAGTGATAACAATGAATAGTGCTTTGGTGGACAAATTCCAAATAAACCAAGCTCTGCTTTGCCAAGATCAACTACAACTCCGCAAGAACCGGTGCAATCTTCTGGGGATGCTAGAGGATTTTCAAATCGAGAAAGTACATTTGAATACCCAAAAACGACGCAATCCAAACAACTATCCACAATCGAACTTAGCAAAAATTTAGGGGGTTCAGACAAACTTTACACTGCAACTTACAATCAGCAAGATGCAAAAAGTATGAACCATGGAAATTCGTCAGACACCATTACATTCTCCATTGAAATCAAAGCACTTTACTATTTCTAATTGTTGTGAAATATGGATTGAAGAATAATGACAGCGATTCTGGAAGACTGATTGCCGTGAGTTATTGATCGTCTCCATCATTGAATCTGGTTTAAATACAAGAGGAAAGGTTGCCTACGTACGGACATGTCCATATGTGGTAGTTGCCACGTATGGACATGCCCCTATGGAGGCAACCATTCATAACAATTAGTTTGTTTATGTTTAATTTCCGGACTGTATGCTCTGTTAATATATCACTCTCCAGATAATAACCGATTTACCATCAGTTAGATTCACGAGGGCTATATCTTAACACTCCCTCTTAGCAGGAGTGAATCTAAGTAATTTTCTTGGGAGCATATTCTGTCATGACTTCCGACACAATTCGAGACAACATTTAATATAGTCTTGTCATGACAATAAACTCAATATCATGATATCCGGCTCAGTCCGGGACAATCACTTAAGAAGTCAATCATGAGATGATCACATACTTTAGGATCAAGATATCCGGCACAGTCCGGGACAACAACTTAATGTAGTCAATCTTGACACTTGGTCAACTATTGTCAAGATCGTCACCTTGAAATAGTAACCTTAAACATAAGAAGATTGTCATCTTCTTGAACACAGTTAGAATATTGCAATATACATTTTATTTATTTATTCATGAACAAATTACACATGGTAGGAATTTCATCCTAATAATCTCAATTATAATCTAGTCATACCAAGTTTACTTCTGAAGTATTCTATCTTCAATCTTGCAAGTGGCTTGGTGAAGATATCAGCATTTTGTTCTTCAGTACTGATGTACACTAGTTTTATGACGTTTTGATCTACCATATCTCTTATGTAGTGATAAGGGATCTCAATATGTTTGGATCAATTGTGAAAAACTGGATTTACTGAGAGCTTGATACAGCTCTGATTATCACAGTGAATTATTCTTGAATTCAGAGTTTTTCCAAATAATCCAAATAATAACTTTCTTAGCCATACCGCTTCACGAGCTCCCATGGAGGCTGCCATATATTCTGCTTCGGTGGAGCTTTGTGCAACTGTTGACTGTTTTCTGCTGAACCAAGATATCATAGCAGAACCAAGACTAAAGCAACACCCTGTAGTACTTTTACGGTCAGTGGTACTTTCGGCCCAATCAGAATCAGAATATCCTTCAAGTTGAATCTCAACATTTTCATACTTTAAGCCAAGTCCGATTGTGCCTCGTAAATATCTTAGAATGTGTTTAGCAGCCATTAGATGTATCTTCTTAGGTTCACACATGAAGTGACTTAATACATTTGTAGCATAGCAGATATCAGGATGAGTATTTACCAAATACATGAGTGAACCGACGATTTGTCTGTAGAGTGTGGGATCTGTAGGTTCTGAATCTTCTGCCTCAATTTTCAGCTTGTGCAAATTAGTTTCCATTGGTGTAGCTAATGGCTTACACTCCATCATCCCAAATCTAGTTAGAATATCTGTGGTGTACTTTCCTTGATTTAGGAAGATGTAGTTTTTCTTCTCCCATACTTCTAATCCCAGAAAATAATGTAGAAGCCCTAGATCCTTCATATCGAATTCTGCTGCCAGATCTTGCTTACATTTCTCAATGAGATTATCCTCTCTTGTTATCAAAAGATCATCCACGTAAAAGACCAATATAATCATATTGCCATTTGAAACCTTGAAGTAGATGTTGGGATCTGCTAGGTTCTTGGAGTACCCTAGTTTGGAGAGATAGTTGTCTATCCTGGCATACCAGGCCCTAGGTGCTTGTTTTAACCCACAGAGAGCTTTCTTTAGTTTACAAACATAGCAATTTTTATCACGTATGGTGAATCCTTCTGGTTTTTCTATATATACTTCTTCAATTGAACCATTTAGGAAGGCAGTCTTTACGTCCATTTGGTGAATTTTCCATCCTTTGGATGCTGCAATTGCAATGATTGTTCTTACTGATGTATACCGGGCAACTGGGGCAAATGTCTCTTCATAATCAATTCCTGCTTTCTGAGAGAATCCCCTGGCCACAAAGCGAGCTTTATGTTTTTCAATGCTGCCATCAGATGCATATTTGATCTTGAATAACCACTTGGATGAGACAACTGATTTGTGTTTTGGTCTAGGCACTATATCCCAAACATCATTCTTTAGTATAGATTGATATTCTTTAACCATAGCATCTTTCCAAGCCTGTTTTGATAAGGCTTCTCTGACATTTGTTGGTTCAGAATTTGTGAGTTCCGTTAGAAGTGCAGCATAACATTTTAGAGTTCTTGTTCTCTTATTTTCTTTGGAAATTTCATTTGGTTCTACATTATTCTCTTCAATCATTTTCCTTGCCCATAGAGGTCTTTTCTTGTTATTGAGTGTTTCAATATTTTCATCAACAAGAGGTTCAGAAGCTCTTATGATGTCCTCCCTCTCAGTGGCTGAAGGTTTGGAATTTTCTATGATATTCTCCCTCTCAATCTCAGTTATGTGATCTTCTTCTTCTTTAGTAATGTTATCATCCTCAGGTTCTTTGAGTGTGGTGTTTTCTTCAAACTTTACATCTCTACTTATCTCAGCAGATTTTTTCCCTGGAATGTAAATGCGGTATCCTTTAGTATTTTCACTATAGCCAATGAAGATACCTCTTTTTTCGGATGGTTCTAGTTTTGTCCTCTTTTCTTTAGGAACATGGATATATACGGGACAGCCAAATATCCTTAAATGACTTAAGTCTGGTTTGTTCCCTGTAAAAGCTTCTTCAAGAGTTATGTTTTCTAGAACTGAGTACGGACATCTGTTTTGAATGTAGACTGCTGTATTTGAAGCTTCTGCCCAGAATGAAGTGTGTAAGTTTTGGTCATGCATCATGGCTTTTGTTGCTTCAATTATGGTTCTGTTCTTTCTTTCTGCTACTCCATTCTGTTGTGGATTATATGGTACAGTATACTCCCTCTTAATCTCAACAGAATTACAAAAGTCTTTGAAGTTGTCAGATGTATATTCTCCCCCATTGTCGGATCTTAACACCTTAATTTTCTTCCCTGACTGGTTTTCTACTAGTGCCTTGAATTCTTTGAACCTAGATAGTACTTCATTTGAGTCTTTGCACTTTAGAAAATATATCCATGTTTTTCGAGAGTAGTCGTCAACAAAGATTATGTAGTATAAGGATCCAGTTAGGGATGGTGTTGACATGGGACCGCATAGGTTTGAGTGAATTAGTTCTAAAATAACTTTCGATTTGTGCTCGCTTGAGAGAAAAGAAACTTTCACATTCTTTTCCAAGGCACATCCTTTGCAAATGCCTGTGTGTTCAGATTTTAGTTGGGGCAGTCCTGAAGTAATCTTCTTTATGTTGGATAGAGCACCATATCTTAGGTGTCCTAATCTTTTGTGCCATAATTCATTATTATTTGAAACTTCAAGATTTAGTGCTTCCTTTTGATCACTGCATAGTTTGTATAGGCTACCATCTCTTGAACCTACTGTTATGGCATTTTTGATATTTGTATTTTTAGGCCAGAGTAGAACTTTATCTTCATTGAAGGTAACCCGATATCCTTGATCAGCTAGGCCTGAGATTGAGACTAGATTTCTTTTTATTCCAGGTACAAACAGAACATCCTTTAATTGTAGAGATACTCCATTTCTTAGTTTGATAGTACAGGTCCCAATTCCTTTCACAGGATATGTGGAGTTATCTCCAATAGTAACCTCTTCACTTGAGTGCCCGTTAAGTGTTTCAAATTGATTTCTGAATCCAATTATATGCTTTGATGCTCCACTATCTACGATCCAAGTGTTTTTATTTGTATTTATTTCGCTTGATAGGGCTAAGAAGAAAAGTGAGTTTTCTCCTTTGACTTTGGCTAGAGTAGCTTGTGTTTTCTTCCTTTCTGGACAATTCTTGTGAGTGTGCCCATATTTGTCGCATTTGTAACATTGAATTTTAGACATATCTTTTTTCTGATGGTTTTTATTTCCTCTCTTCCGTTTGGAGAACTTTTTCTTTTTGTTGAAGGTATTTGTATTAAGTGCTTGGATTTCTCCTTCTTTATTTGGTCCTAATCCTCTTGAGATTAGTCGAGATTCCTCTTGAATGCACTTATTCTTAAGTTGTTCAAATTTGGGTAAGGGGGGTGTTCTGCTAATACATTGAATGTAGGATTCCCATGAAATTGGTAATCCTCTTAGGGCTATGAGAGAGATTTCTTGATCATCTATCTCATTTCCAATAGTTTGTAATTGGTCTTTTACTTCAGATATCCTTGATAAGTATGTAGATATTGTATCATCTTTATTCATCTTTATGTTTAAAAGTTGTTGTTTCAAGGTTAACATTCTGCTCGCATTGTTAACTTCATATGTATTTTTAATGGTTTCAAATACTTCATATGCTTTAGGCAGTCTGGCTATAGATGGAAGAATATGATCTTTGACTGAGTCAATAATTATTTTCTTTGCTTTATTATTACGCCTTTTCCAGGTAGATTTCTGTGGTTCATCATTTGGCATGTCTAGATTTTCTTCTATGTAAGACTCTAATTCTAGTTCTTCAAGAATGGCAATGATTCGTATCTTCCAAGAAACGAAGTTGGAGGCTCCTTCGAGTCTATCTTCCACTCTCATATTACTTGACATTTTGAATATTTTCTTAGTCGGATATGTCCTCTGCGTATATAGCCTCTGCGTCGATTTGTTATTTACTTCCGATAAATGCTTATGGGTAATATGGCTGTCTAATTTATTCTCTTAATATGCTGGCTCTGATACCATGTTGTGAAATATGGATCGAAGAATAATGACAGCGATTCTGGAAGACTGATTGCCGTGAGTTATTGATCGTCTCCATCATTGAATCCGGTTTAAATACAAGAGGAAAGGTTGCCTATGTAGGGACATGTCCATATGTGGCAATTGCCACGTATGGACATGCCCCTATGGAGGCAACCGTTCATAACAATTAGTTTGTTTATGTTTAATTTCCAAACTGTATGCTCTGTTAATATATCACTCTCCAGATAATAACCGA
Source organism: Cryptomeria japonica (assembly GCF_030272615.1). NCBI lineage: Eukaryota > Viridiplantae > Streptophyta > Pinopsida > Cupressales > Cupressaceae > Cryptomeria > Cryptomeria japonica. The sequence continues at coordinate 889,722,628 of NC_081407.1, read as the reverse complement.
TTTACCATCAGTTAGATTCACGAGGGCTATATCTTAACACTAATCTAAGTGAGGAAGGTGAAACCATGCAAGATTTGAAAAAATAATTTAAGTGGACACCATCAGAGAACAATGTTTCAATGTTATTATCTCAAAGCTTATCGCAACAATTTCATACAAGTCTCCCCTCCTTTTACAAATGAGGGGGGTCAACCCTTTATATAGGCTTCAAGCCCTGGCTACATGCAAAACCCTAATTAGGGTTTCCCAAAAGATTCTGCACTCAAGATGCAACAAGGTGGGAATTGACAATTAATAACCCATCATATCCTTACACAATTAATTCAAAAGTACCCAAAATAACATCCATTGCACATTAAATGTACCACCTCTTTCAAATTCGCCCAACATGTGTTGAATATTCATCCATGCAAAAATTGCCCCATCATGTCATAAATGCACCATCACCTCCACATGCGACAACTACATGCAAAAGGAATTTGCCATAATGCCCCAAATGTGACAACTACATGCAAAAGATGCTCCATTAATTCTTCATCTGTTTACTCGGCTGCCACTTGGCGAGAAAACCTTGGAGAGAGAAAACTTTAGGAGAGAAGAATTTGATCCATGAAGTTTCTCAAACTTTCCTTGCTCTGGAGGAGATTTTTAATGATTTTCCACCATCTCCTATTTTTTAGGAACTTTCCTAAAATTTAGGACCCGGGTCTAGGAGAGAGAGATCTCTTTTACGATTCCAAATCTGCAAGAATTTTCGGATTCTGATAAGATTTGGTGTCCAAAAATGGAAATTTCAAAAGTTTTCCAGAGGGGATTTCCACTTTTCCATTCCTCCTTGACTCGGTGACTTTCATGCCTTAGCCAAATTTTCAATTTTCAAGCTTAAGCATGGAATTCATCATGTCTTGGAATTTGATCATTTTCCATGCCTCGCAACACCCCTCAATCTGGCGGTTTCCATTAGTCTAGGGCGCTATTTCCATGTGCAGAAGAATTCACACTTTGTTTGGAATCTTCCATCACTTCCTTGTTTTGGCGCCTTCACTATGCCTTGGGCGGAATTTCACTGAGGAGGAGGAATTTCGTCAAATGTTGAGTCCTCCATGACCCCTCCATTTTGGTGCCCTGCTGAGTGTTTGGGCAGAATTTTATTGTGGAGGAATTTCATCAAATGCTGAATCCTCCATGACCCCTCCATTTTGGCGCCCTGCTGAGTGTTTGGGCGGAATTTTACTGTGGAGAAGGAATTTCATCAAATGCTGAATCCTCCATGACCCATCCAGTTTGGCGCCCTCCATAGTGCTAGGGCGCATTTTGCTCTTGGTCATGGAATTCTACTTTTTCCATCTCTCCATGCATACCCTACTTTGGTGCCATGCAAATGTCTTGGGCGGATTTTTGCTAGGAGGAACGAATTTTGACAATTGGAGGAATTTTCCTTTATCAAAATATATATATGAAATACAACATTCTTATACTTTAAGTTATATTTCATATATATTCTCAAAATGTTTGAGAGTGGTTTCAGGTCCCTAGGAATCATAATCTAAATTTTAGATTTTGGAAGATCTTTCAAATTTTCAGACTTAGTCAAATTTCAGGCCATTTTCGGATCAGGATGACATTGGTGGATTGATGTGAATTTCCAGACTTGGATGATTTTGCATGCTTTCCTCTTTTGGAATAGGAGTTCCATACTTAACCATTTTTTTTGATCCAACTTGTCTGCCTTTTGACTCTTCTGGATTTAGAAATGATCTTTAGGAACATTCAGTCTTTAGCGTCTTTAGGGATGTTCAGTTTTCAGTGTTTTCCTGTGAAGATCCTGCCAAAAATAGATTTTCCCAAATAGTAAGTGTTTCAAAATGTTAGGGTTTGGACAAAATAGGTCAGGAAAGCACTTACTAAAAAAAGAAACTTGCTAAAATAGAAATTACTAAAAATAGTAAGTTTGAGTTTTTTTTGGCAAAATTAGACCAATCCGGGAGGCAGTGAAACTTACTAAAAATAGACTTACTAAAAATAGTAAGTGATCAGAATTCGCTCAAATTTTACTAGGAGGTTCCTTGAAGGGTCCCAATTCCAGTTCTAAGTTCAGTTTTTCCAAAACCCTAAAAGAAACCCCTAAAATCTAGGACTGAAGGCAGAAACCCTAAAATAGCCAAAACAAGCCCCAGACTTAATCAAGTTTGCTCAAACGAAAAGCAGACTTAATCAAAATGACCCCCAAACACTTGCAAAGCAGAGAGACTGATGAGACTGCTATGAAAAGACCCAAAAAAACAAAGCCAAAAGACCAGAAGGGCATAAAAAGGAGGGGGTCTCCATTTGCAATGGGGCGATGTGTGAAAACGTCACAACAGTATGTTCCCTGGCCACGTCTGCATTCAACCTACCTTGAAGGATTGAGGTCTTAACACCTCTGACAATCCATACTCTAGCGTGCGGTGCCTATCATTGCACCGTTCTATGGCATGTGGGGGATCAATCTCCATTACGAGCCAGTGCCAAGTTAGGTGAACTCTGCCGTCGTTGTGTCAACTGCTCACCATCCTCCTTCTACCATCATCCTCTGAAGCTGCCAGCAAAAGCATCAACCCAGGTGGAACTTGAACCGAAGACACATTATCAACAATGGGTTTGCAACTACCATTGCACTGTGGGGTCAACCTCGTATTTGCTATGTTATTTGACTAATAATGTGGTGGCATATTTTGGATTTAATTACTGCTGCAAATATGTATATATTTTTAATTTTATATGTTTTGAATGGATGAACCCGAAACGAACCCAACCCCAATTGTTTTTGACCGTACCTGAAAACCAAACCCTGGAACCCAAACCTGAACCAGTACTAGGATCAGTAACTTAGCATATTGAATTATCATTAATAAAGGTCATCCCTTAAAGAAAGCTATTTTTCCTTTTCATAAGTATCTCTGTTATTTGATATATACTAATCCACTTCGAGCATAATACTGTGCAGTGTGTTCAAAGAACAGGGATGTAGTGATGGAAATAAATTGTATGGTGTCATAATTTGAATGTAAGATGGAAAACTGAGAATAGAGAAAAGAGCATGCTATGAGGATTTCTTGCGAATTTAGCTTGGTTGAAATTTGCAAATAATAATAGCTGTTTTAAGTTCTTTTCTTTACACAAACAAAGGTCCCAGAGATAAATCAATTTGTTCTTTTAAGACCCAGTGAATCTCAGACGTGTTTTCCAGCTCCTCTTCAGCTGGAAAATCTTTGCAATTATCTATGATGTAGAAATTTCAATTACTTTGTTAAATAGGACCTATTTATTAGGAATATTAATGCATAGTGGTGATGGTGCTTTTCCTGTAGCTAATGGGAAATCTGTATCTAACATCCAATAGTATATATCCACATCCTTGATATATCTTTTGGAAAGGAACTTTGGATTCACAAGATTTGTTGAGTGATGGCTTGTATCTCACGATCCTTAATGCTTCAGGATATTCCGTCCTTTATCAATGGAAGAGTTCGTCTACTGAAGCATGATCAGAGCATTGTAAAGGAGGATGACTTGGATATGCGTTGGGAGGAGTTCACTGGGGAGACTGTAGATGAAATAATATTCCTGAGCAAGCATACAGCTGTTTCAAACCGGCCTGCTCTTACAGTTCATCCAATAGGTAAACAAATTTATTAATTAGAATTTGCTATCAATATATTTCTTTCATATATTCTACTTTACAGATTTTATTGAACATATGATATTGTTCTCCTTCTAGTAATTCTTAATCTTTTAATGAACGTGCCAGAAATTTGTTTTCATTTGATTGATGGTTGTGGTTATAAAATGTTTTTGCACATTCAAAATTTTAGGCATCATAGTACTAAGTTTGTTTAGTAGACAATTATTTTCAATCCATGGGTACTTTAGATATTGATAATTCTAGTAGCTGTGGTACTATTTGCTATTATTTTTTGAGACAAAACAATTAGGAACATCTTGAATCGCTGTTTGTACAAGAATGAAGTATTGAACATACATTATGAAAATGTAGAACTCAAGAGTTATGAGACAGAAGTGATATATATTGTTTACAAAATTTTAAGTTGTGGGTTACATGCTATTTTGCTTTGATCCAATTATTCACATTTTGTATAACGTGTGTAGGTGTACCACATTTGCAATCATATGAAGAGTGTGTTGCTGGAGGAAAGCCTGGTTGGGCAGGTTTGCCTTGTCCTCGAATAGGGGCTTGGTATAGGCTGTTGCAAGCAGTTGCTGAAAAGCAAGCCCTTACACCAGAGTTTGAGGTTCTTTCTCTTTTGGGCTGATACTATAATTTTTTAATGTTGATAATATTTACAGTTTTTTGTTGGGAGAATAAGCAAAATATTTTTTAATAAATAATGCAAATGTGATCTCCTTTTTACAAAGTTAATAGCTTATTTAATTTTTTATATTTTACCTGATTTCTTGTCCCTCGGTTTGGATTGTTTGACAAGGCTGGTTATAACACATATTTAACTATCAGGATGCCAATAAGTAATGGTGGCTTTGAAAACATGAATCTTATTGCCGAAAAGAAGTCCAAATGTAGTGTAGATCTTTACAGCTTAGGGATTGACTTATATCTATTGCATCTCACCCCAGCTACCTTAGCAGAGTAATTTTTATCTAAGGATTGATAAAAACACTGAAATTGTCATAATGGAGAGGCATTATCTAGTTATCACTTGTTTTGTCAATATGAAAAAGCAAACATCTATGGTGCCATATGGATGGAAAACAAGAGAGGTTTGTTTATAGTGTCATTTCATGGATTGCAAAGGAGTCTTAATACACTGATTAGCCTTGCCCATTGAGAATCACTTTGATCTGGCATCTGAAGACCATTTGATTCATCACATCCTACAAATGGAGAATATAAATGACACCATATGACTAGAGAGAGAGAGAGAGAGAGAGAGAGTCATGACTCTACGCTCTTAGGATCCTTTGGCTGATTTGATGTGCTCAAGGGCATCCCAACTGATTCCTGATAAAGATCTACACTCTTCTCATCAATCTATGTGACATCTTTAGGATCAACATCCCAATGTGTGTTAGGTTGCTGTAATTACTCTGTATTCTTCCTATTTTTAAGACAATAGAACTTTTAGCTCTAGCTACTCTGCTCTCTTGGAGGTAAATTTTTTTCTCTTGATAGAGTAAATGAAACTATAATTATATCAGCTCCTCTCAGTTGCAGAGGAACTAGCATGTAATGTCCCTTTATTTGATTACTTATGAAATAGGGACACATATCTAATTGCAAGGGATTTCTTTCTTTGATGAACTTGACTAGATGCTGATATTACTGTGCAAATAATAAGAATTATGAAATATATTGGTATTTATGCTATTTCTTATATATAATAATGGATTTACACAAATACATGGTATTTAATAAATAGACTACTTGCTGTCTCAGATTTGGAAGTAAGTAAACTTGCAAATAAATCTTAATGTTTGAGTATATGGATGCAAATCTGCAATACTTGGATACTGCTGTGTCTGATTTAATAATTTTAACGCGTGCAAAGAGGTCTGCTGCTCCTTATGACTTGCAGATGAAGAGTGGTCCTTGCTTTCCCTGATATGTTGATATTAATTATGCAATTAGCCTCCTTTGGAAATAGCTATAAAGCTTGCCGTGTCTGATGTATCAATAGAAATATGCAGATTTTGATGTTTCTGCTCCTTATATTGATTATGTGCTTGCAACGATATATGAAGATGCTGTTTCAGATATGACTGTGAAAACATGCAATATTTTGTAATGTCCCCTACTAAGAGACCGTTTGTCTCCCAATAAATTAACACATGTTACTATACATTATTGTGGTTTCAATTCACATTTCTAAACCTAGTGCATGAATTATTATTAGAAATACATTTGACATTTATTTCTTAATTCTCTTTCCTAATCCTAACGAGGGATGGGGATTTACTGTCATAGGGTTCTGACACCACCTACAAGGAGGCTCACTCAAGGCCCAGCACTATGTCCCTACCTGTTTTGGGCTTACCATCACTTGTGATTGAGATTACTCGCCTTTCTCTACACACACCAACCTATCCACTTATAGGACTTATGGATATATAATCTGTCATGTATTATGGATATATATTTAAATGAATTCAAATAGAAATCTGTTATTCCGATTATAAGCAAATGTAATTCTTGTCAACAATTCTCCTTAAAATATTTTATATTAGATAACTATAATAATTTATATTGCATGTATATTGATCTTTATTCTTAATTAGAATGCAGACATAACTTAATATTTAACTGTCATTAGTTTATGAGTAGTTGCAGCATATTGCCTGTGATATAATAATCTGCTAGTAACTTAATGTTCTGTTCCTTCCCTAATACAGTCTGTTGTCACAGTTAGTATACTGGCAATAACGTATAAGTACAATCAAATTGCTGTATGTTCCTTTTGCAATCATTTGGTGTGCCAAAGGCAATGGTCAATTTGAGCGTTCCAAACTGGATAAGTAATGGAGGGATAAACTTATTCGATGCCTCTTCATTCATAACTATTCAATGGTTACTGCCATTGCGGTGCCCCATACCTCCACTAATAATGATATTGAGTGCTTTCTTATATGGTGGGGTGAGGTGGCTCCCAAGCCCCATTCCACGGGGACGCGTCCCCCCCCTTTTTGTGCGCGTCCCCCCGTCAGGGACGTCTCGGGGACGGGGGGACGGGGATGTGACGTCCCCCGCCGTCCCGCCACCGCCACCCAATCGCCGCTGGGACGTGGAGACGTCTCCCCGTCTCCGCGTCTCCCAGGGAGACGTGGTCTCCTCCGAGATGTCTGGACGTCTCCTCCGAGACGTTTGGATGTCTCCTTGGGAGACGCCTGGGTGTCTCCCGCATCCCCATGCCTAAACAAACAAAAAAAGCAACATTTTAAAAAACATGTGCCTTTTGGGGGGATTAAGAGGTAACCCTAATTGGACATGGGCCCCACCCAACCCCCCAAAACAACACAAAAGCATGTTTTTTTAAGATTTAACTCTCATTTTGGTCAACTGATTTTTTTTTCCAACAAGCTAAAGAGGAGGAAAAACTTGAAGAAGACTGATTGAAGGGGTGAGAAAAGCTGATTGCAAGTGTGATAGGAGCTAGAAGAAGCAAGAAGAAGAGGAAGAAGAAGATTCTTCTACATTTTGGAGAGATTTTTCAAGCACAAGGTAGGGTTTTTCAACTTTTTCTTTTTTTTTTGTTTTTTTTTTAATATTTTATGATTTTCATTGTTTTATGTCATTTTTGGATTTTTTTTCCCTATTCATCTCAAGACTCAAAATGAGATTTGATGTTGAATCATTTTGCCCTCAAGATTCAACATCAAATCTCATTTTGAGATGAATAGGAAAAAAATTTAAAAATATATTGTTAAACTAGGCTGATTTTATTTTTATTTTGTGAAATGCAGTGTCAATTTCACAATGAGCTCCCAAGGCATGAGTGAAGATGAGATGGAAATCCATTCTCATAGTGAGAATGATTCAGAATATGAACCTGAAAATGAGGGGGGTGACCATGGGGCTGATCCTGGAGCCCAATCTAGCTCTATGGCAAGTGCACCAGCTAGTACAGGTTGCCCTTCAGAGTTGTTGGCACCATATAAGTCTCCTCTAAACCAGTTTGCTTCACGAATATCAGTACAAGGCACTGCATCACATTCAAGTGGAGGAACAAGGAAGTGGAAGTGCAATATTTGACACAGAATGGTTCGGTAGCATTAGTAGGGTGAATGCACACTTTCTGTTTTGGAGAGGAAAAGGCGTGAAACATTGTAAGTTTTGGAGGAAGCCAAAAATATACAGTATAGAATTGAGTTTAACAGGATTTGGGGGGTTCCAGATGACACAAATATTTCAATGCCTACTACTTTGTCTGCTAGGGCAGCACTTCATACTTCTCATGCTTCGCAAACGGGAGGAATGATGTTTGGATCTCCATCCACTTCCACTTCTACTGCCGCTAGGGCTGGGAAACGTAAGTTGCAGACAGCACAGAGCAACCCCATTACTGATATGTTTAATGTGCAACTGAGAGATGAGATAGATGAATCCATTGGCAAGTTCTTCTTTGCCAATGGCATTCCATTTCATGTTACACGGTCTCCTTATTATAGGGAGATGATGGCTATGGTGGCCAAGGGAGGACCATCTTATGTGCCACCAGGGGAGACGAAAATGAGGACCTCGATCTTGGATAAAAGCTATTCCAAGATCAATATTTTGATGGAGAAGATGAAGGCATGTTGGGTGGCATCGGGGTGCAGCATAGTTATGGATGGGTGGACGAACATTAGCCATCGTCCACTCATCAACGTCATGGTCACATGTGCAGAGGGCCCATACTTCCTTAGAGAAGTTGATTGTACAGGGCATCGTAAAGATGCTGATTTCCAGTTTCAGGTCCTTAGGGAGGCTATTGAGGAGGTTGGGCCACAAAATGTGGTCCAAGTAGTGACAGATGTAGCCCATGTGTGTAGAGCAGCAGGGAAACTCGTTGAGGCAGCCGACACATTTGGTGGACCCCATGTTGTGTGCATGCCATGAACAATGCACTCAAGGACATGGGGAAGATAGACTGGATTAGAGGAGTGGTCACCGATGCGAGAGATGTGCAGATGTTTATCTGCAACCACCACACTTCACATGCACTCTTCAGGACCTTCGCGAAGGAGTTCTTGAAACCAGTTGAGACTAGATATGCATCCTATTTCATTCTCTTGGAGAGAATGATTGAGTTGCAAGAGGCATTGCAACTCATGGTTATGACTAATGAGTGGAATAGGTGGGTTGAGGCCAAGAAAGAGCAAGGGAGAAGGGTGAAGGAGATAGTGAAGAGTGATGTGTTTTGGACTGATGCGAAATACATTGTCTCTATCATTACTCCAGTATTCCAGGTGATCAGATATGGGGATGGGGATGCACCTAACTTTGGAGAGGTGTATGAGTGCATTGACTCTATGCTTGACCAGATGAGGGCTGTTGTGCGAGTGAAGGACCCTTCTTTAGCATTCTACAATGAGCAAATCCAGCCTATCATTCAGCGTAGATGGGACAAGTTGAACACTCCTTTGCATATGGCTGTCTTTGCCTTGAATCCTAAGTGGTACAAGGCTAGACCGGGTAGACTGACACCGATTCAGGATGATGAGGTGAAGGCGGGTTTCTTTAGGTGCATAGAGAAGATGTTTGATTCCAGAGATGCCATCACAATGCGCACTGAGTGGGGAAGATTTGCCACTCTTAGAGGTTATTCAGATGCGGCAAAGATGGATATAGACAACATGGCACAGGAGGACCCACTTTTATGGTGGAATTGTCATGGCCCGAAATCTTTGACCACCACTCTAGCCATCCGTCTGCTATCCCAGATTTCCAGTTCTTCAGCTGCTGAGAGGAACTAGTCTACATATAGCTTCATCCACTCTCTTAAGAGGAACAAACTTACCTCTAAGAGAGCAGAGAAGCTTGTGGCTGTACACAGTGCTTTGCGTCTCATTGACTGCAAGACACTCATGTACAAGGAGAGTCCAGCGACACGATGGGATGTAAAGCCAGAGGAGCCTTCACAGATTGATGAGGATGATCCTACCACTTCAGATGCAGGGCTAGTTGGTGTGAGCTTGAGGGACCTTGATCCTCAGGAGTCCAGCAGTTCCAGTGAGGAGGAGTTCGCAGATGATTAGAGGCCTCCATTAGCTACAGTTTGAGTTTTCAGTTTTGTCATTTTGTATTTGACTCTAGTCTCTTTTGTAATGCTATTGCTACACGTATTTGTATTTGGCTACTCATTGTAATGATGAATCATGTAATCATCTTTATTATTATAGACTTTGCAATGGCATCAGATATTTGTATTTTCATTTTCCTTTTTCGATATTCATATGATAGAAATGAGAAATCTCCAATTTGACAATTTCATTTGTCAAATTTTATTTACTTTTAGTCTTTTAGCAATTAGTTACGTATCACTAATCTAAGTAATCTTGGTATTTCCTATAGTTTCATTTGAAATCTAATTCTTATACTGTTATACATCTTTTCAAAACTAGTTTTTCAAGTACTATATGTATATGTATAAGTATATGAGCACCACCACCCCGCCACCCCCCGGCCGCCGTCCCCAAATTTAGACCCTTGGTCCCCCCGTCTTGGAGACGTGTCCCCACGTCCCTGCGTCCCCCTGACCCCGACGCCTGTGGAACACTGCTCCCAAGAGACATATCCGTTGTCTCTTTATAATCGTTCCCCCTTGTTATTCTTAATTGTGCCTCTTCACGACTGGATCGGTTTTGATTATAACTTTGTCATTATCGGTGCTTAGCAATAATCGTAATTTATTATGTATAGATGTTTGATCCTTAGCTAATCTTTGCTACATGCTAACATTAATCTTGATCGGCCTTTCCCAAACAGCATAAATAACCGATTCATTTCTTAACTGTTGCGAATCATTAGTTAACGAATTAATCAGTATTGATGACTAATTCGATATCATTGCTTCACTTTTATGATTTATCACATATCCCTTTGCCACCCAATCAATCAACATTGTTATTCATTGATCCTTATAAATCATTGACTGTTCTAATCAAGGTGACTGGAAACTACCGTCTTGAAGATTTCTTTGTTTATGATATTAATATCATCCTTCGATGTTGTATTGTCCATATATCATCTTCGATGATGATCATAATTTGGATGGTGTTAACGGAGATCCAATAGGAAATTCATGAAGTCTTATGGAATAAGATGATTTTCCACCATGCTTTTTACTTTACAATTTCTATGAACATACAGCTAACTATTAATATTATGTACAATTGGTAATCTGATTATTGGGTTAAGTATGGGGACATGACAGTCCTCCCCTCTTGAAACTTGGTTGTGCTCAAGCAAAGTTTTGAATCCAAATCAACCTTTGGAGTTGATGGTGTTATTGGCTTCTACTATGCAATTACAATTTTTGAACTAAACCTGTAACCAAAGAATCTAGAGTTGGCTAGGTTTGTAAGTTTCTCATATTCTTGTTCTGCATCACCTCTTAAATGGTTTGCACAATATCATGGATATCACTTAATGTTATGAACTTATGATTGGAAGCATGAGACACATCTATGACCTCAAATGCAATGTTCCTAAATAAATGTCTATAGTAGTCATAGACACTCATAGAGCAAACAAACATATAAGATATGAATCAAACATGAAGCATACACTTGAAAACACGAAGCATGCACATGGATATATGCAAACACGGAGCATACGCATGAATATATGTATTGTTAGATTCCTTCTTATTGACTAGAATGATTCATTGATTTATCTTCTCCGTGCAGGATGGCAGGATCATGCTCTGATACCATTTGTAATGTCCCCTCCGAGGAGGCTGTTTGTTTCCCAATAAATTAACATATGTTACTATACATTATTGTGGTTTCAATTCACATTTCTAAATCTAATGCATGAATTATTATTAGCAATACATTTGACATTTATTATATTCAGTCCTATCTTAAGTCTCTTTCTTAATCCTAACGAGGGATGGGGATTTATTGTCATAGGGCGCTGACACCACCTACGAGGAGGCTCCCTCAAGGCCCAGGACTACGTCCCTAACCATTTTGGGCTTACCATCACTTGTGATTGGGTTTACTTGCCTTTCCCTACACACACCAACCTATCCACTCATAGGACTTAGTAAGGAACTAAGACTAGTCCAACAATATAATAATTTGTCATGTATGACGGATCTATATATAAATGAATTCAAATAGAAATCTGTTATCCCGATTATAAGCAAATGTAATTCTTATCAACAGTTCTCCTTAAAATATTTTATATTAGATAACTATAACAATTTATATTGCATGTATACTTATCTTTATTCTTAATTAGAATGCAGACATAACTTAATATTTAACTGTCATTAGTTTATGAGTAGTTACAGCATATTGCCTGTGATATAATAATCTGCTAGTAACTTAATGTTCTGTTCCTTCCCTAATACAGTCTGTTGTCATAGTTAGTACTGGCAATAATCTATAAGTACAATCAAACTGCTGTATGTTCCATTTGCAATCGTTTGGTGTGCCAAAGGCAATGTTCAATCTAAGCATTCCAAACTGGATAAGTAATGGAGGGATAAACTTATTCGATGCCTCTTCATTCATAACTATTCAATGGTTACTGCCATTGTGGTGCCCCATACCTCCACTAATAATGATACTGAGTGCTTTCTTATATGGAGGGGTGAAGTGGCTCCCAAGAGACATATCTGTTGTCTCTTTATAATCATTCCCCCTTGTTATCCTTAATCGTGCCTCTTCTCAACTGGATCGGTTTTGATTATAAATTTATGTCATTATCAGTGCTTAGCAATAATCGTAATTTATTATATATAGATGTTTGATCCTGAGCTAATCCTAGGCGCATGCTAACATTGATCTTGATTGGCCTGTTCCAAACAGCATAAATAACCAATTCATTTCTTAACTGTTGCGAATCATTAGTTAACAAATTAATTAGTATTGATGACCAAATAGATATCATTGCTTCTCTTTTATCACACATCCCTTTGCCACCCTCTATCAACATTGTTATTCATTGATCCTTATAAATCATTGACTGTTCTGATCAAGGCGACTGGAAACTATTTTCTTGAAGATTTTTTTATTCGTGATATTAATATCATCCTCCGATGGTGTATTGTCCATATATCATCTTCGATGACGATCATTATCTGGATGGTTGTAATGGAGATCTAATAGGAAATTCGTGAAGTCTTATGGAATAAAACGATTTACCACCATGTGTTTTACTTTACAATTTCTATGAACATACAGCTAACTATTGATATTATGTACAATTGTTAATCTGATTAATGGGTTAAGAATGGGGACATGACAGATTTGGTGCTCTCCCTGATTGATGACCTTTGTTCCTTATGCAACGGATTATGTGCCCAAGGCAATTGCTCTTAAAGAGCAATTCAAAATGGATTAATAATAAGAGATAAACTTCATCGATGTCTTTGGAAATGATAGGGATTGTTTCATATATGATGGGAAAGGTGACTTAAGAGACACGTCTCTTGTCTCTTTATAATTGCTCCCCTTTGTTATCCTTAATCATGCCTTTTCAACATATAACCAAATCGACTTTGTATACAATTGATAATGGTTAATCATAATTGCTGTCTTCATTGTCATTAACAAGTTTTAACAAATTCCTTGTTTATCGATTATTATTAATGTCATCAATTCCTTCAAATGTATTTGTCTTTGTCGAACTGTTTACTTCTCACTGATCTGCCTACCACATCCTTAAAGTTTAATAGTCTCTATTCATCATCAATTCTAATGATGCTATATTCATTCTGGTCGTATGCTTATCAGCCTTGAGTATTTGGCACATAGATCAATTATTACTTAGTTACTTTATTTCATCTTTGTCGATCCTCCTCAATATAAAGCAATGTAAAGAACAAAATAAGAAAGGGTTTAACAAAGTAAGACCGTAAAATGGTAAGGGTGTAAAACAGAAAGAAAGGGTTTAAGAAACTAAATAAAGCATGATGATGTGAAACAATAATGGTTTAGAAATTTGAGAAGGAAATATATACATATATATATACATTCATGTATACACACACACACACACACACTGGGATGACTAATTTTCAAAAATAGAAGACGGGTGTACTTGGAGACACCAATTTTTTTTTTATATGATTTAATAATTTTCAAAACATATCATGACAGAGAACTTTGAAAACAAGAACAGTGGTAAAGTTTAACATAAACTTTAAAATTGAACAAAAATCGAAATTAAAATTGTTTATTTTGCTGATACCATATCTAGTCTAAATTGTTTAGTGAAAGTAAGGTAATATAAATGTTGAGCATACTCAATATTGTCGGCTAAATATTAAAGGCAATTTCTTTTTAGACTATTACAATGATAAGAAATCAGTCCTCTCAAAAAGTCTACACTGTCAATAGATCCAATCACTATAACACACTGTCAATAGATTCGATCACTATAACATTGCATGGATTTTTGTCTTCCTGCGAAACAGTTTCCTTATTAGTCATTTCCCTACAACTTTGCTTTGCTGCAAGCTTATATTATTTTTTTGCTTTATTTTTTTGCCTTTTTACTGCTTTTTGCCCTAAGTTTTCTAGGAGGAGACATCAATTTTTGGTCGGGAGACTTCGGAGAAGGGCAAGAGACGACAACCAAGAGCACCTTATTTGTCAAGAAGTTTCGAGAGAGGTCTCCGGTACTTTGGTGTGTCTCCGGTACTGGTACGGGTCTCCAAGGGTAGGAGACGGGTCTCTTGGTAACTACGATATATATATATATATATATATATATATATATATATATATATATATATATGTTGATGCATACACATATCTACATACATACAATAGGATCTCTGGAAGATATATCTAGCCTAGAAATTGAAGTATGCTAGAATTTGGGTAACTATGTAATGGAACAGACTAATAATGAATAAATGCCTCAACATTTGCGCACAATGTAGTGGACCAATGAATAGTATAGGGTGATGGAGGGCGATAAATAGCAAGATGGATTACAATGTTAATGGCAAGGTGATGGAATGCTAGGAGGCCACAAAGACAAAACCGGCTTAACATCTGCATGAGTATTATATAAACCCTAATGGTTTTTTAAGGGTTAATGACATCACTGGTTTATTAAGCGTTTACAACATCACTGTTAAAAAATAGGGTTTAACAGTGATGTCGTAAACCCTTAAAAAACCATATTAGCATAATAAAAGAAATGTATAACGAATATTAACAGTGATGCTTGAAAATACCATTTCCATATCCGAAAATGAAACAACTTATTTAAAAAATATTCATTATTCATATCCAATGATGCTTGAACACAAGATTACATTTCCCTTAGAAGATTTATTGTAATGTCCCCACTTTGAAATAGAATTTAATAATGAATAATAATAATAATAACAAAAGATTAAAAGCTAAATAAAAATATAAAATAATATAATCAAAATTTAATTAAGTTAATGAATGGTCAAAAGACATAAAATGAAAAGTTGTGACTCCCTCAAACATGAGATATAAAAGGGAGAAGAGAACCTCATTTAAGAGTGGAATTTTTTGGGAATCAGAAGTGCAGATCTGATTTAAATAAGAAGCGCAGATCTGATTATAAAAGGTTGTGTCCCTTTCAAAGGGCAGAAATAGTGAAGAGTTGCACCCTTTCAAAGGGTGCTAATGGTGAAAGGACGTGTCTCTTGCCAAAGGGCATACATGATGAAGAGGTGTGACCTCTCCCTCACATTGAGAGATATGATGGAAAGGAATCAAAGCATTTAGTGGATCACCATCGATCAGAACAGATCATAACAGCTATTAAATTATAGGCAGTAACATCCTTATTCTTAGTGGCAGCCTCCAACTATTTTAGCAGGACATCCCATTGGATCGAAGTGAAGTGCAGTGATAAGAGAGAGATGTCTTTCTTTCTAATAACGCGTCTCCTTCCAATGAAGAGACACAGCCAATCAGGAGTTTAAGAGGGGCCATCGGGTGCCAAGGAGAGAACACGAAAAAGATAAGGAGAATTCGCAGAAGGCCAGAAAACACGGTCTGTAAGAAGAATAATATTCCAGCCTTTGTGTCACGGTAACATCTTTCTGAATTTCTATTAGAATCGTACCTGCATAGTATCATGTTTCACAGTCACAGCATTACACACATAAGGAATAAATTAAGATAACTGCAGTAATCTACAGACAATTGACTCTAACAACATAAGCAGGTTAAAATACTGAATCTATAAGTTAATGCCAACTCACACAGTGAATCAATGTTATCTCAGTAGTTTCTCATAATGAATATAAGAAGTGAATAATATGAAAGTCTATGAATGAACCTTGAATATACAAATCATGAAAATATATTGATAAAACATTAAGCATTTAAATCAGAACTACAGTACTTGTGAGGGAGGGAATGGAGGTGTAATGGAGAGGTTAGGAAAGACTCGTAAGTTAGCTGTCCTAGAACAACCCTAGAGCTGTCTAGGACCTTGAGAGCACTTACCTTGAGGAGTCTAGCAACCTGGTTACAGCCTCATCCCAAACCCACAAGCTAATTAAGCCTGGAAGAAGGTTGATACATGAGGAGATCAGTTAGAGTCACCAAGTGGAGCAAGAGGGTTGGAGGAAACAACCTCTCTTGGGCTTGGGTGGAGAGATTCTTAAGCTGTCCTCATTCTTCCTTCCAAACACTTGGTTTATATTAAATTGGAATTCATGCCATAATATTAAACCTATATGTTTATTAGTTAGAGGAATGTATACATTTGCATATGTTTATTGTTATATGCAGGAAACTATATTTAATCTTATGATCCTAAGTTGATCGGGTATCATCTCTAACCCTAACTTTATAATTTTCTGATTTTTAGTACAGAATTTAGAAGGGGACATTACATTTATGTGTTTATGAACACAGATTTTAGTGTTCATAAACACCCAATGCTGAACAACTTTAGAGAACAAGCACCCATGAAAAACTGCACCAACAACTCGAGAGAACAAGCAGCCACAAATTTATAGACGAACACCCATAGATTTAGAGAACATTAATGTTAGAAATTATGTAAAATAGTTAAAATTTAAAAAGCAACAAAAGATAAAGGAAAATAGAAAAATGGGTGGCCTTAGTGAGGAATAATGCTCACCTGGGTCAAAGACTGCAACCCCATTGGTGCGTGTGGAGTGACCTTCAACTCCTACCGTCCATACTTGCAAGCACAAGCCCACAAATATGGAAGTAAACACATTTTCCATTATCAATATGAATGATAAATGGAGAGATAAACACAAAGGCGAAGAACCAAGGCATGGCATTTACCTCGGTGAAGGCATGCCGAAGAACTAGGGCATTGCAATTGTCAAAGAAACCCTATGTAGCCATCATCAAAGTGGAAGGGAGATTGGTGTCTGAAGTGAGCATGTACTGGTGCATCATCTTGACTTGCAGGGACCTCGGTCGAACACATTCTGGTGCATAATGAAACGAAGATTGGAGAAGACGCGGGAGAGAATGGAATGAAAGTTGGTCGAAATGACGAGGAGGTAGGAGAATTGAATGCATTTTTGCTTGAGAATTGTGAGCAATGCGGTAGCAGTAAGGAGTAGGGACGCGAGTTAATGCCTTTGCAAGGAAGAGTGTAGGGTAGCAGTGTGTAATAAATGCGCACAAGTGGAATAGAAGGGTGGCCATGTGATGGAAAGTCATGTGGCTAGTATATGTCCATTTCAGATGGTATGCCACGCAAGCTGTGGAGGTGGGCTAGCGCAGGTATTGGTCACCGCACCAAAAAGGCAAAATTTTGACACCTTGGACGAATTGACGTCGAAGACGTAGCAAACACACTTAAAAATAAAAAAAATTGATTTTTTCCAACTTAGCACTCAATGGTCTTCCAAGTGGGCAAATTTTTTTGTCTTGGTGCTCCATGTGGACCTCCGAAGTTAGGTTGCACACGTATAGGCTCCCCTCCCCTATATGTAATATGATATGATATGAATTGGAACAACAAGCACATAGGAAGAATGATCACATGAAAACAAATAAAAATTTAGGTCAACATGGAAGAGGCCTAAATGCCCCTAATTCTTTGCATTGTCCTTGAAAACAAAAGCAAATCAATTTACAACACATAGAAGAATGATTAAACATATAGAGGAATTGACAATAGATTTTCTTCCTTATATCCAAGTACCTTCAAGGATATCATGGGTTCTCCAGGGAATA
Source organism: Cryptomeria japonica (assembly GCF_030272615.1). NCBI lineage: Eukaryota > Viridiplantae > Streptophyta > Pinopsida > Cupressales > Cupressaceae > Cryptomeria > Cryptomeria japonica. The sequence continues at coordinate 889,704,739 of NC_081407.1, read as the reverse complement.
GCACAAATGTAAACATGCAAGTAGGGGGAACACAGACAATCGTACAAACTCTAAAATCTAAAGATACGAAGTATACTGCTCTAGTCAATTATATCCAACAAGTCATTTTCTTCCCAATATTGATCATAGGGAGGAGGTTGAGCTTGTATCATAATAATGGATAAGGCAGTATTAAGTGTCCTGCTTGCAACAAGACCCAAGAATGAAGCCGCCTGAACATTGTCATCTAGTATCTCTTGTGAGGCGAGCGCCAACGATCTTGTGAAAATAGTTGACAAGGCTGAAATAGTCAAACATACATTTCTCGAGAGAAGAGTGTGGTGACTTAGTTGGAGGATGTTAAATGACAAAAGGGTCATTGCTAACTTCTGGAAGAATAGTGATGAACTCAGGAGGCGGAGGAACTTCTTTGATGACAAGAAGAAAACAAGATAGATCAGCTAGTTGTAGAGAAGGCGGAGTAGATTTCTTTTGGTAGAAGGCGAGAAGAGGGCCTTGCTCGAACTTGTGCTTAGCCGATTGATGAGGAATCTTGATATCAACCATGGTAGGTTTGAGTGTTTGGAAACCTCAGGTGGAGTGTGTGTTGTGGAGCGAGATGAGCAGCGCGAGTGACACTAGACATGACTTTTGTATTAAGCATATCGATGGGCTCAACAAAAGGTAGAACATTTGGCAACATTGTGGTTAGTGGCTGCTCCAAAGAGGGAGCGATGAACACTTGCAATCAAGATCACTCAAACGAATTGGAAACAAAGCAAATGATTTGGAAGAAGAAGCAAAAGGGGATGAGGACTTGGGTGCAGTTGACGTAGGAGGCTATGTAGAGGAGGCTTGTCCTTGGTCTTCTACAAAGAGTCTTGTTCGAGGGCCAAAGCACATCAACGATGCTTATGCTAACACGCAAGTTGGTTTTGGTTGTTGTGTGGTCTAGGAATAGACGTTTAAGAGACTGTGGAGCACTCTGTTTTGTAGATTGAGTTGTCTTCGCATTCAAAACTGATTGAAAAATAGGCTCCATGGGTGGAATAGGAGGTGCTACGGGTATAGGAGTTAATGTTTCAGCCATGGGTGCCTTTCCTTGATCTGCCTTTGGGGTAGGAGGAGGAATAGAAGGAACTCTTGAGGTTCTATACACAAAATTTGTACATGAGGAACTTGCCTCAAAAGAATGCTTCCCTTTCCCATATATAATATGATGAGGTACAATAGGAAGAACTAGGGGATGGAAAACATAAGGTTTAGATTTCAACAACATAGGTGTTTTTCCTCTTCCTGTGCCTGTCACAATTTGAGGAATATAAGGCACCATTGGAGGTTGTGAAAACTTAGATGGACAAGGAAGTCTACTCGAGGGAGCGTGCTTGCCTCTAGCTCTCGATGAGGAAGGCATAAAAGATGAAGCATGCTGTTGCAGGAGAGTAGACTAAACAAGAGGGACTTTAGGTGAAGATGATGGAAGCATCGATGAGGGTGTTGAACCCTCCGTTTTATACTTAATAGTATGCTTTGAATAACAAGTTATTGCAAGGTTGCGTAGGCCCTATCAAGGTAGGCCAGAAGTGATCAAGTGAAAAGCCCCCACGTGACACCAATGGCTAATATCCAGTATCTTGGATGGTATACACAATGGCATTATGGGGAAATTTGAGACACTTGTGGACAACCGAGGCAACAACATTCATGGAAGCTAGCTAGTGCATACCTAGCTTTGCTTTGAACAAGTTAGAGTCAAGGATCACAACAATGTCACATCGATAATCTTGGTTCCTACATGTACTAAGAACGTAATATAACCAAGAGGTCACAAGGAAAGACCGTCATGAGTATGGATGCTAACATTAGACTGTTCATATTTCTCTTGATGGAGATTGTTAATAAACAATGTTTCTTCTATTATCACATTAACCCTATTGATAGGATCAACCTTGACTCTAGTGACTATGTTTTACTTTTGGTTAATTTGAGTAGGTATGTAAATAAATAATATTCTCCATTATAAGGCAAATTGTTTGTAGTAAAAGATCTATTTGGGATACGTACATTACAATCTAGAAGGGAAATCAGAGTTATACTCACTATGTTTATGTACTCATAACTTTCATGTGCTGAAGAAGATGGATTAGCTATGCAATTAGTAGAATGAGATGGAAAAGGATCTGTGTAAATTTGTAGTTGCCAATTTGGCTCAGCAATTGATTTGTTTGTGCTTTGTTTCTTGTCATCAAGAAGGATGGTACTATTGTCTATGTGGTCCTGGATAACATGCCTAAGATGCATACAATGTTTGGTTTCATGACTAGGTACACGGTGATATTGACAAAACTTCTATACATCATACGAGCTAGGGTATAGCTTGTTAGAAGAGAGCAGCCTTATTTTTGGAAGGGTGATTAAGTTACCTTTTAATAGTTGTTGTAATACACCGTAACGAGTATTAGATAACTTCGTGAAGTTTTTGTTTCATTGAGATCTTAGTGCATCCGTCTCAAGAGCTTGAGGTATGGTTATGATATTAGTTTGACCAAGGGCTTTATTTTTATTAGATCCTCTAGAAGAAGACGTGGCACCATGACTATTAGGATGAGTGGATGAGGAGGAGCCCCTATACTGCATAATATTTTGTTGATAGTCTTAAGAACTATATTTCATCAAGAGAATCTTCTCTCGTAGCACCAATTGCACATTGTCAATAAATGCTCTTTGAATATTAGAATCTAGGAGCACATATGAGATTTGGGAAAACAATGATTGGTATTTGAATATAAAATCAGTGAATTCTTCATGAGGTCCTTGCTAGCAATGGACCAAGCTAGTAAAAGTAACTTGTGGTCCAATATTTGCTTGGCAATGTTGAAGGAACTGATTTACCAATTGGTCTAAAGAAACTATAGAGTTGTCAGTAAGTGAGCAAAACCAATCCAATTCGGTGTTCGTAAGAAAAGTTTAGCTAACAAAGCATCCTAAAAAAGGAATTTGCTACAAAGAGCAGTAAAAGATGGCATGCGTGTTTGTAACTTTGTAGGTCTACTTTTCCACTCTCCTTATCAAACTTTGGTGCCTCAAAGCTTTGAGGTAAAGGTGTGTTAGGGATGGTCAAAGACAAAGGGTTGTGATGATAATAAGGTTGCATGGTCAGTTTAGTGGCAAAACTTGTGAGATTTTCTAATTGAAACTGCATTTGACCCATATTTTGCAACATGGTATTGAAGACTGGATTGAGCGGAAGAGGATTAGGCATAGCGGTGGAGGTCTAAACCATAGTTGATTGTGTAGTGGAAACAAGTGGGTTATGGATGTGATAACCTAGGAGGCTGAGAGACACCAAGAGGAGCATTGGAAATGGGAGCAAAAACACTAGTAGAAGGACCGCTAGAAAAAATAGGTGTTTCTATTGGAGAAGCACCAACTATATATGAACAAAAACTTTTGATGTCGGCAAATTTAATTGTTTGCCAATAACATCCAATTAAGAATTAGTAGGTTGTGTTAGAACAAATGTATATGAAGGCACATGACTCTCAGCTATCACGATAATGCTTGTAAGAGTTCAAGGCCCTTGTTATCTGGGATGAGTAAATCTCTTAGATTTCCAATAACAAGGCCCGCTTTAATATAGAAAGACTCTTGTGACAAGAAGTCTAGAAGTCCTTGAGCTCTCCTCTAAGTTCTGAACTTGCTCAAAGGGGACCCTAAGAGCAGCCTTGTGATCAAAGAATGTCACATAATTATAATTGATATCGAATAAATCATTGTCAAGAGATGCTGAAATTTAAATTAATTTAGTCTTGGAGATATTACTAGCTAATGCACAACACTTAAATATAAGTGTTATTTGACTTCATCATAAGAGATAATAGAAGAATGGATGCAAAAGATTTTACACAGAAATCTACTAAGCAAACTTGGTGGCCATTGACCAGTTCTTATAGAAGACTTTAAGTGCCATGATCCATGAGAAGAAGAATGACATTATGGATGAACTTGATGATTCATATATACATATGACAGCCGACTGCAAAGTGCAATATATGACAGTCCATATAAAAAATGATGGCCGATTTGATAGAGAAGGAATTGGTGGTAAGAAAAGGACCGATGTAGGTAGCCAATCCTATTGAAGTAAAGATTTAAATAAACATTGCTGATAATATGATTTATATGATTGACAAAGGATATAAAACTAGCGACTAGATGAGCTCATTCATAAAGAAAGACAAGCAGCGACACCATAAAATCAGAGTAGCCGGAAACTCCTTTGTCCCTCCCTGGGAACGCGTATCCCCATATGCGTTCCCGTATCCGATACAGCCCGGATACACATTGAATAATGTACCCACATGTGCCCAAAAAACCTTGATTTCCAATCATGCTAGATACTATGTGATTTGATTTTTTTTAAAAATTGATGGAAATCTTCCTAAATTCAGTTTTACAAAACTTCATTCATGCATTCAAAAAAAAAAAATTGGTATAAACAAAACCTACACCCAATGAGAAAGACAAATGAAATGTTTTTCTATTTGAGTGACCCATTTTTTGGGTTATCTTCCAATGCAACTGTACTATTTTTGCATATTGTAAAATGTTAAATCAACTTATCACTATTTATGTAGCAATTATGTGTCTATATTGCTTTTTATGAATGATGTATCCAGCCGTATCCATATTAGGGGTCTTAAAAAATGGCCGTATTCGTATCCAATACTGTATCCGTATCCGATACCGTATCCGTGTCCATGCAACTTTCAATAAAATTTAATATGATATATTAATAAGCATTAAGATGATGATTAATAACTTCAATGACCGACTTCATAATAAGATGGTGCAATTTTCAGTAACTTCATCAATATTAATATGCTGGCTGACTATTAAATAATAGAAGTTTCAGATCGTTAGAAGCGACCAATGTCTTGTATTAATTAACACTTGCTAATAACAGAATTTGCATCATCACAAGGCAAGCGATCACCCTTAAGGAACCAATTAAAAAGTATTTAATCTTGCATTACAGAGGTCGATTACTAATATGAGAATTTTCTCATAAGAAAGTGTCGATTCATTATTCAAGGCAGCGACTATAGTTACGAAAAGCTGTGCTTAAGATAAGGAATGACTATAGGGTGCGTTTCTTAAAGGATTAATATGATTTCAGTTTAAAAGAACAATAAATCTATGTTACCCCTAGTTTCCGAGACAGGGACGACAGGGGACGGTGGGACGTGTTTCCGGGACGGCAAATTTTTTTGCCAAATTTGGGGACGGTGGGGGACGGCAAAGGGGACGGCTATATAAAATATAGGGAAAATTTAAAATATATAGGAAAATTCTAAATGTTCATATGAAAACATGTATAAAGCATGCATATATACATTATATTCATATGAAAACATGGATATAGCATGTGCATGATACTATGAAAACATTTTAGAATGTAAATTTTGAACATAAAACATTGTCAATACTTGATATGCAATTATGCATTCATAATTCATAATTTCAATTCATTCACATTGTCAATATGCATATCATAATAGATATTAAAGAAATAACATACAAAATGTCAAAATGCCCAAAGGCTACATTGCAGCCATATAGTTTCATTGTCAATTACGATATGAAAATCAAAATAGTACTAATGAATTAATATTTTATTATTTTGATTTCCTATTTATAATTTATTATTTATTAATTTTAAATTTTTAAATGTTTACCAATTAATTTAACAATTTAATATTTTCTATTTATAATATGAATTAATTTTAAATGTTTGATATGAATTAAATTTAAATATATTTAAAATTTAATTAATGTTGCCTTTTAATTTTTTTTAATAACAATTTGAATTAATAGGGGCCCATATTAGGAAATTAATTTTTTTTTTTCAAAATATGACATTTTTAATTTTTTTAATAGTCTTAGATCTGGGGGACGTCTCGCCGTCCCCGAGATGGATTGGGGACGTCCCAGCTGTCCCCAGCCATCCTCGGGACGTATGGACGTCCCCCCCAACTAGGGCAGACGTCCCCCCGTTTCGGGGACGTCCCCTCTAAATTCTTGGCAATTTGGGGACGGGGGGAAACGTCCCCTGGCCATCCCCAAGTCCCCGAAAAGTCCTCAGGACTGGGACGGGGGTTTTCAAGCTGAGGATGGGGGGAAACGTCCCCAAGTCCCCGAAAAGTCCTTGGGACTGGGAGGGGGGTTTTCAGGCTGGGGACGCGTCCCCGGGTTACATAGTAATAAATCAAATCTGATTTGCTTTTAATGAAAATGTATGATTATATAAAGACATGACTCACATAAGAGATGTCTAAACTCATAAGGGGCACGTCTCTTCAAATATATATATTGCATTTGATGGAGGAGTGTGTGTGTGTGTGCGCGCGTGTGTATGAAGTATATATATCAGATATACACCAAGGCATTATATAAGAAGGTTGTCTTAGATTTGATTTGAAGAATATATGGAGACAATAAAAAGATTTCGAAGAGGAAATAAAGATCATTTGTGAGAGATTTATGTCTGAAAACAGAATTGAGAGGGAAAGTATAGTAGTTTGAAGAAAAAACTTATAGTAAACTTGTGAAAGACATCATAGCAAATTGAAGAAGAGTGTAGAGAAGACTTTGAGAGGGAGATTGTGATTATTTTGTGGCATATTTGTGATCAGACTTATAGCAGATTCAAGATATTATAACAGCATATTGATAGCAGTTTGTGAAGTAAATTGTGGGCAGATTCAAGGTAATTGAATTACATCTTTATAGCAGTTTGAGACGAGAATTTGGGGCAGATTCAAAGGCAATACAAGAGCAAGTTTATTGCATATTTGGTGAAGATCAAAATCATTCATCATCCATTGTAGACGCAACACTATCAAGGTGGCAACTTAGCATAAAGGGTTGGTGCCTCTAGTGAGTTTGATGCAGGAGCATCCCCGGTCGATGAGCAATCTTGCATCAAGCAAAAATATTTCCTTTCAGTTTTGTTCTTGTTTAGTTCTTTGTGCAGATTTTTGTATTCTTATCGGTTGGTACCGGTAGTTTTTCGTGGCAGATCTTATTTTCGGTTTCCAGGTTGGTTCATGTGCTTAATTCCAGATTTTTAATTCATTTGGGTTATTTTCCGGCCAGTTATCGCTTCCGGTTGACTGTTTCTGGGTTCTAGGACAATTCTTGTGCTTATCGGTTGGTTTTCCTTCATTTTCGGTGCTATTCTTGGCTTGTGGATCTATTTCGGGTCTTGTCCGATGTTCTTTGGCATGTGGCCGACCTTCCTGCTGAACCACATCTCTTGGTTGTTATTTTCCTGAAAGATTTCTTTAATTCTTAGGGCTGACCTAGTTACACGTTTCATTTTCCTGCATTGGTAAATGTAATCTTATGAGGCTGACCCGGATATGTTTCGGTGGGTATAAATATGTTATTATGTAATCATTTGTAGGGGTAGAGGAAGTAGAATTGAGGATAAGGATTGAGATTTGCATATTGTGATCCGGTTGAGTCTTAGAGTCCCGGTTGGATTGTATCTGGCTTGAGGCTTGCATGTAACCGATTAACTACCGGATGTTCTTTGATGATTATATGATGATAACCAGATGGTTGCCAGAAGTTCTAAAACAATAATATGATTTGTTTATGTGATCTTGTTATATTTTCTTGCTGCTTTTGTTGTGTTACTCTTGCTGCATAAGCTGGTTGATTCTCTTTGAGGGTTTTACCAGTTATTGTTGCATCAGAGTTGGTGCTTTGCTCACGAAGTGATCAAGAGGTTGGATTGAGTTGGTGCTGACAAATTGATCAAGAGGTTGGTGTCTCTAGTGAGCTAGTGCTCATGAAGTGAATGTAGGGGTTGGTGCCTATAAATTTAGAAGTGGAAGTTGGTGCTTCTAGTGGGTTGGTGCTCCCAAACTAAGTTAGGGGTTGGTGCCTTTAGTAGGTTTTTGCCTACAATCTTTGTAAATGAAGAATAGTATAAAAGAATTGATTATATAAAATATCGTGTTAATTGTGTTCTTCTCATGTACATGATTGTTGAAATTTAGTAATTGTTACTATTGTGATTAATAAAGTTTAAATTGGTAAAAATACTTGTTATACTAATTCACCCTCGACTCTCAGTATAACCGTGTGCTCTTTAGGGTTTTCATGGAACTTGCATACAAGAAACAAAGGAAAAGGTTGGGGGTGATTGTTTAGGGGCTTGCCTCAGTCAAATCCTTGTTTTGGTGTTTCCACCTCCACAAACAACCAATATGGATAAAGATAGAAATAACATGAAAGGATAAAAGAGAGATATATGCTATCAAAGAAAATGCAATAAACAATGTAGTGTACCAATCCCACATAGCAGAGGAGGAGAATCTAGCCAAGGACAAGGTCATCTCCATGCCAATAACATGAGGGAGATGTGCTTCAAAGATCTATCAAAACCATTCACGGATATTATCATGAACGCTTCAAGAAAGAACTATTTGTTGTATATGCATTAGAAAATTGAGAGTGACTGAATCACGAGAGAGAGCTTTCAATCTTTCCATAATGTTTAAAATGAGAGTTTAGAGCCAAAATAGAAGCTCCGGATTTGCTTGCAGCGTCCAACCTAGTTGACATGTGTGTTACATTGGTAAAATCTAGGAAACGTAATGCTCCAATGGTGAGCTAAGTCTCGCATTTTTGTGGGACACTAGTGTGGCATGTGGACATTTGCGCATAGTGCTTTTATTTGGGAAGAATCGGACTCAAGGACCGGGGAAGGGTCCAACCTTGCTAGAAAGAAGAAATTTTTGTAAAGTCATTGTTCAACTGTGAAATTGCATTTTTTCTTGAGCCAAGAGGAGGTTTATGTATTGCTAAATTGCAAGTATGCAATTTGTTTGGGAAGAACTGGACCTAGGGATTGGGGAATGGTCCAATCTTGCCTGAAAGAAGGATTTTTAGTAAAATCATTATTCAGTTGTTCAATTGTCTTTTTTCTTGGGCTAAGGGGAGGTTTATTCTAATGTACCCTTTTGCATGGTCGCTTCAGAGGTGACTTATTGTCCTATTTAATTCTCATAGGCTATAGTTACAAGTAAGGGAATTAATTAATTCAATTATTTAATATTATCCCTCAAAAGCAAATCACAAGGGTAATATTATGTAATGAATTTAATAAAGTATTTAAGTGACTTTAATGGTTAATTAAGGGATAATTTAATAGTCACTTCATTATTATTTCCCTCAAGTTCAAATTTAAATTAAAAGAGAGGGAAAATCAAAAGACAAAATAGGAAAAACCAAAAGGCGTCTCCAGTGGTTATTTCCCATTTTGATTTGGTGATTGAGTCACATTTGTAGAGGATTTTCTATTGGAGTTGTAGAAGACTGAGGTCTCTTTGGCATTTTTCCTCTAAAGTCAGGGTCGTCTTAGTTAAGTCTCTCGGAACTGATTCTATGCACTTTTTGGCTGGATATTGGCAATGCCATGGTGCCATTGGCCACATGGATTTACACCCCAAAAATATGTTATGAAGTTGTAGAGATCCAAACTTTACCTTTGATTACAAAAGTTAGAGCAGTTTGAAGAAAGTTATGGCTTTTTCATGTTGAGATTGCAAATCACCATTTGGGTTTTGGAGTTTTTTTCTCATGTAAAATTAGGCCTCACAGCAGCTGGATCCTCAATTATGTAGTTTTCACAGGGAACATGATGTACTTTTGGGAGGGATGCTGAATTAAAAAATTTTGTGAGATGACTTTAGGGAAACTTTTTCTAAAGATCCTAGGGTTTATTAATAGCCCCCACAAGTTGTGTTCTATTCCATTTCTTTTGAGTTGCCTCTAAAAGGTTGATGCGTACTTTTCTGAGCCTAATTCTCTCTGTGTTATTCTTTCTTTGGCAATTCTCTGTGTGTTATTCTTTGGATTCACTCATGATCTTTCTTTCCTTGCATGTGTATGTCATAATCATTGTCTTTGACTAATTCATCAAGTTTAGTCATGTAGGTTGTGATGTATGAATGCTATGTATAATTTCAGCAGTATGAGCAGCACATTGACATGATGTGTTAATCACATGCACAGCACATCAGATAGTCATATGACTTGTAAACTTATGCACAAATATGCTTCAGTCAAATGTTTTGTTTTATAGGAATATTCAGCATAATAAATTGAATGCTCTTAATGCATTGTGATGTTTTTGACCAAAGTGTTTTTCCTAAGACATGTTAAGTTATTTTTTCTTACAATTAATGTTGTATATTTCTCCATGTAGATCACACTTGAAGCCACTCATCATGGACCTGTAGTCAGTAAACCAACAATGTTCGTAGAGATTGGTGAGCTTGTCATTTATTATTTAGATATGGATATTTGTTCATAAACATTTACATGGTGTACTGTGCAATAATTCTTTGCCTTTGAACTTTATGATAGTGCCATATTTTTGTTGGCAAAACTTTCTAAATATTTTGGTAGGGAAAATACCAGTAATTCATCTTTGAGCTAGTATTTTCGGGAAAAAAATCTGTCCATTTCCACTTAATGTTATATAATTTAGGAGCAATAAAGCAGATTAAAGATGAATGAAACTTTTAGATCACAATTAAGGTGACTTGAGCAAATTGATTCTGTTATTTTCTTTTTATCTTTTTTTGATGAAATTTCTGATTTTCTTTGTACTGTGGATATAACATAGATATGAATCCTTCCTTGGGAATTTTTCATGCCATAAATGGATCTTTTAGTGGAACAATTTATTAGTGACAGAGGAACATAGACAATCTTGACAAAGATTCACCTATGAAAATTGTAATCAATTTTGATAAATGGTGCAATCATAGCATATGAAATATACAAACATTGTAACATGAATAGAAAAAACATTTAGGATGAATGAAGATTTATAATTATACATTTTTCTTATAAGCAATGGGAATACATGGTAATTTGATAGGGGAAGTGGTGGTGATAGTTACGTCATATACCTAATTCATTACGATTGGGTCATTGATCTTCATTATCAAGAGACATGATTGATTACCTTGGTGGCATACATCCTATTGAACTTGCTCATTGATCAACACATAAATAACTTATTCATTCATTCACTTTTATCCATCAGATTATATATTCTATATTCTTGTAAATATAGTGCAAGTGGTATTAAAATTAACCACCTTGTGATTTGTGTTTTGTAAGATTGTTGTGGGCCAATGTTGCTCGTTTTGGTTTGTGGTTTGCCAATTTGCTTGCCCCTCCCCCCATTTGCAGCATGGTTAGGTCTAGTCATGTAATATATATTACATATTAAAATATATAAAAATATAATTCCAATTTAAATATATTGACAATAATTTAATATATAAATTTAAGGTTTATAATCAATAAATAAATAATAAAGGTTGGTAAAACTAAAGAAATGAGAATGAGAGAAATGGCGGCGATTACTCAGAGAGAGCATAACCTTATATTATCTAAGAATAGAAAGTAGTTACACATTAAAAAAGAGATGATAGTTAAGACTGCAAGTATAACAAATGGTGGTTAAACACTTACAATCAAAGATATCACTTATAGCAATATCTAATAACACTCTAATATACTTTAATATCTCCTTTAATGACTAAATTGGAAACAACATCAAGTGTGTCTCAAGATTTCATAGGATTCAATAGGTTTAGTCATTAAATTAATAGATTGCTTCTAAGATGTGTAGAAATGGAGAGAAATATTGCGACAAGCAACTTTCAAGTTAGTTGGGACCTGAATAAGATTTGAGAAAAGAGCAAAATTAAAGTGCTTGGCTACAAATTCATTACTTTGTCTGTCTATTTTTTGAGGTATTAAAATAATGTTGTAATATTTAGTTATTATGGCCAAATAAGGTGTTAGGATAGACTTTAGGAGTATTTTTTATTCTTTTAGTAGTCATATGATTTTCTTTGTTGTTGATCTTATCCTTATTGGATAAATCGTTTGTAACTCTTTTTTAAGAAGACTTTTCTCCTTTGTTAATATCAAATATCCTGGTAATTATTCTCTATGTCATTACTTTTCGTAATAGGAGGTTGTATGTTTGATTGTGGAAGTTCATATTTGTGCACAACCAAAGTGGAATAATATCATAGTTCACTTGTGTCTACGATGCACCATAAATGAATGGTGTGAAGTTGAGGTCTCAATTGGAGTTTGAAACAAGATTTGTATGTGTGGAGTCTCAACTAGAATGAATACACCTTTTTGTCTTTTTTCTTTGATAGACAAGTGGAGAAGACCTAGCCAAGGGTTGGCGATGAAGTAGATGAGGAATTGGAAGGTTTGTTGCAGTGACACAACACTAGATTCTATAACTTTATTGACCTTATGTGAAACATTGAAAAATGTGGCTTCGTTTTATTTGCATCTTTATCATGATTGGTATTGACCTTGTTAGTAGAAACATCAATGGGTTTGTATTTAGAATGTTCACCATAGATAGCAATGGAAATTGATACTTTGAGAAATGCTTTGTTTAGGAGCTAATATATATGTCAATGAACCAAAACATGAGAATATGTTACCTTAGATTTGTTATCACACTAAGCTTCCTGTAATGTGATATTCTACTTGAGGCCTTGCAAGGATTTCTATTAAGGAGATAACCACTATATCCACAACTTATCCCTAGTACTTGTAGGGAATACCCTTGTTGAGCATTATGCATTTTGCCATCTCCATGATAGTTTTGTTGTGCCTTTTTACCACTCCATGTTGCTATGGAGTATTGAATTTGAATACCTTATTCTTTCTGACAAAATTTTTGAATTGAGTGGAGGTGAACCACCTCACCCCCCATGCCTACGCCCACGCCTACTCCCCAACCCCTTCCCCCCCATTCTGGGATTGCAGGGACTTGATCCAATGGTCTATGAAAGTTTCCACCAATACTGTGAATTAAAATAATTCATCAAAACAATCAAATTTCATCTTCAAGATGCTAATCCTTATCTTCCTTGAGAAATCATCTAGCAATCTAAACCTGAGGACAATGGCGGATTTTCAGGATAACTCACATAGATTTGCATGAACGAGATCTAAAAACCTTGCATGTATTTTTAGTATTGTTGGTTAACAGATTTGTCTTATCAAAATAATAAGAAATTGACTCTTATTTGACCAAATAAAAATGTAGACAATCTGATAACAAATAGCTGGGTAAACTATTGATTAGTTTCCCTTTGAATTTTAAATAAAGGTACAATTCCTTTTGTAAGTGCTACCTAAATTTCACTTCAAGCTCAATCAGGTAGAGCCGGGACAACGGTTGCGCTAAAAGATTAAATGTACACATCTGATTATGCTCAAGTTCTCATATAGGAGAGATGCTATCAAATGAATAAAAGATTCAATGCAAGTGTTTACAAGAAGCAAGAGTTTACAATAGTGCAAAAAATTGCTTTCTTTATTCATGACTTTAAAAAGTATAGTGACTCATACAAGCCGTGGGAGTAACTCATTTAATACTATACCAAAATAAACTATACATTCGATGAACAGAAAAGGAAAAGCATAGGAAGTGGATAGGGATCCATCATTGCCTGGAATGACGAATCCCAAAGGTTCTGCGTTGGATCTGGTTGGATTCTCTTGAGTGTTGCTTTGTTGTCCCTGAGTACCTGCAAGCAAATGGGAGAAAGATGCTAGAGCTCATGATCACTATACACATCATATACATCAGCAAATGTATAATCTATTTTGATAGAGCATTGAACAAGTTATACAAAAACAGAGAATAGAAAAAGGCACAACAATGTTATAAAAGTGCCATAAGATCCTCAATGGAAGCCTCTCAGCTTCGTCATTTTTATCTAGCATTGTTTGTTTCCTTGTGCAGATACAGGTGAAATTATATCATTGGCTTTCAATCAATGCTATTATTACAACATGTGGAGTAAATGGGTTCCCACAAGGGTTGAGCTTAGCATGCTGCAAATGTGTTTGTCGGTGACTAGATTCTTATTGCTTCATAATAACTCAATCAAGAAAGGGGTTTGTTATTCACAACAGTAACAAATCCACTGGTATAAATAACGAATCATTACCCAATGGAGTCACCTTGAAGCAAGAAGAATGTAGTCACAGTCAAGACCCTTTAAACACATTTCCAATAACAGAAGGCATCATGACCATTAGGACAATCAAAGCCTAGATTTGAGACTAATAAAGTGTAGAGTAGCTATTTGTGTTCAGAGCAGCCTTCATAGGGATCAAAGAAACCTGGTACAATAGACGTGTCACTAAGTTTAGCAATGACAAAGTTTCCAGGAATGAAGAACTTAGAGCTGGCCTAAATCACAGTCTTAGCAGGCAACCATGACTAGAGGGAGAAGACAGATTCTATAGCAGCATTAAAAGCATCTATGCGAAGTCTGATCATCATGAGGATAGAGCCAGACAAAATATCTTGGGAAGTTATTGATCCAGTCCAAGCAACTTAAATGCCATGTGATTATGTCTTAGTATCTTGTTGATTAGTGTTGATTAGTATTTTGTACACGACCAAACACAAAATAAAATAACCAGAGGTATCTTATCCTCTCCCGAGTTAAAGTCTCCGAATGCTGAAGATATCGCAAAAAGGATCAATCAGAAGGACTTCAAGGTTCTGCTTTGTAGGATCTCTACTCGCGGATAAGCACCAGTGGTCGTTGTGTTTGTTGTTTCTTCAAGGGGCCTTACGTACTTTCAAAGAAAGCTTGTCCGTGTTACTATCTTTCCAAATGAGGAAACAGGATTTTCCTAATACTAACGGATTTTCAAAAAGATCAAAAGATAAGGGTTTCAAGGAAGAGATACTTAAACTAATCCTAAGAATGACTTGATGAGGGCTGGTCTTGATAAGATTCTACCAATTTCAGTATCGCCAAAGGATTACAACTCCACTGGAATTGGTGCGATCTTCTAAGGGTATTCGACGATTTTCAAATCACCAAGGAGATAGATAATTTCAGGGAGATACGTACCAATACTTCCAATGATAATTGAACTCTTAATCAACTTCAATGTTTCCAGTTGACCACACAAGGCGTTCTTACAATCAGTAAGAAGCTAGTAGTTTGGAATGTGAGTCTTATCAAAGATCAGACACAACATTCGTCCTTCAAACTTAAATCTAAATGATATTTCTACTAAGAGTGATTCAAGAAGATAAACAACCATGAAGATAGCCACAAGGATTGCAACAAAACACCATAACTTCAATATTTCATTGATCTCATAGCCAAATAAACAACAATTGTTCAACTTTCTCTCTTCACTACTCAAATTTGCTACTAACAAAATTAAACTTATTTCTCTCTGTCTCTAACTTTTCAAAATGAAATGAGTGAGGGTTTATATAGCATCCTCAAATACAATGAACGGCTCGGATCAAAAGAAGATCAATGGTTGAGATTTTGACAACTAAACCCTAATTAGGGTTTGTTACAAAAAAGTCCCCATTTAGATAAACATTATTAATCCATAGCCAATTAAAAAATTGGCACAAATACCAAGGAGACATAGACCAGTAGGAATTAAGTTGCCACATCATCCTATAACAACTTTTCATCTAGAACTTTGTTCCCTTTCCTATGCTCTTTTCTAGCATATTCAATGAATCTGGACACAATTCCCTCAATCTCAGCAATGGGAATCTCAGGAAGATTCTTCATTCGTTCTTCCAAATGGAGGACTTGATCAAAAGCAGTGAGAAGAGTCGTCTCCCACCCAGGCTCAAGTTCTTTGGTCTTGTCAATCAGGAACATAGTAGCATACATTTGATCTCGTTGCCTTTCTATGACGATGTTTTCTTCCTTGCAAAAGATGACCTTGATTCTGTCCTCCAACTTTTGGATGTCCACATCTGTCTCGATCTCAATCCACCTGTCAAGGATGGTACACAACACCTCAAACACCTTGTCTTGAATTGGATGAATGATGCCTTCAACTCGGCTGCATCTGGTGTTGACGTCTTCAAAAAGGACTTCCTTCATTTGGAGCAGAGCTAACCACTGCAGGAGGCTATGGGTTCCTCCATCCATTATCTTTTCTTGCGTCAGAATCTGTCTTGGTGTTTCTCTTATCACTTGTAAGACTGGGATGATAACATTTCTAGTGTGAGTGAATGCAGCCACAATTATCATTAGATTATGGATAATCTCAAGGACCTGGATAGCTCGATGAACTGTCTTCATCATTCTTGTTGCAAATTCAACGGCTACCTTGTGAGATTCATCAATCCAAGAACTCATGAGTTGAACTAGGCTCTTCTCCCTTTCTGCCTCACTTATTGATTCAAGAGGAAGTGCATGTAAAGGAGATATTGTTGGATCCTGTCGTCTCAAAGGCTGGTTAAGATGGCTAAAATAATTCCTCCAAGCACTGACCTCCTTTTCAAGCTTCTTATTCTTTTCCACTTCCTCTTTGAGTTTGTCTTTGAGTGTTTTCAGTGAATCAGTTTTTTCTTCCATAGCCTGCTCGGTGGTAAGTGGACCAAGATCAAATGTTTCTAGATCATATTCTTCTGCTAGAATCTCATCCTCATATTTGTCCACCACTGGTGTAGCTATCTGCACTTTTCTGGATCCTGTCTCATCTCTAATTACCTTTGACATCTTTGTGGCCTTCTTCTTCTCTATTACTTAATGAGAATTTCCTATAAGGCTTTCCAAGTCAAATACATCTTCTTCCTCTTCAACCACAACTACCCTTGTCAGCCTCTCTTTCAACCAATCCGGAATGGCAGATCTTGTTTCCCTCACTTGTATTTCTTTGGGTAGAGGTCTATCTTCCTGAAAAGGAGATGTTGCTTCATCATCATTCTTTTCTTCATGTTGCTCATTAGCACCAACTTGGGGAGATTGACTTGATGAATGCTGAGGTGTTTGTCCTTTCCCTTGTTTATCATTCTATACCATGGATTCCATAGACTCATCAATTTCATATACTATTTGCCTCTGATCTTCTCCTTGACTTGCTTCCTTTTCATGCCTAGAAGATGTGCTTGGTGGGCGATCAGGATTTATTTTCTGCTTCTTCTTGGAAGGTTCTCTCTTCTCAGGTCCTTCTTTCCTCTTTGAGCCTTTGGAATGAGAAGTAATCTCACTCACACTTGCCTCTCCTTCTTCTGGCCTTGCTTCCAAGGTGAACGTCATAGATACATTCTGCTCCTTCAACTTTTGATGCTGTACATCTACCCATTTGCGAGTGCAAGATAAAACGGGAGCCATCAAAGCTCTTAGGTCTAAAACCTCGGGCTCATTCCAATCTATCTTCACTTCTTTATCTTCCTTCTCATAGGATGACTGGAGGTATCTACCATTATCCTGGGCTTGATCGGCTACTCTATAAATTTTGCATTTCCTGATGAGATCCAAGGGTAACCTGGAATGCATCTTTCTTTTGACCTCGACATCATCTTGGACATTCACCCAAAAGTCCTCCACCTGAAACTCATGCCTGTACTTCTTCCCAATTGTTTCTTCTATATGACCATGAGGATCAAAATTCTCTCTCGAGGCAAAGGATGTGAATGAGTATAGAGATAATTCCTTCTCTGCATCTTCCGTGGCTTGAGTATTAGGACACACTTCAACTGAGTTCCCTAGTATGATGGGCACGGGAATTCCATTTCCATGCTTGTGTCTGGATGCCTTCGCATAAGCTGCCAACTATCTAGTCACCTCAAGTAGTACTATCCTGTCAGTAGGATATCTTGGCAACATGTAGGGAGGTGAAGGACACCCATGAACTTTGATGTATGTGAATTTTGGAAACTGAATGAACCATGCACCATGATTCTTCACGAGCTCTTGTGCGTCCAAAGACAGTTGATTGTGAATCCCACCTTGCAATATCCTGGTAATATTCATCGTGAAGGTGTCATTGACTAGCTTGTAGTCACTTCTGGGCGGATGATGTAGTTGAACATAAGAATCACAAACTCTTATTTCTCCGGGTCCTCTTCCAACAACTCCTCTGTGAGGTAGTCCTGCATACTCAAAACCTCTGATCAAGGCATATACAACATATGAACTCATGTGGAATGACTTGGTAGGCCTTAGTCTTCTCAACTGCACGTCCAGGCTGTTGCTAATGATTCTAGCCCAATTGAAGATTCCCTTTCCTTGGACAATCAGTTGTATGAAGAAGAACATCCATTTGTCAAAGAAGAAAGCTTGAGAGGCACCCGTGACCCGATTGAGCAAGGTTATCAAATCCTTGAACTCTTCTTGGAAGTCGATTCTGTGCGGTGTATTGGGAATCTTGTTCAGTCGAGGTCTGCTCTTGAGTAGCCAATTCTTGTTGATGAAGTTCAGGCAGGAATCAGGATCATTCTCATAGATCGATCTAGCTCCTTCTAGACTTTTGTAGACCATGTCTCTATGTTTCGGGAGATGAAAAATTTCACTTATAGCTTCCTCCGAAAGATAGGCTAAGATAGTTCCATCCTCGGCCACGATCGTCTTTGAGTGTGAATCATAGTGCCGGGCACACTCAATCATTAACTCATGACACTTGACTGCGGGAGGGAAACCTGTAGCTTTGATGATGCCACTCTCAATTATCTTCTTTGCAACAGGTGACGGCTTGCCGATGTAGGGCACTTCCGAAACTTCTTCACATTGAAGTTTCCTAGGTTGGTGTCTCTGATATTGCTCCACTTGGACACGATCTTGGTCTCCAATTCGTCATTTCTTTGATCCTCCTTGATGAGAGCCTGTCTAGTAGTGGATCCTCCGGCCTTGGGGGTCGTCATTTGACACCTACACAAAAGCTTAAAGTTAGGATTTGAGCATAATATCTTCATTATAGGAGATTTGAGACCTTTCAAGGAAATATCTAAATATTAATTTGAAAATAATGATAAATCTAAGAATTATGGATTTTCAAATTAAATTAAGATCAGATTGTACAAGACTTAGATTTTTCAAAGGATTACTATGGAAAATCAAACTAAATCTTGAATAAAAACTTCAAAAATCTGATTCTTCATACCTCTTTCTTGAATTTTAGCTATCAACCTTAAAAAATGAAAGAAGGAAGATGATGAATTTGCTGGGCAAGGATGTTTGATCTGAATTTCTGGTCTTCCTTTGGATGAATTATGCTCCAATGAGCCTTCAAAAAATTTCGCCTTCTACTAGCCTTCAAATACTTGGCAAATTCTAGAAATTAACCTCCAACTAGCAAGAAATTCGCCTCCAACTTAGCTAGAATTCGCTCCTCTAGATCTGCTCTTCAAGTTCACATGAGAACAATGAATGAATGATTTAAATTTATCAAAATACCCCTCCCTTATATAGGGCGCTCACCTTGATTCTCCTTGAGGCCGACTTGACAAATAGGAAATAAAATGAAATAAAACCTCTCTTAAAGGATGGCCGACTTGGCAAATAAGGGGAAAATAATAAGTATTGAGTGCTCAATCATAATTTTTTTATTTTAAAATTAATTCCAAAGCTTCAAGGGTGGATTTTTCATTTATTTCAAGGCTTAGAAATTAATTAATTAAATTACAAATGCCTTAATTCATGCGAACTTGTTTCAGCCTCCCAAATGTCTTGTAATAGGCTAATTTAGTGAAAAATTATGGGCTAGCTTAGGAATGTCAAAGCTTGGTTAAGGCTTGATGAATTTTTTATTCTCCTTATGCATTAAAAATATCCAAAGTGATGTAGGTCTAAATTCTTTCAAGGCTTATTTGAACCCCTTATCTAGGCTTGTTCACTTCATGAATCAAGATCTTCACAACCTAGATTTGCAATCTCCCATGTCCTTGTCTTCACAATTTTGCAACTTACCCTTGACTCAATCTAACAAAGATGAAAAATAGGTGTTTTTTGAGGATTTCGCCCTAGACCCTTTGGAAGGGTCAAGAGCGATTTCCCTGACTAGGCCACGAATACCATATTTTCTTCACTTCTAAATCCTCCAGAAGGCGAGCTTATGCTTGTTTTGGCCTAACAAAGTCTTGGATTTCAACTTTTAGCTCTTCACATGAGTAAATTGGGTGAAAATAGGTATTTCGCTCTAGACCCTTTGGAAGGGTCAGTAGTGATTTTCTCTTTTTAGGTCAAAATTCACATTTTTTGAAGGTCCCAATCTCTCCAAGGCATCCTAAATAGCTTCTTTCACTGCAATCTAGGCCTAGTTTTACTCAAACCTTGAAGGAAAAGGTGACTTTAGTGCTTTTCGCCCTGGACCCTTCAGAAGGGTCAGGAGCGATTTTCTTTGCTTGTACCTCATTTTTCATCATTCCAACTTCAATCCACCTCACAAGGCTAGGAAATAGTTTTCTTCTTTCACCCAATCCAAGTTTGATTTGGTTTTGCAAGGCAAAATAGGAGATTTTAGGATTTTTGCCCTGGACCCTTTGGAAGGGTCAGGAACGAATTTCTTCCTTTGGCCTAAAATCATCACTCTTGGAAACAAACATCAACTCAAAGGTAGTCTCAAGGGCATTTCTTACCTTAATCTAGTCTTGTCTTAGCATAAATTTGAAAGGAACCAGTAGGTTTTAGGATTTTTGCTTTGGACCCTTTGGAAGGGTCAGGAGCGAAAATCTTGTTTTAGGGCTATTTTGCCATCTTTCCAACTTCAAATCTCCTCCAAGGCATAGAACATCTTGTCTCACTCCTCTCCAGTATATAAAAACCAAAACCTTGTCTTGAATTGCAAGGAAAAAAGGTGAATTTTAGAAATTTCGCTCTGGACCCTTTGGAAGGGTCAGGAGCAAAATTTTCATTAGGCTTTCAAATTTGCATTCTTGGCAACCAAAATCTACTCTAAGGCAATCCAAATGCCTTCTCACACCCTTGTCCAAGCGTGGTTTTGCTCAAATTTTGGAAAAAAAGATGTTTTTAAGGATTTTCGCTCTAGACCCTTTGGAAGGGTCAGGAGCGAAAATCACCTCTAGGCTCAATTCCTTCATCTTTCATGGTTTATAGCAACTCAAAGTCACTCTTAGGGGCAACTTCCTCTTGATTTTACCTTATCCCACACTTGACCTAGCAAAAACTTGATAGCAAAAAGAAGTTTTGAGAAAATTGCTTTGGACCCTTTGGAAGGGTCAGGAGCGAAATTTTCAATTTTGACCCAAAATCATCATTTTCTAAACTTGACACTTCTTTGCAAGGTAGGATTTCGTCCTTCATTACCCTAGGAATAAGGTTTCATGTCCAAGAAAGGTCAAAAGGTAGGTATATAAGGAATTTCGCCCTAGACCCTTTGGAAGGGTCAAGAGCGAAAATCTCTTTCCTGGCTAGAATCCTTCATTTTCACAACTTCTAAACATCCCCAAAGGCTAGATCATGTTCATACTTCATCTCATCATGCCTTGGACATCAAGTTTTGGCCAAATAAGGCAAGAAATGTCTCTTAGAGAGATTTTCGCTCTAGACCCTTTGGAAGGGTCAGGAGCAAAAATCCCTTCTTGGGCTAAATCCTTCATTTCTCCCTTTCAAAATGACCTCAAGAGGCAAAAGCAAGTTATTCTTCTTCCATCCATGCCATAACAAATCAAAAACTTGACTTCCTTTATTGCAAAAGTAAGAGCCTTTAGGAATTTCGCTCTGGACCCTTTGGAAGGGTTAGGAGTGAAAATTCCCCTTTTGGTCCAAAATCCTTCATTTTCAATGCTTTCAAACCTTTCAAAGGCAATAAGAATGTCCAAGCTTCCTTCCAAGATACCTTGCAAATAAAAAATTAGCCAAACTTAAGATGAAATGAGCTTTAGGAAGATTTTCGCTCTGGACCCTTTGGAAGGGTCAGGAGCGAAAATATCATTCTTGGCTAAATTACTCATTTTTCAAGCTTCAAACCACTTCACAAGGCAAAATTAGATCATTCTCCACATTAGGAGCAAGGTTTCTAATCCATTCAAGTCAAGAAACAAGGTTTATGATGAATTTCGCTCTGGACCCTTTGGTAGGGTCAGGAGCGAAATTCTCCTTTAGGTCAAAATCTTGTCCTTCAAAAATCCACCAACTCCATCTCAAGGCAAGATCAAATCAATTCACCCTCAAACATGCCCTAGAAGGCAACACTTAGCCAAAACTGAGAAGAAAAGGTGGTCTAGAAGGATTTTCGCTCTGGACCCTTTGGAAGGGTCAGGAGCGAAAATCAAGATTTTAGCTTGATTCTTGACCTTTTGAACTCTAATCCTCCTTGAGAGGTGAACACAAACCTCTCTTCACGCATCCCCATCAAGATCCTGCCTTTTGCCAAGTAAAGATGAGAGCTTTCAAGAATTTCGCTCTGGACCCTTTGGAAGGGTCAAGAGCGAAATTTATATTCTTGGATAGTTCTTTACCTTGCTTCACTTCATTCTCCATCAAATTTGATCAAATCAACTCCCCTGCTTCACAATCAAGACAAATCTCCATCCAATTTGGTCTAGGTAAGGTCGAACTGGGTTTTTTAGGGCTAAGGAAGGCAGGAAAGGGAGATTTCGCTGTGGACCCTTTGGAAGGGTCAGGAGCGAATTTCTCCTCCTAGACTGGCTTTCATCATTTCAAAGCTTAAAAACTTTCCTTCAAGGCAAAAATGTACCAACTTTCTCAATTATGCCTCAGAAGTCAACAATCTCGGTCATATTCTTCCAAAACTCCTTCAATCATCATCAGGTGCATTTGCTCATCAATTTCTGAAATCACCACTTCGATCTCCTTCTGATCACTGACTTTGCTCAATTGACTCAGACATGGAAGAAAACATGACTATAACAAGAAAACCATCAAATTAGACCTATCCTGACCTTAGACCTATTCACCCTACTCTTTAGTCTCACCATCCTGATTCTCTTGAAAGAAAATACTTCATTAAGGCAAACTTAAGGTCCCAGGCAGACAACTAACGACCTCCAAAAACTAGGCCAGACTCAGCTTGGAAGAAACCCTAAAACGATCTTTCAGAGATTAGCCCTAATCTAGCCAACCGACAACCTCTCACTCACTCAAAACCCAGCAAGCAGAGAGAAAAACTAACTAAGGGATAGCAAAACCCTAAGAAAAAGAGGGGGTCCCCAGCCTGATGGGGCGATGTGTGAAATGGTCACAACAATTAGATATATCCAAAAATGTACTCCTTCAACGAACAATCAAAAAGCATGGAGTATGGACCATTCAGGTTTCATATGAAGGGCAAAATATAGGCCAAACTTATTGATGCAGCACATTAGAATAGTCATGGGAATACACATGATCACCTGTAGCAGCGCCAAAAGGATAGTGTAGACTCAGAACACAGAATATGAACAGCTACAGTTAATCAGAAGTATCTTCCAGGCTATAGAGCAGCAGATATTTCAATGCACAGACTGATTCAAGTCAGTATATGGATGGATCTTGAAAATCAGTCCAAAGAGTTCAAGACAAAGATGAATAGAACAACCCTATAGAAAAGTTAGTGGATACATCTTCTAAGGACAGTGCTAAAACAATCAACAAGGACACAGTATGACAGTGATAGATACTGTCCATTAGCAAAGATGATTGTTAAAGAAATTGTGTTTATTATCATTTTATGAATAAATGCTACAGTGACAGCACAACGACTTCACAGCATAATACACTTTTGCATTTAAAGACAGTTCATACAGAGATAATGTCAGAAAAGAAAGCACTTTGACAAAGAGAGATCAATAATGTAGGGATGAGTTATGCTTTCCAGAAAGTAGTAAATCCGGGCACAAGGGTTTCTTTTTGCAGGTTCGAGCACAATGATATTCATAGTCAATACAGTAATCTTACAATAAGAAGAGATATGCTGATAAGGTTATAACAAAAGCAGTCCACGCCTTTAAGGGATGCGTTTTATATAAAATGGGGCAAATCATGTACAGTCTGCAGCAGATAATGGCCGCCAATAAACACAAGTTCAACACACACAAGCTAAATTTTGAGAGCAGCAATGTTTCACCAATTTTCATCAAGAAAATGATTCAGAGCCATGTGTTTTTCTTGAAAATCCAAGAGTGCAGCCTCAAGAACACAGAGAGATGAAAGCACACAAACATTTATAATAATGGCTCTATCTTTTTTTTTAGTCAAAATGAAGCTCGAGTTGAGCAAAAATACACAGAGAAGGCGCTGCTGAAAGATGTTTTTGTTCAAGTGATAATACTTACCTATGGTGGCCTGATGATTGGTCGAAAATTTCTGGAAAACCCTGCGAAATCCCCCATGGCGGCCTGAGTATTGATTTCAACTTTTTCCAGAAAACCTTCGAAAATTTCCAGAAAACCCAAGCATGGTGGCCAAAGCAGAGCAGACATAATCAGAGAACAGAATCGACAAAAGAGATGCATTAAAAAACCAGTCAAAGCCATGGCCTTAGAGGCTCGAAATCACCTTCAAATCAAGAAAAATGGAGGTCAAAATCTAAGTTTAGAGAATAAATGCAGCTTACCATGCATTCTATACAACAAATCTTTATGGAGAATACTTAGAATCAATAAATCTGCAGATTGAATCCACTCAGGAAACCTTCATGGTGGCAGGAGCAAAATGAAGAGTATCGAGTGCAAGGAGAAAAAGAGGTGCTTTAGGGTTTCATTCCCTATTTCATCAATTATCGCGTAAGGCATTTTTTTGCCTTGTTTTAATTTTTCTCTCCCCTAGCTAATATTTCCCATGGGCATGAGAAGTGATCGAGCCTTTCTTTTGCATCTCATGTGTATGCTATTACATTTATTAAGTGATTTACCAATTATCCCCTAATAATTAATGTCAATGTAAAATATTTATTAAGTGGTAATTTGTAAATCACTTAATAAATGTTAATTTATGGAGTTTTAAATGTATAAATTAAATAATAAAAATATTTATTAAAGTGATTGATAATTTATCATTTTATTAAATATCTTTCTTATTTATTAATGTCTTGACTTAAAATGTGCAAATGGAATAAGAAGGGTATTTATTAAAGTGATAAAGAAGAAATCACTTTATTAGATATTTATCTTATTTACATTTATTAAGAAGTTAGAGATATTTTTTGCATTTATGAGGGGTTGCAGGCCTGTTTAGAGATATTTAGGGGCCATTTAATGTGCAATTAAGGGCTTTTATGGTAGGAGATATTGTGGCTTGACTTTTTTCTAAAGCCCTTTCCTTTTTAGACTTGTTTTAGGCCCTGAGAAGTAGGCTTTTTGAGTTGATTCGACCAAGAGGAGGTGGGATTTGATTTTCATTGACTGCTTTTGGAAAGCATATACATCTCCAGGTCTTTATTATTTCAGGAGTTCTTACTTGTTCACTTGGTGCATATTGTAATTTTCTGAGTTTCTTTTGCAGAAGTGGACAGTTTTGTAACCCATTTTTCAGAGTAACACAGTGTAACACCTTTTGGCAGTAATAAGTAGTTCATACCTTCCCATCTCTTTTGATATTGTGGGTTCTTAGTGTGAGTACTGATTCTTGTGATGTTCTTTGTCCTTGGAAATGTATTCCATGTTGGTGCCTTTATGCAGGAGTATAATTATTTGTTGGTTATAAGTTATGTCTGAAATTATCAGTCTTAGGTTGTGAGAAAGAGTATTTTTTCCTCGTAGGATTGTGATTTTTCAGCCTTATTATGAACTATTCATGCAAAAATTATGATTTATTGGGTTGTGTAAGAGAGCCTTTTATTACTGGCTTTACTGTGTGTTATTTGCTTGTAATTTTAGATTATCATTTTGGTGCATCACCTTAGATAGTAGGTTTCATTTTTATGCAATCTTTCTTACCCTTTTCTCTGCAAAGGCATAAGTATAAGTAGTTGTAGGTGATAACTAGCTAGGAGCCAGCCTTATCTGGAGATTCACTCCAAATTTTAGGTGACCCACAACTTAGGAGTGTTTCCATGTTCCTCTAAAGTACAATAAGATCAAACGTTTGATTTTTATGAATTTTTAACCAGGTATACCTTTAACCAGAAAGTAGGAAAGGTATCTAACATTTGCATATCACGATGCAACAAACGTGAAGGATAAAACTGAAACAAAATGACAAATTTGAGATATCAACTTTGTGGCTCACAAACACATAGATTGAAATCCCAATGTAGAAGTAAAAATCTCAAAAGAAAACTTTGCTGCATTCAAGACAATGGAATCTACCCATACGAACGTCAATATTCTCAAAGGAAATGACACGCAAGATGATTAGGCTCACAGACTTAAAACAAAATATAAGTGTACTTTTGATTTATATGCACACAGACAATGAAATTCTCCGAAGGACAACAAACTTTTATTGATCTCCAAGTTTGATCTATTCTCACTCTTCCACTACAATGCAATGGTGATCAAAATTTTGGATCCCTCAATAGTCCATCTAATATATATTTATAATGTCTTGTTATATAAATGCCCAAAGTTCTTGAACTTGATTCTTTTTAAAGAATCATTTAAATAAAGTCTTTAAACTACATTTGAGATAATAAAATATTAAAATTTTAGTTAGAAGAGGAAACACTAAGGTTGAGGTGGTGTTTGTGATTGGTCCGTGTTGGCACTGTCCTGCTGACCTTGTTGTTGAACTGCCACCTAGGCTTTATAATTTTCAAGTGCTTGCAACTTTGCCAAAATTTCTTGGTTTGGAATGAGAATTTTCTACGTCCTTAGTCTCCACTAGGCCCTATTAGATTGAACAAATTTATTTCTAAAATCGAAAGTCTTTTCATGGTTCACATAGCAACTCAATGCTGAATCAATCCTTGGTATTTACCTCATTGAAGGCTTTTGGGTTCGTATTTTCAAACTCAGCTTTAAGTTCGTTCATAGTAGCATCCTTGTAATTATTTGTCTACTTAATTTGACATCCAATATCTATGAATTCTTGAGTAATATCTTTCAACGCCTGATTACAATCCTTAAGTAATTTACTTTGCTGCTTGATATTTTGCTCGAGGCATGTGTTTTTTTTATTTGACACTTTCCTTCGAAACTATGCACTGAGTGTCTTGGCCGTTTGCAATGATATTTTCAGCCACAGCTTTGGCCATGCTCATCTCTATGATCTCCTTAAGCTCTTCTCTTGTCTGCAACCATGTAGCTTCATCTTATTTGGTAGTTTCAATTTCAGTGTTGACACCATTGTGTGTCATGATCAAGTCACCATATACATTCCTCATATTATTGATGAAAGGAAATCCTTTAATTTTTTATCTTTTGGACCCTTTCTTGTGTAGTTCTACCAAAAAGACTATCAATCTGCACTTTTCTTAGCATCTCTTTGCTTGCATCTAAGCTTGTATCAAAAGAAGTTCATGATGAACTAGTTGGCCGAGTGGATGGATCCACTTGTGATTTGAAGCAATCAATGAGCAATTTTACTGCTTCCTTTAGCTCCTCTGTCATATTTGTCCTTTTCAAATCCTCTTCATTAACTTGGTGGCTGTTACCTAAAAATAATGTACATCACCATGTCTACTTGGGGGTCCCAAGTCTATTTTGGTCATATTGGAATTGACAACGGTAGCTTGACTAGGGTCCTTTTGGACTGAGGGATGTGCAATTTCTATAAACAAATGCTTAGAGTTGTCATCTTCCATTAATCTGGAAGTGGTCTTTAACTTCTTAGTCTTGGGAGAGGTTTGTAATATTTTCCTAAACACATCATCACCTGGCAACTTTGCTGGCTCGACCTTTCTCTTCTTTGACAAGGTAGTTTCAAACCAGGATGGGGAAGAAAAAGGTCCCAAAGCACTGTTCAAAGAATCGGGGGTGAATTGGAGAGTCCTCTTGAGTGGAGGGGTCTTTGCCACATTTTGCAGGTCTAAAGGAAAAGGTGAAATAGCCTTACCCTTTTGAGTTCTTTCTTGATTTGTATCCATTACTTCCACTTCTTGCTCCTTATCCTTTGTATCCACTCACTCTTTTTCTATATGTCCCTTCTTTTCTTTCTCTTTATTTGTGTCTTCTTTCGCTTTCTCTCCTACCTTAGTATCTGTTGGAGGACCTGTTGTCATTTTATGACACCTTGGTCCATCAACAAGAACCGGTCAGAGATATGTTCCATGGACCAACGCTGCCCTAGTTGATCAAGCACAAAACCAATGAAATCATGAAATGTTGAAGTTTTATCTTGTCAGGAGGTGGCTTCGGGCCTTCCCCTTTGTTCTTGCCCTTGTACCTCGAAATCCCAAACTTCCCTTCGTTTCGGATTCCGGAGTCTAGGGAACCGGTCTATCCCTTTTCTTTTGGGGATTGGTATCCTGTCTCCTCGGACCCCGAAATCTCAAACTTCCTTCCACATTCCCGAGTGCAGGGAACCGGTCTATCCCTTCCCTTTTGGGGAGAGGTATCCCATCTCCTCAGACCCTGGAATCCAGAGTCCTCCCTCTCATTCCTTTGGACTCTTGGGTTCCCTCCTCCTCTTCCCTTACAACGTTTCCTTGAAGGCTCAATGTCCGACCTCTGGTGACATTAACACTTCCAAATGGCATGATCAACACTCAAGGCTCTTAATGCTCCACCAACTCCTGTGACTTGTCTACTTTCACTTATGGAGCTACAGGAGCACATTTAATGATTTTTGCAGGATTGCCATCAAAGTGGAGTCCAAGGCCATGCTTATTTATGGTTACTTGATGGCCTTCATGTTAGGTTTGTACGCTCTGACTTTGGAATATTAGGCAATCTACCTTCTTGAAGTCCTTTCCTTCTTGGGGTTGCCTTGTCAGGGTATGGATGGGTGTCTTGCACGCACAATCATGCTAGATCCGTGCACTTCCCTACCTTCCCAGATTGACATTCTCCTGTGCACGCTAGGTTCAAGGTTTCCCCTCTTTGACCATTTGTCTCTTCTCTACGACTAATTTGCTATATCTTGAAGATTTGTATATTTCTTGCATTTCTGGAACTGTAAGTTTGACCATTGGCCTGAGAATAAATTGAAATCTTCATTCTTGCCTCTCTTCAACTTATGCATGTTGTGTATGTTTTCTTACCTTCATTATGAGTGTATGTTTTGTGGCTTTCTCTCGCGTATATGTTGTGTTAACTTGTTTCTGAGTGTGACTTGTGGGAAACCTTTCTCCCCTTTTGACATTCAGCAAATCCTAACTTCCATACGTGCGTTTGGGGTCATTCATGCAACTGAAGTTTGTGCATCGTATTTCGATTGATTCTTTTTGTCATTTCGGGTGGGGAGAGGAACATCTCTTATCTTGGTGCATCACCTCCTTTCTTTTCAGCATTTCCTTCTTCCCTTTTCCTTTGCAAGTTATTAGAATAGGTCTAGAAGTAGAATTCAAAGTCTTGGGTTGATTCAACACTTGCACCTGGATTGAGAAGGAAGCCGACCTTCTCCGGAGATTCAACTCCCCTTTGCGCAAGGTCCATTTTGGGGTTGTTTCCATGTTACACAAGGTTGCTGGGTTGATAGCTCAACAAGGGTGCAAACTTTTGCGAGAACAGGACCATCTACACATGTTTTCTCTAGGAGCTTCTTTTTCTTAGGAGGTTCATCTCCTTCTACGGTCCCGCTTGGAGTGTTTGTTTGCTTAGATGAAGTAGGTGTGGTTGAGGAAGAGGTACCTATAGGGTTGGAATTGGGTTGTCCTCCCGCCTTTTCTCCCTTCTTGGGAGTGACCTTTGATGCTTCAGACTTCTTTTTAGCTAGCTAAATCAATGTTTACATAAGGACTACAACAATTCTTGTTTGGAGATCTTTGTGTTTTTGCAAACTCCAATCAATGGGAACAAAAGGCTGCATTTGGATATTAGATATATAAATTGGATCGACCAAATCAGATTCATTATCCTTTCTTCCATTTGCATCCCATCCCAATCGATAATCAATAATTTGTTTCAGGTTCAATCTCATCCAACTCCGTCATAATCATCAGAGCAATCTGGCTAGTAATTTCTTACGTCTAGCACATGGTGAAATGTGGGGTCTAGCTGTGGGTTTTTGACAAAATTCTTTCCATCAAAAGGAAATCTATATTCAAAGCATCAGATTGGGTACTACAAATGTAATGACCAAGCTTGATAGGGAACTGGATTTTGGCTTTCTTCCTATTTGCACATCTTTTGTTGATTTCACAAATTTGTCTGCAGACTTCAATTAGGACAAATTCATCTTCTGCATATTTGGGCAATTTATGTGGAAAGCCATGAAAACCTCCTACCCTTATATAAGTGAAACATTGGAATTGCAAGAAATGACTTTCTGATGCAGAACATCCACACCAAAACCACATTAGGGAGATTTCTTTCTCCCAACTTACGTATTCAATAGGTAGTAACTCTTCCAAGTCTTCACAAGTCCCTTACTAGACTTCTAACCTACTCACAAGGCTACAATAGCCCAAAACTCACCCAAGCTTCTCAAACCCTTAACCAACCTCCCACACACATTCCCCCATGCATACCCAACCCTCTTGAACCCATATCCATGCTCCATAGCATTTAAACACCATTAGTCTCCTTTGTACTCACACAACCAAGGCTGCCCCAACTAGGACTCCCACTTTTCACTAGTTCCCAACTTCACAACTTGCCACAAGTATTCCTCACAAAAACACAACTCCCTTGTCAATCCTAAAAGGCTTATCAACATGTTCACTTTGGACTATCTCTACCCACCCAACCTCCCAAAATGGCAAAACAATGTTCAATGAGGACTCATTGTTTTTAGGACAGTCAACAACATGTTTAGGACAGTCATATATTAAGATTACTTTTCCACTTCTCAATGCCTCCAAAGGCTTCTAAAGACTCACTAGGGTCTGCCCAATCACTCACCAACTCCAACTACAAAACCAACCAGCATTCAACTCACAAACACAAGTTCTTGTTAAACTGTCAAACTAGGACAGCCACTAGCCATTTTAGGACAGTCAGTAGTTCGTGCATTTGGATTGTTTCCCCAACTTGACAACCCTTGTTCCCTGTCTATGGAATCCTCACACACTCTCCACAACCCTCACTTGACCCCTCAAGGTCCACCAAAACCTCCTCTTTTACACTGCTGTACCAGACTGAGACACAATTTCAGTCAACTTTCTCTTTGTTTGCATGTGCCAAAATCATGTATGAATCCCTGCAACAAAAAGAAAACTAAAATACATATATTTGCCCTCCATTCCACAAAGTTTTGGCCCTTGATCACGTGGAATGGAGGCTATTTACATTTTATAATGCCTCGGCAAACCCTAGGGCAGGGTTTTGACTGTTTTTAGTAAAATTACTATAATGTTTTCAAATCAAAATGAAATTTAGTGAGATGAAAGGGAAATTGCAGGGGATTCACCCCTCTACCATGTCCAATTGATTTGATCCTCAAAAGAATAGGTTAAAGCAATGAAAAACACGAAATAGCAGACTGTTTTTCTGAAAAAACCAGAAAATGCGGGGAATATCAAGATATTTTATTGATTTTTCTTATTACATCCACCAACAGCCATACCCAAACATATACAAGGCTTTTATAATGCCTCCCAAGCCTCCACACATTTATAACCACCTCTACAACTCATTTTAACAACAAACACATAATTACCCTTACAAACTCAAAAGTTGCTTGACAACTCTTTTGTCAATTTTGACAATTTTGCTCCAAATTGCATCTAGACTTAATCTATGACTCCCATGCCCCAATATTGACTCAAATAGGTCCAAATAGGCCACAAAGACCCTGACATATCATAAAACAACATATTTGACCCATTGGCACTCATTTTCAACATAATGACAACTTTTGACAATATTGACTATATGACTTAAACATGACTCAAAACACCTTCTAATGACCTCAAAGACACTTATTACATCAAGAATGGTCATGATTGAGCTTATTACATCACATGAACTCAAAAACCTATTAAGGCATAAAGACCTATTAGGTGCTCATGCACCACTTTCGTATTGATTGACTAATTGGATAGCTTCCATTGAAAACCTTTGTCCTAGGTCCCCATGTAATTTGCTTACCAACCTCATTGTAAATGTATTTTTTACCCTCCTAAAATTTGAATAACTCTTCTCCAATTCTAAGTCAGGGTAATAGTTATAAATTTGGATGTTGTTGTCAAATTGCTTTACATGCCTTAACTCAGGCCATGGCTTTGTGCAAATTAGGGCATATAATAAGTAGGATGAGACATAAAAGAATCTATTAAGAGTAAAACCCATGATCATGGAATGAAGTCTGCCACTTATTAAGCTTGCCCAATCCAAATATTGTTCTTAGACACATATAACTTGCACGAAAAACATCTAGTCTTCAAAATTGCGTGCATTCACATTACCGGGCAATCTATGCAACAAAATAACAATGCCGACAATTTCACCTTTAAGATGAGATTTGTGAATAGTTTTGGGTAGTTGAGCTTGTCCCTTCTTGGGTGCCGTGAACCATTCTTTAGCTATAATGTTTTTGTAATACCCTTTCTTTTCACTGAAATGTGATTGTGACATTGCAAAATCCCAATCTGAATAAGTTGCCCTCGCTGGAAGCTTGAAATATTTGTGAATTATAGCTCGGTCCAAAGTTATTATTACTTTGTCATCATTCGTCTTGATTTCCTTGGTTTTTGCGTTATACTTTCTTATACACTAAAGCACAAAGTCTGTGTAGTGCATGACTACCGAGAATGCGGAAGCTTTGAGCAAACCACTCTGCAACTTTTTGAGTGATTGGATGCATGTTTGGATAAATAACCCTCTTCCAAAATTCTTGCAAATTGATGTGCTCTAATCGTGTATATCCAATTTCAAGCAATGTGCTCTCTAGGCCCTAGAGGTGCTCATAACCTAGATATTTGCACTTCATTTCTTCAAATCTTGACCTTTAAATAGTAACCACGAATTTTGGAGAAATTTCAACATAACCTCCCCTTGTTTTGGCTGATTTTTGTGTTGAATTTTAAGAAAAAGGTTATAATATTAGTGCAAAACTAGTTCTCGAGAATGGATACTTCAAATGTAGTTGTGGCTATGAGAATTCTTCCTTTTGAGTCGCGTATGATTTTCTATCATAATTTGGCCTTTGAAATGAAGAAATTAGGGCTTATAATGTTCCCATGTCATAGCAATAATTGCATCCATCTTGGCTCTCACATCATTAATGTTGGATACACTTAGCGCCAAACATTTAATTCTTGCTTCTTAGAATGAATATTGGGGGTTGACAAAGGTTTCATAATTGCTTTCTTTCTTTGCATTTTTATTCTATCTACCTTTGGAATGTTTTGTGTTGGTGCTTCTTAATTGTAGACTGGTTACTGGCTAGGTTGTCAAAAAAATTTCAGCAATCGACAAGGTTGTGACAATCTCACATTTTACCGCTTCAAAGGTTTCTCCTTGTTCTCATTCCCTTGCTTCTTTATTTTCTTTTAGTTTTGAATCTCTTGGCAGAGTACAACAAGGTTATGAAAACCTTGTCGACCTTCAAAGTTAGTTTTGAAACTCCAACCTTTGTTGTCACTAAAGAAATTTCCTTTTTAAAAAGGGCTTCCGGGGAAATTCCAAGTTGTGGAAACCTCGGCAGTCTCCAACAAACTTGTTAAAACTTGTCTTTCTTCAACCAAAAAAGAAAAGGGACTTCAAAATGCTTTGTGATGACTTTGAAAGAATATAAAGCTTGTCGGGCTATGGGAGGGTGGTAAGAAACTCGTTAGAGTTTGACGATGCTTTTTTGTGAGCAGCTCCAATTATTTCTTGGCTGCATTTTCTGGTTATGTTGGATTTACATATGTAGTGTACTTTATGAATTGGCTTGCTGTTATTTTTGAGAAAAAATGTGTTCCCAGATTGAAAATGAAATCTGGAATTTTCAGCTGTGTTATTTCTAAACATTAGTCATTTTTTGAACTGAAAAAATGTTGCATTATTATCTCTTTATGTGCACTATTATTGTCATTGATCATATTGCAAAAACAATTGAAAAAAACAAAAACAAAGCCCAAACAGGGTTGCATATTATAGTGGTATTAGAGTAGTGTATTTTGCCATCTTGGAGGGTACAAAATAAAAAATCAAGGATATTTTAGGGTTTGATCAGCCACCTTCTGCAACAAATGCTGAAACAGGTCAAACAATTTTGGTTGCAGAAGAATAGAGGTCAATAGAAGAACATAGAGTAATAGAAGTACAGGCTACAAACAATATGGGTGATAGGAATACTAGAGATTAGGGAGAAGAGAGGTTTTTAAATATGCTGGATGTGCTGGTTAGAGGGCAACAAGCTGCATAACAAAGGTCACAACAACAAAATCAGCGTTTGGAGCTATTAACATATATGATGGCTCACCCAATGGGGATTAATATTGGTGCAAACACTAATGGAGGCAACAATGGAGGCAATAATGGTCAAGTTGAACTTAGTTCATGTTGGAGTTCCAAATGAGGCAATAATGGTCAAGGTGAACTTAGTTTATGTTGGAGTTCCAAATCAACAAAATAGAACCATTACTTTGAGGCCTCTTATGCCTACCTTACCACCTAGGGTACTGTTGTGCCTTGCACACACTCCCAGTTGTCGAAAGGGACCCCCTTTGTTGGTTTGCCTCGTCAAGGCATAGAGTAGGATTTTTGTTAGGATCAATAGAGTAAGAGGTAGGGAGAGAGTGGGATCCCAAAATACAATAAGAGCTAGGCCTAGGCATGTTTGTAGTATCAATTTCGGAATTGGAATTGCGCCACAAAGAGTGAAACCTTCAGGCAAGCAAAAGAAACCACTAGGCTACCACCCTATGAGGCTTGAGAAGCATTATTCATGGTATGATTTCAAGGTTTGTAGTGTTCAGAGCTTTACTAAGAAGACTAATGCTTGCAGTGGAACCTAGTGAGATCGAATGAACTAATGTTCCTATGTTTTAAGGGAAGCATTTTGTGTCTTCATTTCGCTGAGAAATATCCCAAACTAAATACCAGATCAGATGACTAAAGAAAACAAAGACTTTTTATTATTTTTGCCTTCTAGACTCTAAAAATATCTCGAGCCAACCAACAAAATAACAAAAAGAGGAGAGTTGGTATAAAATAAAGGTCGAAGGTTTTAATACCCAAGCGCTTTTCATATCGCCACTGCATATACCAATGAATATGCCGAACAATGCCCTGAGCTCACTAATGAAATAATAAAAGGCAAAGGGGAGTCGAGTTTAAGAGGAGTTCATATGTTTTAAGACTAAAATGATGCCTTTGCAAATACCGAGAAAGATATCGAAAATTCCTAGGCGCCAAAGGGTTAATGAAAAAAATAAAAAGGAGATTCAACTAAAGATCGAGTTCGCATGTTTTAAAGAGGAGAGTATTTCATTTTTATTTTTGTCCTTCCATATTGCTGAAATAAATATCGAAAGACCAAAACTAGAGTCGAAGTGAATGAAATGGATATGGGTGCTCAAATAAAGAAATAAGCTTTGTATCTTTTAAAACTCAACTCTTGCATCACTGAGCAAAATACTGAAAAGGTCAAGATTTAAATTGGAGCAAAAAAAAAGAATTTTAAGTTTGCGTGTCTTCTTTAAACCAAGACATCTATGAGAGTCGCCTTGCAGAAGCTTGATCGAAATGCCGAAGTCGCGCTAAGTTAGGTCAAGGCAAGTGAAAGTAGGGTTCGTATTTTCCTTCTGGGAGCTAACACATCTTCACTTTGCTGATGAAAGACCCGAAATGTTATTTAGACGCCAAAACTAGGTAGAGCAAGGTGGAATTTGAACACCTTAAAGCAAAGCTTTCTCTTTTACTTTCGCCTTGCAAGCATCACTGAAGGTTCCCCAAACTTCAAAAGCAAGAGCAAGCAAATTCCATCTTAAACTGAAATGAAGGGGCAAGGAGCAATATTGGGTCCACAACAGAAGGGGAGAGTGGAGAGTTCATAGTTTCATCTCCTTGAATCGAGCCGTAGAAAGCATAGAAGGAGATCAAGCTGGAATTGAAGAAAATCGCGCTAGCGGAAGCATCTATAGCAAGCTAAGCATTTCAATCGTTTCCAGGTATGCTTTTAAAATCTTGGCAGATGAGTAACATTTTTGGAATGATAGTGAAATGTTGCATTTAAAGTCAAGGTTAGCCAGGCAAATCACATATGGTTCATATTTTCAAATTTTATATTTAACCCGGGACAAACCCTAGCTGAGCAAACAACAACCAAACTCAAAATGAAACTTTCAAAAAAGATCCTACGTGGCAAAATTTTCGACATCTACCAGCATAGTTGGGAAACTAAAACATTGTTTTCAATAGGCCTACTGTTGGTGTTGGAAATAAGCCACACCCGGACCGACAATGGACTGGTCCAAGAGGGGCCAGTAGCTCAGTGGTAGAGCACTCCAGCAGCGTATGGAAGGTCCTAGGTTCGAGTCCTAGCTGGTCCATCTCTCAACATGGTATCAGAGCTAGGTCCAGGCTAGGAGCCCCAAGCACACGAGAGGTGTGGCTTAAGGGGAGGTGTTGGTGTTGGAAATAAGGCACACCCGGACTGACGATGGACTGGTCCAAGAGGGGCCAGCAGCTCAATGGTAGAGCACTCCAACAACGTATGGAAGGTCCTAGGTTTGAGTCCTAGCTGGTCCATGTCTCAACACCTACAAGTATCAAAAAATCCCCGATATTTTGCTAAAACAAATTTTAAATTGCAAAAGTGCGCCAAGAACCAAGTTTTTCAACTCTACAACAAATTTTGAAAACTCTAACAGCAGATTGCACCGCTTACAAACATTAGTTCAACCTTGCCAATTATGTTGTGTAATGTCATTTATGCTGTTGTAAGGTTACTTTGTTGATGGTTTTTGCTACTAACGTCGTTGTTGGGCACCGCTAACCCCCATTTACGCATTTATAATC
Organism: Cryptomeria japonica; assembly: GCF_030272615.1. NCBI lineage: Eukaryota > Viridiplantae > Streptophyta > Pinopsida > Cupressales > Cupressaceae > Cryptomeria > Cryptomeria japonica. The sequence continues at coordinate 889,667,946 of NC_081407.1, read as the reverse complement.
GCTTCGTAATTTGCATTTTGGTGTGCAGGGTAGATGCCTCCCAAAGTGTCTGACCCCTCCAAGGCACCCGAAGCACTGGGAACCTCTCAGGCATCCAAGACTAAGAATCCCCCCGCAAGCTAGAAAAGATGAAATACGAATATCACGACGTACTACTAGTAAGGTTCAAAGCAAATGGGATAATTTGGGGGACACGAATTTCGGGGCAGATCGACATCCAATAGTTCAGGGATAGGATTTATGGTCTAGATCCTTACTAGAGGGCTAAGAAAATGGTGGAGAGCGGGATATCACAAGCTGCTGGATTCCCACAGGCTATTCAGAATCATGAACTAATTGTAGAAAGCTCCAACTACTACAAGCCAGACGACAAGGTGGTGTTTGTGAACGACATGGTAATAGCGGATTTCACCCCTGAGGCCATTGTAGAGGCTTTCGGCATCCTCGTCCATGAAGATGCAATTGTAGTGCAAATGGAAAAGGCTCAGGCGATGCATGACCAAAATCCCACCAAGTGTAAAAATAAGATGAACGACAATTGGTTTGGGGAAAAGAGGCCCCACAGCTCCAAAATCCTCAAAAAGATATACAGGAGTGAATTCAATGAGGAATACCCTTCTCAACCGTGTCGTGGGGCTGCCCCATTCCAATATGTTTGAGGAGGGGATGTTCTATTATGCAGAAGAGGTCTTCGTGGGTAAGGTCTAGTTGTACTGGGCACAAATCATCAGTGACAACATACATACACAACTGGTACAACTTGCGGAGAAGAGGTATTTTACCATGTCCTCCTACATAGTGTAGTTTGCATGCCATCCTAGGTTGTTAGGGATGATCTGCTTAGGCGACATTGGGAATGGGCCCAATCAGAAAAAAGGTGTATGACTGCTACCCTTAGCTCCACTTTTACAGTATAAGCTAGAGGGAAAGGCATAATGTGGCCTATGCAGTGGGTCAATATGAGTGGACAAATGATGCCTTTACCAATGCGCATGGCAGGATTATGCAAGAGGGATTGCAACAAAGGCTGTCGAAACAGGCAATCGCACTAGTGAGGTGGTATGGAACATGGTTTATCCAATTTCTTATTTGAGAATCTCGGGGTTTAAAGGCTCCCCATACCGACTCCCTAAGTACCCCACCAACAAGATGGTGCTCCTGGAAGTCGCTAGGCAAACAAATGCAGTTGGGAAGATCCTTAGAGACAAGGCTATAGGGGTCTCATTATCAATGAAGATTGGGGACAATGATGTATATTTTAAAACCCCTACACAGGGTGAACAATCTACTGAGGAGTTGCCCACCTACTACTTGCAAGAACATCCTAGTAGGACAAACTTTGATCCTATAGGACTGGGACGAAAAGCTTATGGCTGTCACTATAAGCATAAGATGAGCGTAGAAGACTACTGGGCCGATTGTAGTGACGATTTTGAGGTCCGTAGGTGGGAATGTTCCAGACTTAGCTTGTACCAAATCAGAACTTTTGAATACACCCGGTTCCTAGACCAAATAGATGAGCATGGGGACTGTGTAGAACAATGAGTCTCTGATGCCATTAAGGATCGCCTCTTGCATTGATCGACTGGTCTCAAGATCCTATCACTAGCTTGGAGGTGATAATGGAATGATCCAGGAGATACATTGATACCTAGATTCATCAACTCATTGAGGAACTAACTCATGATGGGATGCAGTTCACTTACAACTTGATGGGAGACCTTGATTCTCAATCATCAAAAGAAGAAGAGGCATCAGGTGCGGCACAGGGAGAAGAAGGCGAAAAGGAGCCTAAAAAGAAAAGGAAAAAGGAAAAAGCCTATAAGGGGTCAAAAGCATCAAAGAGGTCTCAAAGAAATAAGAGCCAATTACATGAGGCCCCCGCTCGTAAGAAGATGGCAATAAGAAGACCATGTGGGGGAGACCTTGAGTCTCAATCATCAGAAGAGGAAGAGGCATAAGGTGAAAGGAGTCTAAAAAGAAAATGAAAAAGGCAAAAGCTAGTAAGGGGTCAAAAGCATCAAAGAGTTCCCGAAGAAATAAGAGCCAATCACTTGAGGCCCCCACTCCTAAGAAGTTGATAATAAGAAGACCATCTATTGCTACCTTGCAAGAAGATTTTATTGCAGCAAAAGATGCAACCGAGGTGGAATGACAACCTACCCCTCCTATGCTATAAATGGATTCAGCTATAATTGAGACAACAGACCAAGAAGAGCCCAATGTGCAACAACAAGAAGTATAGATCATTGATCTAGAAGGGCCCAAAAACCAGATTGAAGAAGGGGAAATCTGACCCAATAAAGAGGATGATGAAGAGGAGGATAAAGACGAAGATGAAAATGAAGATAAGGAGGATGACAAGGATGAAGATCCCTCTAAAAATGAAGAACAACAAGAAGTTGAGGTTCCCTAGCAATTACTAAATGAGGTCAAAGAAAACTCGACTGTGGGAGAAGAACAAGATGTTGATGGGAATTAACTCTTATCCCTAATTGATCAACCAAGAACAGAAATGGAATCAGCTGCAACTTTAGTTGAGCAAGGCAAAGAGATGGTGGTTACCTTTGGTTAATCCGTACCTCTGATGTGGTTGAAGGCCTAAACTAAGAAGAAAGTGGCAGTGAGGCCATCGATGGGCCTTGAGGACTTGTTCTCCCGAATAGGGCAGCCTCGGGTTAAAGAAAAGAAGCAACCAAGTACTTATTCAAAGATAACCAAGGATGCTTAGCATAACCGAACAATGCATCTTTTTGTCCCACCAGATGGCAAATCAGTTGAAGAAATCACACATGCTGATTATAATGTTGTATGAGTCCCAATAGAAAAGCCGACTAAGCGGTAGGAGGTTGAGGAGTTCCGAGAATCTGTGGAGACAATGTTGAGCCGGTTAGAAAATGTAACTGCAGAGAGGGAAATGTACAAGACTCGGGCAGAGCAAGCCGAGAGATATGTAGACCACCTACTAAAGCCATTGCAACATGCTGATGAAGCCTATGTTCCTCCTGCGGAACTAGCATAGAAGACAACTGCTAAGTATGAAAGGATGAGAGCCTCGAACAAGGTAATGTGGGAATGGTTCGAAGAAGTTACAAGGATGGGAAATCAGATACTCCAGGATGTAATTTTCTTGGAGCGGGACATAGATCGGACCACCCAAGCAATAAGTTCCACTAAGGAAGGACTCGAGAAATTAAAGGAGGTGGTTAATAATTCACTTCCTTTCACGAGGGCCTTATTTTGGACTTTCCCAAAGATCCCTACAGGCCAACAAATTATTGAGCCTCATGTATTCAGTAACTTCGCAGATTGGTACCTAACATTGGGATTAAAGAGTGACATCTTGGACCTCATTGATGATGGATGGGAAGAATGTGAAAGTACCTCGACACTTGTTGGAACTAATTGCACACAAGCCTTACAAAGTCTAATCGATGATTGGAGACCTAAGATGGGGTTGGACGAACTGAAAATGCACTGGAAAAGCCACTTGAAAAATGATGGGGCTCCATATACCAGACCATGGTATTTGCCAACAAACTACATTCAACAATGCGGGGATGTGAGACTAACAAAGATGATTGGGAGCTGCAGGTGCAAAGGATAGAAAATCAATGTAAGGAGATTATCGTCCGAACCAACAACACACCAACACCCCCTTTTGTAGAGATAAGAGCTATTTGCATGAAGTTTCAAGAGTATGTTCGAGCAGAGCGGGTTGCGAGCAGAGATATTTGGAAAAGTACTTAAAAATAAACGATGAAAATCAATTTCTATTGTAAAAGGAAAATATCTAATTTGAGCTCTGTTCAATGCACTTTTTGGGACAGCTTTACTGCTGGTAGTTGATAAGTTAGTTGAAGAGTAAGGTGCATATTTACAAGGTATGGGGAAACTTGCTGTATGGATGAATCTGGGCCATTTATTATTTTAAATCTTGGCCATTCATCTAGATTTTGAAAATCTATATAAAGGGGGCTTGCTTTCTCTTATTTTGTAAGAAGTTAATGAATTGTTGCTAAAACTTTGCTGAAATTTATACAGGATTTATGGAAGACCAATCTGTGTAAATTTTCCTGTGAGTGCATGGTTCCTCTTCTTCACAAAATTCAATTTCTGTTATGAATTTTATTTACGAATGGTTTCCCTTAGTCAATATTTGATATATTTCTCTGTTCATACCATTAGGAATTAGCTGATTGGTAATTTCTCTATATGGTTAGTTTGAACATTTGAAGAACTTAGTTTGATTACTAGATGTTGAGTTGGATGAATGTTTTGAAATTCAACATATGCATTTGGTAGTTTGAAAATCAAGATTATCCTTTGAAGATTGCACCGACTTTGTCAAGTTGTGTTTTAAACTATTAAAATAGAGCCTGGTTATTTGAGAATTTTCAATTTTGTCTATTTATTTAGGTTGATGTTCTAGTTAAAGTAGTTTAGCTTCTCTCCTTTTACCTCTTTTCCATTTATTTTATAAATTTGTAGCTGATATTGCAAAAAAAACATCATGTTCAATGAAAAACTGATGAGTAAGAGACTTGTAAAGTCTTAAGAGTGACCTATAGAACCTTTCCAAAGCTAATCTTAACTGTAGGTGTAAGTCCCCTTTGTTTTACCAGCAAACACATCACTGCTGAATTATCTCGTAGTCAAGACCTGACAGTATAAACCTTGAGGTTGCTTTCTTGTGATCGTCCTTAGTAGCATTAGAAACTGCCTTATGCAAGAGAGAATGATATTATCTTGGTATTCTATTTTGTGTTGTCAAAAGAGATTAGCTTGCGACATTTCCCATGTCAACAGGTACCTGCACCAGTGGATAATGAGCCACGAATAACAATTTTGCAGGATCAATTTAGACATGATTGGAAAAGTGGAGGCCCTGAGTTCCAAGCTACTATATCATTGACGTCACATTGATGTTATAATGAAATATAGACCCCACATTGGTGATAGAACACAAAACTTTGATTTATAGAAGAAGGTAGCAAAATTGACTATTCCTTATGATGGTTTAGGGAAGACTACAGCTAGAGCTTGGGTCCAAAAGGTAGATACCTATTTTCAGCTTAATCCTATGCTAGAGGAAGAGGCCATTAAATTTGCAGCTATACATCTAGATGGCATTGCACATGAATGATAGTATCATGGGATGATCACCATGGGGCATGATAGGATTACTTCTTATGCAGATTTTACAGAGAGGTTGATCAAAACATTTGATAAGAAGGATTTGGAACTGCATTTCAAAGAGTTGGTACAAGTGAAACAATGGGGTTCAGTTAACACATATATTGTAGATTTTCAAAGGCTTGCAATGTTAGTCACTAACATTTCAAAGAGAAGACTCATGGTTGTATTAATGGATGGGTTGCAGATCCTTTGAGAGGTTAGACTAAAGCTCTCAGTCCACCTACTTTACAAGAGGCCATCAAAAAGGCTAGAGACATGGAAGCTTTTACTTCTAGGAGCAAATTTTAGTCTAAGGGATTTACTCATAAGAAGGACAAGGACAAGAAACCATTCCAAAGGGAATTACAGCAGCCAAAGAATGATTCAAACAGGTTGAGTGACCTTAGAAGAAGAAAATTGTGCTTCCATTGCAAAGAACCTTGGGACCCTTCACATAAGTGCAATGTGAAAGCTAAGGCTAAGCAATTGGAGTATTTTTCTGCTGAGGAATCTGTATGAGAAAAATCAGATTAGCAATCTTATTTAGAGAGTAGTGAAGAGGAAAAGACATCAAAAGAAGAGTCTAAGGATGGTAGGACCATCACACAACTTACTAGTGCTCAAAATTGTATAGGTACAAATTCATCAAGGGCAACGTGCAAAACTCATAGTCCCTTCTCTATTTGAATTGGGGATTTCTCTTTGTTTCAAAATACTGTGAAGCAAATCGCGGAATGAGCTGAAAGAAAAAAAAAATGCAGGCGAGCGCAGATTGCAGATGAGCAGACGATTTGCACGGGCCGAAATCGCAGAAAAAAAACATAAACACTTAGAATAGAGAACTAAAACATTTGTAAAAAATGAAATGACATCTTCAAAGGAGTAGAAATAGAGTTCCCTTTTCAGTGCCATTTTTTTGAGAATCCACCAAGAACAATGTATAGTTCACTGAGATGGATTCAATCTCGTATACCAACCAGCACAAGGAAATGGTCACTTGCCAAAAGAAAGGATTCACACAATTAACGCACACAAGATGGCATAAAAACCTCCATGGCATTCATCTTACTTATCCTTGAGCTTCAAAATAGTTCAATCTGGAAAAGACATAAGCTTCATAACATTTTATAAAACTTGGTGGTTCAAAAGTTGATTGCAAGTAAGAGCCTATGGCTCTATTTATTAGGAGAGGAGGTTGTCATGTGAGAGTCAGTTCTATAATTAACACAAACAATTCATGAATACATCTAATTTATTCACTAACTAGTTTCCAACAAAATTTCCACTAATGGTCAATTAAGATAACCTTAAGTGATTGCTTTTAATGACCTTTAATTGAGATGGGTCCCAACTCAAACTCAACACAAAATAATAACACTTGATTCTTCACTTTATGATTTCCCCAATCAAAGAATTCCAATGTTTCCATATTTTTTTCTATTTTGTTTGACTTGATGATGCTATTTGAGGAAAAATATACAGACCACATTCTCCTACCTGAAGGATTTGGTACAATGAAGGCTATGCATTTTGTAGCTTCAAGTGGCCAACAATATACCTTAAGTGAGAATTGATGCTCAGTAAAACTTACTTTCAGATGCATTTTACAGTGAGGATGATGTTGGTTGGATTCAGCCACACTGACAAATTGAAAAGCAACCAAAATCAAAGGTCTTTTATGGGCTTGCCATCCCTTGTCATCATATTTGTGCTTACCATCAAACCAAAAAAAACATATGTACAGATTGCACCACAATTTTATTCAACCATCAACCACTCATAAGTTTTATGCCTTTTTATTGCCCACCCAGATTAGTATAATTATTTCTTTGTACCTTATTATATAAAATTTACTTAGGTAATTTATTTTTTATTACTTTGATAGAATAGGATAAATGAGTACATGTCATTTTTTGCTTTCATGGGATTCTGTTTTTTAATCCTCTCAAATTTAGAATCTCAAAAGTTATCTCTAGTTTTTTGGTTTTGTGTTTTTTTTTTCTCTTCTTCAAAGGATTTGAAAACTATAAGGCTATGTATTGAAGCTCTATCCTTCAATTGTATAAGCAATTTTGATATTAGTCTCAAAATATTGAATATTTAACTTCTTTATTCAAATTCTTGTTTTGTGATTAGCTATTAGACAATTGGTCTTAAGGAGAATTTGATTTTATGCAAATTTTTAACATGGTATTAGAACCTTGATGTCCTAAAGTTAGTCCTTTTTAGTTTTTTTGAACAATTATACCAGATTTAGGGGGGGTTCTCTTTGTGATTTGTATTGTAAGCAAATTTTGGAGCTTTATACAACAAATTTGAGCTCAACATTGAATTTAGAATGTTTGAGACAATCTATTAGAATAATATCTTTATTTAGTTATTTAATGGTCAATATTGTAATATACTGTAAATATTAGGAGTTTCTAATTCTGTTTTTGTTATCAGTTGTTTCTTATTAGAAACGATGATCTCTTGTAATCTATATAATGATCTTTCGATCATCCATTAATACATTCAGATTTTACCAGTGTTCCACGGGCGTTGGGGACGTGGGGACGAGGGGGATGCGTTTCCGGGACGGGGGGACCAAGGGCCTAAATTTGGGACGGCGGGGGGACAGCGGCGGGGGGGTGGCGGGGTGGTGGTGCTCATATATATACATATAGTACTAGTTTTGAAAAGATGTATAACAGTATAACAGTATAAGAATTAGATTTCAAATGAAACTATAGGAAATACCAAGAATACTTAGATTAGTAATACTAATTGCTAAATGCTAAATAAAATTTGACAAATGAAATTGTCAAATTGGAGATTTCTCATTTCTATCATATGAATATCGAAAAAGGAAAATGAAAATACGAATATCTGATGCCATTGCAAAGTCTATAATAATAAAGATGATTACATAATTCATCATTACAATGAGTAGCCAAATACAAATACGTGTAGCAATAGCATTACAAAAGAGACTAGAGTCAAAGACAAAATGACAAAACTCAAAATGTAGCTAATGGAGGCCTCTAATCATCTGCGAACTCCTCCTCACTGGAACTGCTGGACTCTTGAAGATCAAGGTCCCTCAAGCTCACACTAACTAGCCCTGTATTTGAAGTGGTAGGATCATCCTCATCAATCTGTGAAGGCTCCTCTAGCTCTACATCCCATCGTGCCGCTGGACTCTCCTTGTACACGAGTGTCTTGCGGTCTATGAGACGCAAAGCACTGTGTACAGCCACAAGCTTCTCTGCTCTCTTAGAGGTAAGTTTGTTCCTCTTAAGAGAGTGGATGAAGCTATATGTAGACCAGTTCCTCTCAGCAGCTGAAGAATTGGAAACCTGGGATAGCAGACGGATGGCTAGAGTGGTGGTCAAAGATTTCGGGCCATGACAAGTCCACCACAAAAGTGGGTCCTCCTGTGCCATAGTGTCTATATCCATCTTTGCTGCATCTGAATAACCTCTAAGAGTGGCAAATCTTCCCCACTCAGTGCGCATTATGCCGGCATCTCTGGAATCAAACATCTTCTCTATGCACCTAAAGAAACCCGCCTTCACCTCATCATCCTCAATTGGTGTCATTCTACTCGGTCTAGCCTTGTACCACTTAGGATTCAAGGCAAAGGCAGCCATATGCAAAGGAGTGTTCAACTTGTCCCATCTACTCTAAATGATAGGCCGGATTTTCTCATTGTAGAATGCTAGAGAGGGGTCCTTCACTCGCACAGCAGCCCTCATCTGGTCAAGCATAGAGTCAATGCACTCATACACCTCTCCAAGGTTAGGTGCATCCCCATCCCCATATCTGATCACCTAGAATACTGGAGAAATGATGGAGACAATGTATTTCGCTATCACATCACTCTTCACTATCTCCTTCACCCTTCTCCCCTGCTCTGTCTTGGCCTCAGCCCACCTATTCCACTCATTAGTCATAACCATGAGTTGCAATGCCTCTTGCAACTCAATCATTCTCTCCAAGAGAATGAAATAGGATGCATATCTAGTCTCAACTGGTTTCAAGAACTCCTTCTTCGCGAAGGTCCTGAAGAGTGCATGTGAAGTGTGGTGGTTGCAGATAAACATCTACACATCTCTCGCATCGGTGACCACTCCTCTAATCCAGTCAATCTTCCCCATGTCCTTGAGTGCATTGTTCATGGCATGCACACAACATGGGGTCCACCAAATGTGTCTATAGGCTGCCTCAATGAGTCTCCCTGCTGCTCTACACACATAGGCTGCATCTGTCACTACTTGGACCACATTTTGTGGCCCAACCTCCTCAATAGCCTCCTTGAGGACCTGAAACTGGAAATCAGCATCTTTACGATGCCCTGTAGAATCAACTGCTCTAAGGAAGTATGGGCCCTCTGCACATGTGACCATGACGTTGATGAGTGGACGATGGCTAATGTTCGTCCACCCATCCATAACTATGCTGCACCCCGATGCCGCCCAACATGCCTTCATCTTCTCCATCAAAATATTGATCTTGGAATAGCTTTTATCCAAGATCGAGGTCCTCATTTTCGTCTCCCCTGGTGGCACATAAGATGGTCCTCCCTTGGCCACCATATCCATCATCTTCCTATAATAAGGAGACCGTGTAACATGAAATGGAATGCCATTGGCAAAGAAGAAATTGCCAATGGATTCATCTATCTCATCTCTCAGCTGCACATTAAACATATCAGCAATGGGGTTGCTCTGTGGTGTATGCAACCTACGTTTCCCAGCCCTGGCAGCAGTAGAAGTGGAAGTAGATGGAGATCCAAACATCATTCCTCCCGCCTGCAAAGCATGAGAAGTATGTGGCACTGGCACATTCTGGTTGTCGTGAAGTGATGCCCTAGCAGACAAAGTAGTAGGCATTGAAATATTTGTGTCATCTGGAACCCCCCAAAGCCTGTTAAACTCAATTCTGTACTGTATATTTTTGGGTTCCTCCAAAAACTTACAATGTTTCACGCCTTTTCCTCTCCAAAACAGAAAGTGTGCATTCACCCTACTAATGCTACCGAACCATTCTCTGTCACAAATATTGCACTTCCACTTCCTTGTTCCCCCACTTGAATGTGATGCAGTGCCTTGTACTGATATTTGTGAAGCAAACTGTTTTAGAGGAGACTTAGGATCAAAATGACCCCTAGCATATGGTGCCAACAACTCTGAAGGGCAACCTGTACTAGCTGGTGCACTTGCCATAGAACTAGATTGGGCTCCAGGATCAGCCCCATGGTCACCCCCCTCATTTTCAGGTTCATATTCTGAATCATTCTCACTATGAGAATGGATTTCCATGTCATCTTCACTCGTGCCTTGGGAGCTCATTGTGAAATTGACACTGCATTTCACAAAATAAAAATAAAAATAAAATCAGCCTTGTTTAACAATATATTTTTAAATTTTTTTCCTATTCATCTCAAAATGAGATTTGATGTTGAATCTTGAGGGCAAAATGATGAATCATTTTGCCCTCAAGATTCAACGTCAAATCTCATTTTGAGTCTTGAGATGAATAGGGAAAAAAAAACCAAAAATGACAAAGAACAATGAAAATCAGAGAAGCAAAACAAAAAAAAAAACAAGAAGTTGAAAAACCCTACCTTTTGCTTGAAAAATCTCCAAAATGTAGAAGAATCTTCTTCTTCCTCTTCTTCTTGCTTCTTCTAGCTCCTATCACGCTTGCAGTCACTTTTCTCACCCCTTCAATCAATCTTCTTCAAGTATTTCCTCCTCTTCAAGTTGCTGGAAAAAAAATCAGCTTTCCAAAATGAGAGTGAAATCCAAAATAAACATGCTTTTGTGTTGTTTTGGGGGGTAGGGTGGGGCCCACGTCCAATTAGGGTTACCCCTTAACCCCCCCCAAAAGGCACATGTTTTAAAAAAACTTAAAAAAAAAAAAAAACTGTCTTTTTTCGCGTGGGAACGCGGGAGACGCCTGGGCGTCTCCCCGTCCCTCGAGAGACGCCTGGATGTCTCTTGAGGGACAGGGAGACGCCCAGGCGTCTCCCACGGAGACACCCAGACGTCTCCACGTCTCCCTGGGAGACGCGGAGACGCGGGGACGTATCCCCATCCCGGCAACGTTTGGGTGGCCGTGGCGAGACGGCGGGGGACATCGCGTCCCCGTCCCCGTCCCCGAGACATCTCTGACGGGGGGACGCGCCCAAAAAGGTGGGGGACGCGTCCCCGTGGAACACTGGATTTTACCAATTACTTGTAATATGGTATCAAAGCCATAGGCTAAATCTTTTCGAAAATTTTTATAATCCTAAAATTTGTTTTTAGTGAAATTTTTTCGTAAAAGGTTTTTTCCAAAAACCCATCTAGGGTTTTCTGTCACTTTTTCCTATGCCTATGTGTGATTGTGGGTGGGTCGTGTTCACTGTGCAACCTCCGTCAAAACCCGCGATTCAATGTTTTCTACTCATGACCTGTGGATTTTTTTGTTTTCCTCGCCTGTGTTCAAGGGTTTTTAACACTATTTTTCACGTTTTATGTTGAATCTGCACGATGTTTTTCATTTGCGATGCAATTTTTCGTTGCGTCTGTCTGTGATAGCTCGCTTTTGCTCACGATTTCTTCTTCCCGCGACAGAAGGGGTGGCTTCTATTCCGGCTGGAGTTTTTTCCTATCGGCGGCAGCGATATTTTATTTTTTTTTTGCAATTTTGGCCCGCACGAATCGTCTATTCATTTGCAATCTGTGCTTGAGTGCATTCCGCCTGCATTTTTTTTTTCTTCCAACTCATTCTGCGATTTGCTTCACGGTATTTTGAAACAAAGAGAAACCCCCAATTCAAATAGAAAATGGACTATGAGTTTTGCACATTGCCCTTGATGAATTTGTACCTATACAATTTTTAGGAATAACACCCTCATGCATCACTAACTCAACAGAGCTGAATGGAAACAAGAGAAAATCAATCAATCATGAGTTCATTGGTCCAAATATGGACAGACAGAGAGATAGATGATATATGGATGGATGGATGGATGGATAGAGAGAGAGACAAAAAGACAAACATATAGATAGATATATAGACTGAATGATTGACAGACAGATGATAGATAGATAGATAGATAGACAGACATATAGATGATAGATTGATAGATAGATAGATATACAAACGAACATATAGATTATTCTTTGCAAGATATTTTTTTGTACTCTAAAAGTCACCTTTGTATTAAAAGTTTGATTTGTTATATGTATGGTATTAGAGTCGGGCTTTGTTAGAGCTACGTCATATCATTGTGTTCTTTCTAACATGTTATTTCATTTTCACCTTTGTATTAAAAGTTTGATTTGTAATATGTATGCTATTGGAGTTGGGCTTTGTTAGAGCTAAGTCATATCATTGTGTTATTTCTAACATGTTATTTCATTTTATGTTTTTAGTATCAATGAAGATATGATTATGGCTCTTAAATCTTAGCTTTCTATTTGATATGAAGAACTTGAGGCAGCTAAATTCATCTTAGGGAATGAGATTGGGAGAGATGGATGTTGGAAATAGTTGTCATTGATGTCAAAGGCCTGCTAAAAAGGGGAGTTTATTATTTGCAAGGAAATCAGAAATAAAATGAAATAAATTAATAAAATTGGGCAAGAAAGGCATTGTCAATATTTGGGTTGACCCTCCCTAGATTGGCTTCCAACATAGGGTCTTGAACATAATTTAAATAAAAAATTCATGCTTTATTATGATAACCAACTAATGTCTTACCTTGCTGGCTGACCCTTGGTATTTGGGCGCCCCTCCTTGGCATTGAATTTTGAAACAATAATTATTTTTACATATAGGCCGATCCCCTAGAGATTGACGCCCACTATGGGAAATAAATGAAACTTAATTAAAAATAATTATGCTTCATGGGTTTACCTGTATGAGCAGATTTAAAATAAATAAAATGACTTGTTTTTGGCCTCCCAAAGAGGGCAGAGCGGAATTGGGCAATGTGATTAAAAAATAAATTAAATTAAATTAAATGCAAACCGTTTGGATGACCTGGTTAAGGTGTTGCAACTGTTGGTGAAAAGATTCTTTTGAGGGGTATAAATAAGAAGTTTTGGAGATCATTCAATCATGGATTTAATTGATATTCATTCCTATTAAAGGCAGAACTCAGAAGCAGACTTAAGGAGCCTTTTTGAGCAGATTGTTGAAGTTTCATTTCAGACATAATGAGCAGACCCTTTTCAGTATAAGGAGCAGTCTTAAGAGCAGACTTAGTTCAGTTCATAAGCAGAATTAATGAGCAGACTTCTTCAGTTCATAAGTATACGTATTAAGCAGATTTATTGAGCGAATTTTCATTTCAGATTCAGTTCAATCTTATGAACAGACTGTTGCAAACTTTAAGGGCAAATAAGTGCAGAAATCCTTGAAGAACATAAGCAGAATTGAGCACTCTTGAGCAGAGTTTTGTGAAGGTATATTCCAGATTTGAGAGCATATATTTAAAAACATTATTTCAGATGTTGAAGGCAGATTTTGTTGAAGACCTTGAAGGGGATCTAGGGCATATCCGACTACATTATAAACACTTTGCATTTCAAAGGTTGGTGCCTACTACTTTGCCAGATCTGAGGTTGGAGCCTCTTAATAGATAGTTGGTGCTTAGTGGAAGGATTGGTGTCTCCTGTGGGTTGGTGCCTATGAAATTTGTAATTAGTTTTCAATACAAGACCAATATTTTTCTGTGGTTTTCTCCTGCAAGGGTTTCCACGTAAATTCATGTGTGTGTGCTTTTGTTAGATCTCAATTGTGTGGATGCTTTGTTCATTGCTTTAAGATTGTTAAAATTATAAATTGAAAAAGTTGGTCTTATACTAATTCATCCCCCATATCAGTATGTGTGTGTGTTTTCTTCAATTGAGTGAACAGAAAACTCTGGATCAGCCAAAGGAAGTATGCTAACTCTATTTTGTAGTAGTTAAGTATGCAAGATTGCAAACCAATTAGTTCTCACTCCTATGGGAACAAAGCTTTCAATAGATTAGTGCCTTTTTACACCAAATGAGATAGAGGACACAAGCCACAATCCTTTTTCAAGTCCAATTGATAGTCTTATGCAACATCACAAGGTTAAAGTTCAACTTTGAGTTTGGCTACAATAAAATTTGGATGAAGTTTGACAAAGGTAAAAATTTCAAAAACAAATTCGTGATTTTAAAATATAAATATTTTTAATTTTTTTTTAATTTAAATATTGTAAATACTAAATATATTCAATTGATTATATTAATAATTAATAATCTAAAATAAATATTTTAAATATTAAAATTCAATATACTAAAAGTTAAAAAATGTTAATATGATTTTAATATGTTAAACTTTATAAATAAGTGACTTAATAAATAAATAAGAAAGAACAAAACATAACATATTATATTTGCCCTATTATTAATATTAGTATTTACATAATGTATTAAATTTACCCTACTATTATTATTATTATTTTTTTGGCAAGTTCTATCATTATGGGTATAGTGCCCTATATTAAACCGAGAAAAGAAATTTGAAATACATATCACCATCATTAAAGAGAAGTCTCCATGATGGCAGAGACTACAAGCCTCCAAACACCTAGCTTATAGAACTTCTTCTACTACCCACCTCCTCTCTTCCAACCTATCCAACATTCAGACCAAATTTCTACAAAAGAAACCTCTACCTTTATAAAGAAATAACAGCTTCCTTGCTTGGTTAGGAGAGAATGGTGTCTGCTCTAAGAATATCACTTTACATAGTCTGTTGTATTCCTGCCGCTGAATGCATTCCTTGAAGATTGGCCAAACAGTCGAAGCCGGAACCTTATCCTCTCTTTGTGTGTCTCGAGAGCTATCCTCCCCTTCCTCTTCTTTGAGATGACCAAAGAATAGAGAAAGCGGTCTATCTAAATTACCCAAACCAATTTCATAGATTTGATCAGCCACTTTGGGCCAGAATGCCTAGGTCACAAAGTCGTTCCCCACTTGGTACCCTATCTCTGTTGAACCTATGGCCTGCACTATAGCATGGAAAAACAATCTGAAAATGCTACCATCGTGATAATGTCCCTCACCCAAGCATGAGTCTAAAATCATTTCGAGGGCTTTTAAAGTCTGGTTGTTGATTGATGTGGTCCCTTTGTTTGATTTGAAATGGATACTACAAATATGTAAAGTGAATGCTAGATCTAGGACTTAAGATGATAAAGCGATATAAATTAAGATGAACAAGTAGTTTTAGACTTGATATACAGAAATAAACACAGACCTAGAAAGGGGAAGATGAGTAGAACTTGTGACTAGAATATGAGGATGAAAATGCGAGACAATGGTGTTCCGAGTGACCTTGTCCTTGGAATGTTGGATGCATACAACAAAAACCTTTTTCAGACCAGAATGAGAATGTATCCCAAAAGTTTTGCCAAAATTTGTTAGACATAGGTGCGTGGGGCAACCTTGTCCTCTGCTTTTCACTCCTGCAAAAGCTAGAATTGATTGTCTCCATGTAATTTGCATAATTCTATAATCACAACTTTTGAACATGTAACCTACACCTACAAAAGAGAGAAAGCTAATCAGAGTGCAAAGAGGCCCTTTTAACATACACCTCCCACCGGGTCGATTGATTTTTCAGACCTGACGGAACAAGCCTGAATAAAGCTGCTTTGTTCCTTCCAATGTCTGCTAGCCTAACTCTTTGAGATTCCACAAAAACAGTTCATTGTATACTCTCTATGGACATTAGATTTGAGTTGAGATCAAATATCAGTCACTTGTTTGCTATGCGGATCTTGGAGAACTGTCGATGAACAAAAAATCATCCAATGCCTGTATGAGGAGAATACTCTACTTGCCTCGAATCCTCAGCAATGATGGATCTAAATTCGTCTATATGCGGCTCCTCATCCAAAGTAATCACTTCCACACATCGCCTTATTACCTCGTTGGCAAGGCAATTTGATGCCCTATTCCCTTTTTGGTAGGTGTGTGTGATGATAAAGTCTGCAAATTCCCAATCTTTTCTTGAACAACCTTTAATCTTTGCTTCAATCTCCAATTTTCTATGTTTGACAACTACACTACTTTGACCACAAGAAGGGAATCTCCCTCTATGTTTATTTGAAAAATACCTTTACTAAGGCATAAGTCTAAACCACTCTCCGAGGCCTTCAACTCCTCTTCATTATTGGTGGCTGACCCCATGTAGCCCATGATTGCCAAGACCACACTCCCTGCGTGATCCCTAATGATGGCACCAAAGCCTACCTCCCCCGGATTGCCCTTACTAGCTCCATCAAAGTTCAGTTTAAAACAATTCCTCCCCGGAGCCTTCCATTTGACTAAGTTTCTATTCACTCTATCGCCATGAACACCATCCAGTTCTGCCTTCAAAATCATCCATTTCTCCTCCAACTTGTCCCACTTAGAATAGAGCTTAACTTTCTTGTTGGCAATCTTGCCATTAACCATCTCTGCAATTGATTCTTTTATTTTGCTAATAGTCATTTCTAAAGACAGATACTCATCTTTGAATACCCTTTTGTTTCTCTCTTTCCAGATCAGCCATACAATAATGGACGGCCCCACAGTCCAGATATCTCCCCATTTTGACTTTGTTCTATCTAGAGGCCAGGATCTACAAAATTCCAAGAACGTTTCATTCCTAGCCAATTGCCACTCGATCATCTCCAAGAACCAATCCCAACACCCTACAGCAAATGGGCACTAAAGAAGTAAATGACTAGCGGTCTCTTCTGCTTTTCTACACATTGGGCACTAGTTCGGACCTTCTACACCAATTGATTGTAATGTCCCCTTCTTAGCAGTCACAGGGTGATTGGTCATTAGCCCATTTTTCCATGGTCCTGAGGGCTAACCAAGACATTTTAGGGACTAGTGAGGAAATTGGCCTAGGTGTTTTCAGTTTTGGGCCGAACGGAGGTGATTTGATGGATTTTCCAGACACTTACTATTTATAGTAAGTCACCAGGAGCGCAAAGGCAATGGAACTTTTGATGCATTTATTATGCCGACTTCTTTGGGTTCATTTATTTCCAGTTGGATTGCCATTTTATGAAGTTAACGATCTATTTGTCTAATTTATTAAAAGTTCCGAAGTTAAAAGTAAATATTTAACTTAATGAATTATTTAATGCTGGGACTATAGTCAGAAAAAATAAATTAAGAGTGACCCTTTTATTTGGGAGACATAAGGGATAATATTATTTTATTCTATTCTTCATTTATCCCACATTGTTGGTGTTTTGAGAAGTGTGCCAAAAGGAAGTGATAAATACATGCATTTAATGCTGGAAACTCATCTTGGGTATGGTGTTTTTGAAAATTGTGAAGTTAATTTCTGGAGAAAATCTGGAAAGTCTTCTTGGCATTTGGGGACGAAATCCCTCAGGTGTATCATTTCTCTTGCCTGTGAAAGACAAGGTTTGGGAAATCTTTAAAGATAAACTGGATGCGTAGTATCGACGTAGGTGCGCAACGTTGATAAGCTCTTTGAGAGGAGTGCCATCCATGGAAGATAAACCATAGGCACCAAAACCATACACATAAGTGACGATGTAAGGACCTAACCAATTCGGACTAAACTTTTGACGTTGGTTGGGTGGCGCGTTGACATTTCTTTGGTTCTCATAGAGGACCAGGTCACCTATTTGGAATGTTCTAGGAAGCACACTTTGGTTATATTGACGAGATTGAGATTTCTGATAGAGGGCCTTCAAACGACGCTCATCTAACAGCTCCAGCTGATTTAGACGAAGAGTGCGATAAGAATCATCATCGATAGCCCCTTTTAAGGAGATACACAAAGAGGGGATCTCAAATTCGAGAGGCATGATGGCACCAGCCATACACGAGGTCATAGGGCATTGTTCCTATAGCCGTACAGACACTCATGCGATAGGCCCATAACGCATAAATCAGTTGCGAATGCCAATCATTACCATGCTTAGTGATAGTCTTGCCTAAGATCTGCTCGATGGTTTTGTTAGATGCTTCTGCTTGACTATTGGACTGTGGATAGTAAGGAGTGGAAAAGCGATGCTGAATGTGGAACTTCTTGAGGAACTGCTTGACCTCCTTGTTCATAAACAACGTACCGTTATCAGAAATGAGGGTAGCAGGTATACGGAATCAAGAAATGATGTTATCCATGATAAAACCACAAATCATGGCAACGGTAGTTGAACGCAGTGGTACTGCTTTGACCCACTTCGTGAAGTAATTTGTGGCGGTAATAATGAAGATATGACCTTTAGACGACGGAGGAGATATTTTACCAATAATATCTAGTCCCCAAGTCTGAAAAGGCCACAGAGAGACTTGACCACGGAGCTCCTGTGTGGGGGCTCAAATCAAGTTGCTGTGTTGTTGACATTGAGGGCATTTCTTAACAAAAGCGAAGGAGTCTTGCTCCATCGTTCACCAATAGTACCCCATATGAATAAGCTTGTACACTAAAGATTTACCACCAAAATGACCACCTCCAGGGATCTTGGCTTTTGTTAAACATTGCAAATTATATGATTTCCTGTATAATATGTCAAATAAGAGGATATAACGGGTAGCTAATTTCCAAATTCGCACACGCGAACTTTTACTAGCATCTTCGAGAAAGCTTCCGGTCTTTAGATAATCGAATATATGTGTAAACCATTCTCCTGAGTAGAGATGAGCACATATGAGATTGTCTTGATATGCGCTATCTGAAACAGCCGGGGAGCGGAGGACTTGCACCACAAAGCGGTACTCATCCTGGCCAAAATCGGGGCCTATAAGGGAAGCCGTACTTGCCATTGCATCCGTGTGACGATTTTCTCTCTGGGGGATGCTATCGATCGTGTAAGTAGCGAATTGTTTCAGTATAGTAAGAACTAAATCCTTATACTGAGACAACTTCAGCTGTTTCACGCGATAAGCACCTGTCACTTGATTTATAATGAGTTTAGAATCTCCTTGGATGCGGATATGTTTCACAACCATGGCAATCGC
Organism: Cryptomeria japonica; assembly: GCF_030272615.1. Lineage (NCBI taxonomy): Eukaryota > Viridiplantae > Streptophyta > Pinopsida > Cupressales > Cupressaceae > Cryptomeria > Cryptomeria japonica. The sequence goes on along the minus strand of NC_081407.1, from coordinate 889,648,759 downwards.
GACATGGAGTCTTGCAATCAGGGCCTTGTACTCAGCGATGTTATTGGTGCAATGAAATTCCAAGCGGAACGAAAGGGGAACCGGTTTTCCTTCAGGTGAAACAAAGACTACACTTGCTCTGGAACTAGTTTGACATCTTGAACCGTCAAAATACATGTCCCATACAGGGTCTTGATCAATGATCAAGACATCCTCGTCGAGGAAGAGGTCTAGGGTGGGAAAAGATTTGCTTGAGGGAGCGCTGGCCAACTGATCAACAATATCTTGTCCCTTAATTGACTTCAGGTCAAATTCAAAGAGCAGCATTACCCATTTAGCCAACCATCTTGAAAGATCAGATTTGGTGAAAAGGTGCTTAAGGATGTCATTTTTGGCAATGACCTGTGTCTCTGCGTGGAGAATGTAATGTCTTAGCTTATGGGTCACAAACACGAGAGCCAAGCATTGTTTCTCTATGGTAGAATATCGGGTCTCATAACCTATCAATGTACAACTAATGTAATAGACAACTCTCTCTCGACCTTCATCATCACGCTCAGCTAGCAATGCTGCTAGAGCGTGAGATGTAGCGGAGATGTATAAGAAGAAAGGTCTATCAGACATAGCCGACATCAGGATAGGAGGATTAGCCAAGTAATCCTTGATGAAATTGAAAGCCTTTTGACAGTCTTCATTCCATTTAAAGTGAACATCCATCTTCGGCAATCGTGTGAAAGGGAGAGTCCGATCAGCCAGTTGGGCCACAAATTGATGGATGGCTTTGATTTTCCCTTGTAGACTACGAAGCTGAGAGATGTTTCTAGGTGGAGAAATGTTGACGATACCATCAATCTTATCTGTATCTATTTCAATTCCTCGGCGAGAGACGATAAACCCCAAGAGTTTTCCTGCGTCTACACTGAAGACACACTTAAGAGGGTTTAGTCTCATTTTATATAATCGAAGTCTTTTAAAGACCAGACGTAGATTTTCAACATGTGTTCCTCGTGCTAGGGATTTTACCAAAATGTCACCGGCATAATCTTCTAAGATCTTATGGATGAAATCATTGAAGATCAAAGTCATTGCTCATTGATAGGTTGCTCCTGCATTCTTCAACCCAAACGGCATGACGACATAGCAAAAGGTCCCCCATGGGTTCGTGAAGGCAGTCTTATATTATTCTTCCAGGTTAATGCAGATTTGATTATAACCCAAGAAGTCGTCCATAAATGAAAGCAAAGCATACTCCTCGGTCGAATCGACGATCATATCAATATTCAGGAGGGGAAAGTTAGTATAAGATGCCTTATTCACATCCCAAAAGTCGATGCAAATGCGGATTCTCCCATCAGGTTTGCTCATCGGTACAATGTTCGAGATCTAAGGCGAGTAGTCAATAGGTCGGATAAAGCCATCTTTTAAGAGCTTTTCTATCTCGGTTTTGACCAACAAGGTTACCTTAGGATTCATCTTTTGAATGTTTTGTTTCATCGACTTAGCATTAGGACTAAGCACAATTTTGTGTACCACAATTGACTCATCAATGCCAGGCATCTTTTCATAAGACCAAGCAAAGATGTTAGGGAATTGGTGTAACAACTCAGAATATTCTTTCGATTTTTCAGGGGACAAGCACTTCCCAATCTTTATAATTTTATCGGGTACCTTATCACTCATGACAACATCAGTAGTCTCCTCGCGTAGGAGTGCACTATTGTCGTTCGGATGAGAAATAAACTGGTGCAGGGGCACAAGCCTAAGAATTCATCATTTCCTCTTTCATTATTTCATGTTTTGGTTTCAAGGTGTTGTAAAGGATCTGAGAATCCTATGTTCATGTTTTGTTTTGAAAATAAAGTCCTAATAAACCCTATGGTCAACTATGGTCAAAGGGACTTGGGATGTGTAGATTTAGTGAGTTATGTGTATTTTGGTCTATTTAGGTCCAAGATAATATGTTTAGGCTCCTAGGTCTATGTTTGAAGTTAATTTGTTGGCAAATTGCAAAATTGTCAAAAATTGACAAAATGTTGCCAACTTGGTGAACAACTTTTTTAAAAGTTATTAAAATCAGTTCCCAACATTCACAACCACTTTGTTTTGGTTGGAACATGTTGAGATGGCTATATAATGCCTCAACAACCTCATTTGAAGTAGTTGTTGTTGGATATTTGTAATTTGACATTTTGAAGCAATAAAAAATACTGCAATTTCCTGCAAATTTGCTGTTCTTTCGGTTGGTACGGAATTTCACGACCTCCAAACTGAAAAATTCTTCCATGGGGAGTTAGGGGGGTGAAATACCTTTCTTTTGAGTCCAACCAGAGCCTTTGAGGTGGAGTTTGGAGCGAGTTATTGTGTGTTAGTCCAAAACAGCCCGTGAAAGGGCATAAACCAAGGGTTTCACCTTTTCTTTCCCTTTTCTTCCAATTTAATCATGGCAAAAGTCTAAAACTTGGTTGGATGGAAGATTTGGGAGTGTACTATGAGATTCAAGAGGTTTCAGACCAGGAGAATGTGGTTGGAGAAAGTTTTCTTCAAGTTTGAAGCCAGGCATTCCCATGTGACTGGCATATGGTGGTGAAGAAGACTTTGACATTTCCCCATAATTTTTGATCAGATGCAAACCAAGACTTGTAACTTTGGATTTGGTGAATTTTTGAGTTCCCCAAGGTGTTCCAATTGTTGCCTTTGAGAAATTGCCAATTGGAAGGGTAGTTCCTTTGTTAAAGTGCTCATTTAGCCCTATTTAGCCTAGTTGATGGTTTACAAGAAATGGTATTTGTAGAAGATTCCAGATCAATCCCTTTTGGAAAAAGTGCTGTCCTAGTTTGTTAATGGTGAATAAAATAAAATTGCTTGGTCCTTTGTAGTTTTTGGGAGAGAAACCAAAAAAGTCACTTTTGAGGGCTAGTAGGCCAGAATAGCCATTTTGCACTTTGACCCCTTTGAGACTTGACCAACCCAATTTGAGGGTTGTTTACCATCATTGGAGGTTGTTGGATCCTAATAAACTTGATTTGAGTCTTTGTGGACTTGTAGAACCATTTTGGAGGGGCGTGAGCCATTTGAGCAATGCTTGAGCACTTTGCCTGTGGGGTTGACAAACCAAAGTTGATAGCCTTTGTAAAATGTCTCAGTGGGGGGTTATGGGGATGAAAACAATTGAAATGAGACATTGATTTGTTGCTTATTAAGGTGTGAGGTCTGGTTGGGAGAATCTCTTTTGAAAGGGATTGGGTTGCCAGTTGAGCAAGTGAGCAACTTGGAGCATTTTAAGTTGTTTGAACCATACCTCTACATCACAAATATTTGCTCTTCATTACAGGAAAGAGGTGCCCCTTGTGCAGCGGATTCTCCAAAGTAGGCTTGAGCATTCAAGCAATATGGGAATCGATGTTTATGGTGATAAGAGGGCAGCTCCTCGTAGACACCTAGAAATTCCTTCAAGGATTCTTCCGAAGGGAATAAGTCCAAAGGAATCTCAGCTGGCGATGCACTAGTATCAATGAGTTATGGATGGACAAGCTACAGAGGCAGGGGATTGGTCGAAATCATGTTCACTATCAACCATGGTTTTGCCTTTCATCCCGTATGGCGATACCCTAGTCCAGTGTTGTGGTGGCAAGGTTCGGCCTCTAAAGGGATCCAAATGACTTGCTCATTAGGCCCACAAGCCCTTCCATCGTACCCAAGTTGAGAGACCATCTTGTATCTAGGACCATAGATCTCTTGAAGCTCTTTCCCTGATGGTGGTTTAGTATAGAAAAGATGATCCACATGGTAAGCGTCACCTGGCTTTATGGATGCATAATCATCCTTCGTAGCCGAAGTGAATGCTATGTTTGGAAAACTCAAGTAGACAAGATCTACTTTGTATTCACCAACGTGGGAATCAGTGAAATCTAAAGAACCACAGTCGTCACCTAAGCATGCATTGACTTTCGATGGAGAAGACGACTTTACTGGAGACCGTTGCTTAGGCAGCGGCTCTAGCATTTCTGTCTTAGGAGTGTCAATCGTTAGAGACTCAGATGACTTCTCCTTTTTAACGACTTCCTTAGGGATCTCTTCTTTCTTACACTCTTCCTTTTTAGGGGAGGTGGCAGAAGAAGTAGTTATCACTGAAGAAGATAAGCTTGGTACCCAATTATGAAACGAGGGCATAGCAGTAGCCTGACTCACTGGGGCAATTTGACATAACTTCATAGCTACAAACTGTGACAACCCGGTTATCAACTACAAACTTCACCACTCCATGAAGCGTAGAAGAAATGGCTCCCAAAGCATGAAGTCAAGGCCTACCTAGAAGAAGGTTGTATGATAAAGGACTTGGCACAACGTGCACAAGGGTTGGAATGGTTACCGGTCCAACCTTCAAGGACAGTATGATAGTTCCTACAACAGTTTTTCCACAGTTGTCAAAACCTCGAATGTATAGAGAGGATGCTGCCAAAGATTTTGGATCTACTTTAATTTTTGGTAGCAAGTCCAATCCACAAACATTAAGTGCAAATCGAGTATCAATTAGAGTTTGTCTGATACCCACACCATTCACATGGACAATAATCATCAAAGGATCTGCTAGATTCCTCACCTCGAGAGCCGGAAGTTCATGTGGATAGAAAGTAATATTCGGCAAATCCGCATGAATATGATCCATCAGCGCATTCATGTCAGCGGGTCTTGCAGAGGAAGGTAGCAAGATTTCCTGCAGCATACCTTGGTATATCGGGGTGGTTTGAAGCAAATCCCATAGTGAGATCTTAGCTGGAGTAACGTTCAATTGCTCGATAAGATCATAATCACTCGGTCGCTTGTTCGCCGACACAGGTGCCTTAGGAAAAGTCGGTTGAGAAGGTGGTAAAAAAATTTGTTGTTGTTGTCCAGGAACTTGCTTGTTATTACGAGTGTTATACGTGTGTGCAATGGTGTTATAAGACGATTGTCTAGATTGCATAAATCTGGCATATAGATCGGAAGTTTCTCCTTTGAAAGGCTTTCCATTAATGGACTTAACCTTCTTGGGGGAAGGACTAGCTGATGTCACATGAATGAAAGGTCTCTTAGGCCTTTGAGGGGCTGTAGAGACGACAATGACATTCACAGACGCTTTTTCTTCGCATGAGGATGTTGAGGAAGGTGACTCATCCTTCGCACTCCTTTTTGGAGGAGGTGCATCAAGGAAGTCGTCTAAGACTTCATCCAACCTATCGAAATCATCTTTTGAAAATGCCTTATCAAAGGCATTAAACTCTGAAAGGAAGAGATCCGACATCTAGATCATTGACGTCGGGTTCACCAAAATGTAACGGATGGAATTTGCCACCTTTAGGAAAGATGAATCCCCAATGACAAATTATACGTTCGATTACCTCTTTGAACAGGCGCAACGCTGAGCCAGGAGCAAAAGGAATGCTCTGGATCTGTCAGAGAACCGAGGCAAACCTCTAACGAACTCTGCAAGGTTCTGTATTCGGGGCGATAGCGCAGACCCAAGATTGCAGTGCAGATTGCGAACTGCATAATGGTGCGCTAGTGTCCTAGGTGGACGGAACATAGAGCTAGACAAAGATGCCTAATTCTTACGGACAGAACGCAGAACAAAAACAGAGACAACTAAACTACTAACTATCTAACGAGCTAACCAACTACGAATGAGTAAATATAGAATGTATAGAATATGGGTGAAATAATCTGTGAACCGCTTAAACAAAAAAATGAAGCAGAAAGGATAGAGCAAATGGAGAACCTGGGAAGCTCTCGGGTTTAGGACGCCAACGCACTGCGCTGTCGTCTGTACGTCCAGAAAGCAATGTCTCCGAGTCCAACCATTGGGTCAAACCTATACCTACGCACACAAAAAGAAGGGGAAAATGTTGGGGTTGTATAGGGGCCTGCCTCAGTCAGACCCACGCTTAGGTGTTTCCACCGCCACGGACAACTAGATTGGTATAGATTGGAAAATAGATAACTTGGAACAAATTGGTAAATTGGTAAATTGGTAAATAGATGCAAAAAGAAATCTAATTCCTATTGCATGCAAATAAACATTGGAATATTGGTAAATACACTTATTAATGCAAAGAACTCATTGCATGAAAGTGAAATAGAGAGAGTAAGTTTGGAAATCAAACCCTCCTTGATATTTGACACCGCGAGTGTGATGAAGCCCACTCGATAGACGAATTGGTAAGAAGCCACCACGAGGTCGGGAAGCTTGATGCTAGTATTGATAGCTTGCTTTTGATGTTGATGTTGCATGAGTCAAGAGCTTGCCAAAGAGAGCTTTTGAGAGAGCGCAAAGATCAAGAGCCAAGAACCCAAAGTGGGAACCCCTCCAAATGAGTTGGAAAGGGTTTTTAATTCGAAGCAAGCGCAGAGAGCCGTTACGGAACGACGTGGTCCAAAGGACACACGTCGACGCGCATCTGAGTCACCGACACTTTTAAAATCCGACCGTTTTCTGGCACGTTAGCGCAGTGCGCGGACATCCCTGCGTCGTGCTGTCGTCCGTCGGGAATAGGTCCCAAAGGGCTAATAGGGCTGCACAATGATCCTTGGAATGAAGGTCCTATGATTACAATTTCGATCATAGGGTTGTCATAAGTGCCTTAGGCATCATGCACAAGTGTCATAAATGCACCGGGTACAATTTAGGACACTACAGTATCCATCCTTCATGCTGGGCGACACAATCTTCTTCCCCAGTAGGAACAACTCTTCTCTTGGCTAGAGTCTCCCGCAGCTTCTGCCCATCCTCTAGACTTATCTCAAATTCAATGGGTCTCCAGATCGGCTGATGATGTCTAACTTCACCTATATAGTTTGCCTAACATATGTCCCCATTATCTGTTCAACAACTCGAATCCAATCCTGATTATCAAATAGATCTGCAATAGCAACTTCCCTGCCCCAGGAATCCCACCAAAACTTGGCTTTTTGCCCATTACTGATTTTCCAAGTAATGTGCTCCAAAATAATCCTCCTCTCCTAGATGAACTTCCAAACTTCTGATCCTTTTCCTGAGTTTTCCATGGTAAATATCCTTTCAGGATTGTTTGTGTTTAAGTACTTCTGTCTAATAATTTTACACCAAATTTTGTTTGGGAACTTATAGATCTTCCAGACCAACTTAGCTCCAAGAGCTAGATTTTGAAGATTCATTTTCCTTAAACCCACGCCTCCATTAGCCTTGATCAAACATGCAATATCCCAGTTTATCAATGGAACCCTTGTAGCATCTTTGGGGACCTCCCATAAGAATCTTTTTAGTAAACTATCAATAGACCCGATAGCTCTAGCCGAAAGTCTAAAACAGGACATAGTGTAAATAGGAATAGCTAACATAACCGATTTTATCATAAGTATTCTCTCTGCCTGGGAAAGCCACTTGTTTTTCCAAACTTGAGCCTTTGTCAGACAAGAGTTAATGACGTCCTCCCAAAGTGATGACTCGTTCCTCCTAGGAAAAAGGGGCACACCCAGATATTTAATTGGAAAGGAAGCAATCTAAAAACTTAGAATATCCGCAATCCGCCTTTGATTGCTTCTGCTTGTATTGAGAAAAAGAACCTGGGATTTGTCTTGGTTCATGTGTTGCCCCGAAGCCTTTGAGTTTCAATATTCTTCCAGCGTGGACTTGATAACCATAGCCTCTTTGACAGTAGCAGCACCAAACAACACCGGGCCGTCTGCAAATTGCGAATGAGAAAAAGAACCTGGGATTTGTCTTGGTTCATGTGTTGCCCCAAAGCCTTTGAGTTTCAATATTCTTCCAGCGTGGACTTGATAACCATAGCCTCTTTGACAGTAGCAACAGCAAACAACACCGGGCTGTCTGCAAATTGAGAATGAGAAAAAGAACCTGGGATTTGTCTTGGTTCATGTGTTGCCCCGAAGCCTTTGAGTTTCAATATTCTTCCAACGTGGACTTGATAACCATAGCCTCTTTGATAGTAGCAGCACCAAATAACACCAGGCCGTCTGCAAATTGAGAATGAGAAACATTGTCCAAGTCCTTGTGGAGTTGAATACCTTGCCAAACACCTTTCTTGCACTTGGCTTTGATATTCGTTCCCAAAATATCAGCCATCAAGACAAACAGAGAAGGAGATAATGGATCTCCTTGACGCAAACCGTTAGTCACCTGAAAAGAACCACTAGTTGCACCATTCACTAACACAAAGAACTTAGTCAAAGGATATACAATGACGAATGCATTCCAGCCATCTCAAATCAAATCCGAATTTTTTCAATACGAACAAAAGAAAATCCCAATTAACTCGGTCATATGCTTTACTAACATCAAGTTTGACCACCATACCTTTGGCATTTTTTGCTTTGATTGAATGTATAGTCTCAGCCACCAAAATTATGCTGTTGTAATGTCCCCCCTTTGAAGTAGAATTTAATAATAAATAATAAAAATAAAATTTAAATTATAATATAAAGAATATAATTAATTAAAATTTAAATTATAATATAAAGAATATAATTAATTAAAATTTAATTAAGTTAATGAATGGTTAAAAGACATGGAAGGAAAAGTTGTGACTCCCTCAACAATAAGATATAAAAGGGAGAAGAGAACCTCATTTGGGAGGGGGATAACTTGGAAATCAGAAGTGCAGATCTGATTTAAATAAGAAGTGCAGGTCTGATTGTGAAAGGTTGTGTCCCTTTCAAAGGGCAGAAATAATGAAGAGTTGCACACTTTCAAAGGGTGTTAATGGTGAAAGGGTGTGTCCCTTGCCAAAGGGCATACATGATGAAGAGGTATGACCTCTCCCTCACATTGAGAGATATAAAGAAAAAGGGGGGATAGTGCTAACAGGGATAGCCACGTTGGAAGCAAAAACCGTGGAAGGAGTAGAGCGTACCCAGCATATCCAGGATACACCACCGACAAGTGAACGGTAAGTGGTTTGCCCTAAACCGTAGGAAATACTTCATGAATAATGTTATGGAATTCGAATCATACCGCAAGATAAATTAAAGCAGAATAGCCGGTAAATAACAGAGATACATTCTAAATTAATATATTAGAGATGCATTTAGAATCAATGTTGCAGAGATACATTCAGAATTAGCACAATAGAGATGCACTCAGAATTGTAATGACACTTCTAGAGACAGAGATACACTCAGGATTATAATATAATAGTGATATATTAGTGATGTTAAATAACAATTACCATAAGATTGTAGAGATACACTCAGAATTAAAACAGAGGAAATAGAGATTGCTTCAGAGGCAATTTACAGAGCTAGGGATCATTGAGGCATTTCAGAGCAGAATTATATTTAAGTCCCCGATAATGTCTGCGATGATTGCTCCTTTTAAAGGAGCCATAGAGACCAGAGGGCATAATTGAATGCCAAGATTCCAAGAGGAATCCAGAGAGAGATTCATAGGGAATCTCTTAGAGACAATATATATTATATTGTAGAGGTTAACCATATGCATATGTTAGAGATAGACAAGTTTGAGCAGGGGTGGGATCTCTGCCAAGCTTTGAGAACATTAATGATTTCACTCATTAATAGAGATCCCAAATAGAGACCTTAGGAGGACGACATCCTGGGTTGCTCCTAACTGAGAAATATTTCTCAATAGAGGGTTGGGTCAATCCAGGTAAGGTCCAACTGAGTATTGTATCTTTTTTTTATAGATACAATAAATCAGTTAACATTATTTGTTAAATATGTAGAATAACGTATAGCATTCTTTCTTGTATAATTGCACAAATAAATATATATGTTTAATTATCTTTCATATTGTTTGTATACTAACGTTTGTTTGTAGGACTTGAACGCCAAATAATCCAATCCCCAAGTAGGAACATTACAGCTGTTGTGATCTCTCTCCCAGGGGTAAAGCCTTTCTGCTCCTCTGAGATGAGCCTACCAATGGTGGCCTTGAGCCTATTCGCCATAGCCTTAGAAATGATCTTGTAGATAGAATTACATTGTGAAATCGGTCTGTAATCCGCCATAGAAACACAGTGCTACTCTTTGGGGATCAAAGCGATGACCGTATTGTTGGTTTCCCTAACAAACCTCCTCCTTTCTAAAATCCTCCACCACCTCCAATATGTCTTTCCCCATGAACTCTCAACATTTCTGGAACAATTCAATTGTGAAGCCATTTGGCCCCGGGGCCTTGTTTGGATGTAAAGAGAAGGTTGCTCTTTTAACTTCCTCAAGGGAATAAGGTTGGAGAAGGAAATCATTATCTACCTGCTGCACCTCCTCTTTAATTACCTCCGTCACCTCCCATAAATTGCAGTTGCCCTCAGTCGAACTTCCTAAGAGTTTTTGAAAATGGACAATCGTAGCTTCTGCCTTGGAGCACCAATCTCCATTCTCATTCGTTACTCCTTTAATCCTGTTGGCTGATCTCTTGTCTCTAACTGAAGAATGAAAATATTTAGTATTCAAATCTCCAGAGGCTATCCACATTTCCCTGGACTTGTCTCTCTAGTACACCTCCTCTCTGGCTATCAGTTCTGATACTCTCTCCTTCAACTCCTTTTCTCTAGTGAAGTTTGCATCCTTCATACCTTCCTGAATAACTTTCTCATTAAGCAATCTAAGATCCTCCTCCGTTTTGAATTTTTCTAGGAAGATATTTTTAAATTTCTCTTGGTTCCAAATTCTAATTTTATCCTTCAAAAAGTGAAGTCTTTTGACAAAGCGGAAGTTGGGAGTACCGGAATCCATGTTGCTTTGAGCCTACCAATGTTGAATATTGGCAATGAAAGAGTTGTCCCTCCACCACATACTCTGAAATTTAAAATATTCCTTCTTGTTGAAGACACCCAAGTCCACCTCCAATTGTACCGAGGAATGGTCCGAAACCGAATAGGTAAAATTGAAGAAACCAAAGAATGAGCGCCCTCCGACCAAAAAGCCCCAACCAGGAAACGGTCGAGTCTCTCAGCAATATTGGCGAAATTAAATCTACAATTAGTCCAAGTGAATTTGCCATTCTTGGGAGGAATGTCCAAAAGCTCGTTATGGGAGAGAAAATTTCTGAAGACTTCCATACTCCTGTTAATTTTGGATAGACCACCCTTCTTCTCTCTAAGATCCAAAATGGCATTAAAATCCCCTGCTACAATAACCTTATCTCCCTCAATATTCTGAATACAAAACAACACCTCCTCCCACAACTTAGCTTTATCCACAGTTTGAATTGGACCATGCAGATTGATTAAGGGAAATTCCAAATCTTGAACAAAGGAGGCGATAGAGCATAACATTCAATTGTCCTTTGATTCCAGCAAGTTGATTTTGACTGAAAGCGGGTTCCATAAAATACCCAACCCCCCTGAGGAACCACTGGCTTCGTGAAAAAATCCTTACCATTTTCCACAATATTTTAAAAAACTAAGAGCCTTATCTAGGTTGAGCTTGGTTTCCTGAAGTAACACCACATTATTAGAGCAATTCTCTAACGTACGTTTAACCAAGCGACACTTGCCAAGGGTCACTAAACCCTTGACATTCCAAGAAATCACTTTCATAAAATCAATCACGTTAATGATCCCCTTCTCATTGGCCCTATCTTCTCGTTTCTGTTTATTGCTTCTTCTACCTCTCCCCAATTTCAAAGTCCCCAACAGTTTATTGGCAGATTGACTAAGGCTGTTGGGATCAATAATATCCAGATCATCTCCCATATCCCCCTCAGAACCTAACTCATTACATTTCAGAGTTGGAAACACTCTTATGCACCACCTTGCAACCGATGTCCTCTTCCCTTGCGATCAATTTGGAAGAGCCACATTCTACCCTCGAGGAAGAAATCTCTTTCCCAATGTTCAATGCTGGATAAGTTTTAGCACTGGAATTCTTCAATTCCTTCTTCCCTGGACCTTCAAGAAGCGGCATAGGCTTAACTACTTTCGAAACTGTTTCCTTAGGCTTATCCTTGGGGATCCATTTTTTGTTATTACAGCCCTTGGCCCTGCAGTCCTTTTCAAAATGAAATCTGCTACCACATCACAAACAAAATTGCTTCTGCTCCTCAACATCAACTTGTTGAACCCATCTTCTCCCTTTTGAAGATAGAAAAATCTTGGGCAGCACCCTTTTGATTGCCGCTATACACAATCTTGCATATAGACAAGAATCCTTCTCAATCAAACCTTTCTCAATCCCCAGGAATTTCCATAGAGTTCTACCAATTTTCTCCAAGCATCAATACTCAATTGGTAAATTATACAACCTGATCCAGATAGGCTCGTCATATGGATCTAGAGGGACTAGATCAAAGTTTGGAAACCATGGTTGCATATAAATCGGGTTATTATTAAACCACCATATACCATGTTGCATAATCTTGTTTTTTTCAGACTCTTCTGTGAAGATTGCAATGAAAAACCCCTTTGGTATAAATTTGAGAATTACATTGGTCCTCCAATGATCCGCCACCCAAGCCCTAACTACTCTTCTGTCAAATCTTGGGCTGATAATTCTGTAGATAATCGCCAAACTCTCCCAAGTTCAATATCATCCTCGATTTCCTCCGAAACTTCAATCGAGGGAAAATCTGATTCAGCACTAGATTTTCTAGGATTCCTTGAGTTGGAAATCCCGGCATCCCCTGAAACATCGCCTGCAACTTCTCCATGGTTCCCCTTCATTCTCTCCCTGAATTATTGATGTGATTTTTAGGGTTAATTGTTTACATATTGATATTATTCTCAATATTTTAACCCTAGTATTATTAATATTTATTTAAATTTTAAATCTTTTTATATTTTTATTTCTAACTATGGGTTTTATTTTCCCTACTATTATTAATTCTGATACCATTTACTAAAATCAATTGAGGAGGTTAGTCCAGCTTCAAGAACACAATTTAAAATCTTTCTAGATACTTGATTTGTATAGTTCCCAATACATATCATGATATATCTGATCTATGAGGGTCAATTCTAATGCCTCAATGATAGCTATAGAAGGGAGTTGGCAAAAGGCGTAAGTAGGAAAAATAATTTACATCTCGCAGTGCAAATTATGCTCCATTGAAGGTCATGATATGTTTTTAATCCGAAAAATCTTGGTGAAAACGTATTTTTAAAATATATTTTGATAAAAAAACCTAGCCGATTTTTTATACAAATTTGAGGGTGAAATGAAGCAAATTCATTGGGTTTTTCTAAAATTCATTGGATTTTGAATTTCATGCATAAAATGTGGCGAACCCTATGACATAGTTCTTTTCTATGTTATGGTTTGCACCAAATTAGACATCGACTAAGTAGTGGGAGTTCTAAGTAGGTATGTGTCCAATCCAGGCAAAAAGCATTGGACTGCAGTAAAGAGAGTCTTTAGGTGTCTTAGAAACATATTAGAGTGTTCAATTTCCTACTAGAAAGAGTAGACTTTGAGTAGGAGAATGGATATACAAGGATTTGTGGATTTTGATTGGATGGGAGATGTAGATAGTAGGAGCTCTCTATTGAGCATATATTAATCTTGTATTGGTGGTGCAAATAATCGGATGTGCAAACCAAAAAGTTGTGGTTGTTCTTTTAATTACAGGGGCAAAGTATATGGTAGCCACTCATGCTTGTAAGGAGGCATTTTGGCATTGACGTGGGGAATAACGGTAATTTATTGTGATAGAGTTACATCAGCTTGGCAGGAACCTACCTTTTATGCCCAGACAAAGCACATTGTTATGTAGGATGACTTGCTTGGGACATGCTAGAGGACAAGAGAGTTATGGTTGAGTAGGTGGACAACTTGGCGATTAGTGTGGATGCTTTGTCAAAGCCTATGAGCATTACAAATTTTAAATGGTGTAAGATGGCTATGTGAGCAGCCCCTAGCATTTAGTTCACCATGTTGAGTAACCTTAATGAGTGTTGTAATGTATACAACCACATGGAAGATTGCTAGGACTAAGGGATTAGGTGTGTTGTACAGCTTGCAAGGCCTAAGTTTAGAAAAAATTATTTAATATTTGTAAATAATGTGCCCACACAGAAAAAAGGCATCCCGCTTGGATGGAATCTTTGATTCCATAGGGGCACTGTTCACCATGTGTCATTGGTCTATAATAGTTTTAAGTCATTGAATCGGAGGTTGTTAGGTGGACGATGACAAGCATGTTTGACCAACTATTTATAGCTCATTTAAGAGCTATGTAAATGGTAATAATGACATGACACCTACATGGAGTGCTCGGGAGAAACTTTGATCCCAATTAGTCTTGTGGTTCAAATAAGTCAATTGGGAGTTACACTCTATTTGTGGAAGAGTTGTACTTGGAGCTGAGGTGCATGGGTTGAATGTCGATGATGACCTTAACTAGTCTTTGGTTCATGGTTTTTGAAAACCATTCTTGGTTCTTGGCTCTCCTTGGCATATATATACAAGGCTTGGGATGGAGATATTATGTTTAATTTTATGCAGGGTTATGCTGTCAGAATTCCTCCAAATTTAGAGTGTTGATCTCCTATAAGCTTGAAACATGATATTGTATTGTTGCCTATAGTCGCTGATAATACATTTGTTTCAGTGATTTGGAGGCTGTTTTTACCTTTATGAGTTTTTGCTCAAGTTATATTGGTACCATTGTTCTTTGTGCTTGTTCTTTCTATTCTTCTTCATATTCTTTTATATTCTTGTTTTGTTTCTTAGGTGTACATGGCAAAACTCTTCTGAAATTTAATTAGATTTGAAAACTTGTAAGTAGGAAATTGTTGCATTTTTTTTTTCATTAGTTAGCTTATCTTTGTGCTCACTTAGAAATTATCTTTTGTATAACATATATTTTACTATCTGATATTTTTATATGACATCATTTGTCCAAGGGGTTGAGATTAATTGGTTAAAACGTTGGGTTTTAATTGTGAAGACCCAAGTTCAATTCCCCATAGGGACATCTAAAGTGGAATTCTAAGTTGACTCTTGGTCTTTGATAATTGGCTTCTATTATGGAGGTGGTTTTTATATAAAAGTGGATTTCTAAGGTGACTCTTGGTTTTTCATAGGTGATTTCTAAGATGTTTGCTTGTAAGGACCTTGTATTGGTCTAATGTTGATCCTCATATGAGCAAGATATCTGTAATCGATATTCAATTCAAAAAATATGAAATTATTTTATTTCATTAAATTCATGTTTTGATACATCCTTTTTTTTTCAACTAGAAAGCTTGGTTATTGCTTTACAAATTATGTTATTGCTTGACTTTTTGTTGATCTCTTTTTGTATTTGACATCTATAATCAATAACAGGCAGTACTGAAGAATACTGGAAGAGGCAAGATGCTGCACATACTGTTGCATTGGTAAAAGATTTTTCAAACCTTATCTTAGGGTATTCATTCTTCAGTTCATTTTACAAGTTTTTGTTGGATATAATATTGTTGAGAGGAATTAACAAAAGGAAATTTTCTTCTTCTTGTAATATATTCAACTATGAAGTTAATTAGGATTGATAATTAACCATTAGTTTTTAAAATTGATGAGCACACAATTATACTAAGAGGGAGGGGGGTGGTTAGTTAATTAGTATAATACAATCTTTTACTTTTTAACTCAACAACCACAATAACATCAATAGCACAATATTATTCACATAAGATCTAACAATTATGCAACTCAAGTAGAACACACGATTTACGCGGAAACCTTTATGGGAAAAAAACCATGGCAAAACCGTGTAGGCACCAACCCACTGGAGACACCGATCCCTCCTTTAGGAAGCACCTACTTCCAAAATCAAAGTTCCACCTTTTGAATGTTACTTCTTCAATTGTTGATAGTGAATTTGATCTTCTTCATAAAATTCTTCTTCTTATTCATATATACCCTCCTTCACAAAATTGCATATACTCTCCTCAAATTTCCATATATTCTCACTTGTGCATGCTCCGTGATTAATTTGAATGATCTCTATATTTACATTATATCTTCATTTGCTCCACACATATATCTCTTTGAAAGATCTTATATATTCTTCATTGCTCCACACATATATCTCTTTGAAAGATCTTATATATTCTTCATTGCTCCACTTTCTTATTCACAAATCTACATACACATTTTAATATATTTCTGCTTTGCGTATACTCAGATCTTTTTATTTTGCTTGTAAATCTGCTTCAAATCTAATGGTATCTCCTTGTGTTGCATCCCATCAACCTTTCTATTCCATCTTCTTTTATTCCACTCATTTTCATGCCTCTTTATTTAGAGGATGCGGTTTCTTCCAAGGGAGACAACTTTTGATTATTACAATAAGGGTTGGCCATCTTTAAATTAATTTCAGCACTCCCTTTGATAACTTAAACTCTATTTGTGATTATGTTATCCTTTTACATTCATTTGCATTAATTAATCCAAAGGTTCTTTCGTTTCAAGCTCATATCAATGTTAGGCTCAGCAGATGCAAACATCACTCTATCATGGCACAGATCATAAAGAAATATATTACCATTTCCTTTGTGGTGTAGAACAGCATGGTATCAAGAAATAGTAGGATGCTTCAAAACAAAATCACATTAATCACTCCGGTTGATCCTTTGTGCATTAGTAAATACAAATTTTAGTTCCTTGACAAACTGTGTAAGTTGACTGCTTGTGTTGCAAGAAGTACTCCACAAATATCTTTGGATCCTTTTCCAATGCATTTGCATGCTCATCATCAATATGTGTTGATCGTTTTCTAAATCGATTTCCCTGTGCAAAGCCTCATCTTCATTCCGAAGTTCTGTAGGTATAGGATTCATTGTCATCATTTAGCGTCAACAACATCATAACCATTCTCATTGAAGTCATGTTGAACTCTAGCAAAGAAACGATCAGTTATATTGCTTTTGATAGCTAGTTCCATTTTATCATATTGGCCATTATGATGCTCTCCTTCCAATCCATTTGTGATTATGTTTATCTCTTAATAAAGCAAAGCAAAACTCCCAGTGGCTGCTGATTGCAATAATTTAATAGTGGATGACCACATAGAATATATGCTTCATTTAATATTATGTGAGTCTATTTCAAAGCTTGTGCTATTATTCTCTCTGCTACATCATAGTTTAAATCTCTGCACATTAGTGTTTCTCCTTTGAAGGTGGCACATTTGCTATTGCCCTCTCATATATCTCCCTTATCTGTTACTCATATTGAAAACTCCTTTGACATCAATGACAATATGCTTGCCATCAATCTTAGACAATGAATTCCTTCTTGACATCAATGGCAACATTATTTCCAACAAAGATAATGGTTAATTAGATAAAATGGTGTCTATTGGTAAAGGGTGAATGCAAATATACCCTCAAGTGTTGTGAAAAGGGGATCCCGTATTATATCATCATTTTTTTCATTATGATTTTTTTGATTTGAATTGTTTAGCTAACAATTTTGCCGCTATTACGCGCATCCATTTTCTTATAATTTACCTGAATGAACAATTCAGTCATTGTGGTATCAAAGCTAGTTTTCCCATTTTGGCTGTGGCTTAGTTTTCTTTTTTGATTGCCATTCATTTTTTGCTTTTGCTTATGTCTATCTCCTATCCTACATTCCTCCCTTATTCAAGGTAATATCTGTTTAGAAAATGTCTTTTAAAGATTTCATGCAGAGCATTAAATCGCCTTTGAGCGTGGAGAAGAATCATATAGATCTTCATGGAATATGAAGATACCACTTTAGCTTAATGATCTTCCAGAATATATTGGAAATGTTTGATGTATGCCGTGTTTTACCTTTTATTAGTTGACATGACAACTATAGAAGCCAGAAAAGATTGGTACAAGCTTCCTATTCTGTTGTCCAAGGACCATAATTTCTTAGAATTTTCTAATTGTATATTGATCTTTGATGCACTCATTTTTTGAACTTTTCTGTGTAAAGAAACTTGAACAGTATAGTCTTCCACCAACATACATCAAAAACTATAGTAAATATGAGTTTGTATAAAGGAGACTATTTCTATAATAGATTTGTGTATCTTATTCTTATTTATATATGTTATATAAAGCATAGTTGAAAAACTCGGACTCGCCACGGACTCGGCAAACCAAAAATTTGGACTCGGACTCGGACTCGTGAAAGACTCGGCAAAAAAAAAAACCGTAGTTTTACAAAAAAACATAAAGAAATTAATGCATTTAGAGAACATAACAGCCATAATTGAAGCATTACACATGTCACATACTCATAGTTTCAAACTTTTAACTCTAAAATGTATAATACCAAGATTTCTTCAATGCTAATTATGCTTTTATATGGAGCCTAATCAGACTCGGAGGTTAAATTTTCCTTACTTCCATCGACGCAATTTCCCCTTATATTTTTCGACGAGGGTTTGGGGGCAACGCCCCCAAGTTGGGGTCAAGGGGCATCGTCGAAGGATCCTGAAATTTGACTAAGTCTGGAAAATTGAAGAATCCTCCAAAAACTAGATTTTGCATTATAACTCCTGGAGGTCCGAAACCACTCTCAAACATCCTGACAGTATATATGGAATATAACTTAAAGTCTGGAATGTCATCCTGATCTTCAAATGCCCTGAAATTTGGCTAAGTCTGGAATGTCTTCCTAATCCTGAAATCTGACTAAGTCTGGAAAATTGAAGAATCCTCCAAAAACTAGATTTTGCATTATAACTCCTGGAGGTCCGAAACCACTCTCAAACATCCTGACAGTATATATGGAATATCTTTCTTCTTTCTTATACTTAAATGTTATATTCCATATATGAATCCTGACGGAGAGACCAAATTTTTTCACATGTTAAACTCAATTTTAAAGCTTGCATGACATTTTTTCTGGGTCGCGCGAGTCCATCTGAAAGACTCGCGAGTCCATGCAAAAGACTCGCGCGAGTCCTTGCAAAAGACTCGCGAGTCTTTCAGATGGACTCGCCGGACTCCCCTCGCGAGTCCTTGGCGAGTCGACTCGTGGCTCCCATGGACTCGCGAGTCCGTGGCGAGTCCACGAGTTTTAAAACTATAAAGACAAAGAAAGTAGATGAAACAATCAAAAAAGGTATTTATTTACTAATTCTATTGCAGAATTGCTATGTGTCTGTCCAATTGGTAGCTGTTATTGATTGGGATACATGTATCAATAACAAATGAGCTACATGAGAATCTGAGATACATTTAGTCCTCAATCTTCAATACCATCAACTTCAACAACAAAACTAGGAGAAGACCTGAATAGTCTTTACTACACAGGAGGTTAATGGGGATGATGCTTGCTATCCTTTAGATCAAGTGCAACTAAGGATGCATTGAAACTAGAAGGGTAAAATTTGAACTGTGTTGCTCTCAAAATTTGTGTGAGGTCAATCCTGAGTTGTGGATTTGACCTTTGTCTTTGCAGATTTGATCTTTTGTTGCAAATTCAACCCTGATGCCTGCAGACTTTTTATGTTTTCAAATGTAGACTCACCTGATATTTATACTTGCAGTGGGAAAATTGGGGTGTTATTGTGCACCTATTGAGGTTTGCTATTATAGAGGTTTTTCCTTCATCAATCCTGGTGGATCTATTCAACAATTTTGATGAATATAGGAAGACATTAGGAATTAAAGAGAATGACGTTGCAATGATGAGCATAACTTGGAACTTGAAACTTGAACAAAAATGTTAAGGGCGATGCAATAACTAAGGCAACCAAGGTGTTAAAATAGGGTTTTGGAAATTGTCAACAAGGAGATTAGCACAATAAAAAATGTTGATGCAAAACAGTATAATGGCATAGTGAGAATGATTTTGAGAACAATAATGGTAGGGGGGAGTGATTGTCTGAGACTTATCCATAATAGTGTGTAATAATGAGTGATCCTAGATGATGGATGGTGGCCAAGGTTGATGTCTTTTTATAAACAATCTAGGCACACTATTTGAAAGTTTTGGCATGGGAATCAACATGTAACAATTAGTTGAAACTGAGTTGGCTTGGCTTAAGGTGAAATTTAGATTTTGAAAATGTGGTTTGAATTCACAAATCAGATTTGACCTTGGTAGTCAGATTGATAATTTATCCTATAGGAATTGTCTGAGTAGAAGTTAAATTTTGTTATAAAAGTCAATTGGAAATTTGAGTCATGGGAGTGCCAAATCTATTAAAATCGTGTACTAGGGCAATGTACCTGGGAATCGGATGCAAACTGGTGTAAAACAAAAATTTATGTGTAGATTATGCATTTTTCACATCATCTTTAATCAAGCAAGCGTTGTAGAGAGCCTCATGGTTTTGATGAGTATGGAAAAAACTAATTTGTAAGTGGGAAAAATAAATGTGGTTGCAGATACGCTATTTAGAATGCATGCCATATATTTAATGTCTTGATGGATGAAAGTAAATGTGTAGATTATGCATTTTCACATCATCTTTAATCAAGCAAGCATTGTAGAGAGCCTCATGGTTTTGATGAGTATGGAAAAAACTAATTTGTAAGTGGGAAAAATAAATGTGGTTGCAGATATGCTATTTAGAATACATGCCATATATTTAATGTCTTGATGGAAGTGCCTTTAAGGAGCTAGGAAAAAGATGGATGGTTTCTAAGAAGAAATTCAATAGAGCAGGATGTTAAGTTGTTGACTTCAAAATAGAGGATAATCTGTGACAGCATAATGGTGCAATAAGGATTCGAACTGTTGCAGAATTGAGTTATGATGTTGCTTTAGTAAAAAGATAGAGGTGGACATAAGTATAGTTCTTAATTCTTATACCATCCATGTGCATTCCCTAGTAATTTGGTCAATGTTTCATCTGATCTCTGAACTGACTACTCAAATGTTACTGATGTCTGATTTGCTCACTTGCAAATTTTCCTAGGCACCATTTATTTTTGTTACATGCTACATTTCTATAGCTCATTTTTTCCCCTTCATTGTTTTGGTTTTATTGTTAGTTTTTCTCTACATCTGCTTGTTATAAATATATTTAGTGGCCATTTTTAGTTTGGGAACCTTTTTCTTGTTGATTGCAGGCCTTCTTTGATGATTTATTCCCTTAATCTGCATATTTGTCTTGTGGCCTTATTCATTCTTTCTTCAACCACTTTGAGGCTTGTTAGTCCCTTAGCTGACTTTGTTTTATTTCACTTCCATTTCATTAATTTAATATTCCACTATTTCAAACATGCGTTACTTTTGAATCTAATTTCCAAACTGTAAACAAATTCTATGTTGCATTTCATTTTTATTTCAATCATGTTCAAATAAAAGCTGGTTTTGTGTTGGTACTAATTTTGCTTATGTTGACCAATATATATATTTGTAGGTTGTATGGCAAGGGCTAGGGCTGGATGGAGGTAGTGGTGTGGGAAATTGGACTGAGTATGTTATTTGTAAATATACTTTTTTCTTTCTGTTTCAGATGCATATTGTGGTACATAGAAAATGATACAATAACTATTATTAGCACGAGTTTTCTCAATGTCTATTTGGTCTGTTGAAGTCAAACTCTAAAGATTCATGTTTAATCTATTTCCTTCTATTTCATTACACCAAAAAGCTCATGGGTGTAACAATAAATGCATATCCTTATTATGTGTCCACACTTCTATTATATTCTGTTCATTTTTTCCTGCACATAAGCTTTTTAACAGTGGCCAGAATGTTATAACTGCAAATTTAAAGGTCTTTTTAAGGAAATGAGGGAAAATTAAACAAACTGCCCCACCAATGATATATACTAGCTTGAAGGTAAATGCGTATCATGTGAAGTGTGATGGATTTAAAATTTGCATATGATTACATGTGCAAATGATTGACATAAATACTTCAATTGTTTAAGTCCTCAATTGATTGTCTATTGTAGCTGTACGTTATTTGTTTCTTGTACCCACATTTAGGGACTAGATAGTATGCAAATATAGAGTGCTTTGTTAGAAAACGAAGGAAAAAGAAACAGACTGCCCCACCAATGATATATATACCAGTTTGAAGGTAATGCCTATCATGTGAAATGTAATGGATTTGAAATTTGCATATGATTACATGTACAAATAATTGTCATAAATACTTTAATTGTTTAAGTGCTCAATTTATTGTCTATTGTAGCTGCACGTTCTTTGTTTGTTGTACACCCACCGCCCCCCCACCCCCCCCACGCGCGCGCACACATAGACACACACATATATCAATCAGATTGTCTCCTCATTTTGTTAGCATTTTAATTCACACTATTCAGTGCAACACAAAACGAGATAGATGTGTGATAAAACTACTTTTTGAACTAGAAGAGGAAGTGTCCTATAAACAAAAAATAAACTAAAAACCCTTATCTAAACAATACGTATTGGTATATTTTTATGGGCAATTTATGCATCACGAACGGAACTAAAGGGAGGTCGTTTTGGATTCACTTAAGGAAAACAGTTGACATACACTTGAACTCAGGGAAAAAGGTTGTTATGTTTTTTGATTGGAAGTAAACCCTATGATAATCACACAATGTTCAACTAAAGGCAAAAATTGAATTATGCCTCTATACATAAGGATAAGATTGGTTTGAACAGTAGCCCGCATAGGTAGCGAAGTTGGCTTGGGTTGTGGGTTTGCTCCCCTATAAGAACCCAACTTGGCTCTCCTCTGCTGATTGTTTCTTTTGAATGCAGTTGATTTGAATTTGTTTTGGTTTTTGAATGTTTATGGATTTTTTTTGTGTTTTTTGGTAATAATGAGCAATGATACAATACTGAAATAAACTCCTATGCTTAAAATAAATCTAAAACAATAATATTACTGCTGGAATTAATTTATGAGACTATCAAGGGAATGTTTGTTCTATTCTATGGCCAATATGCCTGAAAAACAAATTCATTACAATGTAAGATAAAAACCTGATTTTTGCTGTCCCAGTAGATGAAAATCTGCAAACTGCAAATTTTAATCTTAAATTTTTTTTATTGTTCACGCAGCACTGTAGCACTCCATACGGCGGCACTGTTCACGCGGCACTGTAGTAGTCCATACGGAGGTACTGTAGCAATTCGTACCGTACTTGTTAATCACCAAAATTTCTTCAATAAATCTGCAATAATCTCCCATGAATTTATTCTTCAATTCTGCACAATTAGATGCAAATAAGACCTTTGAATGAAGTCTTCCTGAAACCAAATATCACTGAATATTTCATCAGCTCAGATGGTGAACATTGAAGCAACTACGTCCTCCAATGGTGGCTGAAAACCCTAGTCTCCAGAGCAAAACCCTTTCAATTTCACAATGTCAAAATAGCAAAATAGCAATTCCCCCCTTCTTTCCAAACTCAACGCTATATATCCTTTTTGCAAATCGTACCCTAATCCTCTTAATTACAATTTTGCTTGTAGTTTCATTTAATTTCACTTTGGGTGTCAAAACGATTTTAATCATTAAATGGGCATTTAATTTTAATATTTCAACAGTCTGGCTCAGATAATTTAATTAAAAACATGGCCCCGTCTAATGATGAGTTGACCCTCAAGTTAAGTGATTATAATATAAAGTCACTTTATAACTTTATTATTAAATCACTTAATAATAAATGCTAAGTTATTCAAACTTGTCTAACTCCATGAATACTTTGAATTTAGGTATGCCGTCTGAAACTGGAGCTCACCAGTTGACCACCCATATGACCATGATGTCTGCTAAAAATAGCAGGGGTCCATCTCCAATTGCTAAAAATAGCTTGACCAAGCAAAACTCAAAGCAAAACTCATCATAAACAAACTCTGGCAACCCAGAAGTGTACTCTGCTCTGTCCCCGGAAGATCTCCACGCCAAGGTGACCCTCTGAGGGTCTTTGATAGGCTAATCACAAGCTAGAGTGATGTCTTTAGCTAGAAGGGGACATCACAGTCCGCCCTTCCTGAAATTGCTTGTCCTCAACCAATCTCAACTCTGGATGCTGTAAAATCTCCTCACTCTCCCAAGTAGCATCCTCTACCGGCAAATCCTTCCACTTCACCAAATATTCTCGGATGGTACGTCTCCTCAAGTTCCTCTCTCTGAAATCAATGATAGCCTCCAATATCAAAACAAGTTTTCCCTCATCATCCAGGGGTGGTAGTACTGTAGAAGGCACAATATGATGTCCTAGTGCCTTCTTGAGGCGTGACACATGAAAAACGTTGTGCACCTTGCTCTCCGCCGGCAAATCTAACTCATAAGCCACCTCTCCCACTTTCCTAATAATCCTAAATGGACCATAGTATCGTGGCTTAAGTTTCTCGGCACCACTCTTCTTGAGAGTGGATTGACGGTAAGGCTGTAACATAAGATACACCATATCTCCAACCTCAAAAGTCCGCTCAGTCCTCTTCTGATCTGCATACTGCTTCTGCTGATTCTGTGCCTTAGTTATATTATCCTTGAGAGTCTTAACAATGTCTTGACTCTCTTGTAACAAATCACCTGCACTGGGCACTCTACTGTCACTCAAAAGCAGATCCATAAAATTGGGTGCCTCATACCCATACAGGGCCATAAAGGGTGACATCTGAATAGACATGTGATAAGTGGTATTGTAGCAATACTCACAGAGACAAATCCACTTTACCCATGCCTTCTGTTGCCCTACTATATAATTTCTGAGATATCCCTCCACCCATTTGTTCACTATCTCCATCTGACCATTTGTCTGAGGGTGGTAGCTAGTACTCGGAGTGAGCTCTGTTGCACACAACCTGAATAGCTCCTGCCAAAAGTGACTCATAAACTTGCTATCCCTGTCACTCACAATGCTCCGAGGTAAGCCATGTAATCTGAATATCTCCTTGAAGAACAACTCTGCCACCTGTGTAGCTGTGTATGTAGCAGTGATCGGAAAGAAGTGTGCAAACTTCGTAAGGCGATCCACAACCACATATATGCAGTCCCTGCCTTGGGCTCTAGGTAGTCCTGTGATGAAGTCCATAGACAAACACTCCCACTTCCTATTAGGAATCGGAAGTGGCTGAAGTAAACCAGCTGGATAGGAGTGTTCTTGCTTATTCTGCTGGCAGGTGGGACACTCCCTAACATACTGAAGTACCTCTACTTTGAGCCCTTTCCATGTGAAGCGCTCTCTAATCTGCCGGTATGTCTTGTAGAAACCAGGATGTCCTGCCATAGGTGAATCATGAAAAGATTTCAGAACCATCCTCCTCACTGCTGATCCTAGAACCAAAAATATTCGCCCTTTGTAAATGATGAGCTCATTCACAAGGGTGTATCTGCTGTCCTGAATAGTCCCATCTATGAATCCAGCTGCCCAAGTATCCTTTGCATACTCTGCAAGGATCAAGTGTCTCCAATCCTCCATTATGTCTGTCAATAATTTCAAATGGGGCCTACATGATAAGGCATCAGCAACTACATTCTGTGTCCCCTTAAAATATGTAATGTCAAAGTCATAGGACTGTAACTTGCTCACCCACTTCTGCTGCCTATCATTGAGATCTCGCTGCCCCAAAAAGAGTTTTAGGCTATTATGGTCGGTTTTGATACAAAATTTGCTACCTACCAAATATTGCCTGAATTTAGCCAAAGCATGCATAATGGCTAACATCTCCTTATCATATATGCTGAAGCTCCACTCTGGCCCTCTCAATTTCCTGCTCTCGTAAGCAATAGGGTGCTTCTCCTGCATAAGCATCGCTCCAATGCCCTCTCCAGAAGCATCATAGTGTAGCTCAAAAGGTTTGCTGAAATCTGGTAATGCTAACACTGGACAAGAAGTCATCAACTCCTTAAATTTCTCAAAACACTTCTGTGCCTCAGGAGTCCACAAGAAAGCTCCCTTTCTCATCAAATCTGTCAAGGGTGCTGCATGCCTGGAATATCCATCCACAAACCTCCTGTAGAAACCACATAATCCTAGAAAGCCCCTCAACTGTGTAAGGTTCACCGGTGAAGGCCACTCCACAATGGCACGAATCTTTTCAGGATCCATGCGTACGCCCTCTGCACTGATGATGTGACCCAGGTACAACAACTCTGTCATGCCCAAATCACACTTTGACTCCTTTGCATACAAGGACTCTCTGCCCAATATATCCAACACCGTGTCAAGGTGAACCAAGTGCTCCTCCCAAGATCTACTGTACACCAAGATATCATCGAAGAAGACAAGTACAAATTTCCTCAACTGAGGATGGAAAACCCGATTCATTGTTGCCTGAAAGGTAGCAGGTGCATTAGTTAGCCCAAATGGCATAACTACAAAGTCAAAATGGCCACAATGACATCTAAAGGCTGTCTTCTCAATGTCCTGCTCTCTAACTCTGATCTGGTGATAACCTGATCTCAAATCTATCTTTGAGAAGAAGCAAGCTCCATGAAGCTCATCTATCAACTCATCGATCCTAGGAATGGGGTACCTGTTTTTAATTGTCTTCCTATTAAGCACCCTGTAATCAATGCACATCCTCAATGTCCCATCCTTCTTCTTCACTAAGACCACTGAAGAAGCGAAAGGAGACTTACTTGGTCTAATGTGGCCCATAGCAAGTAACTCCTTTACGGTTTTCTCAATTTCATCCTTAAACCTCTTCAGATGCCTGTAAGGTGTAATCATGATGGGCTTAGCCCCCTCCTCTAACTCAATGATGTGCTCAATACCCCTGTCTGGTGGTCTACCTGGTGGAATGTCACTGAACACCTTAGAGTGTTTAACTCTAAGCTCCTGAATATCAGGAGGATATTCAGTCTTCTACTCTCCCTCCTGTGATGGCATCAACATGCACTCTGCTGCCCACTCTACCTGATCATGTCGAATCAATCTAGCCATCCTCCGGAAAGAAACCATCCTGAGATCATTGTCCCTGATTGCCTTAAGAATATGTGTCTTCCCATTCACTTTAAACCTCATCTCCATCTCCTTGAGGTTAAGAGTGAACTCCCCAATATCATGCAACCAACTCATCCCAAGGACTATATTTGTATCTCCCATAGGCACAACATAGAAATCTGCCTTAAAGTCATAATTATTAACTTTCAATGGGAGTCCAGTGATTTTACAATCACATTTGAGGACATAGCCATCAGCTACCCTCACTCAAATTCCCCCAAACTCCTTTGTTTGTATGCCACGCTTCTCCACCATCCTAGCATCAATGAAATTATGAGTGGCACCTGTATCAACCAAAGTTATAACTCGCTGTCCAGTAAGCACTCCTCTCATCCGGAATGACCCTTCCTGCCTAATACTAGTGAGACGAGCTTCCCTAAGTTGCCCATCTCCTTCCCCATCCTTGGACTCCATTTTAGACAAGTTTTCAGCCTTGTCTTCCTCTTTTTCACCATCTATTTCCTCTATATCAGACTGCTGGTCTGAATTATCTGATTCTGATTCCTCATAGTATGCCCACATAACTCTGTTAGCTTTGCCCTTTGGTCTAAGAGGACAATCATGGTTTGCATCATAGGGTCCCTTACAGTAGAAACATAATTTTTTCTTCCTCAAATCATTTAATGTTTCCCTGTCAAAAGGTGCTGAAGTTTTATCTTTAGAATCATTTTTAAAATCAGTCCTCTCTGGTTTTTTATAAAATTGTTTGTTATCCTTACTAGAAGATGCTCCTTTGGACTGAAATTTGTTTGTTGGGACTGCATGTTCCATACTTCTTGCCTTTTTCATAGCTTCTTGTAAAAAAATAGGATCAAATGCCTTTATCCAACCTCTCAGTGGTTCGGATAGGCCCCCTCAATGAAAATAACTAACAATCTACGCTCCGAAATGTTTGGCACCATGACTGCCAACCGATGAAATTCACCAATGAAATACTCCAAGTTGCCTGTTTGTTTTAGCTGTGCTAAGTCCCGGAAGTAAACCTCTGGATCTTTCTTGTCAAATCTTTCAACCAACCTATCCACGAAGTCCTGGTACTCTGTCACCTGATTATGCTGAAGTGATACGATACCATGGTACCACCAATCATGTGCTACTCCCTCCAAATGCAAAGTGGCGTATTTGATAGCTTCAATCTCTGTCATTGGCCTCAGTGCCAAAAATTTGTCAATCTTATGAATCCAAGCTTGAGCTGTCATCTTACCACTCTCATCAAATGTAGGCATAGTAAGCTTGCCTTTAACCCTATTCAACTCACTATTTTGACCTCTAGGCCTCCTATCCTGTCTGAGTGACCTGTAATGCTCTCTCCTCTAATTAACAAACCTCTCAAATGTCATCCTCTCTCGCACCTGTGGAGCTAATAGATCCCATTCGTCATTCGCAGCCATGAGGATATCTGCGAACATCTCCTCTCCTGGTTCTTCTGTAGGTGCTACCTCAGGCTCATCTCTAATGAAGGTAGGACGTGTAGGCCTGTCTGCTGTCCTGGAATGAGTCCTATGAGCTCTAGGTGACCCCACTGCACTCCTATTATCCCCTTGCTCCTGATTCTGTCTGTCTTGTGGGTTCATGCGCTCAATCATGGTGGTGAGTGCCTGCAAGGCCTAAGCCATCTGCTGCTGTCCTGTAGCCATTGCTCTGAAAAATTCCCTTGTTTCTTGCTCCTCATTCCTATTGCCTCTAGGTGGGCTACACTCTTGCCTGTCACCCATGGTGCCCGACTGCCTGTCAAATTCTTGTTCCCTGTCAAACAAAGCTCGCCTGCGAGTGTAATATCTGTGAGAGCCAACCTCAGGCGGCTGCATGTGATTGCTAAACCCTCAGGATGGCAGGATTCGGCTCTGATACCAATGTAAAAACCCTACTTGGCTCTCCTCTGCTGACTGTTTCTTTTGAATACAGTTGATTTGAATTTGTTTTGGTTTTTGAATGTTTATGGATTTTTTTTGTGTTTTTTGGTAATAATGAGCAATGATACAATACTGAAATAAACTCCTATGCTTAAAATAATTCTGAAACAATAATATTACTGCTGGAATTAATTTATGAGACTATCAAGGGAATGTTTGTTTTGTTCTATGGCCAATATGCCTGAAAACAAATTCATTACAATGGAAGATAAAAACCTGATTTTTGCTGTCCCAGTAGATGAAAATCTGCAAACTGCAAATTTTAATCTCAAAATTTTTTTACTGTTCACGCAGTACTGTAGCAGTCCGTGCGGCGGCACTGTTCATGCGGCACTGTAGCAGTCTGTACGACGGTACTGTAGCAATCCGTACCGTACTTGTTAATTACCAAAATTTCTTCAATAAATCTGCAATAATTTCCCATGAATTTATTCTTCAATTCTACACAATTAGATGCAAATAAGACCTCTGAATGAAGTCTTCCTGAAACCAAATATCACTGAATATTTCATCAGCTCAGATGGTGAACATTGAAGCAACTACGTCCTCCAATGGTGGCTGAAAACCCTAGTCTCCAGAGCAAAACCCTTTCAATTTCACAATGTCAAAATAGCAAAATAGCAATTCCCCCCTTCTTTCCAAACTCAACGCTATATATCCTTTTTGCAAATCGTACCCTAATCCTCTTAATTACAATTTTGCTTGTAGTTTCATTTAATTTCACTTTGGGTGTCAAAACGATTTTAATCATTAAATGGGCATTTAATTTTAATATTTCAATAGTCTGGCTCAAATAATTTAATTAAAAACATGGCCCCGTCTAATGATGAGTTGACCCTCAAGTTAAGTGATTATAATATAAAGTCACTTTATAACTTTTTTATTAAATCACTTAATAATAAATGCTAAGTTATTCAAACTTGTCTAACTCCATGAATACTTTGAATTTAGGTATGCCGTCTGAAACTGGAGCTCACCAGTTGACCACCCATATGACCGTGATGTCTGCTAAAAATAGCAGGGGTCCATCTCCAATTGCTAAAAATAGCCTGACCAAGCCAAACTCAAAGCAAAACTCATCATAAACAAACTCTGGCAACTCAGAAGTGTACTCTGCTCTGTCCCCGGAAGATCTCCACGCCAAGGTGACCCTCTATCCAATCCTACCAGCGTACGAGGGTCTTTGATAGGCTAATCACAAGCTAGAGTGATGTCTCTAGCTAGAAGGGGACATCACATCCCCATTGGTCTCAGGTTCGACTTTGAGGCCTGGATATCACTCGATGCACCTAGCAAGCGGGTTGCTTGGTACATCCCCAGTGACTAGTCTTGCCTCAACTCACCCCAAATGAGCGTTGGGCTGGATTGCGGGGATACCCTGTGTCAACAAAAAAAAAGACTGGTTTGAACACTAAATAAGAAAATGGAAATTACATACAAAGCTTTTAGACCCACTTGATTGAAACTTGCAATACAAAGCTTGCAATTAAGAGTAAATTACTTCAATTCACTTCATCTACATGCATCATTGATCATACATTATAAGCTAACCAACTTACAATTACTATAATACAAAACTTCCAATAACTTTTAAGCAGTATTCAACTCATAAAAACACGATAACACATAAGACATAGAACACTTCAATGTCAATTTGAATCATTATTTGTTAAAATAATATTAATATCTATTCTATAATGGTCATCTTCTATTCTTAGTGGTCATCTTAGTTGTCGACTTATTTAGATATTTAGCTTTTTAGTCGACTTATTTAGCTTTTTTAGTTCGTTAAGTGAAACTATTGCTTCTTTATTAAAGATGCATAGTTAGCTTTTTATTATTTAGCTTTTTAAGCTTTATTTAGTACTTTAAGCATTTTAGCTTTTTAGTTTTTACTTATAATGACTAGTTCTTAATTTAGAATGTCATCTTGTAAACTCTTTATATACGGTTGTATATCGTTGAATAATTAATTCGATTATTTTGAGCAATCAACTTTTCATGGTATTAGAGCGGGTCAATAGGGTTCTTTAGGATTTGACGAATTTTTAAATAAAAATTCGAGGTCTTCTTTCTGAAATTTTTTCTAGAATTTTTTAATTGATTTTTTGATGAAAAAAATCGTTAATGAGATTTTTGGGTTTCACATACAGTGTGAAGTTTGCATGTAGGGTTTTTGCAAGTTTTTCTTGCTTGCATCGGATTTTTCGCAAATTTTTTTTGGAGATTTCGCGATTGTTTAAAGTCTTTGTTTTCTGCTTGCCCGCGATTTCCATTTCGGCAGCGCAAATCTTCTCATGTATTTTGCAAATTTTTCTCAGAGATAGATGCCATTTTTTGCGTTCTCCCGACAGCGACTGGTGTTTGCTCGCGATTTGTCTCTCGACGTGTTTTGTTTCGCGATTTTTCTAGGCGTCTACAGTGCTAGCGGCAACAACAAAGGTTTTCAGAACCCGCGTTTTTTGTTTACTCCCACGGTTTTTTGCCGTCGGCTTTTTTGGACCAACGTTTTGGCGGGCGTGATATTTTCCAGTTTTTGTTTTTTTTTCGACGATGCGATTGCATTTTTTGGGCGTCGCGATTTTTTGTGTGCAATGTTTGTTTTGTGCAACACCTTGCGTTCATGTTCATGTCCGTTTTTTTCTCTGCTCGCATTTTTCGAGGCGACGATTTGTTAGGTGGCTTGTGTGTTTTTTACTTCCTGTTTTCTGCTCATGATGGGAGCTAAATGTCGTCTAGGGTTTCTTTTTGTCCGCAATTTGGGTTCCTGTTTTCTAATAGTTGTCTTGGGTTTTATAATTTTCGTCCCTTAAAAAAAAATATTTTTAGGTTTTCTTGTTTTGGGGTTTATAAGTTTTTCACTTTAAAAATTATTCTAGGTTTTATCTATTTTTCCTGAAAATTTTTTTGCTGGTTTTTTCGATTTTTTCCTCAAAAATCATTTGTAATACGCAAAATTCACGTGTGATTTTGTGATTCGTGAAGTTCTCAGGGTTTGACATTTTTCTCCACAAAAATCGTGCTTTGTTGCAATCAGTTTTGGGTCGCACTGCTAGGGAAAACATCTGCAACCATGGTATCTTGCAGTCTATTTTGGAGTTGTTGAAGCAAACAGTGCTCAGTTTTCTTCTACAAAAGGGTTTGCTGATTTTTCTTCAAAATCATGGTTTTAGGCTTCAACAATTCGTGTTGAAATTAATAGCCAGATCGAATTAGTTAGTTTAAATTTTAAATGACAATTAAAATTTAAAACATATTGTAATATCTTAAAGCATGGTCCTATAAGCCACATGTAATGTGCTATGAGGGGGGCAAATATAACTTGTAATTCACATGATAGGTCAAGACCTATTTCATTAAACTTGTAAATGTAACGTGCTTAAGGTTATTTTATTTTGGCGCCAACTTGTATCTTGACTCCTAGCCGACATGGAGAAATAAATTGTTAGAGTCTCCTATAAAGGCAATATGAACTTCATTGTGAATACACATTCATTTTCACAGCTATTATTCAATCTGCTTTAGCAATCTAACTGGTGCGAAGCTGGTCATGCGAACTAGATTGGAGATTGAGCGAAATTATTGCGTATTCTGAGCATCCAAATCTGCCACTCAGACCTGCGATTTGTGTGCCATTTCTGGGCGAGTTCAGGCAACATATTGTGCCTAGTTGATGTGCTAATTTAGTTAATCTACTGGGCAATCTTATCTGAATCTACTGGGTGAATTTGTAGTTTGTCTTGATTGCGATCTCTCTCTCCTAGTGGCGCCAAAATCTCAGACGACAAATCAGGTTTATACATTAGCATATCACAGTGACTTCAATTAGGCAAAGTTCTGCCGTAGATTGGTGATTAATCAGATAAGTAATCTGATCTTCATTGTTCTTATAATTTGCTCATGATAAAGGATTTTGATTTGGATCTTTGATGTTGGGTTTTTCCTCCGAGAGGGAGGTTTTCCCAAGGTGTTATGGTGTTTTGTGTCTCTTGTGTATTTGCATTTGACTTGTTTCTGAGTTTTGTTAATCTGATCACTAAAAATTAACACAGGGTATTCTGGTGTTTTGTGTCTCTTGTGTGTTTGCATTTGACTTGTTTCTAAGTTTTGTTAATCTGATCACTAAAAATTAACATGGTATCAGAGCTTTAGGTTCATTCTAAGTAATCAGATTAACAGTAAGCTTTCACCTTCAATTTGTTGTTTTATTTTCAAGATGGTGACAGGTCTGAAAGTAGAGGACAGACTTGATGGGGCTCTTAATTTTACCTCTTGGAAGGTTCATGTTCTCCTTGCCCTTGAGGAGATTGATCTATTGTAGTTTGTAGAAGATAAGGATCTGCCTGAGCCCTCAGATCCAAAAGAGTTAAAGCAGTTCAAGAAGAATGCTCTTAAGGCCAAGAAGTTCCTAATTGATTCTGTAAAGGATCGTCTTGTCCCAATCATCTCCAAGCTACCTTCAGCCAGGGAGATGTTCAAACACTTAGAGGGAATGTATGAGATCAACAACATCAGTCGGGCACTTACCCTAAGGTAGCAACTACTTCAAGTCAAGATGGGTAAGGGAGATTCAGTAATGTCTTTCTTCATGAGAATTTCAGAATTGAAGGATCAACTTAGCTCCATTGGAAATGAAGTTGTGGACAAGGACATTGTCATGATTGCACTAAATGGACTTCCTGATTCTTGGGATCCATTCATTCAAAGCATAAGATTTGAATTTCCCACATTTGATCGCCCCCGGTCTGATTGGATTCAAGAAGAATCACGCTTAGCTGCAAGAGGAATGCTCAAGGGCACTCATAGAGGTGACCATCACATGCTTACATCTCAATGTGTTAAAAGAAAGGGTGGTCATTGAAAGACAACAAACTTCAAAAGAAATAGAGATTTCAAACCTCCTGTTGTTCACGATTCAAGGAAGAAGCCAAGGGATCTTTCACGTATCCGTTGCTTCAGATGTGATAAGTTTGGATACTATGCTAAAGAAAGTCAGAATCTGCCCAAGCAAGGAGAAGCGAATCTAAATGAAGTTGCAGATTCAAAGGATATCGAAGACTTCCTCTTCATTTCTGCCTTATCCAACGATGTGCCAACTGACAGCAACACTTGGTTGATAGACAGTGGTGCATCCAGGCATATCACGGGATACCGGGAGCACCTCTCAGACTTAATGGAGAAAGAATCCAACCTTCACGTGGTAATTGGTGATGATGCTCGATATTCGGTAAGAGGTTTTGGCAATACTTCTTTAAATTTAGAGTTTGGTATCTCCTTGCATCTTAGTGATATTTTATTTGTTCCTAGAATTAAAAGAAATTTAATCACCATTTCTGCCCTAGAAGATAAAGGTCATCAAGTAGCATTTTTTGAGGGTAGAGTACTTGCATGGTCTAAGAAATCTAGTTTTAAATCTGCTCGTGTTATTGGAAATAGATATGATAGTTTGTATAAGCTTTCAGTTCACCTTGTTCAAGCACTCATTCATGAGGCTCCCGAATCTAGTGAGCTATGGCACAGAAGGCTTGGTCACCTTCACTTCCAGGCACTTCCCTCCCTTGAAAAGATGGTTAAAGGTATGCCTAAACTTAGTCATTTTCATGATGATACTTGCAAAGGTTGTGCATTAGGTAAAAACACTAAAAGTCCATTTCATAAAAGTGAAAGTAGAGCCAAGGAAAAATTAGCACTTGTTCATTCTGACTTATGTGGACCTATGTCAGTTCCTTCTCCTAGTGGATTTCTATACTATGTTACTTTTATAGATGATTCTTTCTAGAAAAACTTGGATTTACTTTCTAAGATCTAAAGAATCTGATGAAGTACTAAGTAGGTTCAAAGAATTTAAGGCTCTAGTTGAAAATATATCTAGTAAAAGGATTAAAGTGTTAAGATCTGATAATGAAGGTGAATACACCTCAAGTAGTTTTCATGACTTTTGTGTAGAGACAGGAATTAAGAGGGAGTTTTGTGTGCCCTACAATCCTCAACAAAATGGTGTGACTGGAAGGAAGAATAGAGTCATTGTTGAAGCAACTAAAGCTATGATTTATGATCAGGACTTGCAGACTTTCCTATGGGCCGAAGCATCTAAGACTGCAGTGTATATTCAGAACAGATGCCCTCATTGTGTCCTAAAGAACATGACTCCCGAAGAAGCCTTCACTAGAGTCAAACCTGATATCAGTCACCTAAGGATTTTTGGAAGTCCTGTCTATTTTCATGTGCCAAAAGAAAAGAGATCTAAGCTAGATTCATTCGGGAAGATAGGTATCCTTGTTGGATACAGTGAGTCCTCCAAAGCATTTCGTGTCTACATTCCAGGACAAAGGTACATTGAGGTAAGTAGGGATGTTGCGTTTGAA
Source organism: Cryptomeria japonica (assembly GCF_030272615.1). Lineage (NCBI taxonomy): Eukaryota > Viridiplantae > Streptophyta > Pinopsida > Cupressales > Cupressaceae > Cryptomeria > Cryptomeria japonica. Next base: position 889,613,693 of record NC_081407.1, on the reverse strand, counting down.
GAAAATATTGCTTTTAAGAAATCTAAAGGTTCCCTTGTCAATAATGATAGAGAAGTTAATGATAATCAAGATATGGATATTGATACTAACCCTGAGATTTAGAGGGAGTCTATTGAGCCTCCTGAACCTATTGAGCATGGTGATCCTCCCGAGCCTCTGGATCCAACTGATGGACCTAGAGATATTGCAGTTAGCAAGAAAATACCACTTTGGGTTAGAAGCACAATTCAAGAAGCATAAAAGTTTGCAGCTCCCCAAGGAACATTTAGAGAAAGCTGAAGACCTCAGAAATTCTCAAACTATGTTGCAATGATGTGCAATATAATTGAGACTGAACCATCAAGCATAGAAGAAGCTATGAACCAGCAAGCATGGAAACTAGCTATGGACGAAGAGTATCAATCCATCATCGAGAATGATGTCTGGGATATTGTGCCTAGACCCAAAGGTAAGTCTATTGTCTCTTCTAAATCGTTGTTTAAAATTAAACATGTTGTTGATGGTAGTATTGAGAAATATAAAGCTAGATTTGTAGCTCGTGGTTTTTCTCAAAAGGAAGGCATAGATTATGAAGAAACATTTGCTCTTGTTGCTAGATATACTTCTATTAGAACTACTATAACTATTGTTGCAACTAAGGGTTGGAAGTTACATCTATGGATGTAAAGACTGCTTTCCTTAATGGTGTCATTGAGGAAGAAGTCTATATTGAGCAACTAGAACGATATGAGATTCATAATAGAGAATTTCATGTATGCAGATTGAAGAAAGCTCTTTACGGCCTAAAGCAAGCTCCTCGAGCTTGGTATGAAAGAATTGACAAGTATTTGGTTAGTTTAGGGTTTTGTAAGAATGATGTTGATCCTAACCTTTACTTTAAAGTATTTAATGGTGAAATGTTAATTCTGGTTTTATATGTGGATGATTTATTTCTAACTGGTGAAGATAGTCTCATCATTAGATGTAAGAAAAAATTAGCCACTGAATTTGAAATGAAAGATCTAGGTTTAATGCATTACTTTCTAGGGTTAGAAGTATGGCAAAGATCTAATGAAATTATCCTTAGTCAAGGAAAATACACCATTGATATATTGAAAAGATTTGGTATGCTGGATTGTAAACCTATGCTTACTCCTATGGAAACTAACTTGAAAAAATTGAGTTTATCTGCAGCTAACTCTAATTTTGCAGATCCATCGGAGTACAGGCAGTTGATTGGATCCTTGATGTATCTAGTTAACACTAGACCGGATATTTGTTATGCAATGAGTGCCCTCAGCCAATTTATGAACAAGTCGAAGCATGTTCATCTTGTTGCAGCCAAGCATATCCTGAGATATTTGTGAGGCATAGTTGGCTATGGGTTGAAGTATCCAATCAACACTATCATCACCTTGGAGGGCTACTCTGATTCTTTTGGGCAGGAAGTGTAACTGATAGAAAGAGCACTTCAGGAATCTGTTTTAGTTTGGGTCCTACCGTGATCACCTAGGCCAGCAGGAAACAGTCCTTAGTTGCATTGAGTACTACAGAAGCTGAGTACATTGCATCAAGTGTGGCGTCAAGAGAAGCAGTGTCGCTGCGCAAGCTTCTTGCTGGTTTGTTTGGACAACCTTGAGAACCCACAGTCATTCATTGTGACAATCAGAATTGTATTAAAATGTCTGCTAATCCAATGTTTCATGACAAGTCAAAACATGTGGAAACTCATTATCACTATGTTTGTGATGAGGAGAAGGTTGAGGTGAAAGACCACCTCCACCCTCTACGGGCAATGCAAAGTGGATCCATCCTCTGTGGGCAATGCAAGATGGATTTCATGGAAAGTTCCATGATGTGTTATTACAATATGGTATGGTCACTAGCTATAATCCTCCCTAGCTAAGAGGGAGTGTTGAAATTAATAGCTCGATCGGATTAGTTAATTTTAATTTTAAATGACAATTAAAATTTAAAGCATATTGTAATATCTTAAAACATGGTCCTATAAGCCATATGTAACGTGATATCAGGGGGGCAAATATAACTTGTAATTCACATGATAGGTCAAGACCTATTTCATGAAACTTGTAAATGTAACGTGCTTAAGGTTATTGTATTTTGGCACCAACTTGTATCTTGACTCCTAGCTGACATGGAGAAACAAATGGTTAGAGTCTCCTATAAAGGCAATATGAACTTCATTGTGAATACACACATTCATTTTCATGGCTATTATTCAATTTGCTTTAGCAATCTAACTGGTGCGAATCTGGTCATTCGAACTGGCTTGGAGATTGAGCAAAATTATTGCATATTCTGAGCATCCAAATCTGCCACTCAGACCTGCGATTTGTGTGCCATTTTTGGGCGAGTTCAGGCAACATATTGTGCCTAGTTGATGTGCTAATTTAGTTAATCTGCTGGGCAATCTTATCTGAATCTACTGGGCGAATTTGTAGTTTGTCTTGACTGCGATCTCTCTCTCCTAGTGGCGCCAAAATCTCAGACGAGAAATCAGGTTTATACATCAGCATATCACAATGACTTGAATTAGGCAAAGTTCTGCCTTAGATTGGTGATTAATCAAATAAGTAATCCGATCTTCATTGTACTTATAATTTGGTCATGATAAGGATTTTGATCCGGATCTTTGATGCTGGGTTTTTCCTCCGAGAGGGAGGTTTTCCCAGGGTATACTGGTGTTTTGTGTCTCTTGTGTGTTTGCATTTGACTTGTTTTTGAGTTTTGTTAATCTGATCACTAAAAATTAACATAGGGTATTCTGGTGTTTTGTGTCTCTTGTGTGTTTGCATTTGACTTGTTTCTGAGTTTTGTTAATCTGATCACTAAAAATTAACAATTCATGTGTGCCAGATCTCTAATTCGCGTGTGAGGGCTATATTAGTTTGGATGGCTTTTGGTACTCTTGGTCATTTACATTCTGCAGATCCTAGGAGGTCTCCGTAGCAGTAGAGTGTTCTTTGCATTTGTGATCAAAACACCTGCAGTGTCTTCTGTAGACTATTGAGTACGATGACCATTAAGGGAGGGTGTTAAAATAATATTAATATCTATTCTATAATGGTCATCTTAGTTGTCGACTTATTGAGCTATTTAGCTTTTTTAGTTCGTTAAGTGAAACTATTGCTTCTTTATTAAAGACGCATAGTTAGCTTTTATTATTTAGCTTTTTAAGCTTTATTTAGTATTTTAAGCTTTTTAGCGTTATAGTTTTCACTTAAAATGACTAGTTCTTAGTTCAGAACGTCGTCTTGTAAACTCTTTATATACGGTTGTATATTGTTGAATAATTAATTCGATTATTTTGAGCAATCAATTTTTCATTATTTATGCATACTAAATTCTATTGAATAATACTGAAGTAATAAGCTAAGTGTGAAGAACATTTATTTATAATCTTTACAAAACTATTGCATGAAAATTAGTTAATTTCTACCCTAACAATAGTTGCTCGCAACTATTGCATGAAAATTAGGTAACAATAGTTGCTTGCATGCAAAGCAAGTTTTATTATAAAATTTAAATCACTGAATACTAAATCCAACTCAGGCAATCTTCAATTAGACTTAGGGATATCTACAAACTAACATTAGACATTCTTGAATCTCATCTAAAAATGGCTAAAATAGCCTTCTCAGAATATGTTTGTTTTCTCATAAACAATGACAGCCAAAAAATCGCGTCGGCTAAAAATGAATTTTCTAACAGTTGGCTCTAGAGGCAATTCTGCTGAAGCTTATCTGTTCAAAACATGGAAAGCCCTTTGAAGAAGCTCTGAAACTCTGACAATTTCCCTATATTATCGAATTTCACCTCTTTTTTGTTGATTCTACTCTTCAGCAAACACCAGCTGAAATCAACAACTTTGAATGCGCCAAAATTATAAGGTACATGAAAACACACCTTCTGTAAGCACAGATGAGACCTTTGACTACTGTTATTGTCTTACCTCCCTCCAAAAAGTTGCACACTGCCTCAGACTCTTCCTATATGATTTTTAGGGGAGTACCCTTCATAAACTATTTAAAAAAACCCATATAGAGTTTGAAACTTTTTACAAAACCCTGCATGCTTCAGCTTAGGTGCTCTGCAATTAATGTACTCTGGTCAGCCCAATTAATTATCTGAGTCAGTTCTTCCATTGATAACTAGTAAGCCCTTCAACTGGGCTTGTGCTTTCATAACGCCAACCAATATAGGATTGGTACAGATTTCAAATATACCCTTCAGTTTGGAGAGATATGACCCTACAAGAAGCGCTGGCCTTTCCAAGCATTATGTAATTATTAATTAATTATTTCCTGACCACCGACTAGGATTATTGTAAGTGTAACCGACTAGCATTTAAGATGAGAATGCCCGACTAGTATTTAGGATTGTCGACCAGTATTTGCTAAGTGTTAGATTATTTAAAAGTTCTGACTAGTATATAGGAGACTCTTCTTCCCTTGAAGAGTGCGATTTAGTGTTTTGCAATGTTCCCTTTTTAATAAATGCCCTAGTTTTGCTCTATTACTTCCTACCAGATCACAGTTGTGATATTAAGCTTCTGTATGTCTGATATCTGGTTATTTATATCTGACCTGATCCTCCTCGATTCTTTTCAATGCTTATATATATCAGGTTACACCCAGATATATATTAGTATATATCAGGTATACGAACTAGGGTATCACTGACTATTGATTAATACAGTTAAAACTTAAGATCTGCTAATAAATCTCATCTCAATCTGCTCATGGATCCTGAATATATATATATATGTATATGTATGTATTGCTATTAAACTTCAGAGATCTGCCCCCAAAATTTCCAATATTATTCTATTGCTTTCTTCCCCTTTCTAACTTATCTTTCATACCTTTTTATACCCAATCGCACCTTTCTTGAAGGGAGGCGACACTTCATATTAAGTCGGCCTTGTCAACATTTAATTTACTCTTAAAATTCTTGTATTTGCCTTTAGAAGGAGTCGGCCAGATAATTCCCAAAGTAGTCGGCCCTCTTGAATGCTACTGCTTTAGACCCTTTTTAATCCCACGTTGCCCCAAGAGGTCGGCCATGTTGTCTTCCTTAACAAACTTGTTCATTTGAAACACTGCTCTTCTACAGTTATAAATACTGTGCTTTAAATACTTGTTGCCTGGAATTTCCGCTCACTAAACTTATATATTTCAGCCTTAAAATACTTAACTTTGGCAATAATTGATTCCGAAAATTGTGAACTCTTACAATTTTCTTAGTAGGGATTTTTAATTGTTAAGGTGGGGGCATGACATGTTTCTTTGTAATAATCTGTTGGTGTTGTGACAGGGGCATGATAGTGGCCATCTAAATGAGACATTATATGGCATATGTAGTACTTTATTTAAGGGGAAAACTAAAATTAATTAAGGGCCCAAAAGGGAGCCCCTATAAAGGAGACACAAGCATTCAAAGCAAGGTATCCATTTTTGTCTTTGTATTGAATGCAATTTTTGAATTTGAACCTATGTTCCACCAAGTTTCCAGGATTGGGGGATGTGTTTCGAGGATGGATTTTTTTGAGGCCATTTTTTGGGACTTACCATAAAAATACATAAAATTTAAAAAATATAGGAAAATTTCAAATATCCATATAATAACATTGATAACAATTATAAGGCATTCATCATATTGACATATATTATAGAATCTTTACAACACAACAATAGAGTTTATATGAGAGTCGAACAAATTAATATTTAATTGCTTCCATAATTCATTGTCAATGTGCGTATGATATAAAATTAAAAAATAGTAACTATGTATACCAAAATGCCCAAAGGCTACAAATTTGCACTACAAATGTCAAAATGACAAAGTCACAAAAACATAGTGATAGAAAGTATGAGGTTGCCTATAACATTTACCAACACTTCATCAAAATCAAAGTAAACTCAACTTCACAATTGAATACATCTTTTGAAGGGCCTTCATTAACCCTTCTTTCACCTCTTTGTTATATCAAGGAGGCAACTTACCAACTTTTGGTGCATACCATTTGGGATTGAGAGAAAAGGCTACCATATGAAGCAAGGTGTTCATAATTTTCCACTGCTGCATCACAATGGACTTAATGTGTTGCTCGTATAATCCCAAATCAGGATCCCTATTACAAATTGCTTGCTTCATTTTTCCAAGTATGCTGCAAAATATCTCATAAATCTCTCCAAGACTAGGAGAGTCTATATCAGCATATGTAATGACATCCACAACAAGTGAAATGTAGGAGCAAATATATCTGCAAACAAAGATTTGAAAAAAGACAAGTTAGAAAATTAAAAGCAGATTTTTTTAAAATAAAATCAGCAATCAAATTTAAATTATAAATTTATTAATAAAATGAAAACCAGCAAGTTATTAAAAATAACAATTTTTTACCTTACATTGGACCATCAATCATCATTAAGAATTTTTTGTTTGATGCTTTTTCTTCCATAGTGTTTGCATTAGACCATCTCCCCCACTCTGAATTAACCATCATTAACTGTATAGCCTCTTGTACCTCAAGCATCCTCTCTAACAATATAAAATAATTGACATACCTTGTCTCCGCAGGTTTGAGGAATTCCTTCTTTGAAAATGCCTTGAAGAGAGCAAGTGAGGTGTGATGGTTGCAAATAAACATTTGAACATCTCTAGCTTCTATCACTGCATACTACACCCAATGTATCTTAGGTCTTTCAGTGCATTTTTCAACACATGAACACAAAAAGGGTCCAAAAGATGTGCTTGGAAGCACCCTCCACCATCATCCCAGCTAATTTCAATACACGTGCTGAATCAATGACCACCTGCACAACATTTGAGGGCCCAACCTCCTCTATGGAATCTCGCAAAATATGAAATTGGAATTATTCATCCTTTTGTTTCCCAAAACAATTGATAGCTCTAAGAAAATATTAGCCATTTGAACATGCGACTATGATGCCGATGTCTAATATCAGTCCCACCCATCCATGCAAATAGAACAGCTCATCCTACTCCATCTCATGTCCTCCATCACCAAACTCACCTTGGAATATTCTTTGTCAAGGAGTGTAGTGTGTAGTTTGTAAATTTATTGTAATTTCCAATTTAATGGACAAGTTATATGCAAGATGGTGTATTTTAATTTTGATATTATGACTATGACACTAATATTGCTATCTTTCTTTTACTGCAGGTAAGGAGGATGAACATGTATCAATTTCAATGTCATCTCCTTTGATTTGAATGATGTATAAGTAGTAGGATGGCCATGATCAAGTGGCACCTTGATCAGACATGTCTTTTAGACATGTCTGACCAAGATGTCACTTGGTCGTGACCCTTACTAACATTAACCAATCCATAACTAATCGGTGCTACAAACATACCTGTTAATGTATCGGTATCATTGTTAATGATAACAGTGCCTATAGACATACCCGATAATGATTCGGTATCATTGTTAATGTTAACAGTGCTTATGAACATACCCGATAATGAATCGGTATGATTGTTAATGTTTAACAGTGCTTATGAACATACCCGATAATGAATCGGTATCATTGTTAATGATAACAGTGCTTATAAACATATCCGATCATGAATCGGTATTTGTTAATTGTTACAGATATAAAACATAACCGATAATGAATCGGTATCAAAGCATATAATAATGGATCAATATAAAGTAAACAATAACAATAACGGTTAGCATTATATGCCATCGGGTTAATACCCCGATAGCATATTAATGTCGATTCATATATGAATTGACATTAACATGCTATCGGGTTAATAGCCCAATAGCATTTAGATTGACGCTTAACATAGTTAAGTAGGTCATCAATCTAATCCATCATTATCCAATATCAATATCATAATTATGATCAATGTTATAGTCTGATAAACATAAAGCATGAATGAGTAAACTAATAACAGAGTAGAGAGTTAGGAGAGTCTTATCTTGCAGAAGCTACTAATGCATTAACACTCCCTCTTAGCTTTTGGAAGATAGATAAAGTAACCTACATCACATTTCTTTTCATAATGTTAGTCTCCAAGAACATATATCATCTATACATATGATATGAAGTATCATCAGGACATAGGATACAAATATAAAACATTACTCTAAGTATGTATCACCCAACCATGTGATATAAAGGATTCATCATTTTATCATAACAAGATATCACCTAGACACGTGATATCAGTATTGCCTAAACACGCAAAACTGAGGATAAACATATGAGGATGGTTAAATTCTCATCTTATCCATATTGTGATATGTGCTCAAACATTTTATTCAAATGTTTTATCACAACACCATCATGGCACATCCATGACATACCAGAGATCCAACATGATAACTGGTTTGAGAATCATAAGATCGTCACCTTATGATGTCTGCATACAAGTGTTCATAATCTGAGAGATCGTCGCCTCTTAGATATGAACACAGGGGGAAAAACCCATAATGTCTCAACATGACAAAAGAAGTTTACATTTTCAACATCTTATTTACAAAGCAGATTACCTTTCTATCATACCTAAACCCTTTCTGAAGTGATCAACCTTCACTCTGGAAAGTGGTTTGGTCAGAATATCTGCAATTTGATCTCCTGTACTAACATATTCTAATTTGATCACATTTTTGTCTACCATGTCTCGTACATAATGGTATGGGATCTCAATATGTTTGGATCTATCATGGAATACTGGATTCACTGAAAGTTTTATGCAACTTTGATTGTCGCAATGGATGATAGTAGGTTTCATCGGATTACCAAACAATCCCACAAGCAACTTTCTAAGCCACACCGCTTCTCGGGTAGCCATGGAGGCTGCAATGTATTCGGCCTCGGTGGAACTTTGCGCTACAAAAGACTGCTTTCTGTTGATCCAGGATATCATGGTTGATCCCAAACTGAAGCAGCACCCAGAGGTGCTTTTCCGATCAATCACACTTCCAGCCCAATCTGAATCTGAGAATCCGTGTAGATTAAGATCAATTTTCTTATACTTGAGACCAAGGTTTAAGGTGCCTTGTAAATATCTCATAATGTGTTTTACTGCTACGAAGTGTATCTCCTTTGGCTCACACATAAACTGACTCAAGGCATTTACTGCATAGCAGATATCTGGTCTTGTATTTACCAGATACATAAGAGACCCAATCATTTGCCTGTATAGAGTGGGGTCAGTAGAAGGTGATTCTGCTGTTGCTTCTTTAAGTTTATGAAGATTGGTTTCCATTGGAGCGGTCATAGGTCTGCAGTTGAGCATTCCAAATCTCTTCAGAATGTCTAATGTATACTTGCCTTGGTTTAGAACAATGTTGTCAGGATTCTGCCATACTTCCAACCCTAGGAAATAATGAAGGAATCTCAAGTCCTTCATATCAAATTCTTTGGATAGCTCTTTCTTGCATTGATCTATAAGGTGATCTTCTCCAGAGATTAATAAGTCATCAACATATAAAATTATTATTAGCATATCACCTTTATTCTGTTTGTAGTAGAGATTAGGATCTGCATCATTTTTAGAGAAGCCTAGTTTTGATAGATATGTGTCAATTCTTTCATACCAGACCCTGGGAGCCTATTTGAGCCCATATAGAGCTTTCTTGAGTCTGCACACATGAGATTCTGCATGATGGATCTCAAACCCTTCAGGTTGCTCTAGGTATACTTCTTCAGATATCTCTCCATTAAGAAAAGTTGTCTTTACATCCATTTGATGTACCTTCCATCCCTTTGCTGCTGCAATGGCTAGTACAGCCCTTACTGAGGTATATCTGGCTACAAGAGCAAATGTTTCTTCATAGTCTATTCCTTCCTTTTGAGAAAATCCTCTGGCTACAAATCTTGCCTTATATTTTTCAATGCTGCCACCTGCTACATGTTTGATCTTGAAAAGCCATTTAGAAGAAACAACAGACTTCTTAGTTGGCCTAGGAACAATTTCCCATACATCATTTTTCATTATGGATTGATACTCTTCAGACATAGCATCCTTCCATACTTGATGTTTAAGGGCATCTGTCACATTGTCAGGTTCGTTTTTAGATAGATCATTCATAAGAGCAACATAGCTAGTAAATTTATTAGGTCTTTTGCTTTCTCTGAAGGTTCTAGAAGTAGCAGTAAACCTTTGAGCTTCTTCTACTGTTTTGGTGGCCCATAGTGGTCTTTTCTTGAAATTTTTAGGTGAGTTTTCATTTTCATTTTCAGTTTCATCTAGATTCTCCCTCTGAAACTCAGGGGCAGGATTTTCATCTAAGTTAGAGGTAGGTACATAGATTTCAGGTTCTATGAAGTTTTGAGCTCTTTTGAAAGCCAGGTCCTCTTCAAATATTACATCCCTACTTAGTTCAATATTTCTTTGACTAGGTACATAGATTCTGTACGCTTTGGAGGTTTCACTATAAGCAATCCTCTTTTTCCAGAAGGCTCTAGTTTTAGTCTCTTTTCTTTAGGTATATGGATATAGACAGGACATCCAAATATCCTAAGGTGGCTAATATCAGGCTTAATCTTAGTGAATACTTCCTCAGGAGTTTTGTCCTCAAGATGGGAGTGAGAGCACCTGTTCTGAATATATACAGCAGTGCTAGATGCTTCAACCCAGAGATTTGTGTTAAGGTTTTGATCTAGGATCATGGCCTTGGCAGCTTCAACTATGGTCCTATTTTTCCTTTCCGCTACCCCATTTTGTTGGGGGTTATAAGGTATAGTAAGCTCCCTCTTAATCCCATTATCTCTACAAAATTCTTTAAATGAATCTGATGTGTATTCTCCCCCATTATCGGTTCTTAGGGTCTTAACTTTGTTTCCTGAGTGGTTTTCAATTAGTGATTTAAATTCTTTAAACCTAGAGAGGATCTCTTCTGATTCTTTACTTTTCAGAAAGTAGATCCAAGTCATCCTAGAGTAGTCATCAACAAATATTACATAATACAAGAATCCCCCTAGAGAGGATACGGACATAGGTCCGCATACATCAGAATGAACTAATTCTAGAATTTTGCTAGTTTTCCTAGTACTATTTTGGAATGCACCTTTGGTATTCTTACCTAGGGCACATCCTTTGCATGCCCCTGAATGATCTTGCTTTAACTTGGGTAGACCTGTGACAAGGTTTCCCATTGAAGATAAAGCCCTAAAATTCAGATGACCTAATCTTCTATGCCAAACTTCATTTGCATTAGTGGCTTCATGGATTAGGGCTACATCGGGTTCCATGCACAGCTCATACAAATAGCCCCGTCTCTATCCAATGGTCTTTGCCTTCTTGATGGAGGAGTTCCTTGGCCAAGTCAATACTCTGTTGTCAATGAATGTCACTCTATATCCGTTATCTTCTAGTGCCGATATAGAGACTAGATTTCTTTTGATGTCGGGGGCATATAGTACTCCTTCAAGCCGCAGGGTTATGCCTGTCTTCAATTTGATGGTGCAAATTCCTATTCCTCTGACTGGATGTGTGGAGTCATCTCCGATGGTTACGTCCACATCACTCTCCTCTGTCATGGAATCAAGTACTTCTCTAAACCCAGTGATGTGCCTAGATGAACCACTGTCAATCACCCATGAGTTGATTTTGTTAGAAGATTGACTTGTGAGTGCTGAGTAGAATACGTATTTCCCGGAGTCATCTTCCCCTTTAGTCTTTCCTGCTTTGACAAATGTAGCATGTTTCTTGGTTCTTTCCGGGCATTTTGCAACAAAGTGTCCGAACTGATCACATCTGTAACATTGAATGTGAGATAAGTCCTCCTTTGAAGTTTTCTTGCCTTGACGACCTTTTCTCTTTCGAAACTGCCTTTTCTTGTTTTGCTTGGTGGAGTTGGTGTTTAGAACTTGTAGGTCTTCATCTATATTCTTGTGTTTCATTCCCATCTTGTTCAATCTTGATTCTTCTTGGAGACAGTTATCCCTTAATCTTTCAAACTTGGGATATTTGGACCTTGCACTGATGCCTTGGACGAATGTGCTCCATCCACTAGGCAACCCATCTAAAGCAATGAGTGTTAACTCTTTTGCTTTGGATCTCATAGTCCAGAGTTGCAAATTCATCTTTTAGAACTGTTATCCGCATAAAGTAGGCGTTGATTGTCTCCCCTTTGTTCATGGTGATATGATTTATTTCTCGTTTTAATGCTAGAGTTTGACTTGCATTTGATATCTCAAATGTGCTTTCAAGAGCTTTGAACATTTTATAGGCTGTCTGATGTTTTCTTATGATGGGCATTATGTTGTTTCTCACCCCATCAACTATTATTTTTATTGCCTTTTCATTTCCTTCAATCCATGTTGTTTTGTCAGGTTCATTTTCGGGTTGATCATTTTTAGTTTGAACAAACGAATCCACTTTGTTCTCCTTTAAGATCATTTGAATTCTGAATTTCCAGGCTGAAAAATCATCGCCACCTCCAAGTCTGTCTTCGAATCTGATAGCACTGGCCATTTGAAGAAATGTGATGTAGTATATAAACTTGTTCTTAAATTTGTTTCACGAAATTAAATAGCGTCAAGTTCGATCAACTTGGCTCTGATACCATGTAAATGTATTGTAATTTCCAATTTAATGGACAAGTTATATGTAGGATGGTGTATTTTAATTTTGATATTATGACTATGACACTAATATTGCTATCTTTCTTTTACTACAGGTAAGGAGGATGAACATGTATCGATTTCAATGTCATCTCCTTTGATTGGAATGATGTATAAGTAGTAGGATGGCCATGATCAAGTGGCACCTTGATCAAACATGTCTTTTAGACATGTCCGACCAAGATGTCACTTGGTCGTGACCCTTACTAACATTAACCGATCCATAACTAATCGGTGCTACAAACATACTTGTTAATGTATCGGTATCATTGTTAATGATAACAGTGCTTATAGACATACCCGATAATGAATCGGTATCATTGTTAATGTTAACAGTGCTTATGAACATACCCGATAATGAATCGGTATGATTGTTAATGTTTAACAATGCTTATGAACATACCCGATAATGAATCGGTATCATTGTTAATGATAACAGTGCTTATAAACATATCCGATCATGTATCGGTATTTGTTAATTGTTACATATATAAAACATACCCGATAATCAATCGGTATCAAAGCATATAATAATGGATCAATATAATATTATAAAGTAAACAATAACAATAACGGTTAGCATTATATGCTATCGGGTTAATAGCCCGATAGCATTTAGATTGACGCTTAACATAGTTATGTAGGTCGTCAATCTAATCCATCATTATCCAATATCAATATCATAATTATGATCAATGTTATAGTCTGATAAACATAAAGCATGAATGAGTAAACTAATAACAGAGTAGAGAGTTAGGAGAGTCTTATCTTGCAGAAGCTACTAATGCATTAACATAGTTTATGTTCTCTAGGGAGGGTGAATGAGGGACCAATGAAAGGTACATATTTGAATATTTGTTTGAAGTAAGGAGAATGTGCTACATGGAATGGGTTGGCATGGGCATATAAAAAATTGGCGATGGAAGATTCTGCCACATCTTGTGCATGCATATTGAACAAACTTTGAATTTTACCTAGCTGCTCACTGGTAATAGTCTTCCTCTAACCTCATCTACAAACATCACCACTAGCACTAGCACTGCCAACTGTAAAGAACTTATGCATAGCTGATTGTTAAATTGTGTTGGCATTGGCAACCCCTTAGACCTTGATTCCACCTCCATATGCAATCAATGACACTCTATCCTCTCATCCTCTATCTCTATACAAACCTTCACCCCTTGTATTTTATCGCCCAATAGATGACAATACACTCGTGTATCTCCCTGTAAAATCATCTTTACAAATGTGACATAACCACAATCTAGTATCCCTGAAATTTTTCTTGTTATCTTTGTGTAGAGTTTTCACAAATTGAAGAAGATTTTTGTTTAGAATTTAATGGGCCTTTTGCATAACTTTTAGAACTTTGGAAGGGCATTCAAATGGATTTCGAAGCTGTCCCACTTCACCCATACCACTCACACACCCTGATGAATCCCCAAGTTGGTTTTCATTTCTTTCTTTCTTCTATTCATGCCTACTGCTCTAATTACTACTACTCATGTTGTTTTGTTTTGTGATACAATATGCAAGTGGAATTTGGAAACTGAATGGAAAACAAAAACAAAAAATCATACATTTCATCTTTAAAACTTTGAATTTTTTTGAAAAGAAAATAACAAATGGAAGATTAGGATACCTCTTTAACTTCTCTGGCTAGTTGCTACTTCACTCATCACCTCTGCTGCTAACCAATGCTGGTTTTTCCATCTGCACTCTCAAACCTTGCTTGCATGTCTAAGTTGGCTGCAAATTATTTTTGCATGTAAAAATGAACAAAAGTTTCATATGAAGGAGTCCTTTTGTTGTGTTAGGGCTGAGAAAAGAGTGGGGGCCCAGAAAACAAATATTAAATTCTTCTTTTTAATTGGCATGTGTTTTTTTTTAAACAGCAATAAAATGTTGCAGGGACAGCCGGCCATCCCTGTGGTGTTTCCAACCTATCCCCACATATCAGGTATGGTTCCTTATTTTTTATTGATTTGGGGATGGCTAGGAAACGTCCTCAATGCTGGTAAACTTAAAAAAACCTCAGGGACACATCCCTGTGGAACATAGATTTGAATATTTAAGTACGAAACCCCTTGGCGTGTGAAATCTAGAGGATGAAATTCCTCTTGGATTCAATTCTGGATTTGAGGATGGAAATCCTGTTGTTTATGGGTGGTGATTCCCTTTGGGCCTCGCATTTGAGCTTATTGTTGGAATTATCTCAGCTGCAATGATTTATATTTGCAAGCGAATTGTTATATCAGTAATACTATGAAGGGTTTGAGGATTCTTATAGGTGCGCCCAGTTTGTATTGTCTAGTTGTATCAGTTTTTGGAACAGGATTTTGATGGCATTATGCTTTCCAGCCACTGTTGTACAAATATAAATCATAGTCGCCAGCTCTGCTATACATAATCAGCATTGTATTGACCTGCACCATATATTTTGAATGTTTTGGGGGTTGTTTCCAGCCTGCACCTATTTATTATCAGCAATTTGGACTGCCATACAGTTGTTCCGAGCCCTATGCCTCCCATTGCAGGCCATACAATAGAATTCGGGGCCTATTACAAGGGTTTCATGCATAAATTGTCATATTGGCATCCAGTTTCAAACCCATTAATTGCTGCTATAAATGTTATATTTGCTGATCATTTATTACTATCATCATTGATTGCGGCCATAAATCAGATCTATTAACATACATGATCTCAAGGGTTTTTTAATTTATTTTTCATTATTAGTTTCCAGATCTGCCTAGCTTATAATTAATTCTGAAATTTAATTTTCTGAGCAGCATTAGGGTAGGATTTAGTTTTGTATTTCTATTACCTATTTTAAGTTCTCCATAATCAGAAAATACAAAAAAAATGAATATATGTCCAAGGTTCCTGATTGGGCACATTACGAAAACCTTGATGATGCTACCTAAAATATTACATTGTCTCTGGTGTTTGTTACCATAGTCACATAGTCTAATGTTTCCAAACATTCTATGCATCTACTTAAACAAAAATTTAAAACTGATATGTAATGAGATCTATATTTGGTTTAATTTTTTGCTGAATTTATATGGACTGTTTTCTTACAGAGCCCAAAAAGGGAAGAAAGTACTTGTTGGGATAGGGGGTGGACATTACGTTCCTCGGCATATGGATATTGTGCGGTGAGTAATAAATTTATTAGGGCTGTATATTGTTTTGAGTAATATTTTAAATGATTAAGCAACATGAAATTCAAACTCATAGAAGTTGGAAATGTTCCTAAAGAAATTATTTGCATAAACTACTCTCAGAGAGCACACATGCAATCATGTATAAGCTGCTACAGAGAAGTGTGATGATACTCGAATTTTTACACTGGCATTGATAATTAGTTTATTGATTGACTTACACTGAAAATTTCAAAATTATTCAATATTTATAATATTAAAGTGTCATGTCCCCTCTTTAGCTCTGTCTAGCAGAGACATGTGAGTTAGCCTATTATGGAGTCTTGTAGGTTGGCAATGGTGGATAGAGACTCAGTCAGGATATTCAGTGTTTGGATTTGGTGTTTCTGGCAGTAGTAGACCAGTTTGGAGTAGTTCCTTGATTTTAGGAGGCAGTTCCTACTTTTTAGGAGGTTGTGACAGCGTCCAGGGTTGGGGTTCCATGAGACCATTCCTTCGTTTCAGTTTGAGGAGATTTGGGTGTGTTTCCTAGTTTCTAGGAGCATCCCTAGATTTTAGGGATGAGATTGCCAGTTGATCCATGATTTCCGACATCAGTCACAGACAGGTGACAGGTTCCGTTTCAAACTTTTGGAGTCATTTGAGCCTCCTGCAGCTATTTGGGTTATATTTTTAATATATTTAAATATTTCCTAAGTTAGCATTTAATTAATTAAATAAGGCTATGTTTATAGCCATTTTGGAGTAATAAGGGGTTTTTGGCTTCATCTGGTTGCATATGCCCATGTGTTATAGCTCGTTGGAAAGGTCTTGAACTTTTCTAAATGTTTCCCATTTGTCAGGGACCCTTTTGATGAACGGAATTCTTTTATATTAAAAAAGTGGCGTTTTCTCTATACTTGGCGACTAAAAATGAGAAATAAGACTTTATAAGCCTAAGCGCACTTTTCATACACTTTTAGGGTTCGAGCTAGAGGGAAGGAGTTATAAGGAGATGGTAACCTAATTATCAAGTATCTTTTACACATTTCATCTTTGATTTGGAGAATTTGCTCTGGAGAGCGATTCAGCATCTAGGACGGAAACCCCAGGGTCTTGCCTATCTGGGACGTAGCCCCCAGCACAGTGGTTATTTGGTTCTTGCATTCAGTTTTCAGTGCCTTAGAGTTGGTACAACATCTTTTCTGGAGGATTCAGTGAACAGAGTTAGGGTTCAGCGTGGAGATTGGGGTTTTCAGCTTGGCATCACCTAATAGCCGTACGGCTGTACTTTGCGGCCATTTCTCTTCCCATGTGAAGCTATGTAAGAGCTTTGGATCTTTTTCGCAGCCTCCTTCTTGATTACAGTATTCACTCTTCATCCAGGTTGGACTCATTGTTATTGTAATCTTCTTGGAATTGTTTGGAATCACTATCTAGATAATTATTTGATTTAAATAATCAGAAATCTGCTTGATACAATTTCAATTTGGCTGTGTATGAACATTTATTTCCAGTACTCTTTTCATGTACTTGTTCTTCAATTATTACTTGCTGAAAAACTATCAAAAAAACAAAAATAAACAAACCTTCTGCAACTTCTGTCTTTTCTCTAAAACCATCAAAGGAAACACAGGAAAATATAGTTTATTAATTTAAAAACTACAGCAGATCAGCAAGGGGATCCATCAGGGATCTTTCATAAAGAACAATGGAGGCCATAGAAATTTACACTTTGGTTTGTATAGGCCTAGGGAGTAGATTAGCAAAAGTTATGAAGATTTTCAGTGATATATGAAGCTCAGGCTGAATGTACAAGGTTGAATAACATAGCATATGCTAAATTGTTTTATATCTTTTACCATTTGTGCAACATTAGATTAGGCTCATGATGGAAGCTGTGTCATCTTTGGGTGGATTGTGTGTAATTTCAATCAAATAATTTTGCCTTTAAAAACTTTTCTTGTAAGGAAAAAGACCCTCAGAAGTACATTTGTTTAGAAATCTTGAGTAAAACTGAAACCAAGCTCCCATAAGTGAAATATCTTTGTCATAGCTCCAAGAGCTAAAGAAAATTAATGGTTTGAGGAAAAAGTTATGCCTTATCTTTATTTATAAGTGCAGCAAGAGTTACAAAACTCTTAAGCACAGGAATGGGATTCAGGAATGCTTGGTAAATGAAAGAGAATCAGCTTGTTACCCAATAAAAACTCCAGATTTAAAAATTACATTGAATTTTTAAAATTCTGAATGTTCTTTATATTTTTTATTTTTTTCAAATTTGGAGATTTTGTCAATTTTAGTTATGCCCTTAAGTTCTTGTTGAGTGCCTAAGTTTTTGCTCTGTGTTTCATGGAGTTTTGGGACAGGATATGCATTTCAGGGAGTGCAAAAAGTTGTCAAATTTTGGGCATGTCTTATATATATTTGAAAATTACAAATAAACTAAAATAAAATTATAAATAAGGAAGCTGGAATTAAATAACATCCACGATCCAACATTGAATGACATTACAAAGGACTGTTATTCAAATATCATTATTCCATCATACCAATGAGCATCCATGACATCGAACTTTAGAAATCAAGATTAGAGCTGCAATATGATCATTGATCTTTGATAACTCATTATCTCAGAAGTCACAAATCTGAAGCTCAAAAGCCACTTTCCCCAGGTGAGCAGGAACATGCTCTGATACCACTTGTAATGTCCCCTAATAGGCTTAGACCTGATTAACCATAATTAATCTATTTCTATACATTTTGACTTAAAACTAACTTGAGTAGGAGACAGATTTATCTAAACATGAATCAAATCAGTGTTATCATAGTCTTCTTCCTGATATTGAATTGATAATTCAACTTGATTTATAGTCCCATATTTATTTGTTCATTCAAATTACTATTTCTGTATATATTATGTTTATTTATTTTTCAGATAGTATTATACTATATGTTTTCCTGCAGAGTAGTTCTTATAAAATATTATAGTAATTATAATCATTATATTATTTTCTATAATAATATTATTTTTAAATTCTGTATAAGAACATTATCATGCTTCATATATTAAGCATTCATATTAAGCACATCCCCATGCATACCACCCAAAACAAGGATGTTACTGCCTGTAACCTAATAACGGTTCTGATCTGATCGATAGCTGCCAATAATATATATTTCCTCTTTTTATTTTATATCCCCCCTTTAGAATTGTTATCACAACATTATTTTTCACCACCCTCCCCTACCCGGATGAGTATCGATTCTTATTAATATATTTGGTATGGAACGGTTGCACCCTTGAGACTGAGAATAGTCAGGTACTTCCCTTAACCGTATCTCTTCATAAATATTTGTTATTGTCCAATATGAACATAACTATAAGTTATTAATTGCTGAATATGTCTCAATGTCTTAACTGATGTTTGTTTGATAACATCATCCTATTTAAACTGATCGGATTTGCTTAATGATTTATATATTATTAATGTCGATGTCTTCTTGATTACTGCTGGATGATATTGGTGCTGATCGCTGTTTTTCAACATTTCTTTCATGACACCCGAGTTGTTGATAATAGTGTGACCATATAGTTCGATTCTCTGTCCATAATTATTTGATGGGTTTTGTTGATTGTCTTAAAACGTCCTTGGAGACTATGAATTGATATAGGACAAGAAGTATCGCTAAGTCTTTCATACCATCCACCCAAGTACTTCTCAAACTTAAAGGATGACAAATACTAAATAACATCAATATCGTTTTCACCAGTCATTGCTAGATTAGCGCCAAAATATGCATCACTACCTTCGATATCATAGTTATCTTTTCATATTCGTGCTTCTCTTTCGGACTGAATCCTTAACATACTGTAGTCCCTTTCCTTACGACTTGTTTCTTTGATAACGGAAGAAATATAGAACATAAGATGTAAGATTATAAGATAAAAATACACTATAAGGTTCATCACATTAATAATAAATATTAATTAAAAAATAATATCTAATAAATAGATATGTAATAATTTCAAATAATCTTTTGTTTGATAATTATCATATTGATTAATAATAATTACTTTATTTAGGTTATATATATATAACGATCAAGGAGGGGACATGACAGTCTGCCCTTCCCGAAATTGCTTGTCCTCAAGCAATTGACAATTTTCTCAATTGAGTCATCTCCCAATAAAAACCAAAGTTCCCAAACTCGCCGCGAGTCAAGCGAGTTTGCCGAGTTGGTGAGTCGAGCCAAGCTCGGCGAGTTTTGACAACTCGTGACTCGGACTTGGACTCGGACTCGGCGAATTTTGCTCATAACTCGCCGAGTCCGAGTCCAAGTCCGAGTCATGAGTTGTCAAAACTCGCGTCGCGGCATGTCAGACATGGCAGACAGAGAAGCTGAGGCTGTGGCTATGGCAAAGGAGGAGGATAAAGCACGATTCGGCACAGGGACAACTGATGTTGATCATTGTGGCACCTCACAGGCGGAGACTATGGCTACTTAGTCATCCAGGACCTACCTTAGACGCCTTTGTATGAGGCATACAGATTACTCTGAGGCTGAGGCTGAGGATGAGCTAGAGCTTCTATTTGATGATGTTATAGTATCTTTAAGCTTTATTCAATAATGGGTGCATGAAACAAGTTTTAAATCATTAAAAATCTCTAAATTTCAAGAGTTTTTTTTATTTTGCCGAGTCATTGCCCAGTCATAGCCAAGTCATGAGTTTGGGAACTTTGATAAAAATACAAAGTATACATAAGCATATATAAAGAAATAGAGCATATATGAAGTACACACACAATACATGTAAGGTAATGAGGCATGAAGCCTAAATACATTTAGTACACATGAAGCATGAGGTATTAAGAGTATGTAAGACATGGATGTCATGAATTAATACACACGAAATCATTTAAACACACGTAAGGCTTGAACTATACATGGAAGTCTTGAAGCATAGACAAAAGTAATACTTGTAGCAATATTCACAAATACACGTAAGATATGAGGCATACATGTCACATGGGGGTGCAAGGCATGTATATGAAACACACACAGAGTAAATACTCTATGTACAAACCCAATACATCAAGCATACACATGAACACATAAGACATGAGTCATACACATGAAACACATGTAGTACATAAAGTATGGAGTATACACTTGATTTCATTTAATTAACATGAAGTTCACCATGAATTCACTTAAGTCATAGAGCATACAAGCACGAAATACATACACAAGCACACATATGAATCATATGAGTCATCCACAAGAATACACTTAAGGCATGAATCATTCACAAGGCACGCAGACATATAAATGCACGCAAGGCATGAAGTGCTCATGTCGGGTATGAAGCAATAAATACATGGAAGACAAGTAAGCATGAAGCAATACACTTAAATACATATCAGACATGTAGTGCAAGAAAAACATGAAGTGTACACAAGGTATGAAGTAGCACACATGTAAACATGAAGTAGTATTCATAAGGCATTGTAGCGTGAGGGAGCATCCATGTAAAGCACAAAGTAATATACCAATACACCGAGGCATGAAATATGCACATAAGACATGTAAGGCCTGAAGCAGTACACAGATATATGTAGGGTACAAAGCATATATAATAAATGGAACATGCTGAAGACACATCAGTTATGAGGCACGCATAAAGACACAAGGCATACATGCTGAAAGCATATCAAACATGAAGTAATCACATGAATACACGTAGTATATAAGTAAAGAGTACATGAACCCTACATTAGGAAGGTGCAAGATGTAATCATGCCCAAAACATGACAGCATTAAACAATCTCATAATCATTAAGACATGCATGTATATGATGGAGCAATTAGGTTGAAGATAGCATAGTGGCAAAAATCGTTTAGGGAAAAAATCGGCAAACCAAAAGTATAAGATTTTTTGAAAAAATCGGGAAAAAGTCGGATTTAAAAATTAAAAAAAAATAATAGAAAAAGAGACAAAATCTATTTTTTAAAATTATTTCAGGGCATTTCCATAGCATAGAGATATAAAGAGCAAATAAAATAGAGTTTAACCTGTGAATTGTAGAAAATAATTTTTTGTTGTTTATATTCATATTACTGATTACATAGGCAAATAATCAGTTAACTTTTTAAGAGGGCAGTCACCAAATACACCAAATAGTTGTCTAAGTGTTAACTAAGTCTATGAAGTAACTGAGATCAAAAGTTAACAGACAAATTGTAAAAGTAAGTCCTTTTGAAGTGATCCAAGAATTTCATTGTGATTGAGGCATGGAGTTTTGTAGGGCTAATTCAATATTTTAGAAAGCTTATCAAATCATATTCCACAATTACAATGCTTTTTATCATAGTAACAAAAATCATTTGGGGAAAAAATCGGCAAACCAAAAGTATAAGATTTTTTGAAAAAATGGATAAGAAAATGGATTTTAAAAAATCATAAAAATTTGTAGAAAAATAGACACAAACTACTTTTTTTTTAAAACTTAAGGGTATTTCCATAGCATAGAGATATAGAGAGTAAATAAAATAGAGTTTAACCCATGAATTGTAGAAAATAGATTTTGTTGTTTATATTCATGTTGCTGATTACATAGGCAAATATTCATTTAACTTTTTAAAAGGGCAGTCACCAAATACACCAAATAGTTGTCTAAGTCCGAGATCAAAGATTAGCTAAGTCTATGAAGTAGCTAAGATCAAAATTTATCAAACTGAGATCCAACTATTGTTAGGAATTTAGTAAAAGTGGAAGCCATTTTGAAGTGATCCAAGACTTTCAGTGTGATTGAGGCAAGGAGTTTTCTAGGGGTATTAGCTAAGTCTATGAAGTAGCTGAGATCCAAATTTATCAGACAGAGATCCAACCATTGCTAGGAATTTAGTAAAAGTGGAAGCCATTTTGAAGTGATCCAAGACTTTCATTGTGATTGAGAACATGGAGTTTAACCCATGAATTGTAGAAAATAGATTTTTGTTGTTTATATTCATATTGCTGATTTCATAGGCAAAAATTCATTTCACTTTTTAAAAGGGCAGTCGCCAAATACACTAAATAGTTGTCTAAGTCTGAAATCAAAGATTAGCTAAGTCTATGAAGTAGCTGAGATCAAAATTTATCAGACAGAGATCCAACAATCGTTAGGAGTTTAGTAAAAGTGGAAGCCATTTTGAAGTGATCCAAGACTTTCATTGTGATTGAGGCAAGGAGTTTTCTAGGGGTAGTTCAATATTTGAGAAAGCTTATCAAATTTGCAATGCTTTATATTCCCTAATGGCAATTGGTAAGTCTTTTATATTTGGTAGAATTCAACAAAAGGCATTTGTTTAGCTGAAGTAAAAGATTAGCAAGCCACTGGTTTTGGCAATACCTAGCTTGCAGCTACTATTTTAGGTAGAGACAAATTTTAATGATTGTGTTGGAGGCTCTTTTATTACAACTATGTAAGCTTGTTTGCTGTCATTCAGATTTATTTCGGGAGCACTTTAGATACATTGCTCACATAATGAATTGTATGTCTTTGTTTGAGCAAAAATTAACTATATCAATTATAAATTAAAAATCATATATCTATATCTACATAAATGAAATATGTCTTTGAACGTTTAGTGTTGTGGTAGAAAACCTCCATTGGTGAGATAGCCACCAAGGTTCAAACCCCTACTAGGCCATTGAGCTCGTGGGCTTTCTACCTTTGTTGGGTTGTTGAGCTTGTGGGTTTGAACAAGTGCGGGGAATGATGAACCCCGCGAAAATAGACAAAATAACAAACTTTTTCAACGTTGATTCCACATTGACTCTAATTTTGTCTCAGACCAACCCTATTTCTAAGCAATTCAGTAATTTCATGCATTTTTCTAGGGTTTTGCAAGTTTTTGCAATGATTTTTTCACTTTTTTGCCATTTTTGGGGTTCTTAACATTATTTTAACATGATTTAAATGCAAGAAATCTTTGAAAATTGGGTCAACACTTGGTCAGTGATTTTTTCATGAATCGCTATTTTTTCGGGGAATAAATCAGCTAGCTCCAAGATTCAGGATTAATTGGGTATAATTGCGATTTTTTGTAAACTATTGCTTCATTGGAAGATACATCAGGCATATAGTAAACACATAGATATCTGCAAACCATGAGTATACACTTGAGAGAAATAAACATAAGGTACATGAATACACTTAAAGCATGAAGTATACACTTAAGGCAATAAGTGTTGAGACATGGACCAGCTAGGACTCGAACCTAGGACCTTCCATACGCTGTTGGAGTGCTCTACCACTGAGCTACTGGCCCTTCTTGGACCAGTCCATTGTTGGTCCGGGTGTGGCTTATTTCCAACACCAACACCCCCCCTTAAGCCGCACCTCTCGTGTGCTTGGGGCTCCTAGCCTAGACCTGGCTCTGATACCATGTTGAGACATGGACTAGCTAGGACTCGAAGCTAGGACCTTCCATACGTTGTTGGAGTGCTCTACCACTGAGCTATTGGCCCCTCTTGGACCAGTCCATCATTGGTTCGGGTGTGGCTTATTTCCAACACCAACACCCCCCCTTTAAGCCACACCTCTCGTGTGCTTGGGGCTCCTAGCTTGGACCTGGCTTTGATACCATGTTGAGACATGGACCAGCTAGGACTCGAACCTAAGACCTTCCATATGCTGCTGGAGTGCTCTACCATTGAGCTACTGGCCCTTCTTGGACTAGTCCATCCTCGGTCCGGGTGTGGCTTATTTCCAACACCAACACCCCCCCTTAAGCCATACCTCTCGTGTGCTTGGGGCTCCTAGCCTAGACCTGGCTCTGATACCATGTTGAGACATGGACCAACTAGGACTTGAACCTAGGACCTTCCATACGCTGTTGGAGTGCTCTACCATTGAGCTACTAGCCCCTCTTGGACCAGTCCATCGTTGGTTCGGGTGTAGCTTATTTCCAACACCAACAATAAGTACACATGTAAAACATGAAGTATACACATAGGACATAGAGAATACGCAGAGTGTACTTAAGGCAAGAAGCAAACACATGAAGTTAACATTGTAATATCCCTCTTCCTAGATGGCTCTTGTTTTGTCCTAAGTCACAATTCCTTAACTATCAAGAAAGGTTAAAGGAAAGGATCTTCTTATCTTCTTGAAATAAATAACCTGCAATACAGTTAGAAGGTAGATTTCTGATTACAACATATAAATGACTACCAGTCATGAAAGATAAATGAAAGAGAAAAGAAAGGGAATTAACTATGATTGAAAGAATTGCAACTAAAGAATTACTATAATAGAATTTGGTTAGTTATGGAAATAAAAGGTTCTGATCTATAATTAAAAGAACTCCATTTGCCTTGATAGGGTGTATTATCATACGGTTCTCCCAGGTCAAGACATACAGTGAGGGTGTCTTAGTGATGGTTCTCCCTCAAGAAGGACCATGAGGGTGTCTTAGAGAGGGTTCTCCCTCAAGAAACACAGTGAGGGTGTCTTAGAGACAGTTCTCCCTCAAGAAAGACCATGAGGGTGTCTTAGAGAGGGTTCTCCCTCAAGAAACACAGTGAGGGTGTCTTAGAGACAGTTCTCCCTCAAGAAAGACCATGAGGGTGTCTTAGAGACGGTTCTCCCTCAGGAAACACAGCGAGGGTGTCTTAATGACGGTTCTCCCTCAAGACATACAGTGAGGGTGTCTTAGAGACCGTTCTCCCTCAGACTGTAATCAGCATTTTGAATTCTTTATCAGCACTTTTAATTTACTGTATGTGTTCAAATTGTTATTAATTATCTGTTACCAGTCATCAATCATGTAATTCTAATATCATTACTTGCCAATTTGAATGTTAATTAGATTCCAGTACACAGCGATCCATTATCATCAAATGTGTGTTATCGATTAATTTACTGCAGATTTTCCAGTTAATTATTATATGTCAGTAGAGAGTTTATATTTCTAGTGTATAGATGTCATTAGTGGACTTATTCATATAGCCATATATTTCAGAGTGAATCAATTACTGTTCTTCAGAATTAATGTAATTACTACAGATTTTATACATATCGGCATTCACAATATCGTAGGATACATGCATATATATTAATTTCATTACAATATTTGCCATATACGTATTATCACTAAATCAGAGGATATCGTAAATGCAGAAAGATATGCACATAGAAGATTCATACCTGTGAGGAATACAATTACCTTTGGCGTGGTTTTGGGCGTATCTCTTTTTATTCCCCCATACATACCTGTCACTGCTTGCTTCTCCTTTAATCTCAGCTGGCAGCCTTTTTCCCCATGTGAGCAGGAACATGCTCTGATACCACTTGGAATGTCCCCTAATAGGCTTAGACCTGATTAACCATAATTAATCTATTTCTATACATTTTGACTTAAAACTAACCTGAGTAGGAAACAGATTTATCTTAACATGAATCAAATCAGTGTTATCATAGTCTTCTTCCTGATATTGAATTGATAATTCAATCTGATTTATAGTCCCAGATTTATTTGTTCATTGAAATTATGTTTTCAAATTACTATTCAAATCATTCAAATTACTATTTCTGATATGTATATGTTTTCAAATTACTATTTCTGTATATATATATATGTTTATTTATTTTTCAGATAGTATTATACTATATGTTTTCCTGCAGAGTAGTTCTTATAAAATATTATAGTAATTATAATCATTATATTATTTTCTATAATTATATTATTATTAAATTCTGCATAAGAACATTATCGTGCTTCATATATTAAGCATTCATATTATGCACATCCCCATTCATACCACCCAAAACAAGGATGTTACTGCCTGTAACCTAATGATGGTTCTGATCTGATCTGATCGATGGCTGCCAATAATATATATTTCCTCTTTTTATTTTATATCCCCCCTTTAGAATTGTTACCACAATGTTATTTTTCACCACCCTCCCCTACCCGGATGAGTATCGATTCTTATTAATATATTTGGTATGGAACGGTTGCATCCCTGAGACTGAGAATAGTCATGTACTTCCCTTAACCGTATCTCTTCATAAATATTTGTTATTGTCTGATATGAACATAACTATAAGTTATTAATTGCTGAATATGTCTTAATGTCTTAATCGATGTTTGTTTGATAACATCAACCTATTTAAACTGATCGGATTTGCTTAATGATTTATATATTATTAATGTCGATGTCTTAATGTCTTAAACTGATCGCTGCTTTTCAACATTTCATTGATGACACCCGAGTTGTTGATAATAGTGTGACCATATAGTTTGATTCTCTGTCCGTAATTATTTGATGGGTTTTGTTGATTGTCTTAAAACTTCCTTGGAGACTATGAATCGATATAGGACAAGAAGGATCGCTAAGTCTTTCATACCATCCACCCAGTACTTCTCAAACTTAATGGATGACAAATACTAAATAACACCAATATTGTTTTTGCCAGTCATTGCTAGATTAGCGCCAAAATATGCATCACTACCTTCGATATCATAGTTATCTTTTCATATTCGTGCTTCTCTTCCAAACTCAATCCTTAACATACTGTAGTCCCTTTCCTTACGACTTGTTTCTTTGATAATGGAAGAAATATAGAACATTAAGATGTAAGCTTACAAGATAAAAATACACTATAAGATTCATCACATTAATAATAATTACTAATTAAAAAATAATATCTAATAAAAAGATATTTAATAATTTTAAATAATCTTTTGTTTGATAATTATCGTATTGATTAATAATAATTACTTTATTTAGGTTATATATATAACGATCAAGGGGACATGACATTGAAACCTGCAAAGGGGCCTCAAACTATCCTTGATGCACGTCCTGGCCCTCCTCAACCTGCCTTGGGTCCTTGAGCTCTCTACATTTTACCATATTAGACTATTTTTGCACTCAGTTGTCTAGTAATCAATGAGGCAAGACACTATTTGCACCATCTACTTCTCCACTCTTTTATAGCTTAAAAATAATCTATTCCTCTTAGAAGAGTAGAAAAGCTATATGTAAACCAATTTGCTCAGCAATAGAAGCTCTATTTGTTAAAGTCCCAGGTGCTGCCTGTATTTTTTTTTTATTATCATTATTCATCTTCTACGCTCAATGAGATCACACATCTCATAATATATATACAAGAGGTGCCCTTTCACCAAGGGACACCATACTTTAATTATATTATTAATAATTGTAACTATAATTATATCATCACTATTAATAATATAATTATATTTTCTCCCAACTAATAATACAATAATTATATTATCAATATAATCACAAGCTTTGTGTTATTTATGTAGGCATGTGGATTCCAACCACAACTACAATAAAATCAGCACTCCCTCTTAGCTAGGGAGGAATCCTACTTGACATGTTCAATAAGTAATAACACCTTATAGTAAACACAATAGCTCCCTTTATTGTGTGAGAGAAGGATATCACCTCACCGTGATATCAAAGGTTATGGCATGTCCACGGATATCACGTCACATGATATCCACCATAACCGCATAATGTAATATCCACCATTATGGCTTGTCCACATATATCACATTTCATGATATCCACCATTATAGCATTTAAGGATATTACTTCATGGCATGTCCACGGATATTACGTCACATAATATCCACCATGAATATCTCTTTATGTAATATCAACCATCATGGCTTATCCACAAATATCATGTCTCGTGATATCCATCATGATGGTATGGTCAATCAACATTGCAAGATCGTCACCTTACAATAATGATCAAAAGTACAAGTGTTCATCATTGTGAGATCGTCACCTCTCAATAATGCTCACAGGAGCTCAACAAGCACTGAACCAATGAAGTCATGGAGTCACACACATGACATCCACCCTGAACCATATCAGAGGGTGGAGATAAGGACTTTCACCTCAAGTCCCTCTCAATTAGAGCTTCATTTTCCATATTTCCAAGCTTGTCTCGAAGGTTTGCATCACCCTTGGTGAATCCCAAGCCCACCAAGTATCCATCCATCCAGGGATATCACATGGAACTCTATCTCATGAATCATAGATTCCTCTAACTGCTACAATTTCCTGGTCACTAGAGAAACCATCTCGACATGGTCTACTCCCCCTAAATCAATACGATCAAGAAAATTCTAACCTCAACCTCCTGACCTTCTCGTCCAAGGTTTCTTCTATAGGTTTGTCAGACTCCCTCTGAATGTTGATTCTTCCTCTTCGAAGAAATGCAAGCAATTATCAAGATTTCCCTTCCTTGAATGCAATCTCTCATCATCCTTATGCTCCCTAGTCCATCCTAAAAGCATTAAGAGAGATTACTAATAGTTCAAGACTATCTCGAAGAGAAATATCAATGCTAGAATCATACATGATTCACTATCCCAATAGCATGAATTAATAACAGCATGAAAAATTAATGAATATTATTCAACCATAAAAAATACTTATCTCTTATAGGTTAGTCTTCAACTTTCTTTCCTAATTTCGCTCAGCAACGAAATTTACGTCCATACAAAAGCATCTAGTGATGATTTGATGGTTGTGTGGCCTTTGGCCCTCGCTATCACACTTCATCTACCTTCGGCTTAGCAACGACATATTCATGATATCGGCTCCGTGCATGGCTTGAGCATCATCTGAAGAACTGCCTCATCTCGCTTGTCAAGGATATGATGTTCTTCAGCACATAGATTGCACAACATCCTTCAATATTATCCACATCCCTCTGATGGAAGGTTACACACAATCTCTGAACTTGCACTCCTTGCCACCAGGTAATCTGGACCTTCTTAGTAATTGTTCAGAAGAATTGTTCCATGTTTCTGCTAACTATGGAGCGCACGAACTGTCAAGTCTTAGCCATGTTTCAATACCATCACAATAAGGAAGAATTGCCATTGTGCTTGGTCGAAAGACCTCAAAGCGAGATGAGAGACATGACACATTGATAGCAGAGAATCTAGGGCCCTTTGACCAGGTTCAACTCCAGCCATAATGTCGCATTGTGGCTGTAGGGATGTGATGAAAGGCAAGGAGGAGGATCATACATCAGCTAGGCATAATAATCACAATACTCTCCAACAATAATCTTTACGGCCAAATCCATGTGCAAATGATGTCTCTGGAAACTCTTGATGCCAGTTGTCTGAGCAAATATCATGAGTTCCAGAATAATACGAAATTACCAATATTGCGATAATATTATTATGTCAAACAAACTCCTATCCAATTGATTCATGTCAACCAAAAATAGTTTCCGCGTCTTCAATAATCATAGTGAAGTTATCTTCATTCACGATACCGTCGATATGAATCCCGCAAGGATGGACAATGAAGGTGTCGATTCAACATCAATAGCAGGTTTGAGTGCATTGCAAGGAGCTCGGAGAGCAAATAAGAAAATTCGCACAACTTTTTCTCCTCAAATTTTTAATATATCGAGAAGGGAACTGCATATCCAGCCTCAATATTAAAAAATATGGAAGATCCAAAGCAGAGGGAACGCAAACATCGAGAACATCTGTAAGTCGTAACACAGTGGTGTATAGAAAGAATGGAAGAAGCAAAGTTTCTACTGCGGCCGTATGAATTCTGGACCATGGAGAAGCATACTCTCCACCTTAACTAGGACAAGCAAATGTCAAGAGCTCATGGTCGCACTGATACCAGAAATGCCTATTGGTCTCGGTATGGATGCAATTACAGGAGTGGTTCAACACTGGTAGTTGTTTCAACTGTTGCAAAATCAAACGTTGTGGAGCCATTGTGAATGTTTCGACTGCCAGTAATGACAATCTGATCTTTGTCGTCACCAATGAACATGATATTATGCTTGTTTTTCTGTATATCTATGTTCTCCTCATACACCTCTACTTTTATGTGGATAACATGCCTCGTCTTGCTCTTCTCAGGAGCTGCTGCCACCGCTGCCGAAATACTTCTAAGATCACCACTCTCGTCCATGGCAACCACAACATTAACCCTTATACTACAGGCAGGAGCCCATAAAAGCGTTGATCTTCCGCCGACATCCACAACGGCAAACCCTCGTCGTCAAATGCAATGAAATCTTTCGACAAAAGACGGCGACGCCAATTGGAAAGGGAAATGCAGCTGGCCATTCAGGTCTTGTTTTAGATCTCCTTTGCAGAGGTGGAAGCCCTCGAGACAAGTGTACTGGTTTGTAATGACCGCACCCAGACATGTCCCCAGGTCAGCGACTTGCTTTAGGATAGACCAAAATGATGTGTTGCAGATCGGACAGAGTGTCGTGGAGCTGGTCCAGCGTGTCATCAAACATCTCCATACAGTCATGGAGAGCCTCAAGTTGAGGCCGGGGTGAGAAAGGCTACGAGCCTGTGCCGATCCTGTGCCTTGGCCTTCGCCACTACCAATATGCCCACACTCACAGCAGCGTTCATGATCTCCATGGGACCGGCTTCACTGGATAAGCCGTCGAAACTCAAGAGACTGGAGACGCACAATTCTGGGTGAAGCATTTTGCTGCATGCATCTTTCACGGTATTTGACGTCAATTTCCCCCTTCCCAAACGATTCCTTTGCACACCTTTGGCTCCCTCGTTATTGTGCCCTTGAACTCCAACTGTGAGGAAGATATCGGTACTGACTATCAATGCAGAAGCCAATGCGGCGACAAGAATTCTTTTAGTACCCTTGTGCTTGGCATGTTGCTCTGATCTATCATTGAGATTAATCGATGCTTAGTTGATTCTCTTATAAGCAAGTTACGTAGAAGAATATTACTTCTGACTTGATCACTCTTATAAGCAAGTTACGTAGAAGAATATTACTTCTAACTTGATCAGTATTGTCACCTAATGGACTCGCTTGGGTCGTGGATGTAAGACACGAACATAGAATGTCTACCTCGATACAATCTCTCCATCATTAATTTAATTGCTGAGTTTGGAACTAAGTCGTTGCTATGCTCAACTTGTTTCATCAATGTATTAGCAGATGCAGTTGCTGACTTTTATCATTCTCTCATATTGCTCCATTAATAAATAGAACCAATAAGATACCTGGCTCTGATACCATGTTAAAGTCCCAGGTACTGCCTGTATTTTTTATTATTATTATTATCCATCTTCTACGCTCAATGAGATCACACATCTCGTAATATATATGCAAGATGCCCTTTCACCAAGGGACACCATACTTTAATTATATTATTAAATAATTAAATATTAATGATTATATATATATATATATATTAATATAATATTAATATTATTATATTATTAATAATTATAACTATAATTATATCATCACTATTAATAATATAATAATTATAATATAATTATATTATCAATATAATCACAAGCTTTGTGTTATTTATGTAGGCATGTGGATTCCGACCACAGCTACAATAAATCAACACTATTAACCTATGAAATTGAAAAATTAATTGCTCCAATAATCGATGTGTTCTTTATTCAATCAAAGAGCCATTTAAATAAGTGATTACAAGCGGTGATGTTTCTAAAAAGAAACAATTGCTTCTAAAAATAGAAGCCAAAAAATAGAAAACTAAATAAAGCAAAAAATGCTCTAATGATCATTAAAATATTAATTAAATATTCTAATACCCTCCCTTAATGTTCATTCTATCTACTAAATACCCTACTGAAGACATTGCAGGTCTTTTGATTACAAACGGAAAGAACACTCTGTTGCGGCGGAGACCCTCCCTAGATTTGCAAAGTGTTAATGACCAAGAATACCAGAATCCATCCAACCTGATGTTGGGTAACCAAACTGAAACCTGAAACCACGATTTTGAGGAAAAACTGGCAAACCCTTGAAAATTGACGATACAAATCATTTTTTGTGCAAAAAAAACGGTAAAAACCCTGAAACATCACATGGCAAGACCCAAAACATCACATGGTAAGGCACCAGACATCACGTGGTATAACATCAAACATCACGTGGTAAAACAACAGACATCACGTGGTAAAACAGCAAGCATCATGTGGCAAAATAGCAGACATCACGTGGTAAAACAACATACAACATCACGTGGTTAAACCCTGTTTTTTGAGGAAAAAAAATCAAGCAAAACCCTCCCATGATTTTTATGGTGAAAAATCAGAAAACCCACCCGATGACAATCAAAAAGCATAGAAGGCTGACTCCCTCTTCTCTTTAGAATGCTTTGCAACATGAGCATGCACCTGCTCCTGAGACCCTCCCTGGTTGGACTTCTTATCAGCCAACCTTTTTCTGCAGAACTTCTGGATATGCCCAGATCTACCACAATAATGACATGTGAATCTTTGTGTGAACCCCTCCTCAGAGTTGCGCTGCCCTTTTTGCTGAGTGTACTCACCTTTGCCCTTGTCCTTGGCAGTAAAAGCTTGTTTCGCACTGACATTGTTACTACCAAATTGTTGCTTCCATCTATCTTGTTGTAAAAGCTTGGTGCAAAGATCAAGAAACTTCAAATCAACACTAGTAGATGAGATATTGAGCGTGTCAATGAAATGCTCGTAGGATCTAGGAAGGCTTTTCTGCGTGATCACTACCATATCCTCTTCCACCATGGTACGACCAATAGCTTCCAACTGGTCACGGATCTCCTTGATCTTCGTAAGATGTGCCTGGATAGATGTCTTTTCATCCATCATGATAGAAAACAACATACTCTTCAGAAAGAAAGCTCAGCTTTTATCGGACACTTCATGAAGATCCTTCAAGAGATCCTAGATCTCTTTAGCTGTTTTACCTTAAGGCACCTGAGGGAGTTGATCATCTATGACGGATAACTTGATAAGTATGACAACCTCTCGATTCTTCACATCATGTTTGTCTTGATCATCACCTGCTGTTGTAGGACGAGATTCCTTGCCCAAAACAATCTAATCAAGGCATCGATACTCAAAAATTGAGAACATCCTCTGCTTCCAAGTATTAAAGTTTTGTCCGTTGAACTTCTGACTGTTTTCAAACATGACATTCGTCAATGATGCCATCCCTCTCATTTTCTTATACGCAAAAAACTAGGACAAAATCTGATTTTTGAATTTCAAAGGCACGAAACATGAAGAAATCGTGAAATCCGACAGCCCTAACCCTAGCTGTCGTCGAAATTTCCGAAAAAAAATGTGAAAACTGAAAGTAGAATTGCGTCGTTGTAGGTGGGAACAATAATCGCGGAAATCACAAAAAGATGGAAAACACCAAAAAAAATCGTGTCAAAAATATTCCAATGCGGGTAGGAAAACAATCGTGCCTATATGAAATTAAATCGCACGCCTAAATATTTGCAAGAATTCGGCAAAAAATCGCGTAGATCCTCTCCTTCTAGCACTAGAGAAAAAACGCGATACCTGCCAAAGAAAAAACGCAATTTTCGGGAAAAAATCACGCGGAAACTATAGTCGCAGCCACCATGAAAATCATGTATTAAACACAGAGAACCATTGCTGCGAAAAACGTGTCAAAAGAACAGAAGGTTTTTTATTTTTATTTTTAAAAAAAACCGTGGAACCCTATATGCACCACCCAAAACACAAAAAACCTTCATGATTCTTCAGACGCAAACCCTAAAAAACTTGAAAATCCTCTTCTCACCAATCAGATTTTTTCATTAAAAATCACTTTAAAAACTTCTGGAATGATTTCCAAGTAGAAGGGCATGAAAAATTTCTTCAGGCTTGTCACCCGCTCTGATACCATGCAAAATTAATTGCTCCAATAATCAATGTGTTCTTTATTCAATCAAAGAGTTTTTTTAAATAGGCGATTACAAGCGGTGATGTTTCTAAAAAGAAACAATTGCTTCTAAAAATAGAAGCCAAAAATAGAAAACTAAATAAAGCAAAAAATACTCTAATGACCATTAAAATTTTAATTAAATAATAATTTAATATTCTAATAGAAATGAGGGAAAAAGCAATGACTAACAAAATCAAGTTCCCATATAACTGCCACCAAATTACTGGGTTTTCCTATGCCATGGCAAGTGTATGAGTGTATCTATCCAAGCCAAAACCTTCTAACCATAGAGAAGCACATTTGGTGTAGTGATCCCTAATTGTTGCAGCATCCTTGATGTCGACATCTTCTTGAAGAGATGCATGAAGCCCTTCTTCACCTCTTCAATATCTATAGGAATGACTCTCCCATGCCATTCCAAAAACTTTTTGGGATTCACTGCATGTGTAGCCATGTATACAAGGGTGTTTAGCTTTTCTCAACTCTAACAAATCATGGGTTGAATATTGGTGCAGTCACCGGTTAGGAGGGACCTCAAAGAGATCAATCCGGACCGGTCAGCAAGAGTAAACACAACGGAAACACAAGGATATGATGGAGGCAATGCAAAACTAAATGAATTATATCATGAAAACTGTTTACAATCAATCGGTAACAACCAGGTTACAGAAACTGGCTCACTGGCTGCTAAAACATACTTAATTACAAAACAGGTCGCAACCAGTTACTCAAATCTTCAAATCTATCTTCCATGTTCTATATCTTAACTGATCTGCATTCTAATGCTCAATTACAATTATTTATACGATCCAAGGGGATCCGGTCGGCCCAAAAAGGATCAAATGTCGAAGAACAAGACCTAATGTGTAAAAAAAACAAGGTCGGCTTGCGCCAAAGAAAATCCAAAGGATGAAGTGTAGATCAAAGGGAAGGTCGGCCACACGCCAAGGAACATCAGAATCAACATTCAAGGCTCCGTAAGCTATGGAAGGGATCAGGTAGATCCCGGTAGATTACAAATGCAAATAGGTCCAGGCAACCAGTACTAGAAAACTGTCTCGGAAACCGGTAGCGATAACTTGCCAGAAAATGATCCAAATGCTCTACGGTTTAGGAATAAGGTAGATGATCAAGTCCTCAAGCAAAATCCAACTCCTCGAGATCCGGTGAACCAATGCCAGAAAATGTTGAAACTGCAAAACAAAAAAGAAATATTTTTGGTTGATGCAAGATTGCCAAGAACCGGGGATGCTCCTGCATCAAATATGGCCATGAAGGATGCCAATTTAGGGCTTCAAAGCATGAATCAGCCTTCATTTGGCCAAGCATACTACCAATGCACTTACAAATCTTTATGTGGTTTGGACTATTAGAGTCCCTATATATGATTGGTAAAAATACAAGATGCAAAGGATATAGCATATTTCACATCTAGCCTAACAAAATCTCTGACAATCATATCCTTTACTCTCTTTCCATGTCTTGTCTTTGAATCCTCCCACCCAGTCCACTCTTGTGATAATCATAAGTTGTGATGTGTTGTGCTTGGCACACCATCCCCATCTTCTCTGACAAGGACCCACCCCCCACCCCCCTTTTTTCTCTAACCTGCTCGTTGTGAGAGAGGAGAAGCAAAGAGTTTCCATTGCAAGGGCTGCATATTCTGGTGCAAATGTTTATCTATTTGATGATCCTCTAGGTGCACGTGGTGTTGACCGCAAGGTTTTCAATGTGTGCATTTAAGGATGAGTTTATGAGGGAAAAGAATATACGTTGGTCACCAATCAACCACATTTTCTTCCGCATGGACAAAATCGTTTTGATCCAAGAAGAGATGATCGATGAGGAGGGAGCATATGAAGAACTCATCGGACATGAGTCATTATTTTAGACGTTGATGGAGAATGCTCAGAAAAT
Source organism: Cryptomeria japonica (assembly GCF_030272615.1). Classification (NCBI taxonomy): domain Eukaryota; kingdom Viridiplantae; phylum Streptophyta; class Pinopsida; order Cupressales; family Cupressaceae; genus Cryptomeria; species Cryptomeria japonica. Next base: position 889,577,250 of record NC_081407.1, on the reverse strand, counting down.
GTAAAATGAGATAGAAGAGGGCCTCCCTAATGGAAGTAATGCACCAAAGGTTTAGGTTGTTCTTAGGAAACTTTGGACTTTTGGCATTTCAAATTGCTTGCCAATTCCCCTACTTTTGCCGAAGTTTATACCAAAGTTCACTACTCATAGTGAGGGTTCGGTGTTTACCGATCTTTGGGCTTGAAAACCCTAAAATTAATACCGAAGTGCATATATACACAATGTGCTTCTATGTGCAGGTTAGAGAATTTGAGATTTAGGCTAGAGGGAGATGAATTTCAGTCAAAGGCGTCAAAGAGACCCCTCATAAAAGGCCAGTGCCTCTCTCATTGTAAGGGGTTAGAATTTTTAGAGTTAGAACAGTTAGATAGTTAGGATTTTACAAGTTAGCAGTCAGATTAGGAGTAGAAGTAATATAGAGTAGAAGTTGTTGGACAGAAATTGTTGTAATGGCAGTTAGAACAAATGAATAAAGCATTGAAGCATGGTATTTTGTCATTTGCCCTAATTTGTTTGCATGGTTTCTCTTCATCTGGCTAGGTAATTTTTAATGATTTTGATGGTGAAGTGAGAGGTATTGGATCGATTTCTGGTTCATACCATTGGGGGCTTGCTGATTGTAGATTTCTATCCATGGTTAGTCTGAGCCTATCATTGTTCCTAGTTCAACTATGAGTGTTTGTCTCAAGTTGTGCCAGAAGTGGGTGTCTGAATGAATATCCATTGTCTGAAAGTCCTTTTATTCCTTTGGAGCTTGCACTATTCCTGTGGAGTCTTGAGTATATCTCTAGCTAAGCAGGAACTAGTTTATTTGAAATCTGTCTACCCACAACACCAATTATTACTATCATTGTCCTTAGGCCCTCTAAACCCTAATCCTTTTGCTTTTATTTCCTCCAATTTGAGAATCAAGGCATCGCCAGATGCGGGCCAGCCTGTAGCATGCTTAAGTCCCCTCGTGTTTACCAGCAAAACACATCAACCACTGAGTTATCCTAAGCAGTCAAAACCTGACAGTTGGAACCTTGAGGTTATCCCCTTCGATCAATCCGAACAGCATTAGGGATTTCCTTATTCAAGAGAGAATAGGATACACTCAGCATTCTATTCTGTGTTGACCAAAAGCTAAAGCAGCAGCTGCAGTTTTCACACATCAACATGATGCCTATTGCAACTCAAGTGTTGTGTTGAATAAAATGAACTAGGATGCAAATTTGTCAATTGATTTCAATAATTCCTTCCTCAAAGGGGACTGAAACAATGCTAATAAGGTGTGGTATGCATTTGAATATCTGCACTTCCCTAGCATGCATCAGTACTTCAAATTATTCAGTTTTTCCAATGTTGTTAAATGCATTATGCATCGCATGCAAGAGGTCTATTTGCATATAGATAGCCTTACCAACTTCCTGCTGCAATGCACACATATGTTGCATCTCTAATTAATTGCACTACATTGCCAAGGCCCACCTCTTAATAGCATCCCTCAAAGTCTGGAACTAGAGTTCAACATCCATGTGCCTTTCAAAACAATCAACAAACCTAAGGAATAAAGATATTTCAGTACATGTGATGATAACATTGATGAGTGGACGATGCTTAATCTTCATCAGTCCGTCCATGATGATAAATCACTTTGATGTCACTCACATAAACTTTCACCTCTTCTATCAGTAAATTAACTTTGGTTTTCAGTATGATTTTGCTAGGAGGTACATAAAATGAAGCTTCTTTGCATGCCTTGGCAAGTGTGTCCTTGTAATGAGAAAGCCAAGCAAATTGAAATGGAATACCACCATCTGCCTCCTCTTCTGATACACATATCCATATTTGTGATGAATTGAAATTGAAGTGACCTTTCTTTTTCCCTTGGGTTCCATCACACCAACCTCAAAAGCTGGAGCTGTAGGAAGAGGAGAATATGTAGAAGAATGTCTTTACGGCCTAGAGGAAGGACCATCATACAACTTCAACATTCCAGCCCTCTCCTCAAATGTAAGGCAAGGAAAAGACTCTTTACCTGGTATATGCTGAAATTGTGCATTAGCCCTCTTAATGTCGCCCTTTCAATCATTGCTGGAAATATGCATTTTTTATGCCTACACTCTCTTTTATTACTTCTGTTTATGTCAAGAACTTTGCAAACTGTATGCTGTGGACTCTTTTCTTAAATGGTTACTCTGCAAGGTGGCCAACATCACTGGTGGTTGTTTAAACATTAATGCACTTTCTAATGAACTTTCAGTTTGAGTGCCAACAACTTTGTCCTCTTGCCGACTTCCATTATATATTTCTTGAATTTGTTGTCCGCATCAATCTTGAAACTCATCATGCCTTGAAAAATGAAAATGAAACAAAAACAAAACTCAAACATTCACAAAATGAACGTACAATAGATGCAAAGCAACTAAAAATATGTTCAACAAATTTGAAGTGGAAAAAAATTGAAATGATATATATGTTTTTTATGGAACATTCAAACAATGAACAACAAAAAATTGGGATAAAAATCAGTATCATTTACATTTGTAGTTTTAGAAAAACACAACCAATAAACAATAACAATTAAAATCAAGGGAAAGAAATGAAGCATACAGTCAAAGAATGAAAATGTGGCAAGACAGCTTGGCTGAAAATCTTTCTTCCTTGCAATCTCCTTTTTCAAAATGAAATGAAATTAGGGTTTGGCCGTTGGTGAACTTGGGTTCAGGTCCTTTGTTTTTCATAACATTTAAAGAAAAACCATCCACGTACAGTTAGGGATGTGCATGTGTTTGTAGGATGTTTCAAGATGTCTCAACATGAAGGTGATGTTGGATATGTGCAAATCCCTAAGAAATGGGGAATACAGTGATATTTTTTATGCTTTTGTTTTGGAGGGTGAGGGCTGGAGTGGGGAGGCGAGGTGATCTAAGAAGTGGAGAATGGCAAGAGAGAAAGTGGGGTTGGGAGGAGGAATGACTAGAGGACATTTCATCCCTATCTCGGAGACATCTTGAGCATCTAGAACACTTTTAGATTTTGTGGATGCATTCCAATAAAATCTAGGCATTTTGTAATTACCTTATGTTTTGGGGAATTTTTCAAGCAAATGCAAGGTTGTCCATGTCTTGGCAAATTTAACTAAATCTCACAGGTTTGACTAGTTTCCAGGCTAATGGAGTTTGACAAGACAAGGACATTTGAATCATAGTGAATCACTTCAATAGGCTCCTAAAAACTTTAGAAGTCTGAACTGCAGCCTTGGTGCTCAAATTAGAACCATTGATGTTACACGTTTTGTACCAAATAAGTGAAAGATAATGTTGAAAATAGAAAAGATGACCTCAACTTAAGGGCAACTAATGGGTGTGCTTGCATTGATATGAATGATTGTCTTAGAAATAATGTGCAACACTTTTACACAAACTCATTTTAACTGTGATTATTCCTTTGACCTTTGAATCCAACCCTCAGAAGTTTTCTAGCTTCCATTGTTGTTTGATAGGATAAAAGAATTCTGTTCTCTTGCACATTGTGTGAGTAATTTCACCTTATTTATTTTGTGATTTCTGTTAATAGGATTATAAAGTGTTCGTTTTCTGGATATAATGCAGGAAAGAAGATGTTTGGGTAGGCCATCTATTATCAGGATATTCCTTACCTATGGAAGAACCGAGTTTGAAAAAAAAGGAATATGATGTGAATGAAATAGGTGGATCGTGGAAACAAGCAATTAGTGTGGCAGTTGCAACAACACAAGAAGCGTTTTCAGGAGGAAAGGTCCTTGTACACATTGATAATAAGTAAGTGTGTCTCTTTTCTTTTCTATTCTTTTGATGACAAGGAATAAGAGCATAGAAGAATTTTATTTTTTTTCAAAAACAAATTTTAAAATTAAACAAAATGGCTCTATACATTTTGTTGTTTGGTAACTATGTTTTGCCTTATTGTGCTCCTTTTGGCTGTGTTCCATGGGGATGCATTCCCATTTCTCAAACCCTTGTCCCCATCCCCAATGGTATTTCTGGTACAAGGGGATGGCAGGGGATGTCCCCTGGCATTCCCAAAAATGTTCAAAAATCTAAAACATGTCAGAAACACATTGCAGGAACAAGAAATGCTTTGCAGGAACAGGAAACGCTGTGGGGACATCTGGCCATTCCCCAGCCAGCTGGGGAAATCTGAGATGTCCCTCAAACATCCCAGGAATGGCTAGAAGACATCCCCAATGGCAAGACAAATTTTTATTGATAAAAAAAAAAAAAAATCTGTTATGACATTGAAAAAATACTGTTTTAAAATTTCTTCAGGAATCTGAAGAACTTTATAACCATTAACTGCTTTAGAATTCCTTCATGAATCTGAATTCTTTCATGACATCAAAAAAGAATTAACTTGATATAACCTATATCATTATCTATAAATCTGAATCATAACATATTTATTGTTGTTATGCTTCTGTCCCTGCTGTCACTGCTGTCATGATTAGTTTTATCACTGCTATACCGCTATCACTGTCTTAATTTTTATGTCATGAGTTGGAGTCTCCCAGCAAACATCTTCTTGAATCCCTTTCATGGTGCCAATTTATTTGTCAATTTTAGAGGTGTAACATTGAGCTCCATACTATGCTTATCCCACATAGACTAAATATTATAATGATTAAGTGTCTCACCTAAGGATGAAGTTGTGGTTGTCACCAATCAATGTTCAATCCAAAGTACTTGTGCCATTCTCTTAGCTAAGATGACACTTGGAGCTTCATCTTCAATGCCTCAAAGTCTACCTTTTTTGCTTTTGATTTGAATTTTAACTCCATGATTTGATAGTTTAGAGTGAACTCCCCAATAGAATGTAGCTATTGCACACCCAACACTATGTCTATCTCTCCTACACCCACAACATAGAAGTTGTTGCATACCTTGTGTCTTTGCAAAGTAATGAAAAGTTGTGGTACCACCTTGGTGCGAGAAATGCATTGACATGAGAAAATCAAACCCTTCCCAGCATGTGTCCATATTTGCGTATTTGGTCTTCTCTTGAATATATGTAATGACCTCCAACCTTGTTGCAATCATTGAAGTCATCCAATCATTGTTACCTTGTAGTATCTCATTCTTTGCAGATTCTCCTTCATGACCACAATATACTTTGCCACAAAATCTTAATATAAAAATAATGCCTAACTTCCTTATTGCCTTCCAACATAAGCATCTTCCTGTCCCAACAATTGTGATTACCTCCATTAGACCATAGTCTATGTTGGGCATCATAACTTTGTGTTCAAGTGTAGAATTAAATTTCAAGTAGTGGCCCATGAACTACAAGCATTGAACTTCCATAACTCTATTAGAACTTACAACATATTCGTTATGATTCTCCATGGAATTCTTCTATCTAACTGCATGGAATGAAGAATCATCAGAAATAATGATTACAACATATTCTTTATGATTCTCCATGGAATTCTTCTATCTAACTGCATGGAATGAAGAATCATCAGAAATAATGATATTGATCTTTAAAAGTCTTTTTCCTTCACATGCCTCGAAATGTCACCCAGATCCCTTAGGCATAAATAGTTTTGAATCGGAATTAAAGAATCTATATGCCCTTTACTGCAAGTTGTATCCTTCACCCTTTCAATATTTTTTTAGTATTTCCCATGATGACAGAAATCTTGTAATGACATAGTATGTGTTGTGCGTCGCACCACGCCCCGTCTTAGACAGGGGACCCTCCCGTAGCTCGCTTAAGAGAGAAAGGGTCGATTTGTTCAAACCCCAATTGCAATCACCCAAGGGAATACTGAAGCTTGGCTGAGCCAAAATCGCAAATCACAAAAAGGGCCAAAGTTCATTGTAGTCGTATTTCTCAAAGGCCTGTGAAATACTAGAAGAAACCCTCGACATTGCCTCTGAAAGCCCATCAAAGCCAAACGTCTACAAAGGCCGAAAATAATCCCGTCTTGCTATTGGGCCTTCAAAGGCTGATAAAGTACCGAGAGGGATAGTTTGTTTCACGTTTTAAAATGCCTGGAGCCCCGACACCTCTATGCTTCGAATCTCCTATCTACCTCGAAGCAAGTAAGGCGAAATAAGGTTTGAAGGCCTTGACGACAGAGCACTCTTTTCTTATCGCGCCACATAAGACCGATAAAAGACACAGATGAATATATCAAAGAAAACTCAATAAGAGGGAACATCTCCCAGATAAATTTGAAATATAACAATCTTTTTCATACCTTGAGTTGTAATCAAAAGTTAGGTATCTCGTACTTCAATCCATATAGAGATGGGAGACAAGACTTTTCTTCTCTCGAATGTGGTTGGACCTATTGATTTTTAGTTGATCACATAAGACTATATTGGAAATTTGGTGTGAGAAGTAAGGATGGTCTGTTGACTGATGATTATTCCATCTACGAGGGGTTTGCATTAGATTCCCTTTCCTTCCATGGGGTGGGTGGAATTGTAATATGCATCCTACTTTGTTTTTAGGTTTTTTTAATGCTGTATATGGATTTTAATGATAATATGAAGAATGCAATCAAAGAGAAGTGTTTGTAACAATGCCCAGATGAACTGAACACAAATATATTGAATATTTGAAATGCCCACAAGCTGAAAATAATTTTCAGAAATATTAGAGTTTGGACTGCACATATATCATTAAAAAACAACAATATCCATATGGCCAAAAAGCCTCAAAATGACAATACAAGCATACCTATTTGCTGCTGTTGTAAATTGGTCTGATATGTGACCGTAAACAGCAAATTGTGGTTGCATATGGCCTTCAAATCCTAGCTGCTCCAACGCCAGAACTCTCACTGTGCAAAATAGTTACCAAGGCATCCCATTGCAAGCCAAACTCTGCATCAAACACTAGGTGATTTGCCCTAGGAAAATCATGCCCTCACCAGTATGGCCATCTCTAGAAAATGTATGGCAAGCAAAATGATTTGAAATTTCTGATGTAAATGCTATCAAATTTGCTAACTCTGTCTTTGCAAATCTGTCCAATAGTTTCTTTTTCAATACCTGGCAAGCAAACTGAAATTTCTTATCAAATAAGCTCGTGTAGTTCCCAAATGAAACCACCAGCAGTCAGCTAGGAAAGATATTTCACTTTTGCAGCTGATGTCCTCCATGAGGGTTTCCATCCTCACAAATCCCTTGGATGTACAAAGTTCAAACTTCAAACCAACAATATCCCGTTAAAATTCTCTAGCATATGCAAAATGAGCTTTCAAAACACTTTTTATTTCCTCCCTCAAAACCCCACACCCAACTTGGGTAAATAAACATTAATTTTAATTTAATGAAAATCTCCTTATGTCTCCCATGTAGGCGTCACTCCTTTTAAAACAAAATTAACTTGACTTTTTTAAGTCTCCTTATGTCCCCTAGGCAACCACTTTATGAAGTCACTTAAATATTTAAATACGATAGGTTAAACATTTAACTTTAAAACATTAGCGTTACTTAAATAATTACCTTGATTACCCATAATCACCAAATAATCATTAAATATACAAATCGACCATGCCAAGGTATAACTGATGTTGAGTGACAAAATTGGTGCCGAAATGATGACTTTCTAAAAATAGCAATAAAAGACTAAATGTTTGAAACCGCTCCAAAAAGTGTCATGATGCATTTCTTACCGAGCTGAGCTGGAGGCAACTTCTATAAATACCAAATAGGCAGAACTGCAAGGTTTCCAAATCCCAAGGAGTTCCCTTACCCAACCACATTAGCCTATGAGAACCCAAGGAATAGGCTAATGGTCATCAAACTGTCAATGCTTAGGAAGGAAACATTACAGGAGTGTAGAGGTTGCAACCATGGGTAGGTCCACCCTCACAATGGAATAAACTAGAACACTCTTCCCATGTTGTTTGGTGAGCATGAATGGACCAATGAACAAGCATTACATTGGCATGAATGGAGAACAACATAGACGAGAAATGGATTTGTACCGAAGCATTGACATGCATCCCCAAAAACAAAGTGCTTAGAACCAATCCAAGGGAACTTATTGCCTTTAGGTCCTTCCCATTATTGCCTTTAACCCTTTCCTCCTTTTGTTAGTTTAGATGTTGAGAGATCATCAACACAATCATTCTTGTGGCTCAACATTCCCAATTTAGGATCAACTACATATGGCAATGACTTACCCTTTGTAATGTCCCCAAATTTTGGTAAAGTGACTCAGTTAAATTAGTGGATTAAGTTGCCCAAAAAAATTCATTAGGATGACTTATAATTAATTAATTTAATTAAAAAAAAAGTGAAAATATTAAAATAGTCACTTTATTAAATAAACTTCTCCAGTTGTGACAAATATTAAATGAAACCTTGCAAACATTAAATGTGACCTATTCTTCTAGAATGTGATTGGAGATCTTTATAAGGAGTCTTGCTAGGTTGTATTAAGGCATGGTTTTTTATATGAAAAATTTGTATGGTGCTTTGTATGAGCTGATCTTTGAGGACAGAAACCTTTATTAGATTGATAAAGGGTTGGACGAAAACCTAGCTCTTTCTAAGGGTGAATCCAACCAAGGTTCACATTTGGGCCAAATTCGTCAAGTCTCCATTGGAGACGAATTTGCAGAAAGTTTTGTATTTGCAAAATTTCATACATGAATACATTGCCAGGTGATTTGTTTTAAAGGTTATTGTATTTCTGAATATTTTAATGGCGATTTTTGTTCATTGTGAACCTCTATTCTATTGGTGTGGAAGTTTATTAACATTCACTGCTTTTAATGTTGGCATGAAAATAAAGAGCCTCATTCTTATTAAGTGAATCAACTCAATAAAGGAGAAATGTGAGTGTTTGGGTAGTGATAAAAATAAAGATCAATTCAATAAAAGGAAAATATTAAAGTGTCGGTTGAGTATTTCTTTGGCATTTCCATGCAAGTGTGATCCTAGTATTTTATGTAGTTGTTCTTTCCTAAGTGTGTGCCTGAGTCATAGGGGTTTTTGAGTGTTATTGTGAGTGCTGAAGGGCGGAGTCTGATCATTATTTCCAGCACAATAAATACCTTGATTGGCGTGACCCTTGATATTGGCATGAGTTCTTCCTACTGGTGATTGAATTGACATGGAAGGGAGAAAGTAAAGTTTGTTGAGCACAGACCTTTGGTATTGTTGTGACCATTTCACACATCGCCCCATCGCAAATGGGGACCCCCTCTTTTTGCTTGTTTTTCGCTCGTTTTCGCTTTCGTTTTTAGGGTTTTGTTAGTTAGTTAGTTGTCTGGATTTAGGGCCAAGCCTTAGGGTTTTAAATTTTGCCTTTTCAAGCCAAAATCCAGTCGTTTTTGAGAGCTTTTGAGCTTCTTTTCTAGAATGCAAATTTTTGAATGCAATGATTTCGCCAAAATGGTCTAATTTTCAATTGGAATGTTCATGCAGAGCTTAAACTTGTCTAAGTGTTGACCGTCAATATGAATTTTTGTCTGATTGAATATTTTGACCAAATTTTGACTCTTTTGAATTTTGATCCTGGGCATTAGAATTGATTTATTTTCGCCTCGTGAAGTGTTAAAATGTGAAAAATCTTGTTATTTTGGCCTATAGGAGCAAAATCGCTCCTGTCCCTCAGTGAAGGACGGGAGCTCAATTTCAAATATCTCATCATCCTTGCAGAGTCCAGACAAATTTTACGTTTGAAGTGATGGAGAACGACGAGGTCTTTCCATTGAATATAAATTGAAGATTTTCATGAGCACAGAAAGGCCTCCAGGAGGAAAATCGCTCCTGTCCCTCAGTGAAGGACCGGAGCTACAAATCAAATTTCGCCTCGTCCTTGCAAGATTTTGATGACTTAGCAATTTGAGGACGTCCAAAGGAAGATGCTTTGCCAAATGAATATAATTTGAGATGCAGAAACGAAGGAGAATGACCTATATTGACCAAATCGCTCCTGTCCCTCTCCAAGGGACCAGGGCGAGGTACCTTGTAGCTCTCGTCCCTCTCCCAGGGACCAGAGCGATTTCACTCATCTTGCAAAATCCAGACAAGGGTCAAGGCAAGTTTACGTTCAAAAACAAAGAGGAACATGAGATGAACGCATTGAATATAAATTGAAGATTTTTGGGACGTCCGTGACAGTGTTAAATGCCTAGTTCGCTCCTGTCCCTCAGGAAGGGACCAGAGCGATTTTTGATATAATTGCTTTTCTTGCAAAGTTCCAAACAATGTCAAGGCATGGGCGAATAGAGTGAAGAAGGACGAGTCCGTTGAATATAAATTTGGAAGGTGACAAAGTGAAATGAAGGCCACAAGACCCAGATCGCTCCTATCCCATGGGAAGGGACCAGAGCGATATCTACATAATGGCGTAAATTTCAAAAGGCAAACAAGTTTCGAGCAACCAAGAAGGTCGAAAGGACATCATTTCACGTAATGAAGATGATGGCAAGTTGATAAAAACAAGAACAAGCACATAATGATGAACTTCGCTCCTGTCCCTCAGGAAGGGACTAGAGCGATGTTAGATGTATTAACCATTTCAGGCAAAATTTACGTAAGGACAAGATTTCGCAAGGTCTTAGATGGTCCACGGAAGGGTAGAAAGGTGATGCATGAAGATTTCAAACGTTAGATAATCACCAAAATGGACCTAGGGATCATATCGCTCCTGTCCCTCTCCAAGGGACCAGGGCGATTTGCTTTGGATTCCTTGTTTCGCTTCAAGTTTAAGCTAAGTTAAAGATTCACAAGGTTATGCAAGGTCCATGACATCGTTTGAAGATAATTTGCAAGGGTTTGAACGCCTAAACATCGCCAAATAGTGTAAAAGCCCCATATCGCTCCTGTCCTTTGGACAAGGACCAAGGCGATACTATCAAAACACTCGCGTTCCTTCAAAGATCAAGGCGAAGCAAGGTTAGGAAGTGTAAGGGACATCGTTGGGAAGACGTTGCAAAGGAGATCGAAGTTTAAAAGTCGCCAAGATCAAGGAGAAATAATGGATCGCTCCTGTCCCTCTCCAAGGGACAAGGGCGATGATCCTTATAACATCGAAGGTACCTTGCAAAAGCAAATGGAATAAGCGCAAAGGACACAAACAATGATATTATTCGCCTTACAATGGAAGTTCGAGGGTCAAAGATACAAGGTGAACGTGAAGACATGGAGATCGCTCCTGTCCCTCTCCAAGGGACAAGGGCGATGTTAGACAAAACACATGACATTCTTTGAAAGTCACGTTAAGACAAGGACGCACAGGATTTTAAATGGCATTTGGAAGATGATACAAGGAGAGGATCGTACCAAAATGGAGAATTTCGAGCAAAAACATGGAGATCGCTCCTGTCCCTCTCCAAGGGACCAGGGCGATAATGGTCATAAGATGTACTTGCTCGCACAAGAAAGAAATTCAAATTCGAAGGACCACCAGATGATCGATTTGGAACGTGGAAATGAAGGAGTTGAACGTTGAAAACGCAAGAATCAAGACCAAAATCATGGATCGCTCCTGTCCCTCTCCAAGGGACCAGAGCGATGAGGTACGTCCCTTTATTTTCATATTTTTGGCACCAAATTAAACAATTCAAATATCCTTAAATGCTAAATCGATTTAAAAAATTGAAAATCCTATTTAAATTGGCATTTAATATGGCGTTAATCTTTATTAATTATTTTTGCCTTTATTAAAATCGAAATTTGCAAATAAAAAACGCAAGGCATTAATAATTAATTATTTAATTAATAAAAAAATCGATTTCAAGCGCTCATTTAAGGAGGTCGGCCTTGTCATTTCATTGCAAATCATTTAAAAAATGGTTTTATTTTATCAAGTCGGCCTAAGGGATAAATCGATGAGAGCGCTATATATAGGGGGGTGAAAACTATTATTTTCACATCATTATTTTACCTCTCTACATGCGAATTAAGGAAGACGAAGGAAAGTGTTAAGTGTGTTCAAAGATAGTGCGAATATTATCCAAGGTGGCGCGAGTTCCATTCATCCAAAAGGTGGCGCTAGTATCATCTTGTGTGGAGTGCGAAGTGTGCTTGAAGACCAAAGGTGGTGCGAACTTGAAGACCACGCCAAAGTATGAATTTGAAGATCCATTTGAGACCACGTCCAAGGCGATAATTGAAGATCACATTCTTTCCAGAGGTGGCGAAGTCAATTTTGAGGAGATCATATTGAAGATTACTTTATACCTCAATTTTGCCTAGGCGAATTTTTATCTTTTGCATTCTAGAGTTAGCTCTCTATCGAGGTATGGCGATTTATTATTATTGTTTTATTCATTCATCGTCATATTTCAAATTTTGAAATTTTGATTCTTGAATTTCTCTTGGCTCAATCGTTGTATTTTAGGAAATGATAACTCTAGAGACTTATCATGAGATTTCCTAAAATTTATCTCTCTTATTTACGTTATTTATTGCAAAATCTATTTCTTATAATGAAATGTTGTGTAGGTATGGCGACCCCAAAGGCGGGAGCATCCACCAGCCGCTCGGCTCTCATGAAAGAAGATCAGAAGACCGAAGAAGTGGAGACCAAGATCGTGTCCAAGTGGAGCAACATTGGAGATACAAACTTGGGGAACTTTAGCACGAAGAAGTTCCGAGAGGTCCCTTACATCGGCAAGCCATCACCTGTCGCCCGGAGAATAATAGAGAGTGGCATCATCAAGGCGGCCGGTTTTCCTCCAGCCATTCAGTGCCACGAGTTGATGATCGAGTGTGCCCGTCATTACAATCCACAGTCCAGGACAATTGTGTCCAACGAAGGAAACACTTTGGCGTACCTTTCAGAGGAAGCCATAAGTGAAGCCTTCCATCTTCCAGAGCATAGGGACATGATATACAAGAGCATTGAAGGAGCCAGGTCAGTGTACGATGATGATCCAGATGCTTGCCTAAGCATAATCAATAAGAACTGGCTACTTAAGAGTCGTCCCCGTCTGAGCAAAGTACCGAACACACCACACAGGATTGATTTCCAGGAGGAGTACAGAGATTTGATCACCATGCTCAACAGAGTTACAGGAGCGCCTCATGCCTTCTATTTTGAGAAATGGATGTTTTACTTCATCCAGGTGATTGTTCAAGGAAAGGGTACAATACATTGGGCTAGGATAATTAGCCATTGCTTAGACGTACAGTTGAGAAGACTCAGGGCTACTAAGTCCTTCCACATGAGTTCATACGTCATCTATGCCTTAATCAGGAGCGTTGAGTACGCAGGACTACCTCACAGAGGAGTGATTGGAAGAGGACCCGGCGAGGTCAGAGTTTGTGAATCCTATACCTACTTGCATCATCCACCAGGGAAGAACTACAAGTTAATCAATGATACTTTCACGATGAACATCACAAGGACGTTGCAAGGAGGGATTCACAACAGATTATCTCAGGATGCCCAGGAGTTCATCAAGAGGTACGGTGCTTGGTTCATTCAGTTTCCCAAGTTCACTTACATTAGAGTGTATGGATGTCCTTTACCTCCATACATGTTGCCGAGGTACCCGACAGACAGAATTGTGTTACTTGAAGTAACAAGGCAGTTGGCAGCATATGTGAAGGCATTCAGACACAGACATCAGAATGGAGTTCAGGTACCTATTATTTTGGGTAATTCAGTTGAGGTATGTCCTAATGTCTTAGCCATGGATGACGCAGAGAAGGAGTTAGCCTTGTATCCTTTTTCATCTTTTGCTTGGAGGAATAGTTTTGATCCACATGGACATTTAGAGGAGACGGTCGGTAGAAGATTTAGACATGAGTACCAGATTGAAGATTTTATGATGAATCTCCTAGATGATCTCGAAGTGAAACGTAAGATACATTCTAGATTGCCTTTGGATTTCATCAGGAAATGTAAGATTTACAGAGTAGCCGACCAAGCTCAGGACAACGGCAGGCACATCCAATCTTCATATGATAGAGAAAGCAAGACAATAAGTTTGAATTGGAATGAGCCCGAGGCCGTGGATTTAGATGATTTGATGGCACCAGTCTTGTCTTGCACTCGCAGATGGGTAGACGTTCAGCATCAGAAGTTGAGAGAACAAGGCATAGCCATGTCTTTTACTTTGGAAGAGAAACCAGCCGAAGGTGGAGCCAGTGTTAGTGAAGGCAATCCTAATCCTAGGAATTCAGGTGAAGGTAACCTTCGATGTGCCAGTGAGGGCAATCTCCATTCGAGAGGTTCGAAGAGAAAGGAAAGATCAGAAAAGAAAGAGCCTTCCAAGAAAAAGCAAGGTGCTAACAAAGATCAAGCACCAGGTACTTCTTCCAGGCCAGAGGATAGAACAATTCGAGTGGAGGAATCCATGGAATCGATGGTACAGAATGACAGACAGGAAGAAGAACAAGCACAGCATGTTTCATCCGATGGATTTCTCCAAGACTATGATTTAGATAATGATAATGAAGTGACATCTCCTCCCAGACAAGAAGAAATGGTACATAAAGAAATTCAAGTTCAAGAGACAAGATCGAATATCCCAGATTGGTTGAAGGAAAGATTGACTAAGGTGATCGTAATTGAGGACGAGGACAGTGCAATTGATTTAGAGAGCCTCGTGGGACGTTCACATATGACAACAGAGAAGAAGAAGGCTACAAAGATGTCCAAGATGATTCGGGATGAGACTGGATCTAGAAAACTGCAGATAGCTACACCGGCAGCAGACAAATATGAGGGTGAGATCCTAGCAGAGGACTATCATATACAGACTATTGAGTTAGGACCATCCACAGCAGAGCAGACTTTAGATGATGCCACCGACACATTTGAGGCATTGAAGGACAAGTTTAGAGAAGAAGTAGAAAAGAATAGAAAGCTTGAGAAAGAGGTCGGTGCATGGAGGACATATTTCAGTCACATCAATGAACCTTTGGGACGTCAGGATCCAGTTAGATCACCATTGCAGGCATTGCCCCTTCAATCAATCAATGAAGCAGAAAGATTCAGGAATATGGTCCAGCGTACATGTAGTTGGATGGATAGATCTCACACGGTGGCCATTGAGTTTGTTGCAAGGATGTCGAAGATCACCCATCAGGCTATCCAAGTTCTTGAGATTATTCACAGATTGATGGCAACAGTAGCTGCATTTGCCCATACCAAGGACGTTGTCATCCCTGTCTTGAAAGTTATAAGACACACATCCAGAAGAATTTTAGCACAAGAGAGGATCTTAGAAGGTGATTCTCACAGTTTGTTTCAGTGGTCAACCTTACTCCATATAAAGAGTGTTCTCTTTGAGGACATCAGTGTTAGATGTGGTCAAGTTGAGGAGGTGATCAATCCGATCCAGGACAGAGTATTTGAGGTACTTCGTACCATTCTTGGCAGAAGGATCGAGGTCGAGACAGATGTGGATATACAAGAATTTGAGGATAGAATCAAGATCATCTTTCGCAAGGACGCAGATGTTACAGATGAGCAGTATGATCAAATGTATGCCACCATGCTCCTGATTGATAGAACAAAGGAACTTGAACCTACTTGGGACACAGCTCTTCTAGATGCATTTGATCAGGTTATCCACTTAGAAGAGAGTATCAAGAATCTTCCCGAGATTCCAAGCACAGAAATTGAAGGAATCGTGACAAAATTCATTGCATATGCTAAGAAAGAGAATTGGAAAGGGAATAAGATTCTAGATGAAAGGTTGTTACAGATGACATGACATCTTATTTCTCATTGGTTGATACCTCCTAGATTTTTGTGCCAAATTTAATATTTGGCTATGTATTTAATATTGTTCAGTAAAAAGGAGGTCATTTGTAACAAACCCTAATTAGGGTTTAGGTGTCATGATCTTGTCCATTGATTTGCTTTCGATCTGGACCTTTCATTGTAACTGGGGATGCTATTTATACCCCCATTTTTCATTTCATTTAGAGGGAGAGTTAATAGAAAAATAGTGAATAAGTGTGAGAGAAGCAATTTTTATTTTGTAGCAAGATTGAGTCTTGAAGAGAGAAATTCAAGCAATTGTTGTATATGATGACTTGGAAATCAATAAAATATTGAAGTTATGGTGTTTTGTTGCAAATTTCATAAGTTATCTTCATGGTTGTTGGATGTACTTGAATCACGCTCAATCAAAGTAGTTTGTTAATTTGAAAGGCTAAGTGTGAGATTTGATATTTGGTAGGATTCGCAATCCAAACCACTAGCTTCTTGCTGATTGTAAGAACGCCTTGCGTGGTCGACTGGAAAACATTTTTGAGTCCTTAACCTTCAAGCATTTTCGCATCTAGGATATGTACCTTCATAGTAGTGTCCTTGGTCTTTGATGCATTGAACACCATTATTACCTTAGAAGATCGCACTAATTTCAATTGAGTTGTTATCTTATGGCAAAATTGAAGTTGGTTGAGTCTTGCCAAATCTCATTCATGCTAAGTCGTTCATAGGGTTAGGCTAGATTAGACTTTCTTAAACCCTGTCCTTTTTCCATTTTTTGAAAGTTCCTTTTAGTTTAGTAAAATCTTCGAGCTTTGAATACGTAAGACGCCTTGGAGGGAACAGCAAATCACATCATACCACTAAAAAAGCTTGTCCACACGTGGAGACCCCACTAAAAGAACCTTGGAGTCCATCTAACTGATCCTTTTTGCAGATCTTCAGCAGTTAGAGACTATTTTCTCAAGAGAGGATAAGATGCCTGTCGGTATTTTATTCTGTGTATGATTGTGTAGAAAATACACGTCAACAGGTATACATATGAATGGGTTTACACCCCTGTTGAGTTGGAATTCATCATGTTTTCTGCTGAGTATTAATTCTGCAATTCTAAGCATTTCTGATCATGTGCATACTATTTTTTGTAAACAGCAAATAATGACTGATTAGTCTCAAGTATCAGGAACAGATAAATGAAGTACAAACTTTGTTTCTATGCTTCAGTCTGCAGTTGTTCCTGAAAAATATTTTCACTTAAGTCATCTATGTCTATCCCAAAGTTCCCAAACTCGGACTCGGCAAGGCCGACTCGACTCGTGACTCGGCAAAATAAAAAAACCCTTGAAATTTAGAGATTTTTAACGATTTATAACTTGTTTCATGCACCCATTATTGAATAATGCTTAAAGACACTATAACATCATCAAATAAAAGCTCTAGCTCATCCTCAGCCTCAGCCTCAGCCTCAGAGTAGTCTAAGGTAGGTTCTGGATGACTGAGTAGCCATAGTCTCCGCTTGTGAGGTGCCACAATGATCAACATCAGTTGTGCCTGTGTCGGATCGTTCTCTATCCTCCTCCTCTGCCATAGCCACAGACTCAGCCTCTCTGTCTGCCATGTCCAACATGCCGCGGCGCGAGTCCTGGAGCTCAAACTCGGCGAGTTTTACCATAACTCGCCTGACTCGCCCGAGTCAAACGAGTTATGAGCAAAACTCGTCGAGTCCTCGCCAAGCTTGGCTCGACTTGCCAACTTGACAAACTCGCTTGACTCGCAGCGAGTTTGGGAACTCTGGTCTATCCATACAGTATTCTGGAAATAATAAACAGCAGTAATAAGTGTTTTAAGGTGGAAATAGTAGTGGTTTCTCACACCTTTATGAAGATCGGTGGATAGTTCATGGATTTGAACATCGATTTCCCCACACCCTTATGAAGATTGGTGGGTAGTATATGTATTGAAAGTTGAAACATCTATTTCCATCTTGGGCTCTTCATTTTTTCAACAAGTAATGCATGTTCCTCCTTAACTTCATCAATATTTTGTTGTCATACACACTCATTAGAAGTCGATAAAACATCTTCTAAAAATGGATCTGTAACTTCAACTTGTATGCAAGAACTTTTTTGCCCCTGCTCAATGCTCTATTCTATAGCAATGTCTCATGGCTTTGGTTTCAACCATTCTTCTTGCTTCCTAATATCTTCCTTAGCAACTTCTTCAAGTTTTGGCTTTTCTTCTTCTTTTCTCAGCCTTCTTATGTAGTTATATAGACATGTTTTAATTGGATGCCTCATTTCTGTAATGTCCCGTTTTATTTCTGAAGACTAAAGTGGAGCAAAAAGTATTAAAATTAATTATTTAATATCATTACCTAAAAATTAAATTAAAAGGTAATATTATTAATAATTAATTGAAGTTACTTTAGTCAAAAAGATTAATTATTGTCCTTAATGAATAACTGTGTGCGGTAATGGAAAGAACTGAAATTAATAATTATATAAGCAACCACTGGAATTGGTGCGAGATATGGAATGGTTATATTTTCTTATTTAATATTTCTGAGGAGTTTCTCAGATTTATAGGCTCAGGATTGAACCTTGCAGTCACCATTTTCGCTAGTGTGACTATCTACCCTAGATGGACTTGGAGGAGTCAGCTAGACTTCTCAGATGGAGTTATTGATTGAAGTTTTACAAAAATAAGCTATTGAAGAGGTATACATTTACTTTTCAGAGAAGGATCTATTTACAAGAAATATTTAGGAAATCTATATGCTTGCTAGAAAATATTTATGGCTCTGAGTGAATACAATATTATTTTATTGTGCATCATTTTGGTGCTTTGATGAATATTTTCATGTGCATGAGATAAATGTTTTGCATTCAATATTTAATTATAAAGTTTCGGTAACTTAATTATTCAATTGCTGGCTGATTTTATAATGATTAAATGGGAATGATTTAAATATTTGAACATAAAGACAGCAGTATGAATGTTAATTTAAATCTTTGAAAATTAAGTATATTGTTGGGAAGCTATGGAATAAACAAATTATTTCTGAAGCATTGTTTTAGGTGTGGAAATTTATGAATAGGTCGATATTGTTTGAGACCGAAGATTTGCATTTCCTGCTCTTGACATTTGAAGCCATTCATTAGTGGAGTTCGATTTATATTGTTGAAGACTCTGAAGGCATGGAACCAGCCATCTCCTCCTTAGTTTGGTTAGATAGAATGTATATGAACGGTCTAAGTATTAATCACACTTAATATTTCAGAAGGGTCGGAGGTCTGAATACATGTCTCCTAGTGTCGTGGGATTGATTAAATGCAAATGTCTATAGTATCTGCCTTGTGAAAAGAGAATCATGGTTGTTTTTGCATATGAATCCATTTCAAACCAGTTCGTATATACATTCTTTGACAATCACGCATTGGAAGTAGTTATCGGGCTTTGTATTCTTCATGTGTGATGTGTGGATAGAGTTATTCAAACGGCTATGGCTCTGTCTATCCATTTGGAGTTGGCATTATTTGAGTTGAGTATTTGGTCATTAAAGAGGAACTAGAATCTATTGTTGTAAGTTTGTACTCTCTAATGGAGTGGATTTGTGTGCCTTATTTCTATCATGATTCCTTTGGCTACACTAAATGGAATGGAGTTTGATGGGTCGTGGAGACATTAATTTCTAGCAGCTTCATTGTGTGGGCTGATTCCACCTTTCTGTTGTTGATGAGTAACTTGCAGTTGTTGCCACTGAAGAATATTTGGAAGAGCTGCAAGAACTTCAACACTAAAGACTCTTGGTGATGGGGGGTGGTTGAATGGTGAGTTGAATATTTCTTAGTGTTGTGTGGGACAAAGTAGACCAATTCTACAAGGCGTAGGCATTCCTTGAGTTAGTGTTATCAGATTTCCACAATCCATGCTAATATTCAGTGATTTGTTTCTGAATTCGATTGTGTTGTTGGTGTTGGAAATAAGCCACACCCGGACCGACGATGGACTAGTCCAAGAGGGGCCAGTAGCTCAGTGGTAGAGCACTCCAGCAGTGTATGGAAGGTCCTAGGTTCAAGTCCTAGCTGGTCTATGTCTCAACATGGTATCAAAGCCAAGTCCAGGGTAGGAGCCCCAAGCACACGAGAGGTGTGGCTTAAGGGGGGTTGTTGGTGTTGGAAATAAGCCACACCCGGACCGACAATGGACTGGTCTAAGAGGGGGCCAGTAGCTCAGTGGTAGAGCACTCCAGCAGCGTATGGAAGGTCCTAGGTTCGAGTCCTAGCTGGTCCATGTCTCAACGTGTTACCAATTTTTTTATCATCAACGTTTCGAATCACACTGTGATTCATCATCAGGATGATCAAGAATACCAAGGAGAAGAATACCACTTTTTCTTCTCCTTGGTATTCTTGATCATCCTAATGATGAATCACAGAGTGATTTGAAACGTTGATGATAAAATAATTGGTATACACAATTGAATTTAAAAACAAATCACTGATATTCCTTGAGTTGCCAACTGAAGGAAATAATTTCGCCTATGTGGAAAGACTCAGATCATTTGGACGACATGGTTGGTGATGCTTTCTGCATGTAAGAAGTACGTACTAAACCCTAAGTACTATAATGTATCCTCAAATTGTTGTCAATATTGCATTTACTCTCAATAATAGACGTAATGAAAACTTGCAATCAAAGGCTAGATTTGTATCAACTCTTTGTTCTGGAAAATGTTATTGTTTGATCATATTTGATGAAAAGATTAGTGTTACTACAATTTGTTGATGTGGGAAAAGTACACGCTAATCCTTTGTCAACACAGAATAGAATGTAGAGTATCATATGCTTTCTTGAATAAGGAAATCCCTAATGTTATTCTGAATGATCAAAGGGAACAACCTCAAGGTTCCAACTGCTAGGTCTTGATTGCTCAAGATAACTCAGCGGATGATGTGCTTTGCTGGTAAACACTCGAGGGCTTATGAATATTGCAACTAGCTATTTTGCATCTGTTGATGTTTTGATTCTCAGACTAGGGAAAAATAAAAGCAAAAGGATAGGGTTTAGGGATACTAAGGAGTAAGGACAATGATAGTAACGATTATTGTTGCAAGTAGATAGATTTCACATAAACTAACTCCTTGGCCAGAGATATACTCACAACTCCACAAGAATAGTGCAAGCTCCAAAGCACTAAAAGATTTTCAGACTGTAGGCACTCGTTCAAGCACCCAATTCTAGCGCAACTTGAGACAAACACCTACAGTTAAACTAAGAACAGTTTTAGATTCAGACTAACCATACACGAAGACCTACAATCAGCAAACCCCCAATGGTATGAACTTGAAATCAAATCGGATACCTTCGCACTTCACCATTAAAATCACTGAACTCTAAATAACCGCCGAAAATATTTCCAATAGACTCTTGAAATATATGATTCCGACTATTTTGTGGAATCATCGACTTTACCCAAGCTCTTGCAACCACCGAAAATATTTCCGATAGACTCCTAAAAACGTTCAAAGAAAAACCAAGTCGAAAATAAAAAGTTCAGGTTTTCCTGTTTCAGATGGGCAAAGATCATGTTTCAACTTTCTTATTCGTGGCTACACAAAAAGTGTCGAAATAAGCACCAAAAGTTCTATCAAATCACAAGTTCGAAGATCATTCTTGTTATCTCCTCAAACGTCGAAAAGAAGCATTGGGTTCGAATTACAAAGGTGAATATTGTTTATTTTCCCATAAGAAATGCCAAAGATCAAACATTTAGGGCAAACGAATAATATAAAGCTCGAACTTTTTGAAGTCTGGACGTTTTTTCTAGAAAAGCAAAAGAGATGCTTTATCGCGCCTCATAAGGCTGATAAAAATGCTGAATTAAAATTAGCAAAACGTTGAATGATTAAAATTGAAGTCATTTTAGCCCCTGTGATACCCAACAAACTTCCCAAAGGACAACGCTTAGAAAGGAAAAAATTTGAAGTGTATAGTTTCTCAAGTGTGGAGAAACAAAGTTCGTTAAAGTTTGCTGAAGCCTCCAAAAGGCCGATTAATATACCGAACTAAATGCGAGCGGGTGCTAAATAAATATTAAGGTGTTGATTAATGAATCGAAATAAAAAGTTCGGGCTTTTGAGATTAAAGCACAAGCTCTCATATTGTTTGCTAATGCCCTTGGACATCGTCAAAAGAAATCCCGAAGTTGCCAGAGCAACATTGGTGAATCGTGAACACTCAAAATGGAGTCGCAAAGACCAGGGATGAAGTAGGTTTTTTGTTTTTAAATCGTCTTTGTTTTCCCCGATAAAAACACTGAAGGGGGTGATTGAGTTGCAAGTCAAGAGAGATCTGCTTAGTGACTTAGTACTGGGGGGCATATAAATTCTTTAGTAAGTAAAGGGTTTGAGTTGTCACACGCGCAATCATAATGACCTATAATACATATAAGCTGGTGAAATCTTATGATCTGGGTTAAGTGGGAAGTGTGTACGGGTGTGATATAGCATTATACGTCACAGGCTTGGAACCGCATGGTTAATGATATTAACTCTAATTATTTGAATAGCTCATTGGAATTGATTCAAATTTAATTGCCTTGTGTAGATCAATGCCACTGGAAGGAGCCAAAGGGAAGCCTAAAGTGCAGATTGAAGATTCAATCATATTCAAGCTCGAGGATGAAGATCCAAAACGCAAGATCAAAATGGTGATCACAAAGCTATGCCTGTGAGGAACGTGCTATAGCGTAGAAGGGTCGAAGAATGTGTCCCAAAGATCGAGAAGGCGAAACCACCACCATTGGCAACTAGTTGAAAGTCAGCTAAATTCACAGAATGCTACAGGAAGCATGTAGAAACAAAATTGCTTTGTTGTAAAGTGACTACCTGTGGGCCCCATTAATATAATTAAAAGCAAAGGGGAACATAGGTTAGTTATTTCTCAGCTACCTTATTTGCCTTGAGCCCAAAAAGGTCTTGTCTTCTGGCCTAAATTGATTAAGAACAGTTGTAGGTAGCTGAAAAAGTGGTTGAAAAGGGGCAGCTAGGAAGTAATGAGAATTACTAGGTATGGATTAAAGTTGTTAGGCTTCTAGAAGGCAGGTTGCAGCCATTGGATGGATTAAATCCTAGCCTTTGATTCCAGAATGTAAAACCTATAAAAGGCCAATGCCTCTCTCTTTATAAGGGGTTAGATAGAGTTTTTGTAAAGTTGGCAAGTTAGCAGCTAGCAAATTAGGAGTAGAAGTAGAATAGGATTGTTGGAAAGAAATTGTTGTAATGGTAGCTAGAACAAATAAATGGAACATTGAAGCATGGTGTTTTGTTGTTTGTCTTAGTGTGTTTGCATGGTTTCTCTTCATCTAGTTATTTAGAGTTCAGTGATTTTAATGGTGAAGTGCGAAGGTATCCAATTTGATTTCAAGTTCATACCATTGGGGGTTTGCTGATTGTAGGTCTTCGTGTATGGTTAGTCTGAATCTAAAACTGTTCTTAGTTTAATTGTAGGTGTTTGTCTCAAGTTGCGCTAGAATTGGGTGCTTGAACAAGTGCCTACAATCTGAAAATCTTTTAGTCCTTTGGAGCTTGCACTATTCTTGTGGAGTTGTGAGTATATCTCTGGCCAAGAAGGAGTTAGTTTATGTGAAATCTATCTACTTGCAACAATAATCGTTACTGTCATTGTCCTTACTCCTTAGTATCCCTAAACCCTATCCTTTTGCTTTTATTTTTCCCCAGTCTAAGAATCAAAACATCAACAGATGCAAAATAGCTAGTTGCAATATTCATAAGCCCTCGAGTGTTTACCAGCAAAGCACATCATCCGTTGAGTTATCTTCAACCAAGACATGACAGTTGGAACCTTGAGGTTGTTCCCTTTGATCATTCAGAACAACATTAGGGATTTCCTTATTCAAGAAAGCATATGATACTCGACATTCTATTATGTGTTGACAAAGGATTAGCGTGTACTTTTCCCACATCAACAAATTGTAGTAACACTAATCTTTTCATCAAATATGATCAAACAATAACATTTTCTAGAACAAAGAGTTGATACAAATCTAGCCTTTGATTGCAAGTTTTCATTACGTCTATTATTGAGAGTGTTGGTGTAAATAAATATTCATTTTGAAAATTATTACACTTAAGTTAACTTAGGATAATGTATCTCTTCGTAGTTTGGATTTGAGACACTTAGGGAAGTGTGCACATAGGGATAGAGCTTGTAGGAGAAATTCCACCTTTTGTGGTCTTATTTTGCTGTTACACTCCACATTCGGTGGGTCATCCACCTGTTGTGGAATATTATATTATTTCTCCTACCTACCCCTAGTATTTCTTACCTACCCTTGTTTCTCATTGAGCCACATGTCATATTTGTGTGCTCATACATCCATATGGCCTTGCCTATATAAGCAGGCCTATATTCATTGTATTGGTTAATCTAGTTGATCATTTTTGCATATTGATGAGAATACAGTTTGTTCTTGTCATTCTATTGTCTCTTTTTATGCTTTTCATTGTGCCCTTGATCCTGGCAAAATCCTACATGGTATCAGAGCTATTGAGGCTTCATTGATTAGTTTTTTGGAGACACTTTGGAGGCTTCTATTTTCGGATTTGGGGATCTTCATTTTTTGAGGGCGTCGTATAGCGATTTGGACATCACCGTTGAATCCAGGAGGCCGTTTCCATAAATTTCGACTATAAAGTCGACCTATTTTGGTGAGAAATTTTTTTTCCCCATTTTGGCTATTATCGTACGGATTTCGAAAAAAAATTTCAAAAAATTATTTTTCGAAAAAAAAAATCGAAAAATAAAAAAAAAACGATAAAAAAAAGAAAAAAATTGGATTGTTTGGGGGTCTGCAGACCCCCCCGTACCCTGCGTGTGCTGCAGGGCGCAGGTGTACCTACTGTCGGAGCCGCCGCCGCCCGTACTCGTCCTCGGGTCCCGCTCACTGGCACCGGCACCCAGTTCTCCTGGCTTCCACCGCGCGCCACCGCCACCGGCGCCCAGGTCTCCCGCCGCCGGCCGCCCAGACCATCCGCCGACTTCCCTTGGCTCCCGGCCCGTTGGTCACCATCCCCCCGGCCGCTTCCTCCTCTCCGGCGACCACTAAAACAAGTGGAATCCACGCCAGCCACGTGGCAGGCGGCCACTGGCCCGTGGTTTGCAGTCCGTATGCCACGTCACCCGCGCCACGCAGTCCAGCCGTACGCCACATCACCGCACCCAGTCAACATATCCGTACAATACGGACGCCACGCAGGGGGGGATGACATTTTTGTGACGGCCAGACGGGCGTCAAATTTAATCTCGTGAATTGCTGACGTCAACGCCACATCAGCAGATTTTTGAAATTTTTCAACCCCTCTCCATTGAGCTTTTCAGTTTTGCAGTCCAACTTTGAAAGGCCATAGCTTGCTCATTTTTGCTCCTTTTTTGGTGCAATTTTTTTTGAAATGGGCTAAAATTTCGTGATCTTCGTAGTGGTGTGGTTATTTTCTGATTTTGGTACACAGGTTTTTTGGAATTTTCGGATTCTCTCAGCTGTACCTGTCCAATCCTCAATTCTGCAACTTCAAAGGCCTCGTTTGAGCTCATACGACCTCCTTTTCAGGTGCCGTTTTTTTTGAAAGTGCATGTTTTTTCGTCTACTCTCATAATATATGATCAGATTTCACAGATTTTGAGTGGAAATTGTACTTTCAGATATTGGTCTTATTTGGCCTATTAGGTACTTGTAAATTGCTTGGATCTTAGTTAGATCTCTTGCATTATCAGTCTGAGTCTCTTTTGGCCTTATTGAGGCAGTTGTAAAATTGTAATCAGAGGTCCACTTTGCCATCTTTTGCAAGTGGCCCATTGTATACACACTAATTATAAAGTGCCAAATCATCACTTTTGGGGGGGGTTCTTTGAGTGAATTTGGGGGGGTGTCTTGTGTGATTGTGCCTCTCTTTGTGCTCTTTCCATTTTTGTTGCAATGAGTCCTAATAAATTTCCACCTTTAACTCCACATAATTATGCATCATGGAAAATTAAAGTATGGAGTAAATTAATGGAAAAGGGTCTCACACATTACATAGATGGAACAATAACAGCACCACCTGATCCTAAGGCTGATCCAAATGCTCAATTAGAATGGCTCACAAAGAATTGCATGGCTCTTGGAACTTTGCGCAAGTATGTATCAGATGACCTCATTTTTCACATTGAGAAGTGTAAAACAATCAAAGAGGCTTGGGATATGTCTCAGAAATTGTATAGTCAAGTTGATGAAATCAGAGGCTATCAGATTGACAGTGAGCTCACCAACTTGGATCCCAAGAATTTTGATACAATCCAAGATTATGTCACCAAAGCAAATGAGCTAAGAGCAAAGCTTAAGGATTGTGGAATTGACAAAAAGGATGCTCAGTTGATATTCAACTTGTTGGATAAGCTTGCACCAGAATATGCAGCATTTGTGTCTAGCTTCCAAACTCATCGTTTGACAGTGGGGAGTTCTTATGTTATGCCTTCATTTGATGCTTTCACAGAAATGTTAATATTGGAACAATCTAAGTTGTTGAACATGGGGTTTCTCAAGTCTTCAAAGTCCAAGGCTTTGGTGGCTAATCAAGGGAATCAAGGAAGTCAAGGCAAAGATTCCAACAAGAAGAAGAAGCACTCTAAGTCTAAGCCACACCAGGAAAAAGGACAATCATCCTCTCCATCACAAGGCGATTTTTCATCCTCTTCCAAGAAGGGGACACCACCTAAGAAGGGTAAACCAACTTGTGCATATTGCAAGAAGTATGGTCATGATGAGCATCGATGCCACGCAAAGCAAGTTGATGAGTTAACTAATCTTCTCAAGAAAAACAACATCAACTTGCCATCCGCCTACACAAAGAAGGATTCATCTCCTTCCTCTTCCTCACAGTCTAAGGGAAAAGGCCAAGCATTTGTGGCTACAACAGGTTCTTCACAGCAATGGATACTTGACTCGGGTGCCTCATATCACATGGGTTCTACAAAGGAGCAATTTTCTTCATTGGAGCCATCTAAGGTACTTCACATTTACATAGGTGATGATACACAAGTAGAGGTTGAAGGGAAAGGTTCAGTTGACATGGATGATGGAACATTTGAGAATGTTCTCTATGTTCCTAACTTGTCTACCAATCTTCTCTCCATCTACCAAATCACTCACTATGGGAATGGGAAAAAGGTTGAGTTTACACCAGATTCAGTTGTGGTAAAGGAACTTGATGTTGATGCCTTGGTAGCAGTGGGACAAGTCAATGACAACTCAAGGCTTTATTCGTTCTCCCACTTTGTGCCAAGTTCACCTTCTAGGGCCTTGCTTACTCATTCAAATTCAGAAAGTAAGCTATGGCATGAGCAGTTTGGTCACCTCAACTACCGCTATTTTTAGCAGCTCAGCACTAAAGACATGGTCACAGGTCTACCTCGAATCAGTTTTTCAGAGGGTGTATGTTCAGGTTGTTCCATGGGCAAGCATCCCGAAGAGAAGTTTGATAAAGGGAAAGCTTGGAGAGATTTGGAAGTTCTTCAACTTGTTCACAACGATGTAGCTGGTCCATTTCCAGCACCTTCATTTAGTAAGGCCCGCTATGTTCTCACCTTCATTGATGACTACTCCCGCTTCACTTGGGTCTACTTTCTCATTCATAAGAGTGAAGTATTTGATAGATTTCAGGACTTCAAGACTCGTGTCGAGAAGCAATCAGGGAAAGTGGTCAAGATTCTTCGCACAGATAATGGAAGGGAATATGTGAACAAAAGACTTGAGGATTTTTGTACATTTGAGGGGATTGATCTTCAGCATTCTGTCGCATACACTCCACAGCAGAACGGGGTTGCAGAACGCAAGAATAGAACTCTCAAAGAAATGGCTAGTTGTATGATACATGCACGTTCTCTTGATCCCGCCTTTTGGGCAGAGGCTATCCGTTGTGCCACACACATCCAGAATCGGGTTCCTCACAAAGCTTTGCAAGGTATTACTCCTTTTGAAGCTTGGGCTGGAAGGAAACCGATTGTGAGACATTTCAGAGTCTTTGGGTGTCCAACATGGGCTCGCATACCTCCGCAAAAACGCAAGGCATTGGAACCACAGAGTCAACCTTGCATATTTGTTGGATATCCTGAGGGTGTTAAGGCCTACAGATTGATGGATCCAGAGACACATGAGGTGTTCATTGAGAGGAGTGTTCACTTTGAGGAAAGCTCTCCTAGCTTAGCCTCTCTACCTCCTCCACCTTCTTCCATTGTGGATAGTGATGTTAGTGATTTAGATGATGAGACTCCTTCAACTCCGACTTGCAGGGTTACACCTCCGCAGGGTCCACTTGCAGTTGAGGAGCCTCGTTCACCACCTCCACCTAGACCTCGTTGGGCTCGACAGACACTTGAGTCCGCGGGTTCTCTTGTTGGGAATCCTTCAGATACACGGAGAACCCGATCACAACATCAAGATCTTCCACATGCATTCATTGCCACCGCTTCCGATCCACAAACATTTAGGGAAGCATCAGGGGTTCCTGAGTGGGACCAAGCTATGGAGGAAGAGTATAGTTCCTTGATGAGGAACAACACATGGGATTTAGTCCATCTCCCTAAGGGGAGAAAGATGGTTTGATGTAAGTGGATCTATTGGACCAAGTTTGCAGCGGATGGTAGTGTGGATAAGTATAAGGCTCGGCTTTTTGTGAAAGGTTTCTCCCAAGTTGCAGGTGTTGACTATACTGAGACCTTTGCACCCGTAGCCAAGATGAACTCCATTCGTTTGACACTTGCTATTGCTGCAGCTCATGGTTGGGCTGTACATCAGATGGATGTGAAGAGTGCTTTTCTTCATGGTGATCTTGATGAGAAGATTTATATGGAGCAGCCACAGGGTTTCATCCAGGATACTTCCTTGGTTTGCAGACTAAGGAAATCTCTCTATGGCCTTAAGCAGGCCCCCAGGGCTTGGTATGCCAAGATGGATTCCTTTCTTCTCTCCGCAGGTTTCACTAGGTGTCATTCCGATCCGAATGTCTACATTTTGCGACAGGATGACTCTCACTTGATACTTGTGCTCTATGTTGATGACTTGATCATTACAGGGAGTACTTCATCCATCATTAGCAAGGTCAAATCTGCTTTGCATGACAGATTTGCTATGACTGACTTGGGTCTTTTGCACTACTTTCTCGAGATAGAGATTTCATAGTCACCTTCTGGGATTACACTATCGCAGCCCAAGTATGCTCTTGATCTACTTGCACGCTTTCATATGGTTGATTGTAAGCTTGCCCTGACTCCCTTTCTTTCAGGAGTCAAGCTTGAGGCTCAGTGTTCTTCTCCACCAGTTGATGCCACTTTGTATCGTCAGCTTGTGGGTAGTCTCATCTACTTGACTCATACACGCCCTGATATTTCATTTGCAATTGGCATGGTTTCCCGCTTCATGCAGGAACCACATGAGCTTCATTGGAAAGCCGCCAAACACATCCTTCATTACATCTAGGGTACACATCACTATGGGATTCACTATGCAGCAGGCACTGGACTTCGCTTGGTTGGTTACACAGACTCCGATTGGGTTGGCGATCTTGATGATCATAAGTCTACTTCTGGTTACAGTTTTCACCTTGGTTCAGGCCCCATTTGTTGGCAGAGCAAGAAGCAACATGCTATTGCTCTCTCTTCGACTGAGGCTGAGTATCGAGGCGCTGTTAACGCAGCGACTGAGACCATTTGGCTCCAGCAGATTCTCACAGAGTTTGGATTCACCACTCCACGGCCGACAGTTCTACATTGCGACAATCAGAGTGCTATTGCAATCTCGAAGAACCCGGTCCAGCACCAGCGGACCAAACACATCGAGATCCATATGCACTATATCCGAGAGCTCATCCAGGAGCAGGTCATTGATTTGCAGTATTGTCCTACAGCAGAGCAGGTTGCTGACATATTCACCAAACTTTTCACCAAGAGTAAGTTCCAGCAGTTGCTAGCTCTCTTGGGGGTGCGGGATGTGTCATTAGGGGGGGTCAACTGACTTCTCCTTCCTCTCTTATGGGGGGGACTTTTTCCTCTTTGAGGTTTTGTCCTTCTTTGAGAATCTTTTGTACATTCATCTCTCTTTTGGGGGGGAGTTTTTTCCCATTGGGTTTTCTCCCTTTCTCCGTTTGTGAGAGATTGCATTGCATAGTTTTGCTTGCATTTGCATATTGTACATGGGTACCTATCATGGCCTAGTAGCCGGGACCCATCTTGCATTGTTGACTTGAGTCTTCATTCCCCTAAGTTGCACTTAAGGGGGGGTGTTGGTGTAAATAAATATTCATTTTGGATATTATTACACTTACTTAAGTTAACTTAGGATAATGCATCTCTTCGTAGTTTGGATTTGAGACACTTAGGGAAGTGTGCACATAGGGATAGAGCTTGTAGGAGAAATTCCACCTTTTGTGGTCTTATTTTGCTGTTACACTCCACATTCGGTGGGTCATCCACCTCTTGTGGAATATTATATTATTTCTCCTACCTACCCCTAGTATTTCTTACCTACCCTTGTTTCTCATTGAGCCACATGTCATATTTGTGTGCTCATACATCCATATGGCCTTGCCTATATAAGCAGGCCTATATTCATTGTATTGGTTAATCCAGTTGATCATTTTTGCATATTGATGAGAATACAGTTTGTTCTTGTCATTCTATTGTTTCTTTTTATGCTTTTCATTGTGCCCTTGATCTTGGCAAAATCCTACAGAGAGTAAATGCAATATTGACAACAATTTGAGGATACATTATAGTACTCAGGGTTTAGTACGTACTTCTTACATGCGGAAAGCATCACCAACCATGTCGTCCAAATGATCTGAGTCTTTCCACATAGGCAAAATTATTTCCTTCAGTTGGCAACTCAAGGAATATTCAGTGATTTGTTTTTAAATTCGATTGTGTATACCAATTATTTTATCATCAACGTTTCAAATCACTCTGTGATTCATCATTAGGATGATCAAGAATACCAAGGAGAAGAAAAAGTGGTATTCTTCTCCTTGGTATTCTTGATCATCCTCATGATGAATCACAGTGTGATTCGAAACTTTGATTAAAAAATTTGTAACACATGTTGAGACATGGACCAGCTAGGACTCGAACCTAGGACCTTCCATACGCTGTTGGAGTGCTCTACCACTGAGCTACTAGCCCCTCTTGGACCAGTCCATCATCGGTTCGGGTGTGGCTTATTTCCAACACCAACACCCCCCCCCCCTTAAGCGTTCCTCGTGGAGTTGGAGGGCGTGTCGTGCACCAAGCATAGTTTTTTTTCATGTTAGTTTTTAGTGATCAGATTAGCAGTATAAAACAGAAAATCAGAATGCAAAGTAAATCATATGCATAACACACTAGAGGAAAAACCCAGCAACCAAGGATCTCAGATCTGATTAGATTAGATATAGCAGCAGATTACAATACTGCCCTTCTAGGGCATACAAAGAACTTATCTAAATCACAGTTCAGGTCAGACTTGAACAATCGCCCAGATTGTTGATTGAAGATCATGTGAGGGAGTTCGTTTGCCCTAGAACAGATGTAGCACAGCCTGAAGTAGGTTCAGCAACGTTGGAGCAGGTTCGGCAGACCTAGGAAGATGTTTGTCCAGCTAGAAGACAATTTAGCTGACTGAAAGAATCAGATTCACAGCTTATCCTGTGCAAACCACAATTACATAAATCGCATATTTAGTAGAGATGTGATGTTTGATATATTTGTCTTGTGACCTCAAGTCACTTCCCTTATATACATGCCCTTAACCCTTATGCCTAGGTCGGCTTTGGCGCCAAATTACAAATTCACAAGTTACATTCGCCATTATAGAGTCAGAGCAATATCACAAGTTACATTGGTTAGGACCTGACCAATAACACTTTACAAGTTACATTTAATAGGTCTTGACCTATTGAATTTACACATTACACATGAGGTATGCCCAAATAGGCCCAGTTAAACAATAAATTTTAAGGCTGAAGGCCACATTAAAATTTACCACGCTAGATCGGCCCAATCAAGGGATACGACCTAGCTACATTTTCAACACAAGTAGGGTCTCAGTAGCAGGCTTATGTCACAAAGCGTTCTTAGGAGAAGAGGGCAGCCTTTTATGCATTCATGATCAAATGACCTACAAATTATGTCAAAGTCTTATGTAGGGTAGTTAGTAGGCTAACCATTAAGTGAGGGTTTTAAAATAATATTGTAATATTTTTTTTTTTTATTTGCTCGGTAATAATTGTTTATTATATTAAGAAACCAGGTTTTGACCTAGCCCGAACCAAGTGGGGCTACAATCAGGGAGCCACCTCCCCACATCCACAAAAGACCCATTAACAAGTCATTGTGTGCAACGTAGATTAACATCCTCCAGTTCCTGAGCGTGAAGGATCAGCCTAATACTATCATCCTTGGCTCTCTTGTCTCGCTTCCTTTTGACCTCAATTCACCCTTCATCTCTTGCATTTTCCAATAACTTCAAATTGGAGACTCCCACAGCCTTATTCCCCCTTTCCTCCAAGCTTTGTGGACTGATATGGTGCGCTTCAGTAACCATCTTTGAACCAGATTTATCCTTAAACTCATGCTTTTGCACATTACTTACATGGTCCACATGTCTCCCTAAGAAAACACTATCAATCCCCACACCTCCTGAATCCCCAAATTTAGCTTGCATTGTTGATCCTAAGTCACCCTTAGATTCTAGTGCCTTATCCTTTTCTCCCGATTTCGCATCACTCAGAGCCTGAGGAAACTGAGAGGAGATCAGGTTTGCCTCCTCCTTTTCCACCGTGTAGTGATTGGGGGTGACCTCTTTCCACCATGAAGCAGGTCTCTTCACCCTACGTCTATCACATGAATCAGTTGTGTGTCCAATCCTAAAACACCTTTTGCATCTAAAAGGAATCCCTTCATAATCCACCAATTGTAACCAACTACCTTTCGAAGTCGAGATAGCAATCTCTAAAGGGAGATCCTTGGAGTCAACTTCAACCAGTAAGCGTGCAAAAGTAAAATGCATCAAATTAAGAGAACCTTCATCAGTCATCAAAAAATTACCTAAGGAGTTCCCAATGGCTTCAAAACAAGAGTCAAACTAGTACTGCAAAGGGAGATTTGGGAGCCTGATCCAAATGGGGGTGTTATCAAAAGTCTCCGTCTCGGGATTGAATGTCGGATGCCAAGGTTTCAGCTTCAACGGATGA
Organism: Cryptomeria japonica; assembly: GCF_030272615.1. NCBI lineage: Eukaryota > Viridiplantae > Streptophyta > Pinopsida > Cupressales > Cupressaceae > Cryptomeria > Cryptomeria japonica. Next base: position 889,544,305 of record NC_081407.1, on the reverse strand, counting down.
CTACCCTCCCAACACCTTTGACAGCATCCCAAAACTTTGTTCCTATCCGCTTCATTTTGAAAAACAACCACAAAGAAACCTCGGGCATGTGGGTAAATCTGCACACAATCATCCGCATTGGGTTCCCAATCTTTTGAGATCCATTTATGTAGATCGCCAAGACTTGGCCAGTGCCCTTTGAATCGACCAATAAGCCCAAGACCTGCAAAAACCCTCTCATTGTGTTCAACTTCCTTCTCAATAACACCTCTCAAAGAGACCTGTACCGGCTTGGCTGTTACCACCAAAGCCAATGAAGAGGGTTCCAAAAAATCCCCGCCAAGTGGCCTCGAAACGTCACCATGCGTTAAGAGTTGTTCACTCCGGTCAAGAAAGCCCCCATTTCACCCCCGCTGGCCCTTTGCAATTTGCCTGAGGCCGAGAGCAGAATTGACCCCCCAAACTGCCCTAAGCTACACCATCAACAGAATCGTCAAAACCCCTCCGTCGTCTAACCGCCTCACTACCATCCGTTCAAGGATGTATCTGTGCAGCAAAGCTTCTCGAACAGACACTACCCCCCTTCACAACTGACGCCCAGTTGGCATACCTACGGCCAGAGGGAAAACCAGCAGAGAGAAACCCTTGCGCAGGAACCCTACCATTGTTATGGAAAGACATCGCGAAGGAACACAAAAGGGTTTATTTTTCTTTCACATTAGATTAATAAGAGCTTTTTAAATGCCATGGTTTTTTTACTTCAACCTTTCAAAACACTTTTAATTCTAGCTGATTGAAACTGCTCAGAAGTATATTATTGAACACTCTTCTACAACCTGAAACAAAATTTCTTCAATGACCAATATGAAACTGCTCAGAAGAATATCATTGTCTTGTCCATTATTTCTCAGAAACTATTCAGAAAGATCACTCCACACACTGCATCATAGACCTGCACATATCCCTTCAGCACCCAAAAAAAATTCCAGAATCACACTCATAGTTACTTCTAAATAATATTGTAATATTGATATAATGGTCATCTTAGTCATTTAGTTAGTATTTAGAAACTTCCATTTATGTCTTTCATCTTTATTTAGTTTTAGGAAGTTTCCTACCTAGAATCTACATTATAACTTCTAGAGACCCGAAACCAATCTCAAACATTCTAAAACTATATTCATGAAATAAGGAAGTAAATGTTTCTAATACTAAAACAATTCAGGCGAGTTAGATCTAATTTTCTTCCAAAATTATTCAAATAATGTGGTGAAACAGTCATGTTTAAAACTCTAATAATTGAATTTTCTGGGTGTTTGGCCACGAGTAATTTTTATGGATTTTAAATGTGGCGAATCTGTTCGCCTTGAAGCTTCTATAATTTGCCAATTTTTGATTCAATGATTTCAACTATTCGTCAATTGACAAATATTCATCACTAAAAAAATGTCTGATGTGAACTCCTTATTTTGCATTTGATGTTTTTATCTAATGAATGACTCTAACTTCAGGGTTTTGCTTGTGTAACACTATAAGATTATGAAATAGCAATGGCTTCAAGAAGCCTTTATGGTTGGACTATGGTGTCTTCTTGATAGAGAACATCCTTTAGACTCTCCAAGGGACCTTAATACAATTCATTTCAAGCTTTCCGCTTTCCCAGGAATAGAGTGTCATTCAAAGAATGTTCAATCTGCAAGCACATCCCACACTTAGCATGTGATTCAACTTGGATGTCTGATGTCACAGCCAGAAACTTCACCTCTCATTCAGCTTTGCTGTCAAAACAGGGAACACTATTCAGTCAAAATTCACCCAAGATTTGTACCTTGCCCCAACGACACCAGTGGGATTTGTACCTGGATGTGTGGTTTGACAATGTTTTAAGACCCCCTTACACACCGTTCAGACTGCGATGGAATGTATTTTAATTGTAGCTTGGATTGTTACTTTGCATAAGAACAATCACATATGTAGCCACATGGTTATGTTTTGAACTCTGAAAACTTTTATTAATATATGGATCATTTAGTTAGCCAAAAACAATAGGAGAGTCAAAGATGTTGCCTACACAAAATATGTTTTTGAGGTACGTGAAAGGTGATATGTAACATTAACTTTGAAGATGACTTGAAGATGAGAAAAGAGTTTTCTAAGTGAGTTGTAAGGATCAAGTAATCTTGCGGAGCCATAATTTCCTCTTATAAATACTATTGTGATCGGAAGTTAAAATAAAACCTCGCTTTTTTTTCATACATGTATGGCCATCATCGAGCCCATATATGTGTTGTATCTAGGTTAGGTCTATTTAAGCATTCAAAAATGTCTTCTGTATTGAGGGGTCTTGAAAATTCAGCTTATCTGATACCACATCCATCTCCATGCAACTTTACAATGATGCCATGAGATTGTTGCATCAAATATTTAAAAACATCATTTATTGAGTTCAACACCCTAGAGGGCAAAACTCTATTGGTTGCTGTCCAATGTGAGGTTTAGGTGATCATTATGGGCTTATCCTTCAAACTGAATAACTAACCAATCATCATAAACCTTTGTAATGTTTAAGATTGCATTGAATTATAACAATTCAAGAAAGAATTTGAATGTGTGTACCTGCAAATAACAACAATAATTAAATGATGCATGCTAGTTGAAGCATCATCCATTAATTGATGAAATGAATTTTGATTTGTTTTAGATAATATTGAGGAAGGATTTGTGCATATTTTTGCATTTATTTTAGTGAAAAACGATACATATTGTTTAGAAAGATAAATTGATATTTTGTTATGACAAAAAATCAATAATTTGTGTTGATCATAGGAGCTTCAAAGGTTGGCAACGGAGTGTTCTCTCACAATTTTTGTCACAAGAAGGCATACAAATTGGCAAGCCTGATGATTTTATCTAATCCTTGGCACATTTGCGGTCAATGCCTATTCAACCTTAGATTCATTTGCTGAATCTTGAATGAGGATATTTGTCAGCATGGAACAACTTCTATTCAGTGTACTAGATCGGGGTCTTCTTATAGCAAATATCTATCTACAGCAATGCATTCCATTAAATTTTTGGAATGTTTAAGAATCTATATAATTTATTATGGACGTACATTATATTCTATCCAAAGCTGACATCTAACTTTATTCAAGTGCCCCATGAAATTCTATTCATTGTAATTTGTGCCCGTTACTTGCAAATTCATACCTCTTGAAAATAGGCGTATGTCATTTTTCATGGATGTTCTATGGCCTGAAACTATATCACAACATTTTTATAATAATTATGTTCTACAAATGTCTGAATTCTTGAAAATCCAATCCAAAGTTTCATGACACGAGTGCTGGATGTCTTGAAGCCCCTTCCATGGTAATGTAATAATATTCACAATATTTTTACAATGGCTTTGATGATGAAGAATGAATGGCAAATTTTGGCATATTGAACATCTCATTAAAAACTATAAAAAATTCAATGGTATGTTAAATTTTGGAAAAATATCGGTCAATTCTTATTATCCTTGTAAATGGGTGTGCTTGGTTAATACAAAAGGAGGTGTGTACTTGTACTTTTTTGCTTACTTGCTCACTCAAGAAGGAAAGAACCCTTTTTCTTCATTGTACCAAGTCTTTCAATAATTGAAATGAATGGAAAGTGAATCTATTTTCTTAATTGTCTTCTAATTCCAACATTTACCTCAAATTTGAAATCCTTTTGCCAAACTCATAAAATATCACTATTGTAGGTTAATTATAATTTAAGTGTGGCTTTGTATCTTTTAAAAACATCCTATTAGTGGCATTTACAAAGGGTTTGGAATTATGAGGGGCCATGCATGTTGATTTTAGGCAATCAGATGTTAATCTAGTTTCTTGAATTATAATTAGACTGAGAATAAGCAAAAATAATAATAAAAGCACACAACACAAGACACAAATACCTTGGGAAAACCTCCTCTTGGAGGAAAAACCCAGCATCAAAGATTCAGATCAGTTCCTTATTTATAAGCAGATTACATGAATCAGATTACTTATCTGATTGAGTGCCAATCTAGAGCAGACTGAACCTAGACTATGCAGCTGTAGTATGTCTTCAGATAGAGCAGAATGTCGACACCACTTGAAGAGGGAGATCACTAAAGTATAGTGCACCACCTTGCCCATCAAGTTGTCCAATGGATTCGCTTTCTAACATGCCAGATTCGCTAACTGTTCTTGCATAAGGCTAATCGCACTTGATAAGGATATGGTTGTGTAGAATGAATCCTGTTTATATACAAGATTCATGCTCAAGTTTTCCCAAGTCGGGTTTTGCCAAATTCCCTTTATTTTGCATATTTAACTTGCACTTTTGGCGCCCAAATTTGGGGCCTACATAACTTGCAAGTTGAGCCACGTTTCCTTTTAGGGCCCAGCCCTATTAGACATGAACCACACATTACATTTGGACCCAGCCCTATTAGACATAAACCACACGTTACATTTGGGCCCAACCCTATTAGACATAAATTACTTTAACCTTATTACAATACATAATATTTTAATTGCCACACGGCATCATTAAAATATGATCCAAACTAGCTAATCATTTCAACACTCCCTCTTAGCTAGAGAGGATTCTATCAAGTCTCAAAGTGACTACCACCATGGATGAAACAAATAATATGTTCACCATAGCTACTCCCAGAGGTCGAAATAGCTCATTATGGAATTTCTTCCATGATACCCACCATACCTACTCGCAGAGGGTGGGACCACCATGCCTACTTGCAAAGAGTGGAATTTCTTCCATGATACCCACCATACCTACTTGCAGAGGGTGGAATTTCTTCAATGATGCCCACCATACCTACTCGCAGAGGGTGGGTCCACCATGCCTACTCGCAGAGGGTGGAACGAAAAACTATTACACAAAAGATGAGGCTTCCTCTGAAGCTGAAAGAAACTGGCTCCCTCTGGGCTTGACAAGCTCCCTCTGAAGCTAATGATGTCAAGCTCCCTCTAACATTTCCTCCTTTTAGAAAAGGAAGTCTTCATTTGACCTTTGCTCCTCCTAAGATGTCCCTATGCCAACTTCTGCAGAGGAAGCAAGAGGAGTTGACCTGAATTTGCAATCTCGAGCAAAATGACCATACTTGTCACACTTAAAGCACTGGATGTGAGATAAGTCCTTCTTTCTTTTCTTAGGGGCAGCATCTGAATCTCTGTCTCTATCTCACTTCCTTCCTTTGCATTTAACCATATGCGAAGCAAGGACTTGATTGTTTATATCATAATGATCACGCTCAATTCCTCTTGCTATCAATCGTGACTCTTCTTGTATGCAATATGCTCTCAAACAATCGAACTTGGGAAGATCTAGTCTTGCACCGATTCCTTGAATTAAGACTCTCAAGACGTCGGAAGACCATTGAGGGCAAGCATGGTCAAGTCATTGTCATCAACCTTCCCAATGGATGAGAGTTGATCTCTCAAATCGAAGTCCTCATGAAGTATGCTATGACGGATTCACCTTTCATCATCTTGATGTGATGAAGTTGTTGCTTCAAAGCTAGGGCATGGCTGGTGTTGTTGATTTCATACATCTCTTCCAATGTCTTGAACATTTCGCTGGCAGTCTTCAACTTGGAGATGATAGGTACAATATGATCTTTCACGGAGTCAACCAGCATTCTCTGAGCTTGAAAATCCTTCTTCCTCCATGAAGTCTTTTCCTCTTTTGCCTCAAGTTCAATGGAAGATCTTTCCGCAAAGTCTACAAGATCACTTCCATTTAATGCAAGCATGATTCAGAATCTCCATGACGTGAAGTTGGATGCACCATCCAATCTATCTTCAACCCTGAGACAGTTCAACATTTCGAATGAAGTAATAAGAGCAAAAATGGAAGGAGGAGGAACAACTACAATCAATCTGATTACCCCTAATTCAAACTTGGCTCTGATACCATGTTGATTTTAGGCAATCAGATGTTAATCTAGTTACTTGAATTATAATCAAACTGCGAATAAGCAGAAATAATAATAAAAGCACACAACACAAGACACAAGTACCTTGGGAAAACCTCCCTCTTGGAGGAAAAACCCAGCATCAAAGATTCAGATCAGTTCCTTATTGATAAGCAGATTACTTATCTGATTGAGTGTCAATCTAGGGCAGACTGAACCTAGAATATGCAGTTGTAGTATGTCTTCAGATAGAGAAGAATGTCGACACCACTTGAAGAGGGAGATCATTGAAGTATAGCGCGCCACCTTGCCCAGCAACTTGTCCAATGGATTCGCTCTCTAACATGCCAGATTTGCCGACTGTTCTTGCATAAGGCTAATCGCACTTGATAAGGATATGGTTGTGTGGAATGAATCTTGTTTATATACAAGATTTATGCTCAAGTTTTCCCAAGTCGAGTTTTGCCAAATTCCCTTTATTTTACATATTTAACTTGCACTTTTGGCGCCCAAATTTGGGGCCTACATAACTTGCAAGTTGAGCCACGTTTCCTTTTAGGGCCCAACCCTATTAGACATGAACCACACATTACATTTGGGCCTAGCCCTATTAGACATAAACCACACGTTACATTTGGGCCTAGCCCTATTAGACATAAACCACACGTTACATTTGGGCCCAACTCTATTAGACATAAATTACTTTAACCTTATTACAATAAGATAATATTTTAATTGCCACACGACATCATTAAAATATGATCCGAACTAGCTAATCATTTCAACAATGCATACATTTTATTGCATAACTCTACTTATAAAATAGAAATCATTCATATTGAATAAGAGTACAATCCTAAATTGAAAATGGTTGTCTCTTACATAGGAAGTACAGATTCAATTCTTTGAATTTCACAAGAATTTGAGAGGACTATTACAATGAATGCCTCTACACCCCACTTCCAAACTGTTCCTAGCCTCCAAAACCCTATCCAATCATATAAACTAGTTTTTTCATCAAATGTTATAGTTATGAATATTCTAATAGATATGTATAATGAATTTTATAATGGTTATATGTTGTTATTTGACTATTTTTGACATTTCTATTTTTAGATATGGCATTTTAGATTCTTTAGAAGTGTAATTCATTCATATTTGGTAGATTTCCTCTAATCTTGAATCAAAATTGTTTACATTAGAAATTTATGGATACATATTGTGCTATTTTATATGAAATATGGGTTTTAATCTCCCCAATTTATTGGTGGATATTTTTTCATTTTCCATACCCCATTTCAATATTTTTTGTATTAGTAAAAATTTATATGTTCAATCAACACAAAAGTTAGACATTAGTCATTAAAAAATTTTAAATGGTAAAGCACTCAAAATTTGATTTCAAATATTTGAGAAAGAATCACCTAGAATATTATTTATTTTTGTAATGGATTTATCAATACTTTTATAAAATTTTCAAGAGTTCATTTCTTAAAGTCTACTTAGAGCTATTTGATGAGATCTCCCAATGAATTGTGTTAAGCAAAATAGCATGAAAATTTATTTCATAAAAAAGATAAAAAGAAATGTGATCACATATTTTTACAATAGTTTTTAATGTATTGTTATTGCAAGGACTTTATCTATCTATTTATAATATGAAAAAATATAATAATTATGAATGTCTTAATGAATGTGTATATAAAATTGTACTGTACATGAATTATTAGTTCCTACCAAGACAAGAATACTTATATGCATTTGTTGCCATTCTATTTCTTCCATCAATGTAACCAATCATTGCAGGGAATTATATTTTTTGAAAGAAAATATATAATTTGTATACTTTTTTATTTTAAATGATTGTAAAAATGCCATTATTCTTTCTTTATATTGGTTCATATTGGAAATAGTCAATGCAAATTCAATTTTGTTTCAAAAAATTGCATATCCTTATGTATTTGATTCATTGAATCAAATGTCAACAATGAATAATTTTTGAATAGCATTACTACTATTGTATATGTCATACATTTTGACTTCATTTGTATACTGTACTAAAATCATATATAATGCCAACAAACTTGAAAGATATTGCTATGTATTCTATTAAATGTGAATATGATTGAAGTGAATTTAAAACCACATGTTTGAGTGGAGCATTATTTTTGTCTTTGTAACCTTGATTTTTATATTATTTTTAATACATTTAATATATTGAATCAAATCTCAACAATGTTAAATGCTTGAATATCGTTATTAATATTGTATACACAAGTGCAAAAAAGAAACACAATGATGCACAATTGTAAGTAAAAAAAATGTAACGGCATTAGGAAGTACATTAAAAGCCATTAATATGCTCTTTTATAATTGCACTCACTTTTCACATAACATTTACATTTTTACACATATTTCAAGGCATCCCTCCTCCAAACTTCTCAAATCTTGGTGGGGTTTGATTTACATCAAAGATTTTTTATGGTTCAACCTCTTTACAACAAATTGCCATTATTAAATTGACATTATAAAGTGCAGAAACAAAAGATAAAGTCTATATTCCTCCTCCTAAGCCAACTGAACATAATCACAAAATTAGATATAAATGTCAAATAGAAAATGTAAACTAGGTTTTTTTATTTAGCAGCATTAATTAAATCTTCTAACTAAATCAAATAACCACACGATTGGAAGTTCTTACTAAATCAAACAACCAAACGATTGGCAGGAATCTGACACAATGTGTCTCTTGTTTTACAAAATGAAAAAAAGAAATAATTTTTTTATTTTTTAATTAAGATTACCAAAAAAACAACCCGAGATTAACAGTCCAGATCGATGTAGAGCCAATGAGCTTTACAAAATTTTCAAAAAAGCCCAAAATTATGAAGGGCAACATCCAAAATAGATAGTTTGAAGAACGAAGACTAAAAAGACTAAAATCTACAGTATAAAATTGTTGTCCAAAAGAGATAGAATCTTCTATCTTTGCAAAGACAAACAAGAATCTATTGAGATGGATCAACTTGCAGTAGACGAGGAACTTGGGAGGAGGGACCGAGGGACTCCTTGAATAGCACGGACTCAGTTACCCCAGCCGCTTGAGTTTGCAATGGAAAGTATTCTGTCACTGTCTCTCGGTCATTCCTGCTTGCAAACCAAGAAAACTAACATAATCTATGGGACAGCCCATCTGTTCAAACTGATTTTTGTAATTCTATCTGTTACCTATGCAAGGTGATGATGAATGATCCCAACTTCTTAACAAAATGTCTCTACGAAATCTCATCTCATTTACCACAATAATTACAATGCATTGTTACAACGAAGACGTCAAAATGATGCAGGAGCATCCAGGAGGGGACCAGGACACAATGGAAAGATCAAAAAGTCATTCCAAGCCTAAAGAGAAATCAAGGAGGCTAAACGCTATTTTCAACTGAAGACGACAAAGAGGCATTATAAAATCATTAGATGAATTGACTAGGGAAAAGGACAAAGATTTGGAACACTAAGAAAGTGAGAGAAAAGGCATGGAAGTTGAAAAGAAGTGAAGATGAAGTAAGAGGGGGCGTGAAGTTTAAATAGAGAGACCTTGTGCACGTAGTGAAAACAAGAGAATGGGAAATGCACTGAAAGTAGAAAAACGACGAATTGTATAGTGCACAGGAGGAGTAATGGCTAAATGCTTAGTTAGAATTTGCAGATCAAAGACACAAGAAAGAAAAGACTAATGGCAAACAAAGAGAAGACCAAGAGTTTTATTGCAAGATTGAAAACATGGAATAGGGTGCACTGAAGAAGAAGGGGAATGATGTGTTGGATAGATGAGTGCATTAAGAAGTGTGTGTAAAAAGAAAAGAGAGAGAGCGGGGGCAGCTTTAAAAATAAGCGAGTGCAGAAGACAAAGAGATGAGAGTGTGGCGCGGAGATGATGGAAAGATAGGATGTGCATGGCAAAGAAGAGGGGGATGCGGCTTAGAAGAAGAAACCTGCACTGAAAAAACATGATTTAATTGCAGTTTACCAAACAAAAAGAAGGGAAATGGTTGTGCGGGAGGGAGAGATGGGAAATCGGTAGAAAAGAACTGTTAATTTTAAGCAATGAAATGTTAATTTAATCAATTAGATTATAATCAGATTGTGAATAAACAGTAACAGCAATAAAACGCAAGACACCAATTCCCTGGAAAAACCTTCCTCTTGGAGGTGAAAAACCCAACCTTTAAATGTGATATGTATTATCTCAATTATAGACACTTTACAAGGCAATGACTTATCTCATATTGTTGTTCAAGATATAAGTGATGAATGCAGCCCTTCATTAACAGCAGATGATAAGGAGGAGGAACAGATGTCCAGATCAGATTCACACAAGAGACCTTGTGAAGAACTTTTACAACTTCGTCACATTCAACCTTGAAGAGTTTTGCACAATCGCCTTATACAAGTTCGCATGAGAAGGAATTGTTGCTAGGAGAGCAGATAGCATTTGATAATGATTGTATGTTCAAATGAGTTCATCTTGAAGTGGTTATATATCAACCTTTGGTGCCAAGTATCCTAAAGTCAGCTTGTATGTTAATAATGTTATATTGTCATTATACATTTTCCACGTTAGACATTTGGGTCCAGTCCAATAGTCATTGAATTGCCTTTCCACGTTACCTTTGGGCCCAGCCCAATAACATATGTAATTCCCTTTACACGTTACACTTGGGTCCAACCCAATAATATATTTAATTGCTTCCCACGTTACATTTGGGTCCAGCCCAATAACAAATTTTATTGAGATAATACATATGAATTTTAATTGTCATTTGACAACATTAAAATTCGGTAATCAGGTAACCGAACTAGCTAACATTTCCAACACTCCCTCTTAGCTAGGGAGGATATCTGTCATATGTCATGATCCATTCCTGACTTTCATCTTGCATTGCTCACAAGGATGAATGTATAAGATCTATATAGTATACCTGCAACAAAAACACATAAATATCATGAACTCATTTCATGATGTTCATCTTGCATTGCCCACAGAGGATTGATCCACCTTGCATTACCTGCAAAGGGTGGAAGAGGTCTTACACCTCAGCCTTCTCTTAGAGAAGGACACGTTGTCACCTTGCATTGCCCGCAAAGGGTGGAAGATGCAGACTGAATTGCATCACTGAGATTGGGACTCCCTCTCAATCAATGTTGTGTTCTCCACCATTCCAAGCTTCTCTCTGAAGTACTCAAACTTCACCCAAGCTAGAGGCTTGGTGAGAACATCAGAAACCTGTTCATCAGTGCTGATATATTTCAACTGGATGGCACCTCTTTGTGCCATATCACAAATATAGTGATAATGAGTTTCCACATGTTTTGACCTGTCGTGAAACACGAGATTACTAGACATTTTAATACAACTCTGATTATCACAATAAATAACAGTGGATTCCCAAGGTTGTCCAAACAACCCAACAAGAAGCTTGCGAAGCCAAACTGCTTCTCTAGTTGCTACACTTGAAGCAATGTATTTAGGTTTTGCAGTGCTTAATGCAACTGAGGACTGTTTCCTACTGGCCCAAGAGATTATAGTGGAACCCAAGCTGAAACAGATTCCTGAAGTGTTTTTCCTATCAGTAACACTTCCAGCCCAATCAGAATTAGAGTAGCCTTCCAAATTGATTATTGTGTTGATTGGATACTTCAACCCATAGCCAATTGTTCAACGCAAGTATCTCAAGATGTGCTTGATTGCCACCAAGTGAACATGCTTTTGTTGGTTCATGAATTGGCTAAGAGCACTCACTGCATAGCAAATATCGGGTCTAGTGTTGACTAGATACATCAAGGATCCAATCAACTACCTGTACTCTAGGGATCTACAAAATCAGAGTTAGCTGCAGAAATACTCAACTTCTTCAAGTTAATTTCCATATGAGTAGACATAGGTTTACAATCCATCATACCAAATCTTTTCAATATATCAATAGTATATTTACCCTGACTTAGAATAATTTCATTAGGTCTTTGCCACACTTCTAACCCTAGAAAGTAATGCATTGGACCTAGACCCTTCATTTCAAATTCAGTAGCTAATTCTTTCTTACACCTAATGATGAGACTATCTTCACCAGTTAGAAATAAATCATCAACTTATAGAACCAAAATTAGCATTTCACCATTAAATACTTTAAAGTAAATGTTAGGGTCAGCATCATTCTTATAAAATCCTAAATTGACTAAGTACTTATCAATTCTTTCATACCAAGTTCTAGGGGCTTGCTTGAGACCATAGAGAGCTTTCTTCAATCTGCACACATGAGTCTCTCTATTATGAATCTCATAACCTTCAGGTTGTTCAATATAGACTTCTTACTCAATAACACCATTAAGGAAGGTAGTCTTTACATCCATTTGATGTAATTTCCAACCTTAGGCTGCAGCAATAGCTATAATAGTTCTAATAGAAGTATCTAGCAACAACAACAAATGTTTCTTCATAATCTATGTCTTCCTTTTGAGAAAAACCACGAGCTACAAATCTAGCTTTATATTTCTCTATACTACCATCAGCAGCATGTTTAATTTTAAACAACCATTTGGAAGAAACAACAGACTTACCTTTAGGTCTAGGCACAACATCCCAGACATCATTCTTGATGATGGATTGATACTCTTCGTCCATAGCTAACTTCCATGCTTGTTGGTTCATAGCTTCTTCTATGTTGGATGGTTCAGCCTCAATGATGTTGCACATCATTGCAACATAGTTAGGGAGCTTCTAAGGTCTCTTACTTTCTCTGAAAGTGCCACTTGGAGCTGCAAACTTTTTTGCATCTTGAATTGTGCTTCTAACCCAAAGTGGTCTTTTCTTGCTAACTGCAATATCTCTAGGTCCATCAGTTGGAACCAGAGGCTCAGGAGGATCATCATGCTCAATAGGTTCAGGAGGCTCAATAGGCTCCCTCTGAATCTCAGGGTTAGTATCAATATCCATATCTTGATTATCATTAACTTCTTTATCATTATCAATAAGAGAACCTTTAGATTTCTTGAAAGCAATATTTTCTTCAAAGGTGACATCCTTACTTACCTGAATGTACCCTTGACTAGGAATGTAGATGTGAAATGCCTTGGAAGATTCACTATATCCAACAAGGTTACCCTTCTTCCCAGAAGGCTCTAACTTAGTCATCTTTTCCTTTGGCACATGAACATAGACAGGACTTCCAAATATCCTTAGGTGGCTGATATCTGGTTTGACTCCTGTGAAAGCTTCCTCGGGAGTTATGTTCTCCAGGACACGGTGAGGACATATATTCTGAATGTACACAGCAGTCTTGGATGCTTCAGCCCATAAGAAGGTCTGCAGGTCCTGATCGTGAATCATAGCTTTGGTAGCTTCAACAATGGTTCTATTCTTTCATTTAGCTACACCATTTTGTTGAGAATTGTAGGGAACGTAGAACTCCCTCTTAATTCCTATTTCTACACAAAATTCATTGAAGCTACTTGAGGTATATTCACCTCCATTGTCAGATCTTAACACTTTAATCCTTTAAACGGACATATTGTCAGCTAGAGCTTTAAATTCTTTAAACATACTTAACAGTTCATCAGATTCTTTAGATTTTAGAAAGTAAATCCAAGTCTTTCTAGAAAAATCATCTATAAATGTAAAATAGTATAGAAATCCGCTAGGTGAAGGAACATACATGGGTCCACATAGATCAGAATGAACAAGTGCTAATTTTTCTTTAGCTCTACTTTCACTTTTATGAAATGGACTTTTAGTGTTCTTACCTAATGCACAACCTTTGCAAGCATCATCATGAGATTGATTAAGTTTAGGCATACCTTTAACCATCCTTTCAAGTGAAGGAAGTTTCTGATAGTGAAGATGTGCCATAGCTCGCTAGATTCAGGAGCTTCATGAATGAGTGCTTGAATGGGGTTAGCTGAAAGCTTATACAAATTATCATATCTATTTCCAATAACACAAGCAGATTTAATACTAGATTTCTTAGGCCATGCAAGTACTTTACCCTCAGAAAATGTTATTTGATAACCTTTATCTTTTAGAGCAAAAATAGAAATTAAATTCCTCTTAATTCTCGATACAAATAAGATATCACTAAGATGCAAGGACATGCCAGATTCTAAATTTAAAGAAGTGCTACCAAAACCTCTTACCGAATACCGAGCATCATCACCAATTACCACATGAAGGTTGGACTCTTTCTCCATCAAGTCTGAGAGATGCTCTCGATATCTCATGATGTGTCTAGATCCACCACTGTCGATCAACCAAGTGTTGCTATCGGTTGGCACATTGCTGGACAAGGCAAAAATGAAGAGGTAGTCTTCATTGTCTTCTGAGTTTGCAACTTCATTCAGGTCGGCCTCTCCTTGCATGGGCGGGTGCTAACATTCTTTAGCATAATGTCCAAACTTGTCACATCTGAAGCAACGGACAAGTGAAAGATCCCTTGGCTTCTTCCTTGAATCGTAAGTAGGAGGTCTGAAGTCTCTATCTCTTTTGAAGTTGTTCTTCTTCCAATGACCTCATTTTCTTTTAACATGTTGAGATGCAAGCACATGTTGATCTCCTCCATGAGAGCCTTTATGCATTTCTCTGGCAGCAAGGTGTGACTCCTCTTGAATGCACTCTGACCAGAGGCGATCGAAGGAAGGGAATTCATCTCTTCCACTTATGCTTTCAATAAAAGGATCCCAAGAGTCAGGAAGACCATTCAAAGCAATCATGACAATATCCTTGTCAACAACCTCGCTTCCAATGGCACTGAGTTGGTCCTTCAATTCTGAAATTTTCATGAAGAAGGACATGACTGAATCACCTTTGCTCATTTTGACTTGAAGAAGTTGCTGCATCAATGTAAGTGTCCGGCTGATGTTGTTGATCTCATATATCCCTTCTAGATGTTTAAACATCTCTCGAGTTGTCTTCAATTTGGAGATGATCGGAACAAGATGATCCTTCACAGAATTAATAAGGAACTTCTTTGCTTTGAGAGCATTCTTCTTGAATTGTTTTAGCTCTTCCGGATCCGAAGGTTCAGTCAGATCCATATCTTCCACAAACTATAACAGCTCTAATTCTTCAAGAGCAAGGAGGACATGAACCTTCCATTATGTGAAATTGAGGGCACCTTCAAGTCTATCCTTTACTTTCAGGCATGTAACCATCTTGCAAAACTAAAACAGCAAACTGAAAGTGAAGGGCAACTAATAATCTGATTATTTGAATGAACCTAAAGCTTTGATACAATGTTAATTTTAAGTAATCAGATGTTAATTTAACCAATTAGATTATAATTAGACTGTGAATAAACAGTAACAGCAATAAAACACAAGACACAAGCCACCAATACCCTGGGAAAACCTCCCTCTTGGAGGTGAAAAACCCAGCTTTTAAATGTGATATGTATTATCTCAAATATAGACACTTTACAAGGCAATGACTTATCTCAGATTGTTGTTCAAGATATTAGTGATGAATGCAACCCTTCATTAACAGCAGATGATAAGGAGGAGTAGCAGATGTCCAGATCAAATTCGCACAAGAGACCTTATGAAGAACTTTTTCAACTTCACCACATTCAACCTTGAAGAGTTTTGCACAATCGCCTTATACAAGTTTGCATGAGAAGGAATCGTTGCTAGGAGAGCATATAGCATTTGATAATGATTGTATGTTCAAATGACTTCATCTTGAAGTGGTTATATATCAACCTTTGGCGCCAAGTATCCTAAAGTCAGTTTGTATGTTAATAATGTTATATTGTCATTATACATTTCCCACGTTAGACATTTGGGTCCAGTCCAATAGTCATTGAATTGCCTTTCCATGTTGCCTTTGGGCCCAACCCAATAACATATGTAATTCCCTTTACACGTTACATTTGGGTCCAGCCCAATAACAAATTTTATTGAGATAATACATATGAATTTTAATTGTCATTTGACAACATTAAAATTCGATAATCAGGTATCCGAACTAGCTAACATTTCCAACAAAAACGTGTGTTGGGCAAGAGTTAATGGAACTGGAAGAAATGTAAATGATCAAGAGATAAAAACATAGAAATGTGAAATAGCAGACTAAAGATCGGGAAAGACATTGAAAAGAAGATTGGGAAGCAGGGTAAGGAAAGAATTTGGGCATACATGCTTAAGGGGAATGCCAAATTCCAAGTTGCATATAGAAAGTGTAGGATGAGTGCAGAGAAAATGTGTGGGGAAAATTCTTCAGATGTAAGAAGACTTTGAAAATAAAAGAATGTGCATTAGAGAAGGCGCAGAGAGAAGACGGAACAGAGGGATGTTGATGAAAATGAAGGAGAATATGGGAGTTTGTTCAAACGATGTAAATTTCAATTCATGATCTGTAATTTGTAATTTGTTTGACATTGCAAGCATTTATCTGATTTACTTGTGATATTTCAGTTGTTTTGGGAAATTAATCTAGTCTTTGTTGAGTAACTCCCTGTGATGAGTATGTCATTGGGAGATTGGGCTTATCCCCGGTCCCCTACTGCATCACGAACTAATTTATGAAACTAGTATATTTGTATATAGCTTGCAAAAGTTTGTCGAAATGTTTGAATGATTTTTAGGCTGTATAATGTAAGGTATTGTCAAATTATGAATCTGATCTAAATATACCTCCTTATAAGAATAATATTATTATGAAGCTTTTGTAGTTAGTATCTAACCCTTCTTAAACCCATGAAGAAATTTGTGGAAGGCATTTTACATTGTTAATTGGTATGTTGTACTTCAAAGAGAATACAATTTTGTCTAATAACTTACATGAAATAATTTATTTGTGAATTATTAACATCAATATTGTTATAAGAATAAAAATGTGAATCTTGTAAAATAAGAACAATGCAATGCAAAAATCAATTTAAGATCTACGTTCACTCAATAGAAATTAAGATTTATGCATAAAACAAGATAATAATGAACAATTATACCATAGCAAAGACTTTAGTTTGCTCCATTATTTTTTTAATATTTTACTTGAATGATTGATGTGTGGGTTTCTCTTCAAAGTAGCATAACCATGATAACACAATGATAGTATGATAACATGAGATAGTATGCAATGATAGTAGCTCAAAGATAGATAGGAAAGTTTGCGTGCTTGTGTAGATAATGCTTGGTAATGATACTTTTGCTTGTAGATAATGGTTAATAGATCAATGTGTTAGGGGAGGATAAATTGATGGAGACTTATATTTATATGGTTCACAAATTTGATCAATCGTGAATATTAATTAGAAATATCAATGGACAAGAAATTTTAAGATAGGATATGTGCTAAAATTAGCACATGGATTGATGAGGTCGAAGAGTTAAAAGTATTAAAATGTATAATAAATTAAATATTGATTTTATTTATTGTGGAGGGAAATATAAATTAAATTAGTTAATTAAATTTTATTTAATTGTGGGACATTGCTAGCTAATTAAATAATTTTTTAAAAAAATCAATTATAGTGGATAAAAAATGATTAATTAACAATTTAATTAGACAATTTAAAAATTGTTTAATCTAGAAGGACATTAATAAAATTAATTAAAAATTATTTAGAGAATATAGATAGAAGAATTCATGAAAACTATAAATGACAAGGTAAAAATACAAGTGTTGATGACACACTCCAATATGCCCTAATGATTGATGGAGATAAAGATGCCCCTCAAAGGAAAAATAATTTTTAGTTGACCTCTCAATAGAAAGGATAGGCTAAATCTAGAAAGGTCAAGCCTAAGATAATAGATCAAATAGATGTAAAACAAGATAGATAAACAAAGAAATGTGTAATGACCTCCATAATTTTAAAATAACATAATTCACATAATTCTTAGAAAAATTCATAAAATAAAGCATTAAATATTCCACATGTCTAGATATACAAGAATGGAGACTTAAAATTACATTTCAACATAAATATTTAATATACAACTTATAACAAGGTTGAACATAAGGGAGCATGTTCCTTTACATTAGACCACAAGGTCAATTATAAGAATACATAGGAAACGAATCATGAAGACCACCAAGATAGGAACTCTAACATTTGTCTCCCACAATCACATCAAGGGCGAGAACATTGTTGGAGCACGTATCCGCCCTACCACAAAGTAGTTACACTTCCTTGGAATCTTTCATGATACGAAAGATACCCGACCCAGCACGAGGTAGACTAACAATGCAAATCCAACAAGAGTAATGGAATAGTGCAATATGACATCTATATCTAAGCTAATTTAACAACATCATGGTTACATAAGAATGCATATTAAGCATACATAGCTTACATGAGCATATATGTGCGTAATATCGTCAATCCATGCACTTGATAACTTATCAAGGATCTTATTTTCAATCAAACCTCAATTAATCATAAAATCTAATAGGAACCATAATTCAATTTACTTGACTTTTCAAGGAATATACAAGACTAGAATCATAGGTGATACTACAACGCATCTTTGCATACATAAGTTTACAAGAGTATTCAAGAGTGTCTATAAGAAAGCATATAAGAGTCTCATAAATAGCATATAAGGATATCAAACATGAAGACATAGAATGGTCATTCAAGAAAAGATCATGAGCTTAATAAAGGCTACTCATGACAATGTCTCATCTTTAACACCCAATAGTTATATTATGATATCTAAGGCACAATTTGAGTATAGATCATTACTCACCATTTAATCTATCATCAAACAATTAGTACCTTATGACAATAACCTAGTTTCACCAAAAGATTTCATACCAATATCTTATTGAAACATGAATTTGCCCCATTGAACTATTGCATTCCCCAATACACACAGTTCTTGCATTTTAGATGTGCCCTTTGTATTAGGTTTGAAAGAATATCGAATTAATGTTTTAAGAAGCATAACTATAAATGATTTTAAAGATATATTATTTTTCTTTATATAACTTATCATTCAAATTAAAACAAAGTTCATAACTACTTGGTCTAGTTCTAATCACCATAAAGTTGTACAAGTTGATCTAAATTCTACAAGATTCATTATGTAGGACAATCCAATCTTGTAATAATATTTAGTAGTATTACTATGTAAATAGACATTAATGAAATACATCTATTTAGTCTTAAAGAGTTTCATATTAGCTTAAAAATCTACTTTGTTCCTCTTAAGAGTTAACAGGCTCTTAATATCTCACACACACACATACACACACAGATATATATTCCTATCTATCATATCATAGATTTTATAATAAAAAGTCTTCCAATAAAAGAATTTACAATATGCTAATAATCATTTGATCTAAAAAGGGGTAATACAACCATATTAACCTTCAACTATTTATAATACTATTAATATATTAACCGTCAAGATGAACATCTAAAATTAATTGTAAAAAAAATAATATATTGTAAAATCTCTATCACTTCCTATAACTTCATAATGACAATCTGAATAGCTTTCATTAAATGTTGTGTGTGTAAGCAACACAATTCGGATCTACATGCCCTTTAACCATCAAAACCATTTTGCATTAATAACCCTTTCCCTAAATCAATTTGCTTTCCCCCTATTGTTTCTTTCTATCATCATAAAACTCTATTTTTCGTGGAACCATTATCTTATCTCTCCTTCCAAGTTATGTTTATTGTTGTTGCACTTAAAACAATAATTGCATAATCCCAAATGAAAACTAATTTATTGTTTATAGACACTCAAAGAGGATTCCTTTTTTTTCTCATGTATTAGAAAGATTGCAACTTTTATAATTTTAAAAACTATTGTTTATACTAACTTACCATACTTATACTTATAGTGCGATTTTATATTTTTGAACAACTTTAAAATAAAATAAAGATAAGTAAAGAATATGCAATCTCTTACCTTATCATCTTAGAAGGTTGATGAAGGTTAACATGCTTCTTGTCCCCATAAAAAGCTACACCTAGCTAGTATTTTCTATTTTTTTAAATGCAAGACAGTTTAAAACAAGAAAGTTTTCTTATTAAATCCTTATTTATCTCCTTTCTTCCTACGTGGGAGGCTAAAAGAAATATTTCTTTTTAATTAAATGAAATATGGTATGGATAAATATGATAAGTTTCTAATAATATTTTAATAGAAACTTTTTTGTTTATTATTATTATTATTTATTTCTTAAGATTACTTTCTTAATAAATAAAGATTCTATTTTAATTTATTTTATTAATTGTTATCTTTTCTGAAAAAAAGGAACTTTCCATTTTAATTGTTGGTAAGTATAAACATAATTTAATATTTTTATTTATTTAATAATAATATGTATTTGTCAATATAATTTTTTATTTTATTTTAAATAAAATAATAGAAATTGGAAATCATTTTGATTATCATATTAGTATATCTAATAATGAAAATATTTTAAATACAATTCAACATGCATAGATATATATTCATTATTGATAAATAATAATTATGTGACAAAATGGCTTAGATAAGCAACACATGGTGCGAATGGTGAAAGGTAGGGTAATGATTACGGCTCGAGAAAGCTAGGATTAAAGGGATGCGATCAAAACAATTTTGAAAATGTGGATATAGGAGACTCACTCGTACTAAAAGTGCGCCTAGCTAGAAATCCAACATGTGGATTAATGTCATCTGCCCAATTCTGAATGATATAAACAATTACACAATCAAACATGTGTTTGAGAAGCGAACAAAGTTGCAGACTATCTCTCTAACTGAGTTATTGATCAAGAAGAAAATACAATCTTATCCAATCAAGTGAATGCTTGGCCATAATTTCAAAACTTTCTTCATACAAACATGCCACAATGCAAACTATGAAGTGAGATCCCATCGATTGTATATAAAGAATTTGAGATATGCCAAAAGAAAGTTTCAAGAAACAAAAAGACAAAATGGAGACTGAAACTGATCCCCCTTTTTGTAAGATTAGACACCTTTGAAACACACGTAAATCCTATTTATCTTTAGGAGCAACTAATCGCCCAAATATGAAATTAGCCTTTGTGATGGGATTTTCACTCCCGTTCATGCTGCTGGAGAACCTCACAATCAGTATGGGGTTTTTCTTGATCCCAAAGATCATTCTAGACAAAATTGATAGATTGATAAGATAAAGCATTGGTCCCCTTCCAAAAGATGGGCACAAATGGATCTTCGACGATGTCCTTCCCTGGATTACAGAACTTCAAGAGCCCAGAGCGCCCCTACCAAGGAATGGAACAATTTAAGTTCACAACCATTCTCTTCATAAGAATGTGCTTACTCCTGTACAAATTTTGCAACTCCAAGAGGTCATTGAGGCCACTAAGATCCTGATGTTCACTCTCAACTGTTAAAGCAATCTAACTTATTTTTAGATTTAATATTATGGGAGCTACCCTCTCTGGTAGTAATTTGTCCATATAGGTTAAGTGAACGAGGAGATAGAAATTGGGACCAATGATAGGAATACACAACAAAACTCCAAAAATTAAAAAAGTGTAAACCTGATAGAAGATTTGGGTGCCTCACACTTCACCACACTAATACTCACTTTATTAATTTAAGCATGATTAAATTAAAGTTGTGAAAGAATTTATGCAAGACATAAAAACATATGCAAGTGAAGGTTGCAATAAATAGTTGGGGGCAAGAATGTAAAACTCCTCAAAAAAAAAAATTACATCCATGAATTTTACATTTTTTTTAAAGGCATTGATGATTAACAAACTATTTTCTTAGTATGTTGTAACCATGCAAAGATCTAGTAAGTTTATAGTTATTAGAATCTTATTTCTTAAGGCAAAAGATTTCATGATATGGTCTTCACTTTTCTTGTGGGTTCAATTTTAGGAAAAATTTGAATGTGTGATGAATAATTTTATATTTGGTATAATGTGTTCTATTGAATATTTTGTCATGAAAATATTATAATTATTGTATCGCATTTGTCCACTTATGAAAACATCAATATCACTTAATGAATTCATCTCCAATATACTCAATTGAATTCAATGCTCGTGTTAATCCCCAATGGTATAGTAATACAAGTAAAATATATATAAAAAAATAGCCTAAGAAAAATTTCCAGGATAGTGACCTCAACTAACACAATATTAAGAACCTGGATCCTGAACTTCTATTTTCTCTACGTAATAAGAAAAATTGCTCCTCGTCCACATTATCCCAGCCTCGTGCAACTCATATTATATGTTTTGTGCAAAATAGTATAAGGACGATGTGCAAGGATACAAACTGTTCAAGGATGGGATACAAACTGCCACAAGTAGAGCAGAGGGTATCACCTAAAAAGCTACAGTTGATGACTACTTAACCCGTTGCATCCTTAACTTTATACAAAAGCATCAATAAAAATGAGGTCTAAAGATGCAAATAGATTTCGAGAAATGAAAGAAATCAATGGATTTTAATGCTGTTAGTATGACCTGCATTTTATCTTATACAATGGATGTCAAATTTGCCATTCTGCATTAGAGGATATTCCACATACTGGTTTTGAATCAAGATTAAGAACCAGCATTTTGAAAGTTACCTCACAGAATTAACCAAGCCAGCTTAAAGATATGTAGAATCAAACGACCATCTGGCTATCAAATATTTATATTATCATAACAACAATCCATAAAAATTTGCAAAGTATTACAATACACAGAGACATGACCCCCATTCATCTATATTACAAGTTACAAAAGTCATGAATCATGAAGCATATTTAAATATTTTCTACAAAAAATATGAACCCGCAGTTCGGGCTCCCATCATAGAGTTATTCTCCTCAGTTTCGGTAAAGAATTTCACATCTCTCTCCTGCATTTAAATGGCTCTCAGTTGCCTATTAATAAATCAATGAAAAATTAAGCATACCAAATAAAATAGCTCAACCATACCATGTTTTCATTGAAGCTCAAAATTGAAGCTACATTGCCACAACGGTAGCAATAATTTGGGGCAGACCAAACCTGACAATTTGTGAATGATTAGTGATCCACATTCAAGTAGTAATGAAATTTAGAATAAAAAACATTGATCCAATTCATGCATACAAATAGTATGCAAAATAAATGTAGAGTTAGATTTATTGCATTTTCATTTGCCTACCGTCACTAAACCTTTGTCTTCAAACATGTACTTAAGACCTTCTTGCACCAGTTGATGTGCTCTACAGACAAGCTCCAAGTCATTGATGTGGTTGAACTGTGGATCCAAGAAGGTTTTTAAAAGACTATTTGCCAGTTTAAATGAAACACTAACAAAATTATACCAATATCTTGAGACTTAATCCTACATTCTGTCAGAAAAATAATGATTCTGCTTACCTCAGAAGTTACTCTAGACCCAAAAAGCCATCCAGCACCACGAGGACTAACTGCCCAGGTTTCAATATCTTCTGGGTCACTCCACATCAAATCACAAAAGGGCCCTTCATGTGGTATTTCACAATGTCTGTCAATGACTCTAATCTGCAAATAAGAACACAAATATATCAGATCAAAAATATTGGCCCTTACATTCAAATCTTTCCTTCCAATTCTAAAATCACAAGTGCTTGTCTGAAAAACCTTGCTGCTGACCTGATCAATTGCTCGTAAGTCAGGTGAAAGCCCTCCATGAACACAAAGGACCTAATTTTAATAGCCAATGGAATGGGATTATGTTCAAGAAACAAAACTATTCTGCTTCACATATATACACACAGCCACCTCCAGTCGTCTTGGAAGATCGAACATATACAAAATCTATGCATTCTGACAAACCGTGATAGACTATGTGATATAATAAGATAATGGTAAAACAACCATTAGATTATAAATTTATGTGTTTTCAACACTTGAAACTGACCATTACATTACATGCTTAGCACTTGGATTTCTGGCAAATTTTAGAAAATGATATAGCTTAAAAGCTTTAACTTACCCTTCTATCAATGATTGCTGATAATGTGAGGTAATCAAATACATCAGTACAAAATCGCCATGCATTTGCATTCCCATACTTCCGCTGGCACTCATCATAGAATCCATACACCTGAAGCACAAGAGAGGAATCTATAAGACCTTGGAAGTAAAGACCTCAAACTAGACAACCTTAACAAATACAATTCCACCAGATTATGACTTAATAGATTTTCTTCAACGTGCATTTTTTAACAAACAAAAACATGATATCAAAAGATCCCTAAGCATACTTTGGAGATTTAACTCAAAAAAAAATTTTAAAAATGTCCAATGAGAGAACTGAAGACATATGTCTGAAAGCATTAAAAACATAAAAGGTTGTATCGCTAATTCTGTATTCAACATTTAAAAAGCATTGACACAAAGACCCTACCATATACCTTGGGACTCAATAATTATTAAATGCCTCACTAAAAGAACAAACCAAACCAAAATTCTTCAATTTGCAGCTACTTGAATTAACATCATTTCAAAGGATCTGCTACCATTCAATATGAATAAGCAGCACAATGTGATGATAGAATTATCGAAACAGATAAATATACTAGGTTGCTTACTGAGCTGAAATCTTCTAGTAAATTTCAGATAGCATCACTTCTGAAAAAAGGCCATTCACTCCATTTATACTTTGTTACAAGCAAAGAAAATGGCTGCAGAAAAGAGTAATCACTAATCAGTGAAGACTTTTTTCCAGTATCTTGTAATGTTTTCATTGATTGATATTTGATCTACTTGGTGTCCAATATGCAGTCATGATAATCAAATCATAGGCACAAAGTCAATAAGTGGAGTCAACTGTGTAACTAAGAGTATATAAAAAAATATATGGGGCAAATTTGAGTAGTTGGTCATTACAGTCAAGACGTCAATTACCACCACAAATCAAAATCAATAAATAATAAACAATGCTAAAAACATCACATTATATCGCCAGTTCTTTATTAAAGCAGTTTCAAGGTAGACCCCATAAAGCCCATTCTCCATGTGTTATAAAGTAGTTTTGAGTGAGTAGAGAAGACACCAAAAAAAATTGCACATTTGGAATCACATTTTAACTGATTCTGAGTTAGTAAACAAGTACCCATGTCAGTATACTCCACATTATTTGTTTTTTCTTTTGTATTGATGCAGTTTTCCTCGTGTTTCATTTCATCGCATCCTTTAGTTGTTCTCCTACACACATAGTAGAATCCTAGATTTGTGTATTCTAAAAGTTGTTCTTTGCCATTTGGTCCAAGGAATGCAAAGAACATAAAAAAGATGGAGTTGATATATACTTTAACAGTTTAAGCTGCTTACCAACATTGACATCAATGTTTATCAGCTGAGGTGAAAGATGTGAAATGCCATACCTTGGTAATAAATAGGTAACCACCACCCATAGCTGTTACATTACAAAATCAGTCACATGGGTAGATTTCTCAACATCACTGGTGAAGATTTTCCAAGTAACCACCACGATTGATTTGGATGCCATTAGAATTTAGCTAAGGAGCAAGGTTTGTAAGTATTAAGTGAGACTTTGCAACAGATATAGTGGATTCTGCCATTGTATTTTCATTTGAAATGCCATGCAAAGAAGAAGAAACATCAAGTATTCTAGGAGCAACACAATGTCAAGGGTACAAGAATCAGAAACATGAACCTCCTAAGCTTATGTTCCCTCATCACGACCTCAATCTTGATCTCTCACATGCATGTTTATTTGCCACTAGCTAACTATTGGCTTCCTTCATCCATGATGTTTCCTTGTCACCACCTAAATCTCAAGCTCCCTCATACACTCCATCTTTCCAACATTTCTTCATCTACGTTTGACTCAATATCATCCATGTCATCATCCCTATCCTAGGTAACCACTATCTTTGAACCAAGTTATCCTATAAGTGAAAGAGATAAGATCATAGAAACGAGACTCCGACTTGACGTAGACTCAACAAAGGCTCGGCAAGTGAGAATCCAAGAAATTTAGAGAAATTTTTAGGATTTAAAACTTATTTCATGCACCCTTTATTAAATAAGCATTAAAGACACTATAACATCATCAAATAGAAGCTAATTTTATCACATACACAAGTATACCTCGATCACACAAGTATAAACACAAATTGAAGGAAATAGCACACTTAGATATATAAATATAGTCAAATGTATACAAAACTAGTGGAATATGAAATCCATGACATCAAATGTTCTAAAAAAATATCCAAACAAAAACTAGAAGTCTATGGCTCAGAGGAGCCTACATCCCTCCTATGAAGGCATCTAAGGTAGGTCTTGGATGATGCAGCCGCCATAATATTTTTTTAACTATGAATATGCAGAGATTTGCAACAAATGATATGTATCATGTAGATTTTTATGACCATGATTCATCACTAGCCTATTACTTGCTTAGACTTACAGTTTAATGGGAGTTTGGGGGCAACACCAAAACGAGGTTGAGAGTAGCACCCCTCGCAAGGGTTTGAGGGTGAGAGAGAGAGAGGTAGAGAGATACGCATACTAAATGGCAATCAACTAAACGAGGTAGAGATGGGATGAATAATTTAATACTAAGTTAATGACAATCAATAATAAGGTAGAGATGGGATGAATAATTTAGTAATTATTAATACTAAATTTACTAAGTTAAATTATTAATACTATATTACCAACGAGGGTAGAGATGGGATTAATAATTTATTATTTTAACTTTACAAAAAAAAAATACAAACTAGGAACCTATAATTAAATTCACAATAACTTTCACATTTAAGTTGAAATTAATTTTTTAAAAAAATAATGTTAATATTAATTAAAAATAAAAAAATAAATATAAAAAATTTAACAATTTAAACTTATAAAATAAAACATTTAGTTTTTTAAATCTTTAATCAAATATTAAAAATTATAATGAAGAAAATAAATATAAATCAAAATAATAAATTTGGTCGCGTATGTACTATTATTAAATTCAATCATATTTGCAATAAAATTACCATTATTATTTTAATTCAAACATTTTGAACTATTATGTGTTACGATATAAGTCACAATAAATTTTTTTGATATATGAAAGTGGCTTCAAGGAGTCATATGCATAAAGAGAAAATCCATAACATGCTTAGCATACTTTTGTAATGGCTGCTCTATGGGAAGGCATTTTTAAATATGATTATTTTTTGTATTTCTTGTTAAAGTTGCATCTTCTAAACTTAGTTTTCTTCTCATCATCATCCGGTCTATTATAGTCTTCTTTGTAAGTGCAATTAGAAGCATAATGTCTAATTCTACCACAAGAAAAATATTTCAAAGGCAACCTACCTTTGTATTTTCCAGTACCTCGCTGCATTTCCAAAAATTTTAATAACGAGGGCATTTTTAAATATGATTAATTTTTTTATTTCTTGTTAAAGTTGCGTCTTCTAAACTTATCTTTCTTCTCATCATCATCCAGCCTCTTATAGTCTTCTCTGTAAGTGCAAATAGAAGCATGATGTCCAATTCTACCACAAGAAAAACATTTCAGAGGCAACTTCCCTTTGTATTAACATTATTTTATTTTTAAATTAATTTCAAATTAAATGTGAAAGTTATTGTGAATTTAATTGAAGGTTCCTAGTTTGTATTTTTTTTGTTAAGTTAAAATAATAAATATTAAATATATAATATAAATTTTTGGAGTTAGACTGTTAAATCAATATATAATTATTTATATTTTATTAAAATTTAGATATTTGTAGGATATTAATCATGGCATCATCACTGTTTGATGTCAACAAATCAAAACACTAAAAAGTGGATCAAACCAGATCATAGATCTCCATTGTGGAAATGTCACCATTCTTGACAAAATTCAACAAGGTATCTTGACAAAATTCAACAAGGTGGAGGTTACAAATGGACATTGTCATTAGTGCCTAAAAGATTATGGAGGTTCTTATACTAAAGTTCGTGGGCACCTTTGCCACGTAACAGAAACATGGTGTACTATATGTCCCAGTCCAAATGTTGATGATCATTCAAAGAAAAGGCTGTCACCTGCAAAAATTGCAAAATATCAAAAAAAGCCAGATTTAGCTAATAATTGTGTTCAAGCATCAAATCAAAGGTTGGCTCTAAGTATATATGGAGCTCCATTGCATCCAAAATCAACCTCAAGGACATCTACAAATCACAATAGGAGCAAGTTAAAGCTTCTTGAAAGAACATTTGATTTGTTAAGTCAAGAGGATACAAATCAAAATGTTGCCCATTGCTTGTATCCCTTATGACAGGCAGTTTCCTTACCTGCTGATGGAGCACACGTATTGTCTTGTCTACTTTTGGCTGATTGAATTCCCTTGATGCTGGGAATTTATCTACAGGCTGCCGCTGTGGCCCACATAACCTTCTGGCAAAACAAGTATGCATCATGGCAGCTCTTCTGCTGGGTCCAAGCATGTATTCCTCCTTACTGGGCAACATCAATAAAGCCATAGCAGTCATTGACTGATGCTTTTCCTTGGCCTGGATGGTTACAACCTGCATTTCCTGACTGCACCTCTAGTGGACATTCCTATTTGTGATCAATCCCTATTCTCAGTTGATCTTTTATGTGACAGATGGCATCTTTTACCAAAACTGGAAATCTGTCTGACAACAGTTATCTTGCTAGGTTACCTTATATGTCCTTGTAAAAAATTACAAACAGATCCTTGAAGGAGCAATTCAAGGATGACCCAGTAATAAATATTAGTAAAAATTCAAGAAACTAAAGACAGTCACACTGGTCTTCGTGATACCCTGGGTTGTCGTAAAGCTTCTGCTTTGGGGTGAGCATCTGCAAGTGAAGTTGTAGTCAAAATTCTGAGATTTGAATTTTCTTGAGTACTTTGTTATACAGTAAGTTTGGGTTCAGAATTATTAAATTGCTGTTATTTTGATCTCATAAATTATGAGCTACTGTAATTCATTGCTGCTGTTCATAATTTATGTAAAGCTGCTCAGATCGGTTGCCCAACTTGAGGCCCTCAGCCCTTGTCTGCATTATAAAATTGGCCAATTAATTAAGTGATGTGTTATGGTAATGGGCTATTGAATTGATAACATAGCGAAATAAGATACTTTTTTCATAGGAAGGAACGAGCTATTTGACAATAAGACTTTCCCCCTGGTATAAGTGCTGTGAAATTATCGTATGTACTATGGGCACTCTCTAAATTAAATTGGTTTAGCTATCATGATGACATGAATGATATTCATTAATAAATATATATTTGCATGTTTAATTTTTTTATATACAAGTATCCGTGGTTTAATGTATGATCTATGTATGAGCCACTTACAAATGAGTCAGGTTATTTCAAAGCCTCATGGTCAGGGTGACTGGAGGCATTTAGAATGGCCATGCATTGCTCACAAGATTGTTGCAATCTTGTTGTGACCATTTCACACATCGCCCCATTAAAATGGGGACCCCCTCTTTTCGCTTCGTTTTTTGCTTCTCTCTGCTTGTTCTTCTCTCTGCTTTTAGGGTTTTGAGTGAGTGAGTTATCTGTCTGGGCCAGGGCTAAGCCTTAGGAGTTTCTTTTGGATGTTATTCAAGCTGAGTCCAGTCAAATTTTGAAAATTGTTAAGTATCCTCCCGAAGATTGAGGTGATTGAAATAAGGTAGGTCTTTCAGGAGAGTCAAATAGGTCTCAGGTTAGGTCTAATAAAGGTTTTTTAGGGTAAAATCCAATTTTGACTAAGTGTTAGCATTTTTGAAGGTGAAATTGTGTGTTCTTGCCTTGGTGAGTTTTGACCAAATTTTTGAAGCAAGATGATGCCTAAAACAGACAAATCACTCCTGACCCTCAGAGAGGGCCCAAGGCGAAATTTATCCGGAGTACAATTTCTTGTTTTTGATGAACTTGCTAACTGGTTCCTGACCTTGAAAAGAACCTGACTTTGCCTTGTGAAGCAGTTTGAGACTTAAATTTGAAGCAGTTTGGCCAAAAAGGGTAAAATCTCCTGACCCTCAGTGAAGGCCCAGGGTGAAAATGATGTTTAAGTCATATTTGTCACTGACTTTTCTAATTTGCTTTGTGCAAGGTCTCGTGGAAGGATGATTGAACATGACTTGATGCTTTGGAAGGTTTGGAGACATGAAAGATGGTGAATTTTGCCCAGGAAAGGAAAAATCGCTCCTGACCCTCAGAGAGGGCCTGCAGCGATTTTCTTTGTGTGCACATTTTTGGACCTTTCTTGGACATGAATTTTTATTCATAGCAAAGAACAAGACGATATCTCCCTTGGCAAAGTGATTTTTAGATGAAAAGTGAAACATTTTGGTCCAGGTGGCAAAAATCGCTCCTAACCCTCAGAGAGGGTCCACAGCGAGATTTTCAAATATGCATTATTCTTGCAAGATCAAAGTGATTTTATGATTGGAGGGGATGAAGGAAAGCATGTTCTATCCGTTGAAAATAATTTGGAGGATCAACACAAGGAGAAATCAGCCCAAAATGAAAAAATCGCTCCTGACCCTTAGAGAGGGCCCACAGCGAGAAATCGCTCCGGACCCTCAAAGAGGGCCCACAGCGAGAAACTTAAAATGGGAAATTTTCATCCAAGTTTGAGGAAAGCTAAGGTTAGGCATGGGTTAGAAACGATGTTTGAAAAGCCTTGAAGTGAAAAGAAATCGTTGAGAATCAATATTTTGAAGGCAATTACAAAAATCACTCCGGACCCTCAGAGAGGGCCCATAGCGATTTTCCAGTTTTCTCTCCTTTGTTTGAAGAATTGAGATAAAAACTTGCTTGGACAGGAGGAGGACGTGATGTGTTATGCCTTGGAGGTGATTTGAAGATCAAAAGATGAAGGAATTTGCCTAGAACCAAAAAATCGCTCCTGACCCTCAGTGAAGGCCCACAGCAAGATTTTCAAAAAATGCATGTTTTCTTCAAAATGGTGCTAAGGCAAGGTTTGGACAAGGAGAAAAGACCTCCAAGAGCAGGATGAATATTATTTTGCCTTTAAAACTTGATGAATTTGGTCAAAAAATGAAAAATCGCTCCTGACCCTCAATAAAGGCCCACAGCGAAAAATCGCTCTAGACCCTCAGAGAGGGCCCATAGCGATATTGTTGAAAATCCTCATTTTACCTTGCGACACCAAAGCGAATTTGGTTGGAGTGGATTAAGGAAGGACATTGCCAAATGATGAACAAAGTTTTAATGAAAAATGATGGAGAATCAAGCTCAAAATCAAAAAATCGCTCCTGACCCTCAGAGAGGGCCCACAGCGAGAAACTTCAAAAACACACCTTTTCTCCAAAATTGGATAGGGCTAAGTTTGCAATTCCGTGAAAGGACCTAGTTGAAACATCTTGAAGAAGTTTTGGAGGTTGAAAAGTGCTAAGCTTGAGCAAAAAATCAAAAATCGCTCCTGACCCTCAGTGAAGGTCCAGAGCGAAATTTGCATTTTCACCTATTTTTCCTCATAAAAAATGTCAAATTTGAAGTGCAACACGTTAACGGGATATCAATTTACCCTCCAGGAGATTTTCAAGTTGAAATGTGGAATATTCAAGGCTAAAAATCAAAAGTCGCTCCTGACCCTCAGAGAGGGTCCAGGGCGAAATCCTCATGAAATCTCATTAAGCCTTGTTTTAAAAAATTAATATTCTCCAAATTGCATTAGGCCGCTAAAATTGCTAATTTGAAGGCATGTGGAAAATTAAGATTAAATTGACATTAAATTTTGGCATTTAATTGATTTTAAGCCTAAAAAAAATCGAACTTTTATTGTGAAGGCATTTAAAATAAATTTTTATTAAATTAAAATTAAATATAGAGCGCACAAGGCCTTATTTTCACTTATTTTTCCAAGTCGGGCCCCCTTTTTTGGAAATTTATTTATTTTTAACCTCTTTTTTTGCTAAGTCAGCCTAGAGGGAGCAAAGGGGTGAGCGCTCTATATATTGGAGGTGTTTTTTCACAATTCAAATCATTCAATCATTGCCTTAAGAGCGAATTTAGAGAGCCAATTGGGGGTGCGAAATCTGGTTTGCTTGAAGCGAATTTATTTCAAGCGTTGGAGACTAGAAGGAAGTGGAGTTGATTCTTTTGAAGGCTAAAGGAGGCGCATTTTATCCAAGGGAGAGCTTAGATCTACATTTTGCCTAGCGAAATTCATCTATTTTTGCATCATTTCTTAGAGTTTAATACTCAAGAGGAAGTATGGTGAAATCATCTTAATACCATTTTGAAGATTTGAATTTTGAACATTTTGAAAAATCCAAGTATTGCGTAATTAATTAGGAAATGATAACTTAGGATTTATCATGAAGTTTCCTAATTAAATCTTCCTTTTCACTCTATATTTCTACGCTTCAAGGTATATTATTAATTGTGAAATGTTGTGTAGGTGTCAAGATGGCAACTCCAAAGACAGAAGCATCCACTAGTCATCCAGCCCTCATCAAAGAGGATCAGAAGAACGAAGAATTGGAGACCAGGATCGTGTCCAAATGGAGTAATATCGGAGATACCAACTTGGGAAACTTCAGTGTGAAGAAGTTTCGAGAGGTCCCCTACATTGGCGAGCCATCACCTGTCGCGAAGAGAATAATTGAAAGTGGCATCATCATGGCAGCAGGATTCCCTCCAGCAGTCCAGTGTCATGAGCTGATGATCGAGTGTGCCCGCCATTATGACTCACAATCGAGATCGATCGTGTCCAAGGAAGGAAACACTTTAGCTTACCTTTCAGAGGAGGCTATAAGTGAGGCTCTTCATCTTCCAGAGCATAAAGATATGATTTACAAAAGTTTAGAAGTAGCCAGGTCAATGTATGAAGATGATCCTGACCCCTGTTTGAACCTCATCAACAAGAATTGGTTGCTCAAAAGTCGTCCTCGCCTGAACAAGATTCCCAATACACCGCATAGGATTGATTTCCAAGAGGAGTACAGAGATTTGATAACTTTGCTCAATCGAGTTACAGGGGCTCCTCAAGCCGCCTACTTCGAAAAGTGGATGTTCTTCATCATTCAAGTGATTGTCCAAGGAAAAGGAACGATTCATTGGGCCAGAATGATTAGCAATAGCCTGGATGTGCAGTTGAGAAGACTAAGGCCTACCAAGTCGTTCCACATGAGCTCATACGTCATATATGCCTTGATCAGGAGTTTCGAGTATGCAAGGCTACCTCACAGAGGTGATCGGAAGAGGACCCGGAGAAGTGAGAGTTTGTGACTCTTATGTTCATCTGCATCATCCACCTAGAAGTGACTACAAGTTAGTCAATGATACCTTCACGATGAACATCACTAGGATATTGCAAGGCGGGATTCACAATCGACTATCTCCGGATGCACAAGGGCTTGTGAAGAGGTATGGTGCTTGGTTCATCCAGTTTCAAAAGTTTACATACATCAGAGTTCAGGGATGTCCTTCACCTCCCTACATGTTGCCAAGATATCCGACAGATAGAGTAGTGCTACTTGAGGTAACCAGACAATTGGTAGCTTGTGCGAAGATATCCAGACACAAGCATGGAAATGGAGTTCCCATGCCTATCATATTGGGAAATTCAGTTGAGGTATGTCCTAATATTCAAGCTTCAGAGGATGCAGAGAAGGAATTAGCCTGGTATTCATTCACCTTCTTTGCCCCACGGGAGAATTTTGATCGGTATGGTTATATGGAGGAGACAATTGCTAGGAAGTACGGACATGAGTTTCAGGTGGAAGACTTTTGGATGAATCTCTCAAATGATTTAGAAGTTAAAAGAAAGATGCATTCCAGATTGCCTTTAGATTTCATCAGAAAATGCAAAGTTTACAGAGTAGCCGATCAAGCTCAGGACAATGGCAGACATCTCCAATCATCCTATGACAAAGAAGATAAGAGAGTGAAGATAGATTGGAACGAGCCTGAGATTTTGGATTTGAGAGCTTTGATGGCTCCTGTTTTGTCATGTACTCGCAGATGGGTGGATGTACAACATCAGAAGTTAAGAGAGCAGAACATACCAATGACTTTTACTTTGGAAGAAAGACCAGAAGAAGGAAGAGCAAGCGTAAGTGAAGATACCTCTCATCCTAGAGGCGCAAAGAGAAAAGAAAGCCCTGAGAAAAGAGAATCTTCTAAGAAGAAGCAAGAGGCCAATCGAGATCGCCCATCAGGCACATCTTCTCGACATGGAAAGAAGGCAAGTCAAGGTGAAGGTCAAGAGAAGATAGTACCTAAGATTGATGAATCTATGGAATCCATGGTACAGAATGATAAGCTAGAGAAGGGACAAACACCTCAACATTCATCAAGTCAACCTCTACAAATTGATGAGCTACAGGAGGATCAGGGAAATGATGATGAAGCGACATCTCCTCTCCGAGAAGATGAACCCTTGCTTAAAGAAATACAAGTTAGAGAGACAAGATCCGCCATCCCAGATTGGTTGAAGGAGAGACTGATAAGGGTGATTGTGATTGAAGAAGAAGAGGATGTAATTGACTTAGAGAGCCTTATAGGAAATTCTCAAGAAGTAACGGAAAAGAAGAAGGCCACCAAGATGTCCAAAGTGATAAGGGATGAGACGGGATTCAGGAAATTGCAGATAGCTACACCAGTAGTGGACAAGTATGAAAATGAAATTCTTGCAGATGAGTATGATCTGGAAACATTTGAGCTTGGTCCACTCACTTCTGAACAGGCGATGGATGAGGCAACCGATTCATTTGAAGCACTTAAGGGCAAACTTAAAGAAGAAATGGAAAAGAATAGGAAGCTTGAGAGAGAGAGAGGTGCTTGGAGAGGCTATTTTAGTCATCTCAATCAGCCCTTGAGACGTCAGGATCCAGCAATATCTCCTGTGCAAGCACTTCCTCTCGAATCGGTTGGCGAAGCAGAAAGAGTCAAGAGCTTGGTTCAGCTTATGAGCTCTTGGATTGACAAATCCCACACGGTAGTTGTTGAATTTGCAACAAGAATGATGAAGACAATCCATCGAGCTATTCAGGTCCTTGAGATCATCCACAATCTAATGATAACTGTAGCCGCTTTTGCTCACACTAGAGATGTTATCATTCCCGTTTTGCAAGTAATCAGGCAAACACCAAGGAAGATCCTAGCACAGGAAAAGATAATGGATGGAGGAACTCATAACCTACTTCAGTGGTCAACTCTACTCCAGATGAAAGAGGTTCTTTTCGAAGACATCAACACCAAATGCAGTCAAGTTGAAGGTGTCATCCATCCGATTCAGGATAAAGTGTTTGAAGTATTGTGTACCATCCTTGGCCAACGAATCGAGATTGAAACAGATGTGGACATCCAAGAGTTGGAAGATAGAATCAAGGTCATCTTTTGCAAAGATGAGAATGTCATCACAAATGAACAACGGGCTCTAATGTTCATTGAGAAGATCAAAGAACTCGAACCTGGATGGGAAGCGGCTCTTCTCACTGCCTTTGATCAGGTTATTTACTTGGAGGAACGAATGAAGAATCTTCCTGAGATTCCCATTGCTAAGGTTGAAGGAATTGTGTCTAGATTCGTTGCATATGCTAAGAAAGAGCATTGGAAAGGGAACAGGGTTCTAGAAGAAAGGTTGTTATAGGATGATGTGGCATCTTAATTATCATTGGTCTATGTTTCCTCGACTTTTGTGCCAATTAAATATTTGGCTATGCATTTAATAATGTTCATCTAAAAGGGGAACTTTTTGTAACAAACCCTAATTAGGGTTTAGGTGTCAGAATCTCAGCCATTGATCTTCTTTCAATCTGGGTCGTTCATTGTAATTGAGGATGCTATATATACCCTCACTCATTTTCATTTTGTCATTAGAAGATGAGATCAGATTAGATTTTAGAGAAAGAGATTAGAGAGCTTAGAGAGAAAGTTATTTTGTAGCAAGATTGAGTAGTGAAGAGAGAATTTCGAACAATTGTTGTCTATTTTGGCTAGGAGATCAATAAAATATTTAAGTTATGGTGTTTTATTGCAATTCTTGTGGCTATCTTCATGGTTGTTTACTTTCTTGAATCATTCTCAGTCGAAGTAGTATTTAAGTTTGAAGGACTAAGTGTTGTGCTTGATCTTTGGTGAGATTCACATTCCAAACCACTAGCTTCTTACTGATTGTAAGGACGCCTTGTGTGGTCAACTGGAGATATTTAGATTGCTTGAACCTTCAATCATTGTTGAACTATTGATATGTATCTTTATGGTAGTATCCATAATTCTGGATGATTTGAAAATCACTAATCACCTTAGAAGATCGCATCAATTCCAGTAGAGTTGTAATTCCTTGGCAATACTGAAATTGGTAGAATCTTATCAAGTCTAGCCTACATTGAGTCATTCTTAGGATTAAATAAGAATTCATCTCTTGCAAACCCTATCTTTTGATCTTTTTTGAGAATTTGTTAGTATTAGAAAAAATCTTGTTCCTGCAGTCGAGTTAGAGCAACACAGACTAGCTTTCAAACTGCGTAAGACCCCTTGAAGAAACAGCATTCACAACGACCACTGGTGCTTATCCACACATAGAGATCCTACAGCGAAGAACCTTGAAGTCACCCTGATTGATCCTTTTCGCGATATCTTCAGCATTCAGAGGCTTTACTCAAGAGAGGATAAGGTACCCTTGGGTATTTTATTCTGTGTTTGATAGTGTACAAAATACACATCAACAAATCTGTAACCAGATATGTGGCTTATATCAATTTTTAGTAATGACCTTTTATATAAAACCATTAGAGGTTTCTGATAGTAAGAATTCTCTTCCTTAAGTTGTAGGTTATACACCTTGCAAATCTTAACATACACATATCCTAGTTAGTAATGTCACTTGAAAATACTGGAATGAGGGAGCAAATACTATTGCAAGAAGCCAGAACATTCAAGAAACTAGTAATTCCAAACTTTGCTGATTTAGAAAAGCAGAATATGCATCATCTGGCTCACATTAGAAAAGCTCAAATTTATGTCCATCTAGATATCTTTTTGAACCACATACACAACTACAAAACTGCACCTCGAAATTTCCACGCAGGAACTTAAAGATCTCATAATTTAAAATATATATTAGTTTCAAACAAATACAAATGTATACTATTTAAGTTAATCTTATTGATAGAATCTAAATTGAAGATGCATATTTCATTTTGCAGTAGGTCTCTGGATTTTACATCTAGCAACTCCTAGCTTCATTTGAATAACAAATCATTAACAAAAGGCATACCTGAGTTATCTGCCTACTTTCATGGTTCCCTCGCAAAAGAGTTATATGGGCTGGGTATCTGTCAACAAAAAACAAAGTCATGAGCATTCAAAACCTTGCATAAAAGATCTAATTGAAATACAACTAACATAGATATCATCTATCTAAATGACACCGAGAGATATCAGTCTCAAGATGCCTACCTATTCTCAGTAACAATTTCAACATAGGTGCCTTGAGACTGATATCTATCAACGTCTTTTAGATATATTAACATAACTACAATGGAGTGTTAAGTGTAATGGTGTGAATCTATCAAATAAAAAATAGAAAAAAGTTGGTATATATTTGAAAAAAATAACTTTTAAGTGAATAAAATCATTTTTATATTACGTATGACACTTTTCAAAATAAAATGAAACATAAGTATACCAAAATATTAAAATAATGAATGGTGATTCTTTCATAAGTAAAATAAAAAATTTACATATAATTAAAATTTATCTTTAAATAAATGTAAAACAAACAATAAAATAAAACTGGGACTGGATATCCCCACATAATGTTGCAGACCAATTCAATTTGCAAAAAGCCAATACCAACACTCTGAAGCAAAGGGACAACGAATAAAAAAGGTGATCAGTCAATTCCAAAGAACATCCACACAACAAAAAATGGGGAAGGTAGATGGAGGAGATGAAGAATCGCAGGAGGGAAACCAGGAAGGACCGGCTGCAGCAGGACTTTCAGGGGGTAATGGTGAATTTATCATTGATTTGTCTATGGAAATCTCGGTAGAGAAAGCTTTGTGGGAGGATTTTGCAGTTATTGCAAGGATAATTGGCCCTAAAATGTCCCGAATGGAAATCAACAACTGGGTTTTCAAAAATTGGGGTGAGGACAATGTGGTTAAATATATTCCAAAAGGTTTTTTTGTGGTTGTATTTGCTCAGGAATCTGTAAGATGTCGGATTTCAAGTCAAGAAAATTGGTTTGTTAATTGCAATCCAATCTATTTACAGCCCTGGTCCCCGAATTTCGACCCTACTTCCTTAGCGGTATATGACAGTCCGGTTTGGATTCGGCTGTATAAGCTTCCGATTGAATATTGGGATGATGTGGTGCTAGAAAAAATTGGAAGATCCTTGGGCACTCTATTAGAAGTAGATGAGCAGAATATTGAAAACAGCATTTACAAATTCGCCAGATTGCGAATCACTGCGGTTCAAAGAATACCAACACAGATAATTCTTTCGACCACAACAGGAGAATGGAGGCAGCAAGTAGAAATTGAAAAGGTCATCTCTCCATGCTCTAGGTGTGGCAGTCGCCTTCATTCGGTGGTGAATTGAAGGATGTTTGTCAGAAGAGGAAGAGGTGGCCCACCCAAAAAAGTGAAGAAAGTTTGGAATAAGATGGAAACTCAACCTTTACAAGCGGTTATACTCAAAGATTACTCGAACAAGGGAGATAGTGTGTCAAAACTGAATAATGAAGCTTTCAATGTCTTTCCGGTGGATCTTTCTCCAAAGAACCAAGTTTTGGAGGCTGACAATTCAAAAGATGGACAAATGGAGGCGGAGCCTGGCCTTAATGGGTGCATCGAGTTCTACCGGATTAGATAATACTTCCTTGCATATGCCTCTCTTTAAGGGTTCGTCAGATACTGAGATTGAGTATGATATGGGATCGGAAGAAGAATTCAAGTCAGTAGATGAATTAGACAATGTGGATCAAAGATGTATCAGCCAATCTGCGAATGCTCTGTTAGGGAAAGCCAAAGGAGCACGTGGAAGGAGGACCAATAGGCAAGTGAGAGAGGCCAGAGCCAAAGAGAAAGGGATAGTGAGTGTCATTGAGTTTATGAAAAATGCCAAGGGAGGATCTGTCTCCCTTGGTGAGTCATGAAAATAACTACTTGGAATGTCAGGGGCCTCTCGGCCTCTGACAAAAGACGCTTGGTCAAACGAGCGTTAAGCAGGAGCACAAGTGAAATCATAGTGATGCAGGAAACTAAACTTAACATAGACAACGCTGAAGGCTTTTTAAAATATTGTAGAGATTGGGAAGGTGTTTTTCAAGAGGCCAATGGTACTGCAGGTGGGCTAGGTATCTTGTGCAAGCCAGATAGTGTGAAAGTAAATCTCTCTGAGAAAGCAGAGAATTGGATGATATGTAATATATATAGCATGAGGGATAATTTAGAGTTTCCATTAATTAATGTATATGGGCCATCAAATACTGCAAAGAAGACAAAGTTATGGAATATTCTTACAAACAAGATTAAGGATTTAGTGAGAGACAAGGTTGTTGTGGCAGGGGATTTTAATGCCTTATTGGATTTGGATGAGAAAAAGGGGGGCCTGAGGATGACTAATAAGGTGATGGATGATTTCAAAGACTTTGTTGCGCGAAATCATTTAGTGGATGTCATACCCAAAAATGGCCGATACACATGGACCAATAGAAGAGTAAACTTTGCAAATATTTCTGAAAGATTGGATGGGCACTTTATTGGAGAATATTGGATGGAGTCTTCCTTCCAAGCGGAGGGCTTGCATTCTCCCTATTTCACTATCCGATCATTTCCCTGTGGAATTAAAATTGAGTGAAGGTAAACCTAAGAGGATGAGTAGCTTCAAATTCCTAAGTATGTGGT
Source organism: Cryptomeria japonica (assembly GCF_030272615.1). Lineage (NCBI taxonomy): Eukaryota > Viridiplantae > Streptophyta > Pinopsida > Cupressales > Cupressaceae > Cryptomeria > Cryptomeria japonica. Next base: position 889,504,539 of record NC_081407.1, on the reverse strand, counting down.
GGAGAGATGGGGAGTTTCTGCCCAATCTTGAATGGTGGTGGAAAGAAAGTAATATTTTCAGGGGTACCCCTAGCTTTTGCTTTGTAAAATGAATGAAGTTTTTGAAGGAAAAAATCAAAAGGTGGAATAGAGAGTGCTTCAAAAACATTTTTGAAGAAAAAAGCCGAATTGAAGAACTTTTGCAAATAAATTCGGACACCATTTTAAGGGGTATGACCAATGACACATTCCGAAGAGAAAAAGCGCTAAAGGAGGAGTTGGCAGAGGTTTTACTAAGAGAAGAAATATTTTGGAGAGACAAATCTAGAGAACTCTGGATCAAAGAAGGAGATGCAAATACAAAATTCTTTCATGCGTCGGTCAAGACAAAGCGTGGCAAAAACAGAATTGATACTGTCATGGATCAAAATGGCACATTTCATTCTTCCTTTGAGGCTATAGAAGAGTTAGCAGTTAATAATTTCAAAATATTGTTGGGCAATGACAATGGAGGGAAAAATATTCAGTCGGCTCAGATGGTGGATGTCATTCAGCAAGAAATCTCTGATGAGGATAACAAACATCTGCTCAGTCCTTTTACTAAAGATGAGGTGAGGAAAGCAGTGTTCGACATGCATCCAAACAAAGCCCCTGGTCCGGATGGAATTACTATGGAGTGTTTCCAAAAATGTTGGGGATTTATGGGCGACGACATCTTCAAAGTGGTGGAGGATTTTAGAAAACGGGGGAGATTTGTAAAAGAAATCAGTCATACTAACATTGCCCTCATTCCAAAGAAACAGGACTGTATCTCAATGACAGATTACAGACCCATATCCTCATGCAATTCTATATATAAAATCATTTCCAAGTCGATGGTGAATAGGCTCAAACCAATTCTGATGAAGATCATCTTGCCGGAGCAGCATGGCTTTACCCCGGGGCGAGAGATTACGGACGGTATCATCATGGCAGCGGAGACCATTCATACAATGCATAATTCAAAAGCTAAAGGTATGATCATTAAGCTAGATGTGAGCAAAGCATATGATCGGGTATCTTGGAATTTTCTTTTTGAGGTTCTCAATAAATTTGGTTTTAAGCAAAGGTGGTTGGATTGTATAAAACATTGTGTTTCATCTGTCAATTACTCTGTGATTGTCAACGGCACTGTTAGCGGTTTTTTCGAGGCTACTAACGGGTTAAGACAAGGAGATTCCTTGTCACCATTTTTGTTTGTGTTAATGGTAGAAGTACTTGGAAGGAGTATCAAATATAGAGTTGGTCAGGGGGCTTGGAAAGGTATTTCTATCAATAGGAATATGGAACCTGTGTCTCATTCGCAGTTTGCGGATGACAATATTATTTGGAGAAGCTTCAGAAAGAGAAGCTCCAATTATTAAAAAGGTGCTAGATGATTATGAGGAATGCTCTGGTCAGAGTATGAATAAACAAAAATCGATGATATAATTCTTAAATTCAAATAAAAGGACACAATTGAAGATCATGAGCATCTTGGACTATGGTCAAGGTTGTTTTCCAATAAAATATTTAGGGGTGCCATTGTTTGCTGGGAGAGTTGACACTAAAATTTGGGAAGAGGTGATAAACAAGTGCCAAACAAAATCGACCTCTTGGAAAAATAAATGGTTGACTCAAGCCGGGAGATTACAAATGATTAGGTCAGTACTCTCGATTGTCCCAACCTATTTCATGTCTTGTTACAGACTGTCTAGCAGGGCGGCTACTGCTCTAGATGGGATGCTGAAAAAATTCATTAGGGAAGGTCATAAAGAGGAGAAAAAAATTCCCTTAATCCATTGGGACACGACATGTTTGTTAAAGGAAGATGGTGGGGCGGGATTGAGAAAAATGAGCCTTCAGAATTTGGCACTTGGTGCTAAATTGGCTTGGAAAATGTATAAATATCCCCACAAGGGATGGTGTAGACTGATGGCAAATAAGTATCTGGATACGAATGAGCCAGAAAGAATATTTACTATGGCAAACACCACAAGAGGTTCATCAATTTGGAGTTTATTTGGGAGAGTAGGAAAATAATTACAGAACACCTTACATGGAAGATTGGTGATGGGAAAAAGGCTAAGTTTTGGAGAGATTCTTGGTGTGGGGAGGAGACATTGGCAGAAGTGATGGAAGATCAAGACTGGATCAATCAGGTGGAGGCAAAAGTAGGTATGTTTGTGGCAGACTATTTCGAGCTATTTGACTCCCAGAAAGAGCCGATTATTTGGAAAATGGTTGGATTATGGAACATGGGTAACTGTTTAAAACTGGCAGAGATTTTAAAAGGCAGGAAGGTTTACATCTCGAATGAGGACACACTAATATGGAATGCGGCAAAATCAGGTAACTACAAGGTAAGTTTGGGCTATGAATTGCAAAGAAGGAGACAAAAAGACAGTAATTAGCCAGCGACCCTTTGTTGGGATAAAAGGGTACTCCCAAAAGCTGGTGCATTCTTATGGATTGTGCTTCATGGAAGGATACTGACAAGTGACACACTATAAACAATTGGTATTTCTGGGCCTAGCAGATGTTATCTATGCAAGGAAGAGGAAGAAACAGTTGATCACCTCTTATACGGGTGCAAATTTTCAACTCAATGTTGGGATTGGCTTTTAAGAATGTTGCAGAATCACACGGTCCGTAGTTGTACTTTCAAAGATTTCATATTTGCTTGGCCTTTTACAGAAGTAAATAAGCTTGGGTACAAGGAGACTGACAGTCCGATTGTCCCAAGCATTATTTACATAAGTAAATAAGCTTGGGTACAAGGAGACTGACAGTCTGATTGTCCCAAGCATTATTGATTTGGGTGCAGTTGACGCACAGGCGATGGAGAGGTCTATTTATGGACTGTCGTTCGGCCTAGTTTTAGCAGAAAAGAAAATGGCAGAGCATTTGGGCATTGTCTGTAAGTGCAGCCAGGTGGTTGGCTTGGAGGAATCGCCCGAGGAGCAGGTGGAAAGACATTTCAAAAAAGCAAATGAACAGGAGAAAGAGACTGTGGTTGATATTTTGGGACCTGATTACTGGTCTGGGGGACATGTCCACGACGGAAGGCTGATGGAAGACTTGTTCCGACCGATTATTCAAGTGTTGGGACATGCTCTGTCGGCAAATGGCATTCTGCGTAGGACGATGGAGGAAGGGATTTACCTGGAGGTGATGAGAGCTTTGGATGGGATAGTCTCCATTCCAGCAGATGGGTGCATGTTGGGTTACTTCAGTTTGTAGTCAATGGGGAAAAAGAAGAAGATGCAAAAGGCTTGGTCCATTTTCAAGGTTGGCATAATGAAGGAAAACAGTATGGAAAGGTTTGCAGCTTTCCTTCAGGAAAATAATGACCTCTTTCCAGAAGGAGTAGGAAATAGGCTGATGGTAATAGGTAATGGGATCAAGTATCTTTATAACTGATCCCATATGGATGTTTGTATTTGAAGTGGCATCTCCTTCACCCTTTGTAAAGTTTTTTCTTTTGGAAATAGAATGGGTATTGCCCCCTAGGCAGAACTTGCTTAAAAAAACAAAAAAAAACAATAAAATTAAATTAAAATAAAATAATTTTAAAGTAAAAAAATAACTATTTAATAAATAAAAATAAAAAATTAAGTAACCTTTAAATTTTGTTTTTACACTCCAAATAGTTTGTAATTTGTGAATTCCGCTGCGTAATTCTTAAATTTTGCTCTACTTGTTTAATTTTCTTTTTTATTTTTTTAATTGGGAAAATGATTTATGATATTATTTTCATTGGTCGGCTATTTAATTGTTTTATTAACATTATTTTTTAACGTGCTCAGGCCGTTCGTCCCGAGCTGCCACTGTAGTTATGCCTCTCTGTGTAATGAGAGGCAAGAAGACAATACAAGATCTTTCACACATTGACTGTGATGAACTGATTGTGCACATCCCTTCAACAGTCAGTATTTAAATTTTGGAAACACAACTAGGCCTCACACAAAGGGGGATCCCATTCAATCATGAACAAACTAAAAAGCAGAAAACTTTGTTCTACTTTACTTGTTGGCAGCTCCATGTCGTTGTCTCAAAAAGTAATATCAAAGACTTCAGTATATGAAAACTTATACAATGTCCAATTGCTGGAGAATAAATGTAAATAGAAAGGACAATTACAGAGGTTGTCAAAGTTCAAACATTGGATATGATATGATATTACTGTCAAATGTCTATTTTTAAATATAACTTGCTCCAAGCAAAACACATGTGCTAAATTTAGTTTTTCTTATTTTAAAAGAATACTTTCATGCATCTCTAGTGAGAAAAAAACACAGCACGTTTTTAAAATTATGATTTGACACTTAGAATATACCTTGCTTTCAATAATAAAAGAATTGTGAATACTTCAAGGCTGTTGTATCCTCTATCAACAAAATCTCCCTGCAAAGATTCCACACAAGCTAATCTTGTAGACTGGATAAAATGACAAACCAAAAACGATATAGAACAATTCTGTCAACTATTACACTATTTAGGTAGTTCACAGATACATCAAAACTGAAAAAATCACTCACCATAAAAATATAATTTGTCTCTGGCACATGACCTCCTGTATGGAAAAGTTTCATCAGATCATGGAATTGACCATGTATATCTCCACAAACAGTCACTGGACTATTGACAGGTTGTACATTTGATTCCTCCACCAATATTTCTTTGACCTGTACCATGAAAACAATCTATGATTTAAAAAAGAAAAAAAATCCAACACTCGCCAGATTTAATTCTGTTTGGTCTTAGATGTAGACTAGAAAAGGAAGTCAACCTTTTCGAGAGTCCCCATGCAAATTATTTGAAAGGTACTGCAAATGTGTGGGTTCCCTATCTGTTGGAGTTTCTCAGGTACCAACAAAATCAGCTGAGACAATCCATATTTTTCAATGCATCTAATAAGTGATGGTCGTGGCCATAAGGCTTGAATGTCCAAGAGGTTTGGTGTCTGTGCTTGTCTATGAGTGCAACGGCCCCTTCTTACCCCCTTTCTATGGGAGTTTCCTTCAAATGTTTATAGTTGAAAATCCACTGGCAACATGTCTTTCATGAATGCAATGATTAGTATTGCTTGTCATTGCTTATAATGGGAAAGCATGGCCCCCCTCCCATTCCTACAAAAGGCTTCAGAGATAAAGAATGCAAACTGTAACAGTATTTAAGATATTCCTGCTGCCCCGGACAAGGCTTTTCCTGCTGCCCCGGACAAGGCTTCCAGCCTATTTCTGGGCAGCATTCCCTTTTATATAGATGTCCCTCCTTCAGTTGTTATTCTCTTGGATGAATGTCATTATAAGTATCTTCAGTAGGAGGATCTTTCTTTCATAGGGAAGTATGCAAGAAAACCTATGGATGAAGCTAAACATTTTAGGTGGAAAAGTAAACAATGACCAAATATTGCTTTACCCTCAATATCCTTTCTGGAGCATGGTATCTTTCTTTTGTCCTTCAAATCTGCAACAGAACATGATTTGTCTGGGATAATGGCCCATGGTTTAGTGGCAAATCAGGTTTGTGGCTTTGTCCTGGGGAAACATTTTTTATCTTGGTTGAGTTACTTTCTCAGAGAATCTGATTTGAATTCATTCTACAATCTCTCACTTGTTTGTAGAAAAGCCAAAGTGATCCAGCTTCTCTCCGAAAGGATAGGAGAGCTTGTAAGATTGGACTTGGACCAGAATAATTTGTCAAACAAGTCTGCAAGAGCCTGTGTATATGTTGATGTGTCCAAGCCAATCCTTCATGCTCTCAACATCCAATTCTCTTTAGCGTCCTGGATCCAATGCATGGACTATGAAGGTATGTCACTATGATGTTTCAAATGCAACAGAGCAGAGCAAAAAGCTACCAATTTGCTGCTTCTGCAAAAGCTCCCTCACAATTTGGCATGGTTTTGAAAAAATGGGTACAAAAATAAAAGGAGCCCTGAATGTGAATTTTTGTGTGGAGAAACTCCAGTTGTTTTCTAGCTCGCAGGATAGAGCTTGAAGAAGTTCCAAGCATGGATAGGCTAGTTGATAGCACAAATGAGGAGCCTGGAACATTATTCCATCAAAGGAGGTGGTTGCTGAAACAGGTGTTAGCATGGTAGATTGTGAGGTGACAGTATGTAAGAAGAAAGTGAGCTCAGTTGAGAAAGGTGCACAGGGGCAGGCTGATAGTAAAACGGATTGCAAGAGCAGGTGTTTGGAAGTTTGCTCCAAGATCTCTCATCAAATCAAGTATTTTCAGACTACCATGGAGGTATTCATTCAATGCAAAATGTAAAACCTTGTAGCAGCATTAAAAAATGAAAGAGAACAAAAAGGAAGCATGAACGTCAGATAGCCTACTTTCCCTTAGACCAAGGGGGATTTTTATGGAAGTTTAGCTCTGTTCTTTAAATTTTGGCTTTGGAAATTTTTTATTTGCAGTGTTATGTATTAGTTTTGGTGGTTGTTCATATGTTCTTGTTTGTATTGGGTAATCTAGGTTTGTTCTTCGTTTTACAATTTACAAGTATCTTTGTATGTCCATTTCTGAGTGCGGTTGAGAGCCCCAATACAACCCTCTATAATTTATATTAAAAAATTGGTTGTGGTCTCCAGCATAGTTTCCTGGTGTAATGATTTCTTACAGATCAACCCAAATGAGATGATTTCAACAATTGGCTGTTTCGTAACTATCTTATCGGTATGAAGGGAAAACAAATGGTCTAGATAGTCCTACACTGCTAAAATTTTCACATTCTAACAACACATCCTGGTCTGAAATATTTTAGCTAGCAATCAAAATTGTTTAGTTTACTACCCAATGTTCTTGACGAGTGATAAGACGGCACCAAATCTATCTAAAATGCATTGATTGCAGTCATTTCGCAATCCAAAAAGTATCTTCACAGCCTAAATCGGACTCAATGAGTGCTAAGAAAGATAAGAATTCATGAATCCAGTACAAACAACTAAACAAAGAAAAATAAGAGTGAAACTCTCTGCATTCAAAATTCACTGCAATCATACAAAGAAAGAAAACACACTAAGCCAAGCCCTCGTGTTAATTAATGTCCTGCCCTAGTTAACTAACACCGTCGGTAACTCAAGGAAAAGAAAATCATTAAAGCTAAAATACGACAGCAAAATTTATTTGACAAAGGGAAACTTCGCAAGCTTACTTATAAAGTAATAGGGTTTATTTTCGAGTCTCAAAAAAATATAGCATTTTGATAATTATACTAAATAAGAAAGAAAAATGAATAATTATAACACTCACGTATTCGCAGAGAAGCTTGAGGTCATCCTCTGTGAGATGATCCCCGCCTTTTACCCTCTCGATCCATAAATCCAACTCCATTATTATGGATTTCCAGATCTACCGGCCCCAAGGGAAAACAGATGAAAAAGAAAAGTAACTGCAACTTTTTCACCAACCAGGATTCGAATCCTGGCTCTTCGATTACTTGCGAACAGTCTGAGAAGCGTTCAAAATGCTCTTCCCCCGTCTGAAGGAGCAAAAGCGATGAGAAAATTGGCTAGCTAGGGCCTATCTGGCCTCTTTACTCTTTACTTCATGTAGGATATTAATATATATTAAAATTGCTCTCGGTAATTTGAATCTTATTTGTATTTCTTGTTTTTAGTTTTTTCTTTACTCCTATACAAGTCTTTTCTAAGACTAGATGAAGTTAAATGATTAAGTCTATATTGTAGGTATTTAGATGCTAGTGAGATCAATTTTTTTACAATATTAAAAAAATGTCTAATTCATGATAGAGATTAAAAGAATTATTATCAAATAAATTTTAATTATATAATTTAATAAATAGATGATTGTGATATGAATTTTTTTTATGTTGTAAAAAATCTAATGTATGATATACAAAATCACTTATCTTATATCTATTATATTTTTAAAAATATTTTTGTATTTTTGTTTAAATATTTATTAATGATAAGGAAGTAATAACATCTTGAGCTTACATTTATTTATTTCTATTTAATTTAAACAAGTGGTCGCACTTTGTTGTGTCAAACTTGTGTGAATACTATCATTGTTGTCATTGATGTCAAATTCGATTATCTAGTTTGGACCGATGGTTGACCCCTGTTATGTTCTGGTAATTAAGGTATATGCATCGGTAAATGAAATGTATGAAGGAAGCATATAGGAGATCTTGCAAAGACCAACTTTGTTATCATGTTTTTGGTTAAGGCTTTATTGGATAATGTGTTGTTTCAAGCAACATATTGCTTATGTTTGGCTGGCATATTATCCCAGTGTATAAGCTTTCTAGTATATATAAAGAAGAGTAGTAGAGTGTGAGATGGTATGATGAGAAGTAGCAGATAAGGGTGCAGTGTGTGTAGTGCGATTTGTGGACAACGAAGCAGTTGAAGTAGAGTCAGAGTGCAGACAGCATTGCAGTAATCCTTTATTGGATTTGCTGCAAGTGATTGATTTGGCATAGCACTGCAGTAATCCTTCATCGGATTTGTTGCGGGTGTTTATGGATAAAGGTGCAAAGATCCTTTACCGGATCTACTGTAAGATTTGTGAGTTGTGATCTAATCTTAACCTGGAACTGATTTCATGCATTTGGAGATGCAACTTTTCTCAGTTCATTTATATCTATTGCAGTGAGCATTCCGACAATAAGTCGCTTTTGTATCTTGGCAGTGAGTCATCCAAAAGTGACTCATTCCTTTTGTAAATACAATATAACTAGTTATATTATCCTGAGAGCTAACACTCTCCATGGTTTTTTTCATTTGGGTTTTCCACGCATAAAATTTGGTGTTCCATTTGTGGTTGTGTTTCTTGTTTATTATGTGTTTTCTATTTCATGTTGATGTCCTTAATTGATGAATTTGATTTATCCGTAAAAGGTTTAAAAATTGGAAGAAAGTTTTAGAATCTATGGGAATATTGATTCACCCCCTCCCTCTCAATATTTGGGTCCTTTCAACCAATCCAACATGGCGTGCAATGGGTGTGTTGAAGGGGTGGAGGAGGCTAATTGTGATAGATTGTGGTCTATTTTTTTAATACATTTATATAGTTAATGAGGCCAATTGGTAGGTTAGTTAGCAAATGATGTTGTTCGTGCAACAAAGGTCTTAATGGAGAAGTGATAGCTTTGAGTCAACCATGCATTCACTTATAGGGATCCAAACATGACCAAAACAAACAACCTCTGAAGTAAGAAGATAATTAGGCTCCATTACCAATAGGCTCATGTTATGTTTGAAATAGGGAAGGAGGGAGAGAAAGGATAGAAAGAGGGAGAGATGGAGAGGAGAAGAGTGAGAGAGAGCGGGGGAGATAAGGAGATAGAGATAGAGATCCATCTGGAGAGTGATAATGATGTGGAGAAAAGAGGGATATATAAGGAGGGGGAGGAGAGCATAGGGTGGATAGAGATGGAAGAGATAAATATATAGAGAGGGGGAGAGGGGGAGATAGAAAGGCACAAATAGAGATAAGAAATGATATGGAAAGAGAGAGAGGGAGAGATGTAAGGGTAGAGAGGTGGAGAGACAATGAGATGGAGATAAAGGGAGACATGGAGAGATTATGAGATAGAGATGGAGGGAGAGATTGATGGAGAAACATGGAGAGATAGAGATAAAGAAGCAAAGAGATATATAAGTATCTAGAGTTTTAGGAAGAGGGGGTGAAGAGAAAGAGAGAGGGGAAGATATGAGTAAAGATGAATATAGAGAGAGAGGAAGAGAGATCGATAGAGAGATAGAGAGAGGTATAGGGGGGAAATAGAGATAGGGAGAGATAAGGAGATATAGAGGGAGAGAAAAGACATATATAAATGGTGAGATATAGTGTTAGAGATAAAGATATAAGGACATAGAGAGGGGGGGGGGGGGAGAGGGGGAGAGACAAATAAATATTTAAAAATAGAGAGAAGTAAAGATAGACAAATAAATATGGAGAGAGGGAGAGACAAAAAGAGGAAGGAAAATATAGGGAAATGGGGAGGGGGAGAGAAAGAAGGGAATAGAGAGATATATGGGAAGAGAAAGAGAGAGAATTATAGATATATGGGAAGAGAAAAGGAGAGATAGGTGGATATAGAGAGATAGATAGGGGATGGGGAGGGAGAGAGGGAGAGAGGGAGAGATAGGAAGATAGAGAGAGAGAGAGAGAGAGAGAGAGAGAGAGAGAGAGAGAGAGAGAGAGAGAGAGAGAGAGAGAGAGAGAGAGAGAGAGAGAGAAGGGGGAGAGAGAGAGAGAGGGAGAGAGATGGGTAGAGAGGGAGAGAGAGAGAGAGAGAGAGAGAGAGAGAGAGAGAGAGGAGAGAGAGGAGGTATAGAGAAGGGGGAGAGAGAGAGGGAGAGAGATGGGTAGAGAGGGAGAGAGAGAATAAGAGGGGAAGAGAGGAAAAGATGGCTATGTTGGTGTGAATAAGGTATTTTACCAATCTATTTCACTAGTAGGTCCTATTTGTATACCTTCTAAGGAATCTTTTTAGAAGTCCCAATTGTTATGTGATATTACCTTGGCATTTACTTTTTGTCCTAGATCATTTAATATTTATCAAGTTAGTTATCTAATATAATAGGATTAAGATACACATCGTCATCTTATCTAATCCTATCTTTCACCTTGCCTTTATAAGAAAGACTAGTGTACACTCTGTATCATAGATCAGAAGATCATATCTCATATATCTCTCATGGAAGGTGGTCTTTTAAATGCAAGTGATCCTATGATGTACAGCTAATATTTAGCTTCTACATGGTATTAGAGCTCTAGTATTGTAAAACCCTTCTTAGATACGAGGGTAGAGCTATTTCCAAATGAATTATCTTGGTAACTCTAATGGAGTATGCTTTTCTCTTGTTTCATATGATGACCTAGAGAAACAAAACAAAAAAACTTAAGAGAAACATTAAATTTGGGGTTTTTATATTTGTGTTTTTGTATTGTAGTTTCATTGCAGAATGTATTAGATCAAATATGATCTCACTATTGAGTTTAAGAAGTCGATGAAAGTTAACTCTACCGTTTATTTCATCCAAACCCAGCTTGAGAGGTCAAATCTACAAGGGTTTGAAGTTAGGAGGTGATTGTCAGATCTAGGAGATAGCTAAAACTTTGAAGCACTTTGGGCCAAAATAGGCCCTGTCATTATTTCTAAAAGGCCCCAAAAACCCGAAGGTTGAGTGTTGAATTATCAAAGTTTGAGACTTTTTCTCCAAGCCCTTATAGGAAAATCCCTACCCTCATCATCATTTACTATCTATACAAAATCCATATAGCATGGATCAATACTGTACAACCCATTCCATTCATCTATAATAATCAACAAAATATTTTACAAAAAAAATGTATATTCTTATTGATGTTGAAAGTACTACAACATCTCTACATAGTTTGAAGTGGCACTGGCTAATCTTCACATAAAAAAAGCATCCACCTAGGCATGTTTTTGCATATAACATGCATAACATACAACCACCCATACGATGCATGAAGATGATGGAAGGAGTAGACTAAGAATAGACTACTAACAGAGTAGGGGAGAGGGACTAGTAGTCGTTAGGGCTAACTTCATCAACATGTAGTCGTCACATGGAATATCGTAAGACCTCCGTTTTTTTTTAGAAATGTAAAATGGATACTTAACTATCTACAACTAAGGTTTGAAGGCGTGACTCATCATGCAACTCGTCAAAATAACACGTCTACTGCGAAGTGTCCAAAAAATGACTTTTTAAAGATTCGACCAAAACTTAATCTAAAAATGTCTAGTAATTGAAAATATATATATCATTTCTTGTTAGTAAAATATCATATTTTTATTTAGACTATAGCTTATATGCAACATAAATGGACCAAATACATATTAGTAACCATAAATAATTGTTATATCTAACTTGTAAATCCAACATAAATGAATTAATAGTTGAACAAAAAAACACATTATTATATAAAATATAACATATATCTAACACAAATGGACCAATAGTTGAACACTAAAACTTTTGAAAATCCTTCTCATTTCATGGAAAAATACAAGGTATTTTTTGTGCTCACCTTTTATATTTGTGATAGGACAAATTATTAATATGAAATACTCTAATGAATATACATTGCTACCCCAATAGTTGTACACAGGAATACTATTTTTCCACTATGATAACAATACTTGCTTAAGCAAGTATCCTATTGTATTGAATGAACATCTTATTTTTTAAATGACACACTTATAGTGGATAGTTATGATATTTTATTTCAAACAAAAAACTATTTATTTCACTTGTTAATGAATGTATATTTGTACTTTTTATATAACATTTGGTTATTTTGAAATTTACATGTGGACTATTTATTTATAATATATAGTATAAATTTGTGGTAAGATTGGATATTATGTGCACAATTGCTATAATGGCTATTGGACCCCATTCAACTACTAGTCCCTCTCCCCTAACAGACGGACAACGACAGAAACAAATGTTTTGAATTTAAAAAATCACTCTCCCGCTCCCGCCCAAACATAATTTCAAAATATTTGTTTTGAATTCCTCCCACTGCTGTTGCATTTCTATTTTCATTGTTCTTCATGTTGGGTCTGGATGGCTGATCCGAATTATGGATTCGGATGACAACACCTAAGTGAGAACTTGCGGTGTTGTGGATGAACAAGATAATACAGAATTGAAGCAAGTCAAAAAGTAATCTATTTCATTCGAAAATCCAACATATAGAAATTCATGAGATTCCAAGGGTCACAAAAACCCCTTGAGAATCGAAGTCCAACAGTCACATTTGTTTATTATATAATAAAATCTAAAACTACGTAATTTTTCAAAAAAACTATATAAAATTTGTCCTAACTTTAACTAGGCATAACCTTCTGCACGAGACTCGAAATTACGAGCCGTTTAACTCGTTGGAAAGGTCTCCAAGAGTTGTAGACGAGATTTTAAAAGAACATGCCTAGCACCGCTTTCAAGGGCTAAAAATACCCTAAGGCCTTCAAAAATGCCATTTACTAACGTATAGACAAACTAAGAAAATATATAATAATATTTTCAAATTCTATTCTGATCAATGGCGCAGCTTGTTCACTCTGTGGGATATAAGTTGCAGTGATAAAATTTGCCATCTTTGGTCCATAATTTCTATGGTTAATGCATACGTAAAATAGCTCCATTTTGATTTTTTGCTTGTAATGTGGTTTTGTTTTTGTTTGCTTTCTATTCAGCAGTGAATTCTTTGGATTTTTATTCAGGTGTGGGCAGGCAGATGTGAAGCCGGTTGAGATGAGATGGGTCATTCTGCTTCAACCCTTCTTCGGCGGAGAGAAAGTGGAGGCAGCGAAGTCGGACCCAAACCTGTGGTGGTGTTGGATGGACGCGTTATGGAAGTTGTCGTTGCTGGTGGGAGTGAAGAGAGAGCATCTGGCACGTAATCTCATGGCTGAGGTGTTGCACGATGTGAATTTACCACCGGTGATTGTTTGCATATCGGAAAGGGACATGTTGAAGGAGAGGAACATGGAGTACTACCACACACTCAAAAATGTGGGGATAAAGGCAAGCTATGTTATGATAGAATGATCTGAAAAATGTGTTTTTTAAAATCTTATGATAGAATGGTCTGATTAGTAATCCAGTATACCTTCGTCCCAATTATAGCCATTTCTAACCAATTTGTTTTCCTTTGGTTGAAATGGGCCATTCTCAGTAAGTGCACCAACACCAAATGATGTAGAACCTGGCCCTGTAATTTTTCAGTTTGTAGATCCAAATAGTGATTGTAACAGAATGCAATATTCAAAATAAGCAAAGAAGTGCATAAGGAAAATGTCAAACTTTTCCTATATGCAGGGACCAAATTTAGGAAAACTTCAATGCCTTTTAGAAATCGCTGAAGGAAGACCATCAAATAATGCAATCAAGTCTCATGGTAATATGGTTTTGCTAAGATGGATATTGTGACTCTTAATTCAAAGGTTTGCCTACGAGAAATATGCATGGTGAAGGACATGATGCATTAGTTTTCTTCTTTCTCCTTTCACACTGTTTATTTACTGCATGAATAAGACCCCATTGAGTGAACGAATTAGACCCCATTATGTATCTATCCAAAAAAGTAATATAGAGTTTTGTATTAGTTTAAATGATTTCACTTTGAATGTAGAATGATTTTGTCGGCCGAAGCTATTCTCGCTTCAAAACAAACCTTTCGTACAACGTGATAGTGACATGTTAGTCAATCGCAGCCGTTTGTTGCAAAATTGATGGCGTAAAACGCACGACTAACACGCGTGTTAGTCAATCCATACTACCGTTTTGGACCCAGAATAGATGCGTCCGATTTTATCTGGTCAAAGCTCCTTATTCCAATCTTCAAATAGACAATTTGTAAAATAAAATAGCAGCATTGTTTAAGCTCTGACAAATAGATAAGTGAACAAGGAATTTGCTTGTACTCAAATCTGGATTTTTTTTCAATGGAAACATTTCATGGCAGATTTAAGTTTCAAAGTCTCTCAGGTAAGTTTTGTACTAAATAGCTCTCCAATACAATGTTAAAATACAAGTTTGTAGCACAACCATAAAGGTTTTGTTTGTGTTTGTTCTTTATTTAGCATGAAACATAAAATACAAGTTTGTAGCACAACTATAAAGGTTTTGTTTGTGTTTGTTCCTTATTTAGCATGAAACATGACTATGGTGACAACCATTTACTTGAGTGAATTCATATTTGGCATTGTTCTTTGGTTAGGAGTGTTCAAGGAAAATCTGAGTTAATATTTTAAGATCTTTTAGTGATTTAAATTATTATATATTTATGAGATATAAATTAAAATAGTTTGATTGGGATAATATTAGCATTGATATTGTAGCATGGGCTTTGTTGATAATTAATAGGGCAATATGTATTTGGCAAAACATTGTGAATCTGGTCCTATTAGCTTATCTTACACCCTCTACATGGGTTAATTGACATTCAATAAACTATTTTACATTTTTGTTCTCTTCCTTCATCAATACCCTCAATCATTTGACTTGTAAATATTTACCTATATGATGTAATGAGACATGCTATAATTTGTTGAGCAAATCATTTGAGGAAGTGGAAACTCATTTCAAAAACAAATGTACTAATGACAAAATAAGAATACTTCTTACTATTGGGTATTTAGCATAATTGTTTCCTTGCTACCCTATGTTTTGTTATGAGTGGATGTAGTTTGAATTGAGTAAGTTGTTATGCATAATTATAGTTTAGGATAATAGTTTTATTACTTCTTGTTGCCTTGCATTTTAATGTGACTAAGCTCACCTTATATTGAATTTGTTGGAAGTATAATCCCCATGCACAAATTTATTCTAGTAATGTTAGTAATAAGTGGTATGTCATGGGGCAACAACAGAACTTGACCCTAAATTGGGGTTCCAACAATGTAGTGTTGTTTCTAATGAGTGTTACTCATTCTTGCAAGCTAGTTGATTAAACCTTACATGGATTGCTTTAGGATATAACTTCTTGGATGTGGTGACTATCATTACAATAATGTAATTTCATGTTTATGACCCCAATTACAAAATATTGTCTTGGTTCAGTGAAAAGTGTAGTTTCTGCTAATAAAGAGACATAGAAGATCAACCTAACCTTTGTGTCAAGGACAATTTTATTGTTGGTGAAATTTTTAATTTTACTTGTAGGTAGGTAAAAATGGTTTTGAAGTAGAAAGCAAATGTAAAATGGATTTGAACTAATCTAGCAAAGGATGCATTGCCCCTACCTTGTAACACATCCAAACTAATGGGGGAATTAATAGAGAGTTGGTAGTAGCAATGTGTGCTAAAATACACAATAGAGATATTTTGTTTAAGTATATGATATTAATAAATGAACCGACAAACTCCTTTTATAACCTTAGGTCTTAAGTTGATCAATATTTTTGAGCCACATTGAACTTTGTCACTAGTTTAAAAATATTTAAACTCTCTAAAATATCAATTGTTCTATATTGAGTTATAGGTTATGTTCATTTAAAACCATTGGAGATTTTTAAAAACTTCACAACTTTACCATATTTTCAAGACACTTTGAACTTGCATGCTTGGTAACATTGAAAACTTGATAATATTCAATAAAAAATGTGAGCTTCAAGTGAATTTTTTAGTGATTTCAAAGGTTGGTAACCTTGGAAATCTTTTATACTTTGTTCCTCACCACTTTGTGGAGTTTTATAACTTTTGAAAGGAATGATAAGTGAAAAGTAAGACTACATATCAAGAAGTTAGGAAGTTCAAGGATTGAAGGAAAAAGTATAAGCTTGTTGGTCTTGGATTATAAGTACACACATGAAGACATTTGGTGATGATCTTTAGAAACAAAGTCAACTAGTGAATCCACATCATCATTTGAGGCTACTATGACTTCATGTCACACCTTTAGTATGTCTTAATTCAAGAGTTTCGACAACATAGTGGAAATTCATCAAACATAATCCTACAAATGAATTATATATGGATATTAGGTTTTATCAAGACCTTAGAGATCATAATTTTATATATATCATCATTAGGTTCTAAGAGGTTTTCAAATCTTGTCTCCAAGTGTCATCCCTAGTATATCAATGAGGTAATATGTTGAATTATGTATCCATCTTATTCTTAGAGTAAATCACATCTTTGTAATTACCTATTGAAAGTTGAACTACATATTTTGTTTTTTCAACCAACATAAGCTCAGGTCAAGGTTTGGCAAGATGTGTTTTTTTTCTCCTCATTTGATGTTATGTCAAATGAATGGTTGGATATCACAACCTTCCTTTTCAAGTAACAGAGATATGTGCGCCCCAACAAAGTGTATTCCTCATTTTATATTGTTGTAAGGTTGTAATAGGATTATGTCTATGAATATGAAGTTGCATTTTACATTACACAATGCATTTTTCAACCTGTACAAACTTAGTTCACAGTTGGTAAGATTTTTTTTCTCTCATTTCATGTTATCTCAAATGAATGGATGGATATCACTACTTTCCTATTTAGGTAATAGAGATATGTGCCTCCCAAAAAAGCTATATTCCTTATTTTATGTTGTTGTAAGGTTCCAATAGGATTTCATTGTATAGATGAAGTTATAAGTTGAAATGCACATTGTGTTTTGCAACTTGTAGAATCTTAGTTCATGGTTGATAAGACGTTTTTCTCAATGAATGTCATTTCTCAAATGAACTTTTGGATAGCACAACCATCCTCTTTAGGTAACAAAGGCATGTTTAATATGACAACTTAGTGTGTGCAGGTTGAAAAACCCAATTTATATTTTAACCTACGAAATTTATATTTATAATGGAACCTTATCATAATCCTAGAACAATATAAAATGAGGAATTACTCATGGTTGAATTATACATTGCATTTTGCAACCTATACAACCTTCCTCTTTAGGTAATAGAGGCATGTCGGATATCACAACTAAGTGTGTGGAGGTTAGAAACAACAATGTATTTTAACCTACAAATTTATATTTATAGTGGAACCCTATCACAATCATACAACAACATAAAATAAGGAATACACTTTTTTGGAGGTGCACATACCTCTATTACCCGAAGAGGAAGGTTTTGATATCAAACCAATCATTGGTGCAGTCATCGGTTAGGAGGGACCTCAAAGAGATCAATCTGGGCTGGTCAACAAGAGTAAACACAACGAAAACATGGGGAATGATCAAGGCAATGTAAAACTGAATGAATTATATCATGAAAATTGTTTACAATCAACTGGTAGCAATCGGGTTACAATAATCGACTCACTGGCCTGCTAAAACATGCTTGATTATAGAACAGGTCACAACCGGGACCTCAAATATTAGGATCTATCTTCTATGTTCTATCTCTTTCTTTGAACTACATTCTAAATGCCCAATTACAATGATTTATACGATCCAAAGGGATCTGGTCGACCCAAAAAGGATCAAATGTTGAAGAACACTAAAGTGTAAAAACAACCAGGTCGGCCTCCGCCAAAGAAATTCCTCCGAAAAATCCAAAAGATGAAGTGTAGATCACAGGGAAAGGTCGACCACAAGCCAAGAAACATCAGAATCAACACTCAGGGCTCCGCAAGCTACGAAAGGGATCTGATAGATCCTGGTAGATTACAACTAGGCAATCGGTACCAAAAAACTATCTTGGAAATCAGTAGTGATAACTCGCTAGAAAATGATCTAAATGCTCCATGGTTTGGGAATAAGGTAGATGATCAAGTCCTCATGAAAAATCCAACTCTACATGATCTAGTGAGCCAAGTTCGGGAAATACAGAAAGAAATGCTGAAACTACAAAATAGAAAGGAAATATTTTTGGTTGATGCAAGATTGCCATGAACTGGGGATTCTCTTGCATCAATCATTCAAGATATATTTTACACACTGTGTTGTACACAAAAGTGTATTCCATATTATGTTTTACACAAAAGTGTATTCCACATTATGTTTTACACAAAAGTGTATTCCACATTGTTTTTTAATCCTTGGTCTATTAACTCTCTCTCTCTCTCTCTCTCTCTCTCTCAAGTATCTCTATATCTAGAGGAGGTAATACCCCACTGTTTATTTGAGATAACCTCAACTCAAAAGAACGAAATAAATTTTATCAACCATGATCTAATCTTTTGTAGGTTGACAAATGCACTATGTAATTCAACTAGTGAAGATTCATATTTACAATGTCATCCTATCACAACCCTACAACAACATAAAATGAGGAATACAATTTTTTTTGGGTGCACATGTTTATGTTATGTGAAGAGGAAGGTTGTGATATCCACCCAGTCATTTCAAATTATAAAAGGTTGTGAATGTAAACAATGCATTATTAAGCATGGTGAAAAACACAATATTTTATGTAGATAGTGTGGCAAACACGTGTTATTTTGTCGAATGATTGAAAACACATGGTGTTGTTACAAAACATAAAATGAGTAAAGGAGGGTGGATATCTATGATTTCAACAAAATTAGTAAAGTAAATTATCGTTTATTCTCTAAATAATATAAACTATGAATTATTAAGCATAATATAAAATAGTCAAATAAGTCGAACACACAAAGACACCAACATATAGTGATAATACAGATTGTAATCCATCCCTTTAAGTGCTCTTAGATCCACATAAGTGAAATAAAGTAGACTCACATTAATTTCATTTCCAGCTTCTCTCAAGTCATCAGGTTACAGACATCGTGTTTGTCGCCATAGTAAAGGCGTCGTGTTTATCGCGACAGTAAATTCATTGTGTTTAAGGAGGGAAAATTTGAAAACATTGTGTTTATCACCACAAGAAGGAAAGGTGAACACACCATTTTCATCACCTCAGTATAGGTAGAGATGATGCAGAGGCATGGCTTTCACAAGGACAACATACAATGACAATACAAATTGTAATCGTGCTTAGGTTACAAACATCGTGCTTATCTCCATAGTAAAGGCATTGTGTTTATCCCGATAGTAAATTCACCATTTTTATCATCAAATGAAGGAAAGTCAAAAACACCGTGCTTATTGCCTCAGTAAAGATAGGGATGATGCAGAGGTACGACTTTCACAAAGCCATCAACATACAATGACAATATAGATTGTAATCGTGCTCAAGTTATAGACACCATGTTTATCACCATAGTAAAGGTGTCATTTTTTATCGTGATAGTAAATGCATCGTGTTTATCACCAAAGGAGGGAGAGTCAAAAACATCATGTTTATCACCACACGAAAGTATAGTGAACACATCGTGTTTATCATTTCAGTAAAAGTAGAGATGATCCAGAGGTACGACTTTCGCAAAGACATCAACATACAATGACAATATATATTGTAATCATGCTCAAGTTACAGACACAATGTTTATCACCATAGTAAAGGCGTCATTTTTATCTTGACAGTAAATTCCACGTGTTTATCACCAAAGGAGCGAGAGTCGACAACATAGTGTTTATCACCACATGAAGGAAAGGTGAACACATCGTGTTTATCGCCTTAGTAAAGATAGAGATGATGCAGAGGCATGAATTTCAAAAGGCCATCAACATACAATGACAATACAAATTGTAATTGTGCTTACAGACACCATGTTTATCACCATAGTAAAGGCGTCGTTTTTAACGCAACAGTAAATGCACCGTGTTAATCACCAAAGGAGGGAGAGTTGAAAACATAGTGTTTATCACCACAGGAAGGAAAGGTGAACACATCGTGTTTATCACCTCAGTAAAGGTAGAGATGATGCAAATGTATGACTTTCACAAAGACATCAACATACAATGACAATACAGATTGTAATCGTGCTCAACTTACAAACATCGTGTTTATCGCCATAGTAAAGGCGTCGTTTTTATCGTGATAGTAAATTACACATGTTTATCACCAAAGGAGCGAGAGTTGACAACATCATGTTTATCATCACAAGAAGGAAAGGTGAACACACCGTGTTTATCGCCTTAGTAAAGGTAGAGATGATGCAGAGGTACGACTTTCACAAAAGTATATTTCACATTATTTTTAATCCTTAATCTATCAATCCTTTTGAGCCTCCCTCTATTTCCCTCTTTCACTTGGGATATCTATTTCTCTCTCTCTCTCTCTCTCTCTCTCTCTCTCTCTCTCTCTCTCTCTCTCTCTCTCTCTCTCTCTCTCTCTCTCTCTCTCACACACACACACACACACACACACACACACCATCCCTCCATCCAGATTGTAATCCATCCCTTTAAGTGCTCTTACATCCACATAAGTGAAATAAAATAGACTCACATTACTTTCATTTCCAACTTCTCTCAAGTCATTAGGTTATAGATCACCAAAGGAGGGAGAGTAAAAAATAGTGTGTTTATCACCACAGGAAGGAAAGGTGAAGACACCATGTTTAGTTCCTCAGTAAAGGTAGAGATGATGTAGAGGCACGACTTTCACAAAGACAAAATACAATGATAATACAGATTGTAATCATGCTTAGGTTACAGACACCGTATTTATCGCCATAGTAAAGGTGTTGTTTTTATCGCAACAGTAAATTCACCATTTTTATCACCAAAGGAAGGAAAGTCGAACACCACCGTGTATATCACCACATGAAGGAAAGATGAACACACCATGTTTATTGTTGTAGTAAAGATAGAGATAATGCAAAGGTAGGGCTTTCACAAAGACATCAACATACAATGACAATATAGATTATAATCGTGCTCAGGTTATGAACACCGTGTTTATCACCATAGTAAAGGCATTGTTTTTATCGTGACAGTAAATTCAACGTGTTTATCACCAAAGGAGGGAAATTAAAAAATGTCGTGCTTATCACCACGGGAAGGAAAGGTGAACACACCGTGTATATCGCCTCAGTAAAGGTAGAGATGATACAATGGTACAACTTTCACAAAGACATCAACATACAATGACAATACAAATTGTAATCGTGCTCAGGTTATAGACACCGTGTTTATCGCCATAGTAAAGGCGTTGTTTTTATTGCAATGGTAAATTCCATGTGTTTATCACCAAAGGAGGGAGATTTGACAACATCATGTTTATCACCACAGGAAGGAAAGGTGAACACACTGTGTCTGTCGCCTTAGTAAAGGTAGAGATGATGTAGAGGCACAACTTTCACAAAGACAACATACAATGACAATACAAATTGTCACAAGAGCACATAACACAAACGTAAATAAATACAATACATCAATAGCATTCACTTATAATACTGCCATCTATATTGTGACAAATCGAGTGGCACAAACTTAGTTCATGGTCTATCACCTCTTTTACCACTCTAGGTCTCTTACCTATCTATATGCCCCCTCTATAGTTCTCTCCCTCCCTCTCTACCTCTCTCTCTCCCTCCCTCTTTACCCTATCCCTTTATGAACTATACAATTCCAAAAGTTAAAATGGACCAACTTCAGACCCTCTCCCCTGCTTCAATTTTTTGGTGTCAACATGACATATACAATTCCATGTCAATCTGGACCACTAAGAGGCCCTTTGATATATCCAAATTATAATTAAATTATAATTATTGTATTGGTAATGATATCAAACTATAATGCCATTGACTAATTGTAAAAGCTAAAGATTAATTTGTCAAGCATCGAAGAAAGTTATAATCTATAATATGGAGTACTTAGGTAAGTTGTAATTAAGTTTACACTTGAAGGTAACTTACACTTGAAGTTCTAATTAGGGCTAGGGTTTAATTAAGTTTAGTGTTTACGTAGGGTTGGGGTTAAACTTAGGGTTCAATTATTGTAAGGATTAATGTGAAGGTTAGGGTTAGGATTAAATTACATTTAGGGTAAGGATGTTTTAGCTTTCTATTATATACCTTTATAGGATTTAACATCTTCCCTAATAATGTCATTAATTATCAAAATGAATTCAATTATATGGGATGGAAGACTATGTGGGGCCAATAAATATCGTGTCAATTACAATTTCATAGGTCTAGTGTTAACAAGGTTTTTGATAGATGATGATCCTTATAACTCAGTGTTACATGTTATAGATTATCTTAAATTTAATTATTGGGAGTTTTTTCCTATGGTTGATAAGATGTGTTTTTTCCTCATTTGATGTTATCTCAAATGCACAACCTTTCTCTTCAAGTAACAGAGGCAAGTGAACCCTAACAAAAGTGTATTTTTCATTTCATAATGTTACAAATTTTGATAGGATTTCATTGTATATATGAAGTTGTAGGTTGCAATACACATTGTGTTTTGTAACCTACAAAAGCATAGTTCATGGTTGACAAACCTATGTAGTGTTGTGAATTATAATTCCTTTTAATTTCACACTCATTTCAGGGCCCTTTCTTTAGCATGCCTCATTTCACTTCAATTTCATATAGGTCTTTCCCTATTTTCACTTTAATGATTATAAGTACAATCTATTTCTTTTAATTCCATTTAGGCCTTTCCCTATTTCAAATTTAAATTATCTTTATGACACATTTAACTATCACAACCCTACATTAACATAAAATGAGGAATGAATTTTTTTGGGGGGTGGACATACCTTTGTTACTTGAATAAGAAGGTTTTGAAACATAACGAGACATGTGTTTTGAAACACATTGTGTTTTATAAAATAGTGTATTCCACATTGTTTTTAATCCTCAATCTATTAATCCCTTTGAGCCTCCCTCTCTTTCCCTCTTTCACTTGGGCTCTCTCTTTCTCACCATCCACCTCCCAAGTCTCTCTATATCTCCCCATCTCCCTCTCTCTCTCCCTCCCATTCTTTCTCTTAGGGTTCTCTCTTACATTCCACTCCTTCTTCACATGCTTCTCTCTCTCTCTCTCTCTCTCTCTCTCTCTCTCTCTCTCTCTCTCTCTCTCTCTCTCTCTCTCTCTCTCTCTCTCTCTCTCTCTCTCTCTCTCTCTCTCTCTCTCTCTCTCTCTCTCTCTCTCTCTCTCTCTCTCTCTCTCTCTCTCTCTCTCTCTCTCTCTCTCTCTCTCTCTCTCTCTCTCTCTCTCTCTCTCTCTCTCTCTCTCTCTCTCTCTTTTGATACCAACATTACATGTACAATACCATTTTAGTTTGAAAAGTTAAAATGGACCACCTTCAGACCCTCTCCCCTACTTAAACATTTTGATGTCAAAATGACATATACAATACCATGTCAATCTATAAAGTTCAAATGGACCAACTTCGAACCCTCTCCCCTACTTCAATTTTTTGGTGTCAACATGACATATACAATGCCATGTCAATTTGGACCACTAAGAGACCCTTTGATCTATCCAAATTATAATTATTGTATAAGTAATGATATCAAACTATTATGCCATTGACTGATTCTAAAAGCTAAAGATTAGTTTTTCAAGCATCGAAGAAAGTTATAATATATAATATGGAGTTCTTAGGTAACTTACACTTGAAGTTTTAATATAGCAACCATTTTTAGGCTTTCAAGATAATCAAGAGTGAATCCAAGATTACATTTTTTTCAGAAATTATCAAAATTTTGATTGCTCGTTGCAAGAAAATAGGTCACTATAATTTAGCAATATAACTTAAATTTGATAGATAACATTGATGGTCAAACAAAATTAAGTACTTAATGTGCTACACAATACGAAAAGAGTACATACAATTATGTTCATAAACAAAAGGAAATCAATGATATAGTTTCATAGAAATCTTGTTCTTCGAGATGCATTATGTTTCATATATTAGAGGGAATTAGCCAAGGAAAAAAGAAAAAGGTTAAAAAGTCATAGATTAGATGTGTATCCAAGTAAAGGCTAATGAAATACTGATTCAACTTAATAATGTAGCATGCATTATTATAGATTTGAAGGTAAATGATAGTCATTTGAACTT
Organism: Cryptomeria japonica; assembly: GCF_030272615.1. Classification (NCBI taxonomy): domain Eukaryota; kingdom Viridiplantae; phylum Streptophyta; class Pinopsida; order Cupressales; family Cupressaceae; genus Cryptomeria; species Cryptomeria japonica. The sequence continues at coordinate 889,480,175 of NC_081407.1, read as the reverse complement.
CACAACGTATTTTAGAGACACTAAAATATCAAATTATCCATTGTGAATTTGTAAATAATAGATAGTAAAATGTTGAAAATTATAACCTTTCTAAAAAAAAAGGATTTAAAAATAAACAATTATGAATTAAAAAATTTATTATACATAATAGATAAATCAATTTATGATTAAAAAAAATATATATATATATATAATGATTTAAAAATGAATAATTTTATTATTCATTTCTATCAACTATAATATTATTTTATTTATTTATAAAGTTATTTTTCATTTAATCATTACAATTTATTAATATTAATTTTATTATTTTATTAATTCTATTCATATTTTTTATAAATTGCGCATAAAGAACTTCCATACTTGTAAATAATATAAATAAAGAAATATAATATAAATAAAATGTATTGAACTCCAATTTAATATTCGATCAATAATAGATGAAAATATTGGATGGCGTTCATGCGGGTGCGTGCAGGAGGTCGAGTTAGGGTTTCGCGGCCCTAGCTCGTAGGCGGCGCTGGTGCCGTTTTGCGTGGGGGGGAAGTGCTGGGTGTCGGGGGAAGCTAGTGGAGGAAGGGGCTGGTAGGGCTCGGTGGTGGCTGTGGGGGTGGTCGTCGGGAGGTGGGAAGGCTACGCGGGGATGGGGTTTCTGCTACTGCGGCCGAGGCTATCCCGGGTGTTTGGGATTTTAGGCGGGCCGATCTTTGGTGGTGTGAGTGAGGGGAGGGGCCTTGGGTGCCGAGCCCCCGTGGGGAGACCTTTGGGGTGTGGGCCCTTGGCCATTGTCCTTGTTGTTTATTAATTTTTGTGTGCCCCAATGGCGACTTTGGGTGGGGAAGCCTCGTAGGCAGTTCCAACAATGGATTTACGTGCTGCGGTGGGCTCAAAACCCCCATTTCAGAATGTGAGGACGTTTAACAATAACCTATTATCTTTTGATTCGGGTTCTGGGAGTGCTGGTAGCTCTCGCATGGTGAAAATTAATGGTTGCCTGGAGAGATGCAGTGAGAGGCCGAAGTTGATCATCCCTCCTGAGATTATAGCTGAAGGCATTGAATGCTTTTCAAATCACTTGCTATACTGCAAGTTTTTGGGAATGAGGGTTTCATTGCAGTTTTTGGAAAACTGGGTGTAGCGGACATGGGCATCGGAAGGGGAAATGGAGATTATGCTTTTGACAAATAACTATTTCATGGTTACGTTCAACTGCATGGAGGATCGCAATAGGGTCTTTGAACGAGGTCTGTATTTTTACAACTAGGTGGGATTATTCATCAAACCTTGGCATGCAGGGTTTAATCCTTCAGAGGAGCTCCCAAATAGGGTTCCGGTGTGGGTTCGGTTACCACATCTTCCAGTGGAATGTTGTCGGGAGGATGTGCTACAAATGCTCACTACTCTGCTTGGGAGGCCAGTGGGACCCTCATCGCAAACTCTGGGGAGAAAGGTAATGAACTTTGCATGTATCTGTGTTGAAATAGATCTTAGTAAACCCTTGCCAGATGCTATAGATATGTGTGCAGGCTCTTATTCATGGGTTCAACAGCTAGATTACGAGACTTTACCATTTCGCTGTCGTCTGTGTCATGAGTATGGTCATTTACAGCGTAACTGTCCTAGATACAAACTGGTAGTGCGACAACCTCAACAGCCAGAACCGAGCCTTGATAGGGCTGAGAAAGGGAAAGCTGCCATGTTGGGTGTGGTAGAGGGTGCTGATGGTTTTGTCTCAGTTAAGACAAAGAACAAGAACAAAGGATAAAAGAGACCCTTACAAGAGAGACGTGAGGAGGATACCTTTAACAGATTTGAGGCCTTGGATGACCTGAGCCATCAGGAAGTAAACCTGGGGTTAGCCCCTCTAGATCAGGGTGCATCAGGAGGGGTGCTGGAAAGTGTAATCGTGGAATCTTCCCAGGCCCTACTAGTGGTTAGAAGCCAGCAAATGGAGATGGACCAGACAGTAGGGGTTCAGTTGGGCCTGGCTCCTGGTATCGAGGTGAACCTGGCTGAGGGGGAGGGTTCTCCGATATCTTCAAAATTGGAACTGGTTGGGGCTAAAAGTAATAAGTCAGTTGTTCACCTGGGTCTACATCAGAGAGATATTAAGAAAAGTGCTTCAGAGAAGAGCTCAAAGGTTGGCAGAAAGAAGGATCTGGATAAGATCAAATTGATGGGGGAGAATTTGGTTGAGTCAAGGTCAGTGAAGACTTTGGATTCACACCTTTCCAACCCTCCTAAATGATTGTGCTCTCATGGAATGTAAGGGGCTTGAACAGCGACCCTAGACAAAAAGTTGTTCGGGATTTGATTAGGAATCACTCACCTGATGTCCTTTTCTTGCAAGAAACTAAACTTTCAGTGGAAAGTATGATGGGTCTCGTGCCAAAGCTGTGGGGGCGAGGCGAGTGTTAGTGTGTTGGGGTAGCTGGTTCCTCGGGAGGGGTGGCCTGTCTTTGGAACCCTTTAAGGTTCCGCCCTGTTTGGTGGGTTTCCTCCAGATCCTCATTATCCAGGGTGCTATCTAGTCTTGAGACTGGGGAATTTATCTTGTTTTCGAATATCTATGCTCCCACTGATTTTCAGGGTAAGCAAAGCTTATGGTCACATATTTCAGGTATGCGAAGGTTGGCCCCTTTTCATCCTTGGATTATGGTAGGAGACTTCAATGCCATCCTGGAGTTGAGTGAAAAGAAGGGGGGTGTAATGCAGTTGGAACCTTCTTCTTCTTTCCTTTTCCAGGATAGTATCTCCTTGCTGCAGCTAGTTGACATCAAGTCTAGCAATGGTTTGTTCACTTGGAACAACAGGAGGGTGGGAGAGAATTGGATTGCTGAACGATTGGATCATTTTCTGGTGTCCTGTTTTTGGATCGGTGGGGGGTGGTCCACAAGTTCTGAGATTCTTGACTGGAGAGGGTCGGATCACTGGCCCATCAAGCTGGTTTCATCTTCGGCTCGGGTAGCCCGTTCGCCTTCATTCAAATTCCAACTTATGTGGCTTTGGGACCCTTCTTTGCAGGTTCTTGTTGCGTACTGGTGGAGGAAAGGGAGGCTGACCTTTGGCACTACCATGTACTCTTTTGCCAAGCAGCTGCAATTTGTTAAGCTTCAGCTTAAATAGTGGAACCATCAAGGTTTCGGGAACATTTTTCATGAGAAGAAAGCTGCTCAAATTGTGTTGAATGAGATCACCAATGAAATTAGGGAGCATGGGTTATCTGAGGAACTACTTAGAGAGGAAGACATGGATGTCAAGGTGGTAGAGGAATGGGAGCTTCGGGAAGAAATATATTGGAAGCAAAGAGCTCGTATTGACTGGCTGAAGGAGGGGGACAAGAACACTACTTTCTTCTTTAACTTAGTGAAAGCAAGAAGACACGAAAATTCCATTCATGTTCTGGTTAATGACAGAGATGAGCAGTGCTTATCCTTGTAGGAGATGTCTAGGGAGTCTCTCCAGTTTTTCCAGTCCCTCTTTAGGGAGGACTCTCAGGGGGAAATAGTGGAGGAGAATCTGGTTCTGGATTGCATCCCTTCTCTTGTCTCAAGGGAGATGAATGAGAACCTTTGTGTCCTATTTTGCTGGAAGAACTTGAGAGGATTGTCTTCCACATGAGGAAAGGAAAGGCTCCTGGACCGGATGGGTTCCTGGTTAAATTCTTTCAAGAGTTCTGGGATATAATTAAGTTGGATTTATTGGAAGTAGTCTAGGAGTCCCAGAGGAATAAACAAATGCTTAGGGCATTGAATGCGACCTTCATTGCTCTAATCCCCAAGTGTGCAGGGGCCAACCGGTTAGGCCAGTTCTGCCTGATCTCCCTTTGCAATGTGATTTATAAGATCATCTCTAAGCTGATAGCGGATAGATTGAAGAAGTGCTTGGGGAATGTTATTTCTGAGGAGCAGAGTGGGTTTGTGGAAGGGCACCAAATTCTGGATGGGGTGGTCATTGCTACAGAGACCATTCATTCTATGGCAACCTCCAAGGAAAAAGCTATGTTTATCAAGCTAGATATGGCTAAGGCGTACGATAGAGTTCGGTGGTCCTTCCTTCAGAAGATCCTCAGGGCTTTTGGTTTTGCGGACGAGTGGATCTAGTGGGTTATGAGTTGTGTTACATCCACCTCTTTCTCTGTGCTTATCAATGGAGACCATATTGAGCTGTTTGGTGCTTCTAGGGGTCTCCGCTAGGGAGATCCCCTCTTCCCTTCTTTATTCATTCTTCTTGTTGAGGGTCTGGGGAGGCTGATTAAGCATAATGTGGGTCGGGGTTCTATTCAAGGTTGGAGATGGGGTAATGACTTGCAACCGCAGTCTCACTTGCAGTTTGTGGATGATACAACCCTTATGGGGCTAGCTCGAATCAACGAAGCTACGAATCTACGTAAGGTCCTGGATGTTTATCTTGCAGCATCTGGCCAGATGATCAATGAGGATAAATCTTCTACCCTCTTTTTCAACACTCCTAAGTCTATTCGGAGGAGGATTGCTCTTATCTTGAGATTCCAAGTTGGCTCCTTGCCCCTGACGTATTTGGGTATCCCTATTTCTCTTGGCAACCCCCCTAGGGAGTCGTGGTAGGGGATCTTGGATAAATTCTTCTCCAAGGTTGAACACTGGACTCATAGATGGTTATCCTTTGCGGGGAGGGTTCTACTGATTCAGTCGGTGGTTTAGGCTCTTCTGATCTATCGATGTATGCTTCAAGTGGCTCCTAAGTGGTTCTTGAAGGGTTTGGACTCTCTGGCTAGGAAATTCTTATGGGCAGGTAATCTCACCTCTTCCAAATGGAGTCTGGTCAATTGGGACCTGGTATGTAGCCTGAAGCAGTTCAGGGAGCTTGGGTTAAGGCAGTCTATTCTTTTTGGGGAAGCACTTGCAACTAAATCGTACTGGAGGTGGTGTGTTGAGCAGGACAGAGGCTGGGCTAGGATTTTGGCCAACAAATATAGCAGAGGATCTCGATGGAGGAAATCCCTATATATCCGCTTGAAGGAAAGGGCTCATCGATTTGGTACACTCTCAAAAGGGGGGCTTCTCTCATTAAGGCGGGGCTTTTTTGGATCTGCAGAAGGGGGGAAGAGGTTCTTTTCTGGAATGATTCTTGGGATGGATACCCTCCCATCCTTGATCAGTTTCCTAACCTTGGAAACATGGGCCAGAGGTTCTTGGAAGCTGGATGGTCAAGGGTGAGTGACTTTAAGGCTGTCTATAGGTGCGGTCAATTGGATTTGGAGTAGTGGAAGACTCCTCCTATTGAATGGCCGGTTGTGGGGATGGAGGAAGAGTGTGTAGAGTTGTAGGGCATTTTGGCGAATAGACACTGTAGCTCCCTTAAGGGTAGGGATGGGCTTGCTTGGTCTCCAAATCCTAAGGGCATTTTTCTATGGCTAGTGGTTACCTAGAATTGTTGAGTCAAAGAATTGAGGGAGGAGAAGTGAACTGGTGGAAACAGGTGTGGAATAATGCTTCTTGGCCGAAGTGTAATTGCTTTGCCTAGACTTTGGCTTGGAATAGATGTCTAACTCGGGACAATATTGTTGGATTTTGCAAGATCAAGAGGTCAATGAAATGTACAAGATAGAGACACAATATGGGACAAGAATAAACTGTATTCTCATCAATAGAAAAATGATCAATAATTGTTTAATAGTTGTTACATACAATGTAGATGAGCCTGCTTATATAGGCAAGGCTAGGGATATGTATGAGCACACAAACATGACATGTGGCTCAATAAGAAACAAGGGTAGGTAGGAAATAGGTGTGGGTAGGTAGGAGAAATAATATAATATTCCACATGAGGTGGATCACCCACCGAAGGTGGAATTATCACTCCACAATAAGTGGATATGATAGTGTAATAACAAGATCAACACCATAAGAGGTGGAATTTCTCCTACACACACTATCCCAATGTGTCACAAACACCCAAGTGTCTCATATCCAAACTATTATGAAATGCATTATCCTAAGTAAACTTAAGTAAGTGTAATAATATCCATGATGAATAATTATTTACACCAACACCCCCCCTTAAGTGCAACTTAGGGGAATGCACTTAAGTCTACAATGCAACTAAGCAATGAAATCTCTCACAAAGTGGGGAAAGAGAGAAAAACCCAATGGGAAAAAACCCTCCCCCAAAAGAGAGATGAAAGCTATACAAGAGAACTCTCAAAGAAGTATGTGAGGAACAAAACCCCATGTGAGGAAAAAGTCCCCCCCATATGAGAGAAGAAGAGAAGTCAAACTGTGATCCTCCCTCAATGAAGAATCTGCACCAATGATAGAAGCTCGATGTATGAAGAAACTGCTCCACGAACGTCGAACAACATTCCTCCCCTTAGGAAGAAACAAAACCAAAGGTGTATCCATGAAGTCTCCCCAATCATGAAGGGAAGATGTATGAAGAAAACTCATGATGAAAGGAATCTCTGAAAACTGCTCAAGTGTCCCCATGTCGATGCTAAAAGATACCCCTTCCAAAGGTGGTAAACTGTGCCACACTGCTGAAAAAGGAACTCCAACATCTAGTGAAGATGAATGTAGAACAATATCCAAAGACTCATGTGTCTCCTCAAAGAATAAAGAGACCTCCTCTAACTGCTGTACATAAGTATCCACAATCATGTCAGCCTCGAAAGAATGATCATGTAGAGAATGAACAAGAGGGTCAGAGTGTGCCCTCGCAACAATCGAAGAAGGATCATCTTCATCAAAGAGAAGATGTATGTCATCAATGATGTCTCCCAAATCTGCAATGTAGGATTCCACAAACAAACCTGCAATATTTGTCATGTAATCATCCCATGAATCTGAAGCTGGAAGACAATGAATATCCTGCTGCACTGAATGACATGAAGGCAAAACTCTCGCGCTATCTGCATCATCAGGTGCAATAGGTGATGGGATATCAATATGAGAAGATGAAATACAAGACTCAAGAATGGGGTCACATGTGAGAATCCCCATGTTCAAGTGTCCAAAGTTCTCCTCAAAATCTGAATCATCATAATAAGTGTGATCATCATGTGTAGAATCATCAAATGTGAAATCATCATCATCAACAAAATCTGAAAAGGAGTATAACCGAGATGCATGATCAACCACCCCAGTCGCAATGATAGCTCTAGTCTCCATGTCTCTAATGAAAACTGAGTCAGGTGTGAACTCCACAACTCTCTTAGTTGCGCCATGTGTGATTTGATAGATAGAAAGGAGATTGTTTGTCAAGTGGGGTACACACAACACATCATTGAAGGAGTTATCCCCAATGTCAATAGATCCTTTCCCAATCACATCCATGTATGTATGATTGCCCATCAAAATCTGTGGCATGGTGCAAGGCTCAAATGTAGAGAACATAGACTGTGAAGATGCCATATGATGAGAAGCCCCTGAATCTAGAAGCCATCTCTCTGAATCATGACTGATAGTAGCACATAGAGCTTTTCCTTTTCTTGTTCCAAAAGAGTGAGTTTTTCCACTTGTAGAAGCCATGAATGCTTGCCCTTTTCCTTTTGAATGTGAGGAAGTGGAAGTTGATGAATCATCCTTCTTGTAGACTTTAGGCAAATCAATGTTATGCTTTTTGATGATATGTGTGAGTTCATCAATCTTCTTAGTATGGCAACGATGTTCCTCATGACCAATCTTTTTACAATAAGCACAAGTAGGTCTCTCTCTCTTTGGTGAATTATCTTTCTTGGAAGAGGATGAATCTCCTTGTTGTGGAGAAGATGGTGCTTTTTCTTTAGGTTTTGATTGCCATTTCTTCTTGTTTGAGTTGTCCTTTCCTTGATTTCCTTTGTTCCCTTGATTTGCCACTAATGCTTGAGACTTAGAAGAAGCCTTAAGAATGCCCATACTTATCAACTTAGTTTGTTCCATCATCAACATTTCATTGAAAGCATCAAATGTAGGCATTTTGTAGCTTGAACCCATTGTCATCCTATGGGTTTGGAAACTAGAAACAAATGCTGCATATTCTTGTGGAAGCTTCCCTATCAAGTTGAATATCTATCCTTCTTATCAATGCCACAATCTTTGAGTTGTTCCCTCAACTCATTTGCCTTAGTGACATAATCTTGTATAGTATCAAAGTTCTTGGGATCTAACATGGTGAGATCACTATCAATTTGATATCCCCTAATCTCATCAACTTGACCATACAAGTCTTGAAACTTTTGCCAAGCATCCTTGATTAGAGTACATTTCTCAATATGAAAAATGAGATCCTTTGATACATACTTTCTTAAGGTACCAATTGCCATGATATTTTTAGTGAGCCAATCTAAGTGACCAACTGGATCAGCCTTAGGATCAGCTGGAGCAACAATAGTTCCATCAATGTAACGAGTGAGTCCTTTTTCCATAAGTTTACTCCATGCATCAATTTTCCAAGTAGCATAGTTATGTGGAGTTAAGAGAGGAAACTTAGAAGAACCCATAGCAGCAAAAAGGAAAGAACACAAGAGCACAAAAGCACAAGAGACACCCCCCAAATTCAATAAATCAAAGTACCCCCCCAAAAAGTGATGATTTTGGCACTTTATACTTAGTGCGATTACAATGAGCCACTTGCAAGACAAGGCAAAGTGGACTTATGATGCAAATTTTACAACTTCTCAAATGAGATACAAGAGACTTCAATCAATAGTGCAATGAATCTAACTGAGATTCAAGCAAATATACAAGTACCAAGAGAGCCAAAAATGGCCAAGATCTGAAAGTACAATTTCTACTTACAATGACATCAATCTGATAGCATTATGTGAAAGTAGATGAAAAAATACGCACTTTAAAAAAAAAATGGCACCTAAAAAGGAGGTCGGATGACCCCAAACGAAGCCTCTGAAGTTGCAAAAACTGGGATTACTCAGGGACAGTCACCAAAAACTGCATTTTTTGAAAAATCCGTGCATAAAAATCAAAAAATTCTTTCACCACTGCGGAGAGCACGAAATTCTAGCCCATTTCAAAAAAAATTGCACCAAAAAAGGAGCAAAAATGAGCAAGATATGGCCATTTGAAGTTGAACTGCAAAATCAAAAATGCAAATGAGAGGGGGTCAAAAAATTTTCAAACCCTGCTGATGTGGCGCTGACGTCAGCAAGTCACTCGATTAAATTTGACGATCGTATGACCATCGCCAAAACTTCGCCTCTCTGGCTGACTGGGCGTCCGTACCGTACGGACAAATTGCGTGGCAACTGACTGTGTATTCCGTACTGTACGGAATATTGCTGACTGGGCAGGCTGATATGGCGTACGGCTTCCTGCATGGCACTGTACGGAAGAGCTAACTATGCTGCTGATGTGGCAGTCCGTACTGATGATGTGGCGTACGGAAAACTGACTCTGCGTACGGAAGTACCCGCGGGCCAGTGGCCGCCTGCCACGTGGCGGACGCGGGTTCGCCGGTTTGTGGACCTGTGTCCGCGTGGCGGACGAGCTGGTGGTGGATGGGCGCGCTGCGTGGAGCGGAGCTGTGCTGCACGGGAGCAGCGGCGGGAGGACGGCGCGGCTGCCGGCGTCTGCAGGTCTTCGGGCGCCGGAGTGTGGTGTTGCCTAGAGCTGAGGGAACGCGGCTCGGGCGGGAGACGGCGCTGCTCGGGCGGTGGCGCAGGAACTGGCAGGCAGAGGGAGGCGGAGAACTTGGAGCGTAGGAGTCCGGTGCCCGAGGCGCGCGGTCAGCGAGGTGGCGGCGTCTGACAGGTACGGGTTGCCCAACCTGCGCGCAAAGTACCTGCAACCTGCAGGTCACGGGGGTACGGGGGGGTCTGCGGACCCCCCAAAAACTATATATTTTTTTGATTTTTTTTTTTTGCTTTTCAATTTTTTTTGATCAAAATTTTTCAAATTTTTTTTCAATTTTTTTTTATTTTTCAATTTTTCCAAACAATTTCAGAAAAAATGATTTTTTTTTTTTTGAAACAATTATAAAATATTTTCGAAAATCCGTACGATATAGGCAAAAATGGAGAAAAAAAATTTCTCACCAAAATAGGGCAACTTTATAACCAAAATTCATGGAAACGGCCTTCCGGACGCAATGGCGAGGTCGGATCTGGTCTAGGACGCCTTCAAATGATGAAGCTCCTCAGATCTGCCTCTTGACATCGCAATAATGCCTCTTCAAGACGAATCAATGAAGCTCCAATAGCTCTAATACCATGTTGGATTTTGCCAAGATCAAGAGGTCAATGAAATGTACAAGATAGAGACACAATATGGGACAAGAATAAACTGTATTCTCATCAATAGAAAAATGATCAATAATTGTTTAATAGTTGTTACATACAATGTAGATGAGCCTGCTTATATAGGCAAGGCTAGGGATATGTACGAGCACACAAACATGACATGTGGCTCAATAAGAAACAAGGGTAGGTAGGAAATAGGTGTGGGTAGGTAGGAGAAATAATATAATATTCCACATGAGGTGGATCACCCACCGAAGGTGGAATTATCACTCCACAATAAGTGGATATGATAGTGTAATAACAAGATCAACACCATAAGAGGTGGAATTTCTCCTACACACACTATCCCAATGTGTCACAAACACCCAAGTGTCTCATATCCAAACTATTATGAAATGCATTATCCTAAGTAAACTTAAGTAAGTGTAATAATATCCATGATGAATAATTATTTACACCAACAAATATCCGTAAGCGGGGATTCTTGGGGCCTTCTATTTGTGTTTTGTGTGGTAACAGAGAGGAAGACTACTCACACCTGTTCTTTAGATGCCCCTTCTCTATGCTTATCTGGCACTATTGGTGGGGGGTGTGGAAGCATCCTTGTGTCCATGAAGACTCTCTGGTGGAGTTTTGGAGCAATTTGGGCAGACCTCCTATTCTGTCCTCCTTCCTCCAGACGGTCTGGTATATTGGGCCGATCTTCATTCTGTGGCAAACCTGGCTCGAAAGGAATAGGAGGATCTTTCGGGAGGCCAAACTATTTGTTCAACAAGTTTGGAATAGGATCACTGCTATGATTCAGGAGACAATGGAAGCTAAATGTGAGGTGAATTTCCCATTAGGTAGAGATGAGGTGGATATTGTGAGTAGGCTTGGCTTGCAGGAGTTGTCTCTTGCCTCTACTTGTGTCAGGAAAGGTAGACGAGCTATGAAGAAGGTGCAAAGGGTTGGAAGGTGGATACTCCCTCGGGATGAGAATATCAAGATCAACACTTATGGCTCATCTAGGGGAAACCCAGGCCCTACTGGTGTAGGGGGTGTTGGCAGGAATAGCAGGGGGGAGGTTGTTTTCTTCTTTTTGGTTAATAAAGGGTGTCAGTCTAATAATTTTATGGAGGGTTTTGCGATTCTTTATGCACTTGGAGCAGGCTTTGGAGTGGGGTTTTAGGAAGGTGATTTGTGAATCGGATTCACAAATTGTTGTTAACTTGTTGTCTGATCAGAAGGTGAGTGGGATTCAGTGGCAGTTGGCAGGGATTGTTCAACAGATTCTCCAAATTAGCTCTTTAATGGAGCAAGTGTCCTTCATCCATATTCCTCGCGAATGGAATGGTGTGGCTGACTGTTTGGCCAAGTGGGCATTGGAACATGATAGTGAGTGGAAAGTGGAAGGCTAGGAGCATCTCTCTGGGGATTACTGTCAGGAATTGCAGAAGATTCTCACTGAGGACATGGATGGCTTTGAAGTTGGTTGATCTGCAGCTGGGTTGGTAGTTCTTCTCTGGGGCCTCGGGGCTCTGATTCTTTTTTGTAATGCTTGTTTCTGATTCTCAATAAAGTTTTTACCCTTTTAGTCAAAAAAATAAATAAAATGTATTAAAAAAATAATATAAATAAAATATATTAAAAATTTAGTAAAAATATAATTAAAAATTTATTAAATAAAATATATTAAAAATGTAATTAAGCTTTTAGGTTTTTTAATTTTGAAAAAGGGAAGGGGGTTTTGCAGCCTCGCGGGCCCTCAGGCTCCCCTCCCCAAAATCCATGTGTTGCATCAGTGCAAGGATTTTGGGGAGGGGAGCTTGAGGCCCGCGAGGCTACAGGACCCCCACCCTTGTTCAAAATTAAAAAACTTAAAAAAAGGCATGAGCGTCAAATTTGAAAAGTTAGAGATCTCTGTTTATTCCGTCAACACCACTTGCCCTGATTGCTCACATCAATGACCACTTTTTACGTATGCATATACATTTTTATGTATGGTGTTCATGTATGACGTGCTATTTTACGTATGGTGTTCATGTACGACATGTTATTTTATGTGGAGAATAACCGCTTCCATTTGAAGTACCTTCCTACATCACATTGTCGTGTTGGGTACGATGGCATCAACATTTAAATTTAATTATTATTTTTATTCATAAAGTGTTTCATTTATTTTGCCCCTAGTTTTGTTGTTGTCGAGCATGAGATCATTTTGTTAAGAACTCAACGTTAAGACCAAAGTGGGTGGCATGAAGGTCACCGTCGTCACCTTACCCAACCAGTAATGCACATATTTTTTAAAAACTATCAGTGGAGCCTATAGTCATATGGGTGACCAAACCCTAGGCACTCAATGCCTAAAGTTGACACTCTAAAGCCGAAAATAGGCCTCCTTCATTTTGCCATAACTTTTTACTAGGGTGTCAAGATTTTGTAAACAAGATATTGATAAAAAGCTGGTTTTACATATTGCAATGTTGCAAGTCATTTTGCTAGATTTTGTTGCAGGTAAATTTTATTGCTCATTGAAGTCATTTTTTCCTTTTTAGACATCTAAGCCCATAACTTTTTGCCATGATCTCTAATATTCTTGATTTTTGCAACGTAAGAAAGGTATTGAGGAGCTTTATCATTGTGCCCATTCACTTTTTTCCAAATTCAGTCCCAAGTATATTTTATTTTATTTTTTTACATATTTTGCATTGTGACTAATTAATTGGAAATCCCGACTCTTGAAGAGATTCTATATTTTTTGGAAAGCTTCATATGTAGTATTCATCATATTTAGGAGTTTTTATTTGATGATGAGGGTTTTTATCTTTGTCATTTTGGATATCTTATAACTGACTATGGGTTTTTCTTTTCATCCTTCTTTGATCATCTTGAAAAGGGAAAATTATAAGAAATGGAAAGATGGCATCATGAAATATATCCAATGGTTTCATTTCTTGACATATTTTAATGGTCTTGTTCCTCCTCCCAGAACACCCAATAAGAATTTTTCTTGGAATTGCAAAATAGATCATATCTCAGGAGTTATTGATATGCATGTTGATGATTACATTTTGAATGCTATTGTTCATTTTGAGTTTCCTCACACTCTTTGGACTAAAATTTGGGAGATATGAAGATTCTAATATTCATCCATTCCTACATGATCCTGTTTCAAACTATCTTGTGCATCTTCATTTTTCAGAAAGGATACCTTGTGACTAAGGTACTATTTGGGAGTTTTATTCTTTGGAAATTTAGAAGATGAGATCAAGGTTCCTTCAAAGGCTCCTAATTGTCCTCTAGAGATAGTTTTTAATCCTTCACCTTCATGATTCCTTGCATAGAGTCCTTGCTTAAGACTTTCAATGTTCCTGCTTTGCAAGACCATCATTGTCTTTCAGATTTGGAGAATACATTTAAGGGGTTATCTCTCCTCTTTGATGATACTCATTGCACTATTATTGTCAAACCGTCATTGTATTTGAAGATTGTTCAACATCAATTTTTGAATACTCTTGGTCTGTCACCTTCTTTAATTAGGAATGTACTTGTACATTTTCATCTCCTATAGACAAGGAGACATGTGAGAGACAGATAAGCAGATTTCAGAGACATTATTCAATTCCTATCCAAAATGGGAAGCATTCTTGCATTTGTACTTAGTTTTATTTATTTCGAAAGGGAGAAAAGTTGTTTTTAGGCACTAAATCTTTTTTTGTCTTTGAAGACACCATTTTTACAAGAGATTACACATTTTTGGGGGCTACATAGTCTCTTTCTTTCCCTCATATGGGATGCTATTAATTGTATATTTGTGATGGATGTATTCCTTGGTGAGTATCATTGAGTCCTCCATCTTTCATGACTTGTTTTTATCCTTTCTATTTTTTGGAGAGTATTTTTGTCCTGTTGAGTTTTCTCCTTTTCTCTAGTTGTGAGAGATTACATTGTAAATTTAAACCTAACATGGCATAATATCCAAGACCCATAATCATCTTCATATTTGCATTATTTGTATAATAATATGTTACTCCCTAATTTGCACTTGAGGGGGTGTGTTGGTGTGAATAAAGTATTTTACCCATCTAGTTCACTAGTAAGTCATATTCACATGTCTTACTTAGGTCCTAGGGAATCTTTCTAGAAGTTCTAGTCGTCATGCAATCTTATCTTGGCACTTACTTCTCGTCTCGGGTCATTTAATAATTATCAAGTCAACTGTCTCATAGCATGATTAAGACAATGTCATTATCTTGTCTAATTTTAACTTTCATTTTACCTTTATAAGTGAGGTCATTATACAATTTGTACCATAGATCAAAATATCATATTTCGCAAATATTAATATCAAGCAAACTCATTTCTTGCATACCCTCTTATGGAAGGTTGTCTTTGTTTTTGCAAGTGATCCAATCTTCGGCTCCTACAAGCTCAACATATAAAGAGGGGGAGGGAGAGGGAGTGAGAGGGAGAGAGGGAGATAGAGGGTGATATGGAGAGATATATAAGAATAGGGAGAGGGATAGAGAGATGAGGAGAGATATGGAGATATAAGGAGATATATATAGAGAAAAATATAGATAGAAAGAGATAGAGAGAGGAGTGAAAAAAGATTGAGAGTTTGCAATTCCCTTATTGTTTGCAACCTAGAGATGGTTAGATCTCGACATTGTTCTTTGGCTATGTATTAAGGGATGTATAGGTCATGTTCGTGCTTGTTGCCTTTGGTGTTGAACAATGTTTCAAATTCACCATTTTTTTGTGAGTTTTGTTGTGGTTGTTGTTCTTTCTCTAAATGGTGTGTTTGGACCACCTATGTGTTTTGAGATGTGATCCATCAATATGTCAATTGTTGGTGTTCTATATGTTTACATGCATAATTTATTTAAATACCTTAGTTCATAGATGTGTGTAATATCATTCATGTTCAATTAAATGGTATCATGATTATAGGTCAATTAGATTCACTAGTTTCTATATTATATATGATGTTGAACCTTGTTGGGTGATTTCTATGTGCTTCGACTATATATGCGTTGAGAAGGTATGCTTGACATGCATGTTTAGTGGTTATAGGTATAGGGTTATTTCTCCACCTGGCTACACAAGTTTGAGTTATTCCTCAACAAAGGTTATATTACGAGATGTCACATTGGGCCCTTCCCTTGTTATACTTGATCATATTCTATTTGAGTATGACGTGTTGTAATTTACTCGTGTTAACTTGGATCAAAATCAGAGGCAATTTTAAAGTTTGTTCATGTTGTGAATTATCAATGATCACTAGATTTAAATTTAATGGTTCAAATTTCTAGATTTCTCATAGATGACTTTTTTAGGGATTAAATGGTAATTTAAATTCCTAGTTGACCGCAAAAACAATTGATGAGTTAAAAGTATTTTTTTTGTCTAATGTATTTGTTCCGTGAAATTTGGGAAAATAAGGGGGGTAAGTTATTCTATTTAAATTTATTATATTTAATGGGTTGCATATATTTAATCTAATCATTATTAAATTTTAAAATTTAAATGAAGTTTAATGTTTATTTATTTTCAATTATTGAAATGGAAAAAGATAGAAAAGGTAAATTTAAAATTAGAAAAGGAAAAAATAAAAGAAATAACGAAAATAGGAAAATGACCAAAATAGGATTAAAATAAATGAACTTAGTCTTTTTTGTGAATCTTTCATTTTTAAGAAATTCCTCTCCAAATCCCTTTCATGCAAAAATTAGAATTCAAAAAAACAATGTAGATTCGATTTGGGTTAAAGCTTGGGAATGGATTGGATTGGGTTTAGGAATAGGATTGTGATCGTGTGTGTTTGTATGTCATCTCCTCTATTTGGGATTTTTACAAGTTTTCATTATTTTTATGTGTCTCCAATTTTGAGGCAAGTCTCTAATTTCTCGTTATTTTGTTTATGATTTCCCATTTGGATGCCATGCTCACCCTTAATAGAGAATAGGACTTCCTTTTTAGGTTTTAATTATGCAAAAACAAAAAAAAATTTGTGCATTTTGAAAATGTTTGAAAATCAGCTCGTGAATGGACTTCATCGGGTTATTCTGGATATGAATAGACCTTTGGAGGTCTCTTGGAAAACACTAGAGGAAGATTGGCATAAAATTAATTTTGATGGTGCATCCAAGGGCAATTCTGACACTAGTTTCATGGCAAGGAACTGGACAAGGAATATTATTACTATGGGTGCAAAAAAATTAGAGGATGGTATAAATAATGTGGCAGAGGCAATAGCGGTCCTCTAGGTGATTAAATTTGGGAAACATTTGGGATTATCAAAAATACATTTGGAGGGCGAATCATTAATGCAATCATTTATAGGGAAGTGCAAGCTTGGCATTTGAAGAAGTGCATCCTTGCAATTTGTAATGGATTGACAACTTTACAAAGCTTCCAAATGATGTAGGTGAATTAAGAGTCAAGGATTTTCGTACTCTCATCCTTGACGACTAACATTCTTGGCATGCAGATGAATGAATGTTGCATTTATTAGATGACAGGGGAGAATGTCTAATGGGACTGGGGCCTTGAGGTGGCATTAAAAGGGGGCATTGAGTGTCTTTTTCTACAGACTATAGTTGAGTATTTCCCACTAAGTTGGAATAATGGAGGCCAATTTTTCCTTGGTGACATCACGGCCTCAAACAACTTTCTTTGGGTTGGCCTTTGCGAAGCGTTTGAAGGGGCTCTTCAAGTTTGGAGATGACGAATTTATGTAGGTGATGGAGGCATTGCTAGGAGAGGTTTTTCTTTGGGCAAAGCACCATTATAGGTCCAACATGGAAATTATGATGATGGTCATTGTATGGGGGCTAGAATTGGGTGAGGCAACAGAGAATATCAAATGGGAGGTACAAGCAATCTTGGATGATGAGTGGCTGATTGGGTTGGACTCCATTATGGGGTGGGCGGTCCTGGGGCAGGGTTTGGGTTTGATGTGATTGAGGGAATTGAGGACCCAAATGCAGTAGAGGTGTATGAATTGGTCCCATTTATATGTTGGCCTATAGATTTCAATCAAGATGAACGATGGGCAGAGGCTCTCATCAAGTGGGAATCACTGAAAAACCTACCTCAGATAGCATGAGGCCATGGCGAGTGGTGTGATGGTGGTGGTTGACGAAAAAGTGAAAGGTGAAGGGAAAGGAAGCCCGAGGCGAGGAAGGGTGGTGATGGTGAAGGGACAGAATATAGGCGGGGTGACCTCGAGCATGAAGTAGATGGCTTTGGGTTTTCCTCTTTTATGCTTTCCGGTAATGGTATTTGTTCGGTTTCGTTTGTTGCAAGGGTTTTTGTCTTTTGGCTCCCCAATGTAATTGGAGGTTGTAAGGGGTAGTTGGTAGGATTTACGTGGGTGGTCGAGTCTCTGTAAATGTTTGTCATTTGCAATCGCCATGAGCCGTTACAGGGTATTTTGGTTTTTTGGTGTGATGATGTCTATGCGGTGGAAGGTACTGATTTTTTTGCCACAAGGACCAGTCATTTTCGGTCGAATTTTGTACTTTCTTTTAATAAATGAAACTGTTATTATATATATATATATATATATATATATATATATATATATATTTGAAAATAAAAAATGGCTAAAAAAAAGGTATTGTGCATTTTTGGAGCTCCAAAGGGTATCTTTTTAATTTGAAAATTGAAAATTGAGGTCTCATCAATGGAGTCCATGAGAAAATATATGGTTTTGTATTGAAGAAAAAATATTAAATTTGAATTTTGAAAGTGATTTCAAATGTTTTGGAATGGGATATTTGAAGTCTCCTTCATGATTTTTCATAATATATGCATTTTAAGAATATATTAATTTTCTTGTTGAGCCAAATTCTTGCGTTGGGAAATAATTGATTGTTGATATTTGTGATGAACTTAAGATGTAGGTGTTAGATAGAAGTGTGAGAGTGGTTTTCGACATTTATCAGGGGCCCAAGGATATCTCATGTGGATGGCTCTTAATTAAGTGATTATTAAAGAAACACATAGGAATTAAATGAATCAATATAATGGTGCCCTATCATGCTTGGAGTGCTTGTATAAGCTCAAGATAATTGTGAAAGACATGCATGTTTGGGGAGTATTGGGACATATTTGGTTGAGTAACCTCATCTCTTGCGAGAGGTGTGCTCAGTTTTCCTTGGTTGGTACTTTAGGCCATTGCTATTAGAGTAATTAGGACATTCACCTAATTAATTATCTAATTAGGTCCTTTATTACTTTGTTCACTTATGGTAAACTTAGGAGTGTTTTTTTTTTCTTTTATTAAATTGAGCTATATTTAGTACACATTGTTTCATTCATCATGATGTGGACACTTGTCAAGCTCTCTTTGAATCCTCTCATTAGTTTTAAATCCAGGGTTTTATCTTTATGCTCTTATAAACATTTATTGTATTCATTAAAATCTATCTAGATTTATGTAATCAATTTAATATAGACATATATATCATGTGTGTTTTGATCAATCTCTTCTCAAGGTTGCATAACATCAATCATGACTTTTTCTCTTTAGAACGTTATAGGCATTTCAGTTGCAGGTGATTTCTAGGACCTGTGGTGTTAGCTATCAAATCTAACATGGTATCAGAGCATCAAATCTATGACTTCCTATCTATTTTCTAAGAAAATCTAGCCTTGAGGAGAAAAATCACCTCATCCTGGAAAAATAATATTTTTGGGTTTTGTTCATAGCCATGAAAAAACTATTTGGGTATGCATCAATTTTTCAAAATTCGTCAAATTTTGTGAGAGATAAAAAAATAACAAGGCAAAAAAGAAGAAAAAAAAATTGGCCATATTTTTTCTTAGTAAATTTTCAAGGAAAAAGATTTATGGATTTTTTTCACGGCCCCAATAAACCATATGGGTATTTATTATATTTTACATGAAGTGAGAAATTTTTATAGAAATAAGATTAGAAGGGTCACACTTGTTAATTATTGGTTGGCTAAATTTAGCCCATTTTTCAAAATTCATAACTTGAGCATATTATGTCAAAGTTAGATCTTTCATTTCTACTTTCAAACTCATACCTTTTCACCAGTATTTTTCATTTCCATGCGATTTAGAAATCTTTATATCTATTCATGCACTTCTTCTAGATTCTTGTTGAGCTACTTTTTATTCAAATTTTTATGTTTTCACTTTATGGTCAAGTACTTGGACATTTTGGCATCTAGAAAGGAAATGTTTGTGGTGGATGACATTTTTTAATTTAATTTACATACAATTAGGTTTTTTATGGTCAAATTATTTTATTTGAGGAGGGTTCAGGAGTTTTTTAGTCATCTTTTTGTTATCATCTTGGTAAAGGGTAATTATGAGTCTTGGTGAAATGGCATCTTGACACATATCGGGTGGCTTAATTTTTTGTCTTATCTATATGGAATCATCCTTAACTCTGCCACATAGAGGGTTAAGTATGCTTGTAGGATCATTATTGACAATGTTGTAGGAGTTATTTTGTCTCGTGTTGATTTTGACACTACGTTTGCTTTATATTTGATGTTGATTGTTCCCACACACTTTAGCCTCACCTTTGGGAGAGTTGTGGAGATCCTCGTATCTCTCTATTTCTAGAGGATATTTCAATAGATTGTCTCATTCTCCTTGTACATGTAGATTGTATACACTATGATTGTGATACTTTTGAGATGCTTGCGTTGATTACAGGTCTTGCACATTTTGATGAATCAACAACTAGTCTCACAATTCTCACCCCTCATATTAAGACCCCATCTTCATATTTTATTATTTCTTATCAACTTGGAATTGACACATGCATGCAACCTCCATTGATTCAATGTAAAAGTGCATTGTTCTTCTAGACAAGGCTAATTGATATTCATATTTTGTAGTCATATCATCTTTGTTTGTGGAGTATTGGGATTGTAGATTTGGAGGATTATCTTGAGGATATTAAATTTACTCGTTGTTGATAGCCACATCATCATTGTTAGCCCATCATCTACATTTCTTCTAGATATGGCTACTTGGAGTTTGTATCTTGCAGGAATATCATTCTCATTTATGGAATCTCAAATTACAAATATGGAGGATTATCTTGAGGACATTCATCTCCTCTTTATTGACAATCTCCTTAGTGTTAACTCATATTCATCGCCTATGGATCTTGTTCTACATCAATTTCATAGACTCTTAGTTTGTCACCTTCTACATTGATTGGGCATATACCTGATTGGTTTGTGGCATTATCATTCTTTGTGGATATAGTGACATTTGAGCAATTTATAGAGGCACACACTATTTGTATTTAGATTTTTTATTCTTCCACTTTATGCAAATGACTTCTCCAATCACCTGTGGATTTGTTTCTTCTTAAGGGGAGAAATATTTTTTGTAGGCAATGGATCTTGATTTGTCTTTAGGTGTTCATACACTGAGTCCCCATCCTATTGTTATCTTAGTAGTGTAGTTTTTTTCTCTCTTTTGGAGAAGACTTTTTCCAATTTAGTTTTCTCCTTTTTTTTCAATTATGAGAGATTGCATTTATTTGTACATGGGTACCTCATTAGGACTTATAGATAGGATCCATGTATGGATCTATTCAACCATTCATCTTTAGGGTTTTAGCTTCTCACTAAGTTAATATTAAGGAGGGTGTTAGAGTAGTTATGGTAATAACCTAATTAGGTACTTTATTACTTTATTCATTTAAGCTAAACTTAAGAGTTTCTTTTTCCTTTTGTTATATTGAGCTATAATTAACATATTTTATTTCATTCATTATGACGTGGAAACTTGTTAAGATCTCTTTTAATCCTCTCCTAGAGTTTTCATCCAGGGTTTTATCTTTATGCTTTTATAAGCATTCATCGTGTTCATTAAAATATATCCAAGTTTATGCAGTCAATTCAATTCAAGCATATTTATCATGCTTTCTTGGATCAACCTCTATTAAATTTGCATTATAGGCATTTTGGTTGTAGGCAATTAATGATACTTCATCCCTTTTTGATATCATAAAGTGATCTTTACATGTTGTGTTTGTTATGTGTTTACTTTTTGATTGGTGTGAGTTTAAGCCTACCCTCGTGTGTATTATGTATGTTTTAGCCTATGTGACTATCTCCTAGCATAGTGGGAGTGGATATTTGGATTCCATGAGGTTGGGTAGCATGGAAGCCATAGTTGGGGATTAAGGATCTTAGGAGGATCTCCAAGATTGTGATTTAAGTGGCAAGGTTTCCCATTTCATATATTTCCTTATTATATATTTTTAAAGTTGTATTTTGAAGGACATTCATCTTTCCAAATATTAATATGTTATTTGAACCTCCTTAAGTGGATGGGTTGTATTAGTATAATGCATCATTTATGTATTTTGATGTTGGTCTTGAACATGCATGTTTTTATATGATTTCTAATTTTATTGCAAGGTTGGATAAAATTAAAATATAGAACATTTAGTTTCGAGCTTTGGTGATTGAAACTCTAAGAATCTTTTTGGTGTTTTATGTTTGTAGGGTGTCAATGAGAATTGCCTCGTCGAGGGATCATTTAGGGTTCTTTGAGTAGTCTTTGTAGCCTTAAGAAGTTTGGAACACCTTTTCCTTTACCCCTAGTATCCTTGACCTTGTGTAGGAGTCCCTTGTGGTCCCCCTAACCCTCGGTAATGTTATCCTTTGTGGTCTTGTATGAGGCAAGATCTTGTGTTTAGGACCTTCTTGGTTCCCAAGTTGTTTTCATCATTTCAAAGTCTATTTTTGTTAGATCTTCTTCTTTATAATATTCAAGAATTTGGTATGTCTTAGGGACCAAAATCTAGCTTGGGTTTTCTCATTGGCTAAGAATCCAATGCTAGAACATGACTACAATTCCTAGGAAGGACTATAACATCTGACATAGACTCTAGCTCTAAAATAAGACTCCAATGCTATATTGGGACTCTAGTTTTATACTTGGACACCTAAATTGTTGAAATGCTAATGAAACCATAATGAAATTGCAGATTTCAAAGGATAGACCAATAAATATACCTTCTATAAGAGATTGTTGCAACACGAGCTTGCATGAATATTGAGAAATGGTTAGTTGATATGAAAATATGATAATGAGATGATATATTACATGTAATGTACCCAACCGCATGATACCCAAATTTCCACCACACATCATGTACCACTGTGATGTACTGATGCTCTCTTATGACACAATACTCAAGGTCAAATACCCGAGGGCAAAGTAATCGAGGGAAGTACTCGAGGGAAATACTTGAGGGAAAAGTACCTGAGGGCAATTACCAAGGGAAGTACCTGAGGGCAAAGTACCCAATGGAAGTATACCCAAGGGAAAAATACTCGAGGGAAGTATACCCGAGGGAAAAGTGCCTGAGGGAAGTACCCAAGGAAAATTACCGAGGCAACTACCTGAGGGTAAATACCCAAGGGAAGCACTCGAGGGAAAAGTACCTTCAACACCTTCGAACCTCAATCAATGGCACTCAGCAGCCTTCGACTCTGGACGCAAAGTTCCACTCGTACAGAAAAGTAGGCGGCACACTTCCAAACACTGCATACGACAATGTTACTTCCAATGAAGGATCCAATCATAGTTAATTCCTTTGTCGATAAGATTATTGCAGATACAAGAATGAATGATCAATATAGAGTATACACCAACAACATTGAATGGACAAGAACTAGATATTTGTAATTATATTTCCACATGGTAGGGATAGATCTGACAATGAAGTACAAAGTGAAATATCATAAATGATATCTCCAATGACAAACTAGGGTGACTGCCAACCACCAAAATTATGATTATAGAATAGGGAGGATCTTGCACCTTCTAAAATGCAACAGTGCCAAATTCCAACTGGAATTCGTAGATACAAAGAAAATATAAAATTCACTATACCTACAACTATGCCAAACTCAGCCTTATAAATGGGCTCCGAAAATTTTCCCGAAGGGTTACAAACAGACCAACACCAAAAGTTAATAACTAACTAATTTAAAAAAAAGGGCCCGAAAGATATTATTAAGTACGGGGCCGTACAATAATTTATTTAAATTGAGCTATTTAATTATATCGGGGACATTATAGTCCTCCCGACCCAAGAATTTCTTGCCCTCAAGCAATTGCAGACTCAGATGTTCCAAGATCTGTTTACTCTTCCACATGGCATCTTCAATCGACAAGTCCTTGCATCGGACAAGGTACTCCTTGATGGTGCATGACCTCATCTTTTTCTCTCTGATGTTGATGATATTTGTGGGCTCCAAAATAAGTTTTTCTTCATCATAAGTGGGTAGGAGTTCCTCAGAAACCATGACACCTTTGTCGAGGAGTTCCTAAATTGTCCTCTCTATCTCATCTTTAAACTTCTTAGGGTGGCGATAGGGTGCGGTGATAACATGCTTGAATCCTTCCTCTAGCTCCATGTTGTGCTCAAAACCTCGGTGTGGGGGAATACTAGGTGGAATGTTTGCAAAAACCAAATTGTGCTTTCCCAACACCACCTAAAGCTCATCATCATGGTAGTATGCATGTTTCCTACACAATGGTTTGTTTGAGACCAAGCAGTGTACTACCCAGACGGTGTCATCATGTCTAAAGATTTCCTCCATCCATCTGGATGAAATTTACCTCACGGTGCCATTGGACATTCCCCTTATTACCACCTTCTTGCCATCCACTTCGAATGAGAGTTCCATTCTCTTGAAGCTCTGTGTGTGCTGGTTGAGGGTCTCCATCCATTGATTGCCCAATATAACATTTGTATCATCCATATCTACCACAAATAAATCATCAGTCAATGTGTAATTTCCCATTGTGATGCTTAGTTACGGGACCAGATGGGTACATGACAAGAGATTTCCTTTTGCCACTTTGACTTTGAACCCTTCGTGTTCCTCCATTCGCAAACCCCTCCGGGTGACAAGTGATGAGTTGATGAAGTTGAGTGTGGCCCCACTGTCGAGCATGACTACAACCCACTGTCCTTGGAGTGTGCCACCTACTCGAAACATATTGTACCTTGGAGTTCCTGTCAATGCCGCGATAGTGCCTCCCCTTTGTACCGGTGTGGAAATTCTCTCTGCACAGTTTATGTTTTCTTTAGCCTCCTAAGTACCTTGTTGACCATCTTCCTCAATCTCCTCTTCACCCTCGGACACCACTTCAATAAAGTGGATCTTTCCCTTACCTAAGCATTGGTGCCATGGTTCCCACAACTCCATGTAGGTAAAATAGAGTTTCTTCCTCCTGAGTTCCTGCCTTGTGGCCTCATCCAATAATGGCTTCTTTAAATGGGGTTTGTTGTCTTTCTCCTTTGGGGAGAGGGGTGGTTTGTCATGCGAGTAGCTCTTGGTGGAAGAAGATGAGGTTGCCATGTCATGAGCCTTCTTAATCACTTTAGTGAGCATGTTAGGGTTGAAACCCTTGACCCAACCCTTCAAGGGTTCCATCAGCTCATCCATGAACAACACAACTAGTCTCCTTTCCGAGATATCTATTACAAACACTGACAATCTCTAAAACTCTGTGATGTAACTGTCAAATTGATCCAGACTGCATCATCAGGGCCAACTCCTTGAAGTTGAGCTCTGGATCCTTTCCATCAAAGCGGGCTATAAGTCGCTCTGTGAAACTAACATATGAAGTTACTTGATCGTGACCAAGGGTGCCCATCCCATTGTTGGCAATTGACACTCATTTGATGATTTCATGAGACTTCTGGTGGTTGATTATTTGTTTTGAGTTATCATTGATGTCAACTCTTCATGGTGATTTGATCCGACATTCGTGATTTAGCTTATCTGAAAGATGGAGGTAACCAGTAGACAGTTAATTGGCAAAACAGGGTATCTCAATAATGTGTTGATCCAGAATGATCTCCAATGATTTCGGTGTTTGTGGTTATTATTTTTGTGATCTTGGTGTTTGGTAAGACCTATTGGAAGCATGTTATTATAATATTTTAGTCTTTTGTTATGGTGTGTTCGAGATTGGACCTGACTTCATCTACACGTTACATCTCTTGAAGCCAACTTGATGGAGATTGTTTTTGTGGTGAGATCGGATATATAAGATCATTGTAGCAGTTGAATTTCGTAGTGTTATGTGTGTAAGCGATCAATTCTGGTATGATTGAGCATAATTTGATGTGCACATTTTGCTTTCAGATCACCGGTAGTTGACTGAGATCGGAACAGGGAAATTAACAGAGCAGAGACAATCAGTGATACATAGCCTAACCGAAACTCAATTTTGCATTGTCAGATGATTTCTAAGAGTTCATTTCATTGTACATTCCCTTTGTAATCAAATTGTAAGTCAATGAGACTTCCTTGAAGGTTGTAGCCTTCCGAGCATATGTAATTGAGCAGTGAGCTCTAGGCAGTGAGCCTGAATGCAAGTGCATTTCCCATCTATGTAATATTTATGTACTCCTGGCCATAGTATATGAATGTTGTGGGTTCCATCCCCACTGTGGTTTTTCCCTTTCTGGGTTTCCACGTAAAAATTCTGGTGTTGTGGATTTTTGTTTTTATTGTTGCATGTGTGTGTTCATATTTGTTATGTATAACTAACCAGTGGATTAGGAATAAGTTTGAGGTTTTAATTTCTGGTAGATCGCTGATTCACCCCCCCTCTTAGTGATCCCTAATTTCAAAAATTGGTATCAGAGACTAGTTCCTCTGAGGAAACTTAACCACTTGAGGAAGATCTAGGAGATTGATTCAATGGATTCCGGTTTCTAGAGACAACTCAATGTGGCACTTGAGGATCTTGATGCTGCTAGAAGGGAGGTCTATACCTTGAAGAAGAATCTGAATGCAACTGATGAATTCATTAGTGAGCTAAAGGATCAAGCAAGTATCTATAGAAAAAAGAGGAAGGAATTAATGGACAAGTTGAAGGAGAAAGAAGATTAGATCATGGAATACCAGGACAAAGCTGATGAAGTTGACAAACTTGAGAGAGAAAATACTGCTTTGAAGAATAAGATGCAATCCATTGTGATGAGACTGACTAAGGAGATTGATGACCGAGAGAAGAATGAGGAGAATTTGTCATAATCATTGAAGGATAGAGCTGATGAATGCTTCAGACTTACCTATGAGAATGATTAGTTGAAGCTTGAGTTGACACAATCAAGGAAGAATTGTCAAGAACTTGAAAGATAGGTTTTTACCTTGAGGGATGAACTTGCTACTGACAATGAATACAAAGACAAATTCAAAACCAGTTCAATAAGATTTGATGAGATGCTGGAAAGTCAAAGACATGGGAAGGATATGCGAGGTATAGGATATGAGAAAGGTGAATCCTCTGGATCTGGACAAGGCAATACTAAACCTGATCAGAAGAAGAACAAGAATTCTCTAGTAAGACAACCTAAAGCTCATAAATTTAATGGTAGATGTTCTATTTACAACAAATTTGGTCATATGGAAAGTCAGTGCAGAAGTAGGATGAATAATGGAATAATGAACAATAACAATATGATGAACAACATGAACAATCCTTCTACCTTTATAGGTCAGTGCTTCATATGCAATAATTTTGGACACAAGTCAAATGCATGTAGAGTTGTGATTAATCTTTTAGAACAAAATATTCTATGCCTGTGGAATGTTTGGACATATCTCTAATCAGGGAAGGATGAGACAAAATAAGATGAACTTCAGATCTATGAAGAATAATGTTGTTTGCAGAGCTTGCAACAAAATCGGTCACATTGCAAAGTACTACAGAAACAAGAGCAGTGCTCTAGTAGACAAGAATAAATCATATGAGAAGGGTAAGGCAAAGTTTGAAGAGATCAAAGATCAACATAAGAAGATGTGGGTGAGGAAGGATGAATCTAAGACATAGAATGGATCTGTACTTGAATTCGATGCAAAATCTTCATCCGGTAACTAGGGCTTTTGGCCTTTGGGGGAGGAAAATCAATGAAAATCTTGCAAGTACCCCTTGATGAGATTTGTGGTCAATGGATTATAGATGGCAGTTGATATCCAAAGCTCAAATGGTTGTTTTTCGTCATCCAGTAGCTGAACAAGGCATCCAGTTGAATATTTGAGGTGTATTTATTTCAAAGCAAAATTAGGGTTTGCAGAGTTAAAAGGGAAAATAAGAGAATCATTCTTCACTTTTCAAATAGTGTTCTCGAGTTGATAATCAAGGAGATCAAAGTTTCCAACTGGTCTAAGTGCTAACAACAATCTGATGAAGTGATCTAGGGCATTTGACTATTGGTCAAGGTATTTCTCGAAGGGCATTTTTCTGAGTCTTATTTTCTCGAGATTTTGCAATGGCATCTGCTGTTACAAGCTAGGGTTGCCATTGCACCAAAATATTGACCTGTCAATGTTCGATACAACCACTAGACTTATATAATCCACAGGATGTTGTTAAACCATGTTGCAAATCCCCACGAGGGATGTTGGCCCACTGCCAACAATCCCCCTCCTAGCATCACTCTCTGCGGCCTGCGTGATTTGAACCTGTGACCAAGCTCTGATACCACTTGTTACAAGCTAGGGTTGCCATTGCACCAAAAGATCGACCTGTCAATGCTCGATACAACCACCAGACTTATAGAATCCATAGGAGGTTGTTAAACCATGTTGCGAATCCCCATGAGGGATGTTGTCCCACTGCCAACATATGCATCCTCAGTTTCTACTTCCTTGGTGGTTGAAGTTAAGGACATGACCCGTCTTGTATTCAAGAAAGACCCATACAAGTCCATGGAGGACGACCCGATAGGTGCATTTTCTTTCGTTCTACATGGTGTTATGCATGTAGATGATGTTCGAGCTTATATCCACTATGAAATTGAAGAAACTAACTCAGAAGATATTTTGGATCTATACACAGACAAAATCATGGATGATATCGACAATCCCAAGCCATAATTTGCACAACTGGTAAGGAAGGGTTTCACCCAATTTGTGAATTTTCTGACTTTCAATGAGAAGGAGTGGGTTCGATATGTGCTAAGCAGGGTTCATGTTGAATTCATGTGGCTGGACAAACCTTACAAGATCATTGTTGAGGCAATTAAGGTTGTTACTTGTCTACATCAAACCGGTGAGAAGCCAGGGTTACAGAAGGTTACAAAATCTACCATGAACAAGTTAACCAGTGCAGAGTTTGATGGAAGATCAATGAAAATCAGTACCATAAGGGAAGATGATGTTAAGTTTTCTGCTATGGTGATTGGATACAAGGTGTATCAATCCAATAGATTGAATTGATCAGTTTCCAACATTGCAATTCATGTCGCTTAAAAAATGGTTAAGGAAGATGGTCACTATGATCTGTGCAATGTGTTGCTGGAGGAGTTGTTGATCAATTTGGATAAAATTAAACAAGATAAGAAACATGTTTTCAAATTCGGATAATTGATTATCCGTCTTGCCCTATACTTTATGAATCAAATCCTCAGAACTGAGAGTCCAGTGGGCTTATGAATGACCGATGGCGCAATAGATCAAGCAAGGATTGGATAGTCTTGGCAAATGGGACAATCAGAATGCTACTCTATGGGCCTTCTTCAATACATTTCAGGAGAAGATGAAGCAAAGAGTGCATATCCCCAAGGAGATTGTTAAGAAGTATGAGGGATTAATATGTTTTATGGTGAATAAAGATGAATGCTTGATGGAAGTGGTCCAAACCCGAACCATTTGGATTATGCCAATGGGATACGAGGTGGATGAGGCTACCTTGGAAGCTTATGCTCAACACTTGCTCAATTCTCTGGAAGACACTAAGGAGAAGAGGAGAGGTACCTGTAAAGAGAAGTCAGTGGATTTACAATCCAAATTCACCAAACCGCAAGGAAGAGGAAGGTGGCAAAGATAGTTGAAGACATTCTTGTTGAGGAGGGCCACCCTTGGGAGAAATTTAGGGCTGCAAGGGCAGTAAGAGATGTAGCATAAAAGGAAAAGAAACAAAAGTCTGCATCTGCCCCTGTTAAGATAAAGTGATAGGGCCTTCTCCGGTGAAGACACCTACTACCGAAGCTGAAACCTTTGGTACATTTGCCAAGGGCAAAGGTGTTCTAAGGAAGAAGTAGAATACCCAGAGAGAATGTGTGGTGGTCACTCGGGTGGAATCTGAGATCAAATATGATCCTGACACTCACAAGGCACCTAAAAAAGGTGAATTCACTAGGGTGATTCAGAAATCACAATCCGGTGGTGTGAAGAGTGAGCAGAAGAAGAAGAAGGTAAGATTTGAACCTGAATCGACAGGCCAATCCAAGAAAGGGAAGAAGAGAAAGTCAGATCTTGATGAAGCCATTGAATCCGGTAAGATAAAATCCTCCAAAACAGAATATCATATTATCCCCCCATTATCTACACAAGAACTAATTGATGAGATTATTAAAGATGGAAATTTAAAGAATATATCTGTATATTATGTAAATATGGATGATAATGATAAGAGGCAGATAGAAGAAGCAGTAATTTTGTATATGGATGTATTTAGCAATGCATTGATTGAATTGGAAAAATTTCTTCCCAAAGAATTATAAAATCTAATTGATGCTGGGAGAAAATCAGCTAGCCAAATTGATAGGGAAATAAAGGAGAGTTAACTGATCAATCAGTGCACCGGTATCACCATAGAAGAAATTGATAGACTAATTTCATTGGCTAATAAAAGGGAATTCTAAAGCAAGCACAAGGTGAACAGTTTGATGGTCGACAGAGTTGAGGAAATAAGGAGAGAAACTCATGAAATATGGAAAAAATTTCTTACTAAGAATCGACTTGTAGATACTCCAAAAAATGCCACTCAGTCAGATAACCCTCTGTAAATAAAGAAGAGTCTACTCAGGATATTGGTGAACAACAAATTTTGGATTCTGTTGTTGATGAGGCTACAAATAATAATGATAAACCAATAGAGGCAAAGGATGGTGCACCAAGTGGTGACACCAATGCACAAGAGGCACCTAAGGAGGATAAATCCGGACCTGTTGAGGCTAAGAAGAAAGAAGAGATAAAATAGGATGAACCGGATAAGGATAAAGATAAGGATAAAGATAAGGGTGAGGATATGGAAACTTCGGTATTAGTGGCAATTGACATTTCTAGAACTAAAAGCCTATGGAGTTTTCCTCAATTCAACATCAATTTTGACAAACCATTCGCTCAAATGTCTCTGGCTAAGAGGATGATAGCTGTTGTTTCTCTTCAGGCGCAAGCCAATCAAGAGTTAGCCCAGTCAGAGTCAGAGGAGAAGAAACTCATTGAAAAATTAGTTAAAGTTTTGGGACAGGTGGTACCGAAAGTGAAATTTGATGCAAGTACCAACTCATCCAGTAAGCTTAGCAATTTGATTGATCACGTATCCACCAAATTTGATTCTTTATCTAAAGCATCCACTCGACAAGCTATGAAGAAGTTTAAGGATGCCAAAATTCAAATATTTTTGCAAATGATAAATAATGACAAGGCCCAGTTAGACAAGGAGTTAAAACTAGTTGATGAGGCATTAGTAGAAGGCGGTAAGATATACAAGTTGTGTCAAATTTTAACCAATTTTACTACTAACATAGACAAGCAAATAGATAATTGTAAAGGATAGTTAGCTAAGATCTCTCAAGCCCACAACAAATTTAACTGGTAGTATAGAGGGTCAAATTTTGAATATCACTAAGTAGATCAAAAATTTTGAAAAGGAGAAGGAGAGAATAATCTGGCAAGTAGGTGAACTCTGGAATCTAATTGGTCCCCGATTGGAAACCTTAATGTATCATAAAATAGATTGCATATAGAATATGTCTCAAGATACTCCCATAAACATTGCTGCTATAGAGTTTCATGCCTATGCTTTGCACGATTTTGTTTCAATTTTGGAGAAATTGCGGGAAGGTTGGAGAACATATCTAGGGTTCCTCAAGATGGCTTATGCGGAGATACTAAAGAATGTATAGATTTAATCCTCCATTGAACATGTACGAATTTTTTTGATGGACACTCTATCTTTGGCATTGTTGTCAAAGGGGGAGAGATGCGGTGAAAAATGTATAGGGGGAGAGATGAGGTAAAAATGTATAGTGTACATATTGTATGTATGGAGTGTATAGACCGATGTACTGTAGATTCATGATCAAAGGGGGAGTCTTGGAATTCTTTTATTCCTTTATTCTTCCTTTATTCTTTCATCCAGTTGTACAGATCTCAACACTTAGTCATTTTTCACATGTGTTGCCATCAATGCCAAAGGGGGAGATTGTTGGCAATTGAAACTCATCTAGTGATTTCAGGAGATTTCTGGTGGTTTATTATTTATTTAGGTTTGTCATTGATGTCAACTCTTCATGGTGATTCAATCCAGCAGTCGTGATTTAGCTTATCCAGAAGATGGAGGTAACTGGTAGACAGTTAACCGACAAAACATGGTATATCAAAAATGTGTTGATCTAGAATGATCTTCAGTGATTTTAGTGTTTTTGATGATTATTTTTGTGATCTCAATGTTTGGTAAGACCTATTGGAAGTGTGTTATTATAATATTTTAGTTAGATGCTATGGTGTGTTCGAGATTGGAGCCGACTTCATCTACATGTTACATATCTTGAAGCCAACCTGATGGAGATTATTTTTGTGGTGAGACCGGATATATAAGATCATTGTAGCGGTTGATTTTCGTAGTGTTATGTGTGTAAATGATCAGTTTTGGTGTGATTGAGTGCAGTTTCATATGTGCATTTTGCTTTTAGATCAACCAGTAGCTGACTGAGACCAGAACAGGGAAATTAGTAGAGCAGAGACAGTTAGTGATACAAAGCCTTATCAGAAATCAATTTTGCATTGTTAGATGCTTTCCAAGAGTTTATATCATTGTACATTCCCTTTGTAATCAAATTGTAAGTCAGTGAGACTTCCCTAAAGGTTGTAGCCTTCCAAGCATATGTAATTGAGTTGTGAGCTCTAGGCAGTGAGCCTGAATGCAAGTGCATTCCCCATCTGTGTAATATTTATGTACTCCTAGCCATAGTATATGAATATTGTGGGTTCCAGCCCCACCGTGGTTTTTCCCTTTCTGGGTTTCCACATAAAAATTCTTGTATTGTGGATTTGTGCTTTTATTGTTGCATGTGTGTGTTCATATTTGTTATGCATAACTAACCGGTGGATAAAGAATAAGTTTGAGGTTTTAATTTCTAGTAGATCACTAATTCACACCCCCCCCCCTCTCAGTGATCCCTAATTCCAACACCCATGATGCCACCATTCGTGAGAAACTCCCTCCAAGTGAAGCACTGCAAACTTGATCGTCTCATCCTCAGGCATCAGGTTGAGTTGGAAGTAGGTATCTATTTTTTGTACCCTTCCTCGCGTAGATGTTGATCTGGTCCCATCAAAGTATGATAAGTGTACCTTGCCAATTTTTCATTTGATGTCATCGTTGTAGTAGCCACGACTCCTGCCATTCGAATATTTCATTCGGAGGTCTACATAATCCTTGAAGGATATATCCTCATCAAGATCTACATTTGTCCAATCTTGTCTCAGTTGCCTCCACATCTCCTGAAAAGTGGTATCTCGTTCCTTGCAAGGAGCTTATGTTCTTTGGGGAAATGTCAGCATCAAAGGTCGAGAATATGAGCGTTGTGTTAGACCTTCCTGTAATGGAATTATCACCATGTCCATTGTGTTCTCCATTTGTTCTACTTTCTGCCAATTTTTGCAATGTCTCTTCCATGATTTTTTGTCGTTATTCCCCTTTGATCATAGCTTCATTGAGCTCAGCTTGGCTCTTGGCTAGATCCCTCAACAAACTCTTGATTTCAGCATTGATATCCCCCATTGTATCCACATAACGGTATCTCCTTCTGGTATATACTTTGAGCTCGTTCTGCATCCACTACCTGACAGGTTGGTAGAATCACTAGCTCTGATACCACTAGAATGTACCCAACCGCACAGTACCTGAATTTCCACCATACATCACATACTAATGTGATGTACCAATGCTCTCTTACGACATAGTTTTTGAGGGAAAATACTTGAGGGAAGTACTTGAGGGAAATACCTGAGGGAAATACTCATGGGCCAAGTACCTAAGGGAAGTGTACTTGAGGGTAATTACTGAGGGAAAAGTACCCGAGGGATGTATACTCAAGGGAAGTACTTGAGGGAAATACCCAAGGGAAAAATACTCGAGGGAAGTATACCTGAGGGAAAAGTACCTAAGGGAAGTATCCAAGGGCAATTACCAAGGGAAGTACCCAAGGGAAAATACTCGAGGGAAGCACTTGAGGGCAAAGTATCTTCGACACCTTTGACCATCAATCAATGACACTCGACACCCTTCGTCTCCAAACACAACGTTTCACTCGTACTAAAAAGTAGGCTGCACACTTCCAAATATTTTGTACGACAATGTTACTTTCACTGAAGAATCCAATCATAGATAATTCCTTCATCGATAAGATTATTGTAGATACAAGAATGAATTATCAACATAGAGTATACACCAACAACATTGAATGGCGAAGAACTAGATATTTGTAATTATATTTCCACATGGTAGGGATAGACCTGGCAATGAAGTACAAAGTAAAATAAAAAAAAATGATATCTCCAACAACAGACTAGGGTGACTGCTAACCACTGAAACTGCGATTACAAAATAGGGAGGATCTTGCACCTCCAAAACTGCAACAGTGCCAAACTCCATCTGGAATTCATAGATACAAAGAAAATATAAAATTCACCATACTTACAACTATGCCAAACTCGGCCTTATAAATGGGCTCTGGAAAGTTTCCCGAAGGGTTACAAATGGGCCGACAAAAAAAGTTTATAACCAACTAATTAATAAAAAAGGATCGAAAGATATTATTAAGTACAAGGCCATACAATAATTTATTTAAATTGAACTATTTAATTATATCGGGGACATTACATTACAATGTACAAGTACCTTGAATATGTAGGCAAGATGTGATGAGGTATGAAACCTACCCTTGATAAAAAATGTAGCATCATAAATTATATCCCTATATAATTTCACACTCACTTAGGCGCCACTTTAGCATTTTGGACTTCCATGCTTTGATAATGTTTGATTTTTCTCACATAATCTCCAAATCTGCAACTCTCATTTTCACCTTTCCATGTGGCTCTTTATTCATCCCTAATAGGTTAGATAAGGGCATCCCAAGTTCCCTTGATAAAGGCACCCCGAGTGCCCTTGTTCAACCTAAAGGGGGCCAATTTTGAACCCTCCAATTGTCAAAAAATGTAGGCAAGAATTCCTTTCCAATGTTTAAATACTTAAAAAATCCAAACATGTTTCATGAGGTGAGTTATAAAAGCAAGCCTTACTCCCTCATTTGAACATCCATCTTACATCCCTCCACTCAATTATTTGGATTCAAGTGAGAAAAAAATCAAGCATTATCAAGGCAGTGAAGGAGAGGTCAAGTATTCAAATTTAAAGCATTCAAGATGATATCCATGATCAAGATATTATGAAGACATTTTTACATTCCTACATGATACATCAATGCTTTCATGAAGACTTCAAGGCAAGATTCATGAAGGTATAACATTTCAATTCTAAATCTAGCCTCTTACCTTTTGTAGGCCTTTCCATTTCAATTTCTATTCAATTGCAAGGTTAATTCCAAACCTGGGGTTTAACATAGGCAAACCCTTATCAACAACACAATTTTCCTTCTACTATGTGCTAGTAACAAATTCAAAAGATATGGTTATAGATTTGGGAAGAACGAATTGAGACACACAAAAACAACTTCCATAGAGGCGAAAATTGGAGGACAAGGTCTCCCTAAGAAAATTTGTCCAACACTTTTTCGATGAAACTTCAAGGATAGATTTTGAGAAGGATCCTAATCCCAAAAATATCTTAGTTGTCCACATCTGAACTCTTGGACAAGGGTGCTCTGAATGAAATTGTCTAGCATTTTTTAGTTTAGATTTTAGATACAAGTTCCTCTCTACTTCCTCTTTCCAAATATATACTTATGTCTATAGATCCGATTTGAGACTACCTGTACATGTTGATTCTTGTCAATTTCACATCCTTAGCCCTAGATATTGCATTCAATTTACATCTTTCAATAGCTCATTTTCAACTCAACTCAAGGAGTACTAAATTCACCTTGTGATTGAGTCAAGTGGATTCATTCTCCTTCTAATTGTAATCATTGTGGAAGTAGGTATTAGTTACTAGTTTGCATGCATAAACTTGTGAACCCTATTTCCCAACATTGCATTTTTTGTGAACCCGACATACCTTATGCTTCTTATTTTCATTTCCAGATTTGATTTGTATGCATTTCATTGATTCATATTTGCAATCATTTTTGAAATATATCATGTATGCACTTAAATTACATAAATTTAGAGGTCTAATTCATATAAAATTTAAATATTTTGATGAACTGAGTTGTGGGTTACATAATTTCTTATTTTTATGCTCAAATTTGATTGTTATTGCATATTTTTTCTAGATTTAGAATCATTTATTGTTAAAATATATCATTCATATTGCATACTTAATTGGTTAATCAATCATTCTATTGGAAAATTCCATTGTTTAATCACATATATTTGCTTGTATGAGAGGCATTGCTAGTTCAAATATATTTCATTAGATTTTCCTTCTTGGTGTATGAGTTTCATTACCCTTTGTCCTACATCCAATATCTCAGTGAGATGAAGTTATAGACTTATGGCTTCCCACAATTTAAATACTAAGGGTATTGAGTCTAGGTTGACTAACCTATTCCATAGGAACTTGGGTGAATCCTCTATTACCTAACATTATGAAGAACCATTCCCCTTGTACTTGTCATGATGAGGATGAATCCTTAACTTGAGAAACTATTGACCAAGTGGGAAATCTACACCATGAGTTGGATAGGTTTCAACATTGGATGGGTCAAGAGCACTCAAATAGTGAGCCAATCTCCTTGATTGAAGGCTTGAGAAGAATGGTTTAAAGTGATGAACATGGTGCAAAAGTGTTGCATAGCATTGCTCAATATTGTTGATACTAATGTTATGACCATGCAAAGTTGTGTCGATGTTCTTAGTCACTATATTCCTACAAATCAAGTTGAGAATTCCATTCCTATGGCTACATCTTTGCCTAATGTGCCTACATATGCATCTTCAACCATGGCTACCTCTACACAAAATATTACTACTTCACATGTTAGTAATGGGGAAAATTATGTCAACACTACTCCTACATACCTCCTTCCACTAGCCTTCCATTTGTATCACAACCATCTCCTATACCTACGTTGGAATCCAAGAACACTGAGAGGGGGGGGGGGGGGTGAATCAGTGTTCTACCAAAATGATCAATTTTAACCTTATTAAACCATGCATACACCAACCGGTATATCGGTACATATAGAATTGAAAGAAGTAAAGTAACCAATAAGCCAATCACACAAATGAATACCATAACACACATAATTATACATGGAAAACCTCAAAGAGGAAAAACCATGGTGGGATTTGTGACCCACAATATCAATCCACTGGCCATATGAAGAGATATTACAAAATATAGGGGCCTGCACTTGCAGGAAGGCTTACAACCTAGAGAACACTGCTCAATCACAAAAGGAGCCTCACTGACTACATACAAATCCAGACTACAATCTAGAGAAATGATTGAACTGCAAAGATAACATCTTCTATGTGTGAATACAATTCCAGTTAAGCTCTATTTGTTCTAGTCTGAAACCTTAAACCCTTTACCAAAATAACCCTTTACATAAATATCCTCACATACATGATCTCTCTCATATATTTAACATTACATAACATTATCATATTCTCCTATCAATCCATTTTCCAAAATGATCTAACCAACTAACCAACTAACCTATATACCCTTTACAATTCATTATGCCTTATGTCGGCTTACAAAGATAATTATAATATGAATATACATCTCGGCTCAACAACATAAATACATGAATATCAAAACGATTGTTGATGTCAGATCTCCAAATGATGTCGACCTCCAATACCGATAACCTGATTTTAAACCATGTCAGATTGCATTGCCAGTAACCAAAGAAATCTATCCAACCTGCCGGTGCTGGTGCTGGTGTCGGTGAAGTGTCTGTAGGTACACAACTAAACCAAAATATGAAGTCAGAATAAATTGCCATGTTGCCATCAATGAATACATAGTGAAAACAACCAATTGAGTGTCAATTGCCAACAACCTACATACCATAATGTTCCACCTTCCTATTCTCAAAATCCACTTATTTATCTAGCTCAAAGTGTCTCATGCTTACAACAACAATTGGATTATTTAATCCAATCCAAATTCAATCTCCCTATAATATATATGGATAGCCCACTTTTCGATGACATTGTTTGTACTCTTGTCCCACAATACATGGAGGTTCCTCATTTGGAGTTATATAATGGAAAAGGTGACCCTCAAACTCATGTGAAAACATTTCGAACAGTGTGTAGTGATTTCTCCCATGACAATATACTTATGACTAAACTATTTACTTTTATATTGAGAGATAAGGCTTTGCAATGGTTTAGTTCCTTGCCTCCTCAATTGATTCATTCTTTCTATCAATTTTCTAATGTATTTGTGCAACATGTCCAAAACAATATTGGTCCTCAAATTGCTTTAACTGAGTTGATGCATTGTAAACAAGGAGTTAAAGAAAAAATGACTGATTTCATGGGTAGATACAAACATTTGCATTCACAAATTTCTTCTCATGTGCTTGATGGTGATGCTCAAAGATTTTTCATTCATAATCTATAAAAGGATATTGGAGATAAGGTTATGTTTTCTAATTCTACATCTTTCACACATTTATGCATAATGCTTCATAACTATTAGCTTTAAGTGTGTCAATTTGAATCCTCTTCATCAATGGCTACGATTGATAAGAATGAAGATACTCAACATAAATACTTTCAAAGGTTCCAAAAATAAAACAAGAATTTTATCAAGATCAACAATAATTATTCCAATCATGTTGATACACAAGTGGCAACTGTAACTTCAAGTGTAGCCCCTCTATCATCAATCTTTACACGTCATAATTTTACTCCTCTTTTTGAATCGTTGCATAATATCATGCTTAATTTAATTATTACTAATGTGATGAAGCTTCCTCTCGTCAAACCCATAGATCTCTTCAAGCCTTTGCAATCTTCCTTTGATCCTAAAGCCTTTTCTAATACCATCGTCAATTTGGCCATGATATCGAGAAGTGTTATAGGTTGATGCATGTGATTCAATATCCTATTGTGTGCAACAAACAATAAAGGAAAACATTCATGATGCAAGAGGAGGGAAAAGGAGATTAAATTTAATAAATA
The DNA here is from genome assembly GCF_030272615.1 of Cryptomeria japonica. Classification (NCBI taxonomy): domain Eukaryota; kingdom Viridiplantae; phylum Streptophyta; class Pinopsida; order Cupressales; family Cupressaceae; genus Cryptomeria; species Cryptomeria japonica. The sequence goes on along the minus strand of NC_081407.1, from coordinate 889,441,598 downwards.
AGGAGATTTACTTAATTTAACAAGTGGATTTGGACTAGGTTTATGATGCAACTGAGGGTTTAGGAGAAAGGGGATATTTGAATTAATTTTAATTCAAAAAGTGGATGAAAGAAGGATGGAAATTTAATTAAATAAACATGGGGTTTTATTTAATTAAATGGACCAATAATAAAATAGGTAAATTGATTAAATTAATTCACGCAGAACTATAGATGACAAGGACTTTAGTTAAATAATTAAATTATATAATTAATAGTTGGACCCTAGACGAAAGGGGATTATGGAAATTAATTTGATCAAATAATAATGATCAAATTTAGGTGTCTACATTTTTCCCCTCTTCAAAATGGCGTTAAAATAACTTTGTTTCAAACAAATTTAAAACATTGATGATGCGAAGCAAAGTGGGCAAAAATATGCCCCAAATAGTGAGAATGGTAGTTGGGCTAGTGGGGACATGTTATTCCCCCTCAAGAGGGTGGATGAGAAAGAAAAGGGGGCCTCAGTGGTGTCTCGATAGGACAAAAAGCAAAGAATAGGAAGAGATGTGGCGGAAAGACATAAAGAAATGACAAACGCAAAAAAGACTAGGATAAAAAATGGAGAGCATAGGAGAAAACAAGGCAAAAAATGGAGCCCATATGAGGAAATGGGAAGCAAATTAGGGTTTTGGGGGACCTACATAAGGGAAAAATAAAAAATTCCCCCTTATTTGTACCCCTAAAGTTAAGATTTAGAGTGAATTTGAGGATAAGAGAGTGCGAGCAAAAAGGACTACTAGCATAACATCGAGGCACCAAGTGGATGTGGTGAGGAGGGTACATTGGATGGGACAACCAAACCTAGAGGTATGTACCATCAAACCTAGCATGTACCTACAATTTGGTAGAATTTAATGCTTTATTAGAAAAAAAATTATCTATTATGTCAAATTGTATTTGATGGATACACGCGTGAAGCACAAATTCGCCACTCCCATGAGAGAGAGGGGTTGGATAAATTGGCAGACTCATCCCAAAATGGGAGGATCTATCAAGGGATCAAATGAAATAAATAATCCCACTGGTTGGGAAAGGGATAGGATGATAGGATTGATAAAACCAATCATAGATTGGTGAGAAAGCCTATAAATGGGTGAGATTGCCAAGGAATGGGCAAAATCAATTATTTTGCTGAAGTGGGCAAGGAAGATGCCCCAAATTAGGATACACACAACATTGCTGACAACATTAGTAAAGTGATGGAGATCAAACATGGTGATGTTCCATCTACTAACGGGGAAGATGATGGTCACCACCGATGGCATATACAGGATCTTGCGGCATCCTATCAGGGGGTAACAAGTAGTGATGCAAGACATTGGACACACAACCACATTATAAATATTGTTGGGGAGGACAAACGTACCCATGAAGAGGGGTGTATTGGTGTTAGTGATGGCCCAATCTAGGCGACCACTCTAGATTGATACCTATATGTTTATGTTTGCACCCTAGTGAGTGGGTTCCTAACTCTGGACAAGGGAGGACATGTCATTTCACTCAGGATGGTACAAATTATTGTGGATGCGGTAGATTGACAAAGACCATGCATGTGGGGGACTTTGGTGTCAATAGAGATCCATGTGATTTGTTATCATGGACAAATGAGCTTAGGCTTCTTGATAGCCTAACCAATCGGGCAAAGATTAGACTGGGTGGATGGAGAGCTAGTGGTATATAGTTGGTGGAGAGTATTGCATTATGTGGTTACCATGGTTGATTACTGGAGAGTATTGCTGGACCAGTTAGATGAGAACTACATTGTATGGAGATGATACAAAGACATAGCAGGATGGCTGGAGGACCCATAACGCATCCTATATATGATCACAAAAACATACATTACAAGAAGGATGCATTTTTTGATTTAGAGTTACAAGCTAGACATGGTTAGGTGATAGTTTGGTATTAGACAACATCTCTTGGGACCACCCCATAGGATAACATGGATCACTCAGGAGGGTAGAGCATGAAGGACACCTATGGACAAAGAGGTTGCCCGACTAGAGTGTGAAGATTTGGAGGTAGAGCCATGGGATCTAGTGGGAGGGGTAGATGATGCAGGGGTATTGTCAAGATACTAAAGATGGTGGGAGGACAAGATCCTATCACGAGGCAAAGGAGGCTAGTAGGGAGAAAGTGAGGGAGGGGAGGGAGACTGTTGGTGATAGGTGTTGGAAGGAGAGGAGAGAGGATAGATAGAGTTGAGGAGGTATAGGTGGAGATGAGGGATGAGGAGGGTAGAGATGAGGAGGAGAGAGATGACATTGATGCAGGAGGAGGTGAAGGCCATGGAGGTGGATGAGGTTGAAAAGGAGGAAAATTTGAGAAGATGGAGAGTAGTGGTAGTCTCGATAATAGTGCCACTTAAGTAGAGTTGGAGGAGGCCAAGAGTGATGTAGGATGGGAAAGTAGAGCAACATGCAAGGTCCATACAACATAAATAGTGTAGGATTTAGGAGTTGGTAGATCAGTTAGACAAGGCTCATAGATAAGGGGAAAGCTCTAGATAGGGAGATAGTTAGAGTGGGTGGGAGGCAACACTAGATGCACCACTACAAAGGTTACAGGGGCTATATGATGGTATGGTAGAAGAGAGGGATCTACTGGTAGAGGAGAGAGTTACTTTGAGGAGATATGGTGGTGGTGACAGAGGAGAGAGATAGCCTCAAGTCATAGATAGACATGACATTAATAGAGAGGGACAACCTTAGGATGAAGGATAGATTACAGAAAAGGTATTCATTAGAGGTCACCCACTAGAGGGGATCAGATGAGATTAGTTGATTGAGGAGGGAGAGAGATGAGGCTTGTCAGGAGAGGGATGAGGTGAGGAGGGGTGGAGGGGGAGTAGGAGAAGGTGTCTTAACAATCTTGGTACAACAAAATGCCCTATAAATCCAGTAGCAATAGTAGGTGATAGGGTTGATAGGGGAGGCCCTATTCTCCAACATGGTGTATGAGGCGGCAATACTGCCATATCAGAGATAGGTATACGTACCTCTAAGATCTATCAGTACTTCATGAAGATCTATCTCACGGAGCAGATCCTCCACCAAAGTGGGCGATGATCCAGGAGTGGAGCATCATTCCACCAAAACAACGGGGGATCCTCAAGACATATTAGTCATAGCAGACACAAAGAGAACAATAGGCACTCAGAGAGGAGTAGCTCCTCATAGGCCAAGGCAAAGTCAGTGATGGGGCCCTCACAAACATTGATAGAGCTAAGGTTAGGATGGACTAGATAGGGACTGACATGTATGGAGTGGATTCCAACATGGGATGGAGACAGAGAGATAGGTGCAGAGGACACTGGGGACTCTGAGGAAGACAAGGCACAGGTACCGATGAATAATGATGAACAACAAATACCCTAATCGGTACTGAGAGGGGGGGGGGTGAATCAGTACATACAAAAACTTCTCAACAACTTATCAGGTTAAAACAATGCTAACCGGTTGTCTTCATCACTGAACTTAACCATGGCAATACCGGTTAAACATAGTAAGACTTCAGATAGCTAAACCGGTAAAACTGAATACTTCAAATAACATTCAACACTTGATAACTACTTCACCAATATACTCATGCATGTGTTGTATCAGTAACACCATAACCATTAGCTTTGAATGCATATTCACCTTAACAAAGATTGCTCAATCATCACATGAAAAATTCACAACTCATGACACACAGATTTTTCACGTGGAAACCCAAATGGGAAAAACCACGGTGGGGATGAATACCCACAAGCTTGCTTTTGAACTCTTTTGAAGCTCACTCTGTTAGGAGCCTATTCCGGTTAAAGACTTTACAATAAGTTTCTGTTAGGAATCGATCCTATTAAAGATCACCCGGTTAAGGGATGGCTATATACCCTGTTAAAGGTTGAAACCCTGTTAAAGGTTACCTTGCTAGAGGATTTGAAGAACTCAATGATCTTGAGTCACCTGGTTAGAGGATTTGCAATAAGCCTGTTAAAGCTACCTGGTAAAGGGATTTTCCTACTGTTGAAATGGTTAGAAGACAACAGGTAAAGCTCTGATCTGATAACAACACTACTTGCTAAGGCATATCCTTTTCAACTCCTCTACTCTGCACTCACACTGCAATTTTCCACTCACTAGTCTGGCAAGTATCTCATCACTCAGATACAAACACAACATTTGCCAACACTTACAATATCAAAACTCATCGACCATATAGACAACAATTAGGTCGGTAGCATAAACCCTAAACCCTAAACATTTTAGGTTTACAATTACAAGCGGTCCAATCCTGACTGTTCAAACACATTGCATAGAATAAAACAATCTCAAACAAATCACAAGTCATTCTACATCATCCATTCTTCACCGCATATGGAAATCAGTAAGACATCATGCTCTCTTCACATACCGCTAAGAAGAATGTTCATTCCCGAGGTAGACATTTAATGCAATCGATCTTCACATGCAAGATCCTCAAGGAAATCCTTCACATGCACAAAAATGACGTGGCATCTCGATCTCATCCTTATTTCTTAGCCAATTCATCACAGAATGTCACCTGTTGCATCGCACAAGCTAGATTGCCAAACTAGAAACCCTGGAGATGAGACTACCAATCGGTAGTCACACTTAGTGAAACCCTGACACCGATCCACTTTATCCCTTTATACCGGTTCTCCTACTTGAACATCAATAACAACTTCTTCCAATCTTCATACCAGTTCACATACACTTATTGACATCAATGACAACATACATTATCATCATACCGGTTCACCATATGCCAACAATCTCCCCCTTTGGCATTGATGGTAATACTCAGTGTAGCATTACAACTATATAAAAAAACATAGACCAGTGCAACTATAACATATATATTCATCGTCAGATATCTTCTCCCATATCATACATCATCAAATATCTTCTCCCCCTTTGACATCAATGCCAAAGTGGAGGTACAAGCTTCCAAGCTCCACTATGCTGCTCCCCCTATGGAGTAGCATCCTTCAACACATCAATCCTGAAAGATTTGACACTGTAGTACCTGATTGATGTGGAGCACAAAAATTTAGTTTACTTCATGAAGGGGCAGAACCCCTAATTCACCTGTCAAATAGGTAAATGTAGGCTTCGGTAAGGGCTTAGTGAATATGTCTGCTAGCTGCTCCTTATTGGAAACATGTTCTAATACAACCTCTTTGTTTTGAACCTTCTCTCTCAAGAAGTTATACTTGAGCTCAATGTGCTTAGTTCTAGCATGCAATACCAAATTCTTGGAAATATTTATTGCTTGTGTTGTCACAAAATATACTCACCGGTTCAGATATAGGTACTTTGAAACCATCCAATACATGTTTCATCCAGATTGCCTGAGTGCAGTTCATAAATGCTGCCACATACTTTGCTTTAGCTATAGATTGGGAAATATATCTTTGCTTCTTACTCGTCCATGAGACTAGTTTTCCACCAAGAAAGAATGCTCCAGCGGTTGTGCTCTTCTGGTCGTCCACATTACTTGCCCAATCTGCATCGGTAAACACTTTAAGATTAAAATCACCATTGTATGGATACCACAATCCATAATCAACCATCCCTTTCAGGTATCTAAGAATCTTCTTGACTACTACCAAGTGGGATTCTCTTGGACTTTCCTGAAAATGGGCCATAATGCCCACTGCATGAGCAATATCCGGTCTATTGTGTACCACATAGTGCAGCTTACCGATCATTCACCGGTACTCCTTCTCATTCACCAACGCCGAATCATCTTCCTTAGTCAATTTACAGCCGGTCACCATTGGTGTACCAACCGGTTTGCTCTCCTCCATGCCAAAGGTCTTCAATACCTCTTTGACATACTTGGATTGGGTAATAAAGATACCCTCTTTCATCTGCTGAATTTGTAGACCAATGAAGAAATTTATCTCTCCAATCAGAGACATATCAAACTCTTTCTTCATTTCATCTACAAATGCATGTCTCATTTCATCATCTCCTCCAAAGATTATGTCATCTACAAACACTTCACAGATCAAAATTTGATCAACTTCAGATTTCAGGTAGATGTTGATGTCCTCACTTGTTCTCTGAAATCCTATTTTCACAAGATGAGAGTGTAACCGTTCATACCATGCCTTTGGTGCTTGTTTCAATCCATACATGGCCTTGTGTAATCTACACACTATGTTACTATCTTCTGATAAGGCAAACCCATCTGGTTGCTCATTATACACTTCCTCTTCTAGGATTCCATTCAAGAATGCAGACTTCACATCCATCTACTATACCTTGAATCCCTTAAATGCTACAAATGCAAGTAGCATTCGAACACCTTCCAGTGTAGCCACTGGGGAAAAGGTTTCTCCATAGTCTTCTCCCTCTTCCTAAGCATATCCCTTGCATACAAGTCTTGCCTTGTTCCTTACAACTATGCCCTCTTCATTCAACTTATTCCTAAAGACCCATTTGGTACCTATGACATTCTTGTGTTCCGGTTTGGGTGCCAAAGACCATGTTGCATTCTTTTCTATCTGGTCCAGCTCCTCTTCCATTGCTTTAATCCAATCACCATCTATAAGTGCCTCTCTAGTCATCTTAGGCTCAAATTCAGAAATCATGCAAGAGTTTTCTTTCACCTTTCTTCTTGTGAGTATCCCTGCAACTTTATCTCCTATGATCTTCTTCGGATCATGATGTAGTTTCACATATCTAGGAATGACTCTAGCTGGTTCTGCTTGCTTTTCCTCTTCTTCTTCTTCACCTACTACAACTTCTACTGGTACAGGAACACTAAGGTCTTTGCTTGTTTCTTTCTTAACTGGTTCCCAGAATGCTACACTCAGTTCATCTTCCACTTGCTCATTGCAGGTTTCCTCAGGCTCCTCAGGGGATTCATCAATCCTAACATTAATACTCTCAATAATTTTTTGAGTCCTATTGTTGTAGCACTTGAGAGCTTTGCTTTTAGTGGAATATCCCATAAATATTCCTTCATCACATTTAGCATCAAACTTTCTCAGATTCTCACCTCTCTTGATATAACACTTACTGCCAAATATTTTAAAATAACTCACAGTGGGAGTCTTCCTGGTCCAGTACTCATAAAGGGTTTTATCTTTACCTTTCTTGATGAGTACTTGGTTCATAGTATAGACTGCAGTGCTCACCGCTTCTCTCCAAAAAGTGTGAGCAACCTTTCCTTGGATCAACATTGTTCTGGCTGCTTCAACTACAGTCTTGTTATTCCTTTCTGCTATGCCATTCTATTGTGGTGTACTTGGGGCAGACAGTTGCCTCTTGATACCATTCTCTTCACAGTACTTGTTGAATTCATCAGAAGTGAATTCACCTCCTTGATAAGTTCTTAGGCATTTTATCCTTTGACCACTTTCCTTCTCTGCCAATTCTCTAAAGGCTTTGAACTTTCCAAATGCCTCGGACTTGTCTTTCAAGAATGTGACCCGCATCATTCTTGAGCAGTCATCAGTAAGAATCATGAAATAGCCATCTCCCTAAATACTTCTAGTTTTCATTGGACCACACAGATTGGTGTGCACAAGATCAAGTAAGTTCTTTGCTGAAAAAGACTTACCTTTGAAAGTTGAGGAAGACATCTTCCCAAGTTGGCATTCTTTGCATAAAGAATTCTTCGGTTTGTTCAGCAAAGGCAATCCTCTTACTGCCTTGATCTTACTGTCTTTTACAATATTGTCAAAGTTTATATGACAAAGTCTCCTATGCCATATCCAACTATCATTAAACTTCGCCATTAGACACTGACTAATCTTGACATTCAACTGAAACAAGTTACCTCTAGTCTGCTTACCGGTGGAAATAAGTTCACCACTCTTTCCAATTATACTACATACTCCACCTTTGAACTCCAGAATGAGTCCTTTGTCATTTAGTTGAGCAACACTCAAAAGGTTATGCTTAAGACCTTCTACCCAGTAGACATCATCTGTACTGCTCTTTTCATTTAGTGAGATGGATCCTTTACAATTCACCAAGCATGGTGCATTGTTGCCAAATTGAACAACACCTCCATCATATTCTTCCAGAAACAAAAACTTTCTCTAGTCACCACTCATGTGGTGAGAACACCCACTATCAATAATCCACTCATTAGAGTTGTCAATGCGAGAGACAAGGGCTTTCTTGTCAGACACTTCTTCTTTTACAACTACAAACAGTATGTCCTCATTCTTTTCATCTTCAGATTCTTCATCAGTAACACCTTCATCCACTACAACAAGACAATTTCTCCTACCTCCTCCTTTATACTTTCTAAACCTCTCCAGTTTATCCTTATTGTCATTGTTAGGACAGTTAACAACTATATGTCCTATCCTATTGAAGGAAAAACATTTTAAAGGAAGCTTACCTCTATATTTTCCGGTGCCTTTTGGAAGTCTCTTGGCAAGAAGAGCTTCAAACTCCATCAGAATCTCTTCATCATCCATATCTCTGTATTGCCTGTATTCGTAACTGGTGTAGACACCCAAAATTGTCCAATCTAATTAAATAAATATTTTATTTATTTAATTATCTAAGCCTAATTCTTCTATTAATTAAATAAATCTTTATTTATTTTATTAATTCATTTATCCTCTGCTAGCCTTATTTCTCATTTAAATAAATTCATTTATTTATTTAAATTATCCTTTTCCTAAATTAAATAAATATCTTATTTATTTAATTATCCCACTTCTTCTATTAATTAAATAAATCTTTATTTATTTAATTAATTCATTAACCTTTTCCACCCATGACACGTCATTCATCTCTTAATTCATACACTACCTACCCCCTTTCATTATTTTATTATTTATTTTACCTACCCTCTAATCATAGCCGACCTCCTTTTACACCTCTCAATCTTATCCCTCCATTTCATATTGTGTCTTCTATATAAGGAGATGCTTCCTTCATTATCAAACCCCCCCGTTGACTACTTGACTACACTACGCTTTTGAACATAGGCGATCCTACTTGCAACCACATTCCATTCTTTGTTGAGCTCTTATGCACATAAAATCTGAGAGCAAATATATCAAGCAAGATCAATGGAGATAGGAAGAATGGAGATCCAAACCCTATTGGACATGTGATGGTATAATATTTGTGATTTCATTTGATTTGCATTGTCTTAGGTAATCTTCATATGTTATGGTGGATTTTTGTTGTTGTTAGGCTAGGGTTTTGTGGTTGAATCTATTTAGTCTTTCAACATTGTTGTTATCCATTTTCACCATAAACAACTGGTACTTACTTCTTTTCCTTTTCTGGTTGGTGCAGTAGATGCTCTAAAGGGTGACTCAGTCTTATGAACACTGCCATCATAGCTATTCAACTCACATGCAGTCAACTTTCAATGATAAAGTCTAAGGATACCTTGGTTTTGTCGATAGACCTTAGGTCCTGAATAGCAACAACTCTGATTGCATAGACCAGTAACAATGATCTCAACTTTACTGACAATGGTGGCATCATCAATTGTTCCACTAGTGCTCTTGATATCTCCAACCACAGTCTTGATCCTTATGCCATATTGTTGAATGGTCTCTCCTTCATCCATCCTCATGTCTTCAAATTTTCCTCTAAGGCTCTCTTCCTTAGCTTGCTTGACATGTTCATCACTGCCATAAATGGTTTCCAATGTGTCCCATACATCCTTAGGAGTATCCTTATCTTGTACATCAATGAACTCAATATCAGACATGCTGCTAATAAGGGCTTCCATGACTTGCCCATTTTCTTGAATCTCTCTTTTCTGATCATCGGTTAAAGTGCCAGTGGGGATAACATAGGTATTCTCAACATAGCTCCAGTGTTGAGCACCCAAACTTTTGATATAAATCTTAATTTTGTCCTTCCATATTTTGAAGTTATCTCTATTGAACTTGGGACCTTCCCTCTTCATCATTAAAGAAGGATCTTTTACCTCAAGCGGTTAAGTTTATATCTGTAGACACCCAAAATTGTCATGTTTAATTAAATAAATATTTTATTTATTTAATTATCTAAGCTTAATTCTTCTATTAATTAAATAAATCTTTATTTATTTAATTAATTCATTTATCCTCTTCTAGCCTTATTTCTCATTTAAATAAATACATTTATTTATTTAAATTATCTTTTTCCTAAATTAAATAAATATCTTATTTATTTAATTGATCCCACTCCTATTAATTAAATAAACTTTTATTTATTTAATTAATTCATTAACCTTTTCTACCCATGACACATGTCATTCATCTCTTAATTCATACACTACCTACCCCTTTCATTATTTTATTATTTTCTTTACCTACCCTCTAATCATAGCCGACCTCCTTTTACACCTCTCAATCTTATCCCTCCATTTCATATAGTGTCTTCTATATAAGGAGATGCTTCCTTCATTATCAAACCTTAATGAGCTAATCAATCATTCTAATCAATTTATGTACTTGACTACACTACGATCCTACTTGCAACCACATTCCGTTCTTTGTTGAGCTCTTGTGCACATAAAATCTGAGAGCAAATATATCAAGCAAGATCAATGGAGATAGGAAGAATGGAGATCCAAACCCTATTGGACATGTGATGGTATAATCTTTGTGATTTCGTTTGATTTGCATTGTCTTAGGTAATCTTCATATGTTATGGTGGATCTTTGTTGTTGTTAGGCTAGGGTTTTTGTGGTTGAATTCATTTAACCTTTCAATATTGTTATTATTGTTATCCATTTTCACCATATACATTTTGGCACGCCCGGTGGGACTCTTGTCCCTTTTGCATTTAACTTCCTTGTTGCAGATTTTGTATTTTGAAGTTGCGGATCTGACATTTTCGGCAGCATTTTGATATTTCTGCGTCTGCGTACTTTCGGATCGCGTTTTTGATTTTCTAGCGCGTCTGCGACCTCTAGAGTCGCGTCTGTGTTATTGGCAATATTTTATTTTGCAGGTTCTAGGAAAGCGCATCTGTGTTATAAAGTCGCATCTGCGATATTTTTAGCCGCGTCTGTGTCCAGAAGACGCGTCTGTGTTCTGTAGTCGCGTCTGTGTTTCATAGAACTGCGTCTGTGTCACCCAGTCGCGTCTGTGTTGATGGTAATTACGTCTGTGTTTACCAGTTTCAAATTTTGGGTTTTTATTGATTCAGTTTTTCGGATTTTACATTTAGGGTTTCAGATCTGGTTTATTTTGAGCTAACATTTTCAGATCTAGCTAACGAATTTGGTGCAACTTGTCTTGAAGGCTAAATCATTTGGTTGAAGGCCCCTATTTTCACAAAGTCTTTTGGGTTTAAAATTTACCTAACTTGTGTGCTTGCAGGAAGGGGTAATCATTTGAAACAATCCAAACTACTAACAACTCTTTGTTGCAGGTCCTTGTCAAGGATTTTTGGATTTTTTTCTATTGTGTGCCTTGTTTTCATAGACTAGCAAACACTTCAATTGGTGCACTAAAATTGAATCATTATCTTTTATGTCTTGAGCAATAGGCTCTTTTTGTTTAATCTTTAGAGGGCCTGTCTTCCCGGGTGGTCATTAGGACTACTAGTGAGAAGAGAACGACCCAAGTGGTAGCGAGGAAAACCCACCTCTTCTGAACCACTATAAACAAATGTATTCATGGTGAAAACTATGAATAACGTGTGCTGATTAGTTCATACCGACACTATGTCTCCCCATAAACCCGTTTGATCAAATTTATTTGATCAGTTGTAGGGTGTAACCCCTACCGGCTGGGAGCCTTCTGTATTTACAGAGCTGAAAGTGCCGCATGTATGGCCACACGAGCGGATGCCCTTACTAGCACCTTTTTGTTTTAGAAGCCCAAATCCTTCTAGTTGTTGGGGTAGGAGGTCGGACCTCTGGTAGTGGCCCACACACATACGGTTCTTAGTAGAGATACAAAGTTCGCCACGGGGAGTTTTCGTGGGGACTGATGCTTGGCTGACCCAAGAAGTGAGTGCCGAGGGTGGAGCCAGTGAGGTCAAGCATCTAAGTATCCACTCTAAATAGTGTAGCCTCGGGTGTAAAACCCCATGTGGGATCAACAACTATTGTCTTGGCCAGCCATAAGAATTGTGCTTGACTTATTTTAAACATTCAAAACATTCAAGACCAAACATCAAAACATTGTGTTTTTTGTGTCTTCAAGTGTATGCAAAACATTTTTACATCAAACAACACACTTTTCTTGGAGTCATTTTGAGTCTAGACAATTGCAAACATTGAGTCCTCATCAACACTGTGTCCTCTTGTCACGAAAAATAGTCAAACAGTCAGATTTGGTCACAACAAAATGACTTCATAGATTGGAAAAAATTGCACAAATTTTACAGAAACGCATCTGTGCCAGACATAATAGCGTCTGTGTTGTATAATCGCGTCTGTGAAGGGCAGAATCCCATCTGTGTTCCAACAGTCAACATTACACTTTGCAAAAAAAATCTCAGAAACGTGTCTGTGTTAAACAGAGCCGCGTCTGCGTCAGGAAACTGCATCTGTGAAGTATACAGGTGCGTCTGCATTCAGAATTGAAAAACTGTTACAGTCCAGCAAACAAACACAGTCAGTTTCGAAATTCTTGAGCTTCCTAGGTCATTTCTCCAGGGTTTCATTTAGTATTCAACCTGTCTTTGGGTCTCACAAAATCCATCATTGCTTCACATTTCGCTTTACATTCACACTTGTCTAAACTTGAGTCAAAAGGTCACTTGTTTGTCCTCAATATATTTTGTCAACACACTACATACAACAACACTTTGCTAAGTGGTCCCTCATCAAGGTTTCTTACCTTTGGGTCTCATTTGGTCCTACTTAGAGCCAAGGTCAACTTACCTCATCAAGAGAAACTATCCTCTCTTTGGAAGTCACACCTACTCTACTACATACATACTTGGTCTTACACTTTGGACATTGCAAGTACACTTCAGATTCATTTACATTCCATCCAACTCTTGGTCTTCCATACTTTTTCCATTTTCATCTAGTCTCACACATCTTGGTCAATACCTAGTTCATGGTTGAAACCCGTCTTCAAAAATCTAGGAGAGAAACTAAAGAGGCTCAAGCGTCCGCAAACATGAGTTCTTATGAGTATGATAATGCTATCTTTTTCAATTCCGATCATACTACATTACCTGACATGGATGCCTATAGAAACATTCCAAATGTTGAGAACATGGACACTATAAACAACAATGCTATACATAATGACAATATGGACAACTTTTCAGTACATTCAGCAGATGTGGAAGAATCCATTATGAATCCCCATTTCAATCGATTGGTTGAGGAAATAATGAGGAGGGATAGACAATACTTTTTACAAATGATGGCACAAAGTGGAGCCAAGATACCTCATGATTTTGACATGTCTCAAATAATGGAAAATCAACCTTTGCAACAACCTCACTCCAACATGGATCAAAGGAGACCTAATAGTGGAGGAAATAGAGGACCATATATGGTACCTGAATCACCATCAGCTTTGCTTCAAAAACTAGAGGTCCCACATACACATGGTCAAACATATGATACTCACCTTCGCAGACCATTATGGAAGTCTTATGGAGAAAAATATGCTCAATCACATATCAATGCTAAGGATCAACCACCAAAACAATGGGATATTCAAAGGCATGCTCAAAATTTGGACACAAGGAAACCCCGTATCAAATTTGAGGGCAATACAATAGAACATGACATGCTTATAGAGTATGGTATACATGCACAAAATAGATATGGTGTTCCTCAACATGAATCTATACCAAGTGGTCCATATACGCAACATCATTACAAACCTCCTCCATATGAACATGTGTATGATCAATATCATCCATATATGCAACATGCTCCTCCTCCAATGGGTACCTCAAACATAGGATATGGTCCAAGAAGTCGGTCTCCACCTAAGAACAATTTGGAGCAACAAATCAGGGACTTACAAAAGAAAATGGAAGACATAAATACACCAAAGCCTACATACACAATGAGAGACATACGTCCTTATCCATTTGACAAGAGCATTCCAATGCCTCCTTTTCCTACACACTTTGTGATGCCTAAATTTTATAAGTATAGAGGAAAAGGGGATCCTAAGGCACACATAAGACAGTTTTTCACATCTTGCATTGAGATAGCAGCAGAAGAGACATATTTGATGAGATTATTCCCACAAAGCTTAGGTGATCAAGCTATGGAATGGTTCTCCCAACTACCACCTGGAATTAAGTCATGGGGTGATCTAGCAGAGGCATTTATCCAACATTTCTCCTACAACATAGAGACAGACATATCAGTCACTACTTTGTGCAACACCAAGCAAAAAGAGGGAGAGTCTTTTGCATCATTCTTACAAAGATGGAGAAATCTAGCCAGCAGATGCTCTTGTGAAATTCCACAAAAACAAATGGTAGAAATGTTCACCCAGAATGTTAACAAAGACATTGGTTATGATCTAAGAAAATCTTGCTTGTCCACCTTCAAGGACGTTATTGAAAAAGGCTTAGTGACAGAAAAGGTCCTAATTGAACAAGGAGTCATCAAGATATTCGAGGAAAACAAAGATGACTTTAAAGGAAAAGACAAGCCAAGATTTTGGAATAAAAACAAGAACACAGTCAATGATGGTGTTGTTGATGCCAACACAGTGCGACCCAAATTCATCTTTTCGGAATCAAGTTCTACAAACAATCAGGTGAATACTCAAACAACTTCCAGATCACAAAGGAAGTACACTCCATTGGGAGAACCACTTGAGTCAGTTTTCAAGAAGCTAGTGGCAAACAAGGTAATCACAGTTCTAGATTTTCCTCCATATGAACCAAAGGTTAAACCAAATTGGTGGAATGATGATGAGTATTGTGAATTTCATAAGAGCAAAGGTCATAAGACAGGAAATTGTCATTGACTGAAGAACATCATACAAGATCTCATTGATAGAGGTGACATTGAGATTGAGGGACATTCGTCTAATCAAGAACATGAGATGTTTAAGGAACCATTCCCAAAACATGACAAGGGAAAAGCTAAAGCCACAGAGGATCAAACCAACTATACCAGAGCATCTTACAACTATGATTCAACCATCAATCACATCTCGATGGACAATTATGTCTCTACCATTATCATCAAGGACAAAGCGTCTGAGAATTCTACTCGGAGCCCCAGGATTGTCCTAAAAGGTGTTGGATCTTCTTCTGAACCTACCTCTGAATGTCATGTTACAACCCGTTGAGGTAAAATCACTTTGCAAGGTGCTCCAACTAAAAACACCGCTCCTTCATCAACCAAACCTGAATATGACCTTGTAGAACAGTTAGGGAAGACACCCGCGCTCATCTCCATTCTTGAGCTCCTACGCATATCCCCTGCTCATAAAGCCATTCTTGACAAAATCTTGAGAGATACTGCCGTTCCTACTGATCTAAACATGGACCAGTTTCAAGCCATGGTGGGATACCTTTCCGTTCCACATTCACTTACTTTCACAGAAGCCGATGACGCCTCTGTAAGTCAGCCACATAATGCACCACTACACATTGAATCCTTCATACACAAACATCGAATAAAAAGAGTCCTGATAGATGGAGGAGCAGGTCTAAACATTTGCACATTAAGCACTATTACACAATTGGGATATTCTGATAAAGTTGTGAATTCTACAAACAAAATCACCATTAAAGCATATGATGATGAAGAGTGTTCATCCAAGGGTACAGTCATCTTACCTCTCAGAGTTGGGCCAGTTACAAAGGATGTGGTTTGTCAAGTCCTGGATTTAAATCTCATTTACAACATATTGCTAGGACGCCCTTGGATTCATGAAATGAGGGCAGTCCCATCCACATATCACCAATGCATTAAGTTTCCTCATAATGGAGTGGAAGTAACAGTTAATGGTGATCCTAATCCATTCATATACTGCAATAACCTGAAATCAAAGAATGAGACCATCATTCCCAGTAATCGTGAGGCTGTTCCTTCGTCGGCATACATTGATCCAGAGTCATTAAAACCTTTGACATCAAAACAAGGTGAGCTTAAAGGCAAGTTTCAGGACAAAGGCATGGGGGAATATACTTTAAATCAGACCATGTACTTACGACAAGTCATGAGTTCCCCAAAAGAATATGGAAGACCACACCCTAACAAACAAATCTCCATCATGATGCTCAAATGGGACCCTACTACCTTTCAAAGATGGGGTGAACTAGAAGAGGAAGATTTATACAAAATGCTTTTCAAATACAATGAAGAGGAAACACAAGATCACATCAATCTACCATGTGAGAAATATGGCAAAGGCTTCAAAATTCTACAAAAATTCAGGTATGATGGAAAAAGCCCTCTGGGGTTACGAAAGGAAGGCATCATTGAACCTTTACAACCTGAATTGACTCTCAAGAAGGAACGCTCGAAAGGACTTGGTTTCTTAACTTCCAAGGTCCACACCCAAAGGATAGAAGAAGCCTTACAAATCAAAGCTACCAAAATTCAACAAGAGGATCGCTATTCCACAGATTCCAATGAATGGGAATGGGGTTTCGACAAGTCTTCCAGTGACTACGAGCTCACCGAGACATTCAGAGAGCCAGATGAACCCACAGAAGAAGAGGAGTTTTATAACAAGTTCAGAGTTGGTCAAGAAACAACCCATGAGGATTCCACACAGTCCTTGTCTCAAGGTTCTAGGTTGAAATCACATAGGATGAGAACACCTGTCCCAGAGTGCGCTACTAGTGATGATAATTTGGATTTGCTCGCGATCGAGATTGATGAGGAGAGTTCCATCGATGACCTCGATAATTACCTTGACATACCCAAATATAATTACATCTTCACTCTTAGCTCCGCTAACTTCGAAGACATTAACGACCTTCCTCTTGTCCACCACCAACTCATTGACTGAGATCATGGAGGACCTGCATAGTTTGACACATTCCAAAACGATGAAGCTTTTATTGACTATCTGGGCATACGAGATAATCTTCCCTCTGGAGACCATAAAGCGGGATACACTATAGAACTCAATGGCGTGGCATATTTTGGTGAGGGTGTCGGACCTTCCAGTCGCAAAAATGTGAAAATAAGAACAAATCAAGGGTCTTATGGTGAAAACCACACTGTGGCGCTGTCTGACCTCAAAAAAGTAAAAAGAAAGGACGTATCTGAGGGCGAAAACCTCTGTGAGGCACCCGAAGATGGAAGGCTCGACATTATCCCAACATCATATGAGGAAAAGTCATCCATGTTGGTAGAAGAGACTATCAAAACAAACATTGGTACAGAAGAGGTTCCACACAACATATTCCTAGCTCAATCACTGACAGAGTCCGAAAGGTCAAAATTCATAAGTTTCTTCAAAGAACGACAAATCAACTTTGCCTCTTCAAAGAACGACAAATCAACTTTGCCTGGTCATACGCTAATATGCCTAGATTAGATCTGGATTTGGTAATGCATCATTTGACAGTCAAACCAAGGGCAAAACCAGTAAAACAGAAATTAAGAAAAATGCATCCACAAGTGGCATTACTAGTCAAAGCAGAACTTGAGAAATTATTGGATGTCAGATTCATACGCCCAATCGATTATCCCGAATGGATCTCCAACTTAGTGCCTGTCAGTAAACCAGATCGCAGCATCAGAATTTGCATAGATTTCAGAGACATCAA
Source organism: Cryptomeria japonica (assembly GCF_030272615.1). NCBI lineage: Eukaryota > Viridiplantae > Streptophyta > Pinopsida > Cupressales > Cupressaceae > Cryptomeria > Cryptomeria japonica. The sequence goes on along the minus strand of NC_081407.1, from coordinate 889,423,885 downwards.
CAAAGCTTTTCCAAAGGTTGACTTCCCATTACCAAATATTGACTTGATTGTTGATCTCACAGTAGGTCATGAAATGTTATCATTGATGGATGGATTCTCTGGTTATAATCAAATAAGGATCACACCCGAGGATCAACACAAAACATCATTTACTTGTCCGTGGAGAACTTTCTGTTGGAATGTTATGCCTTTCAGGCTAAAGAATGCAGGTGCGACATATCAAAGAGCCATGACTACTATCTTTCATGATCTCATGCACATAACTGTGGAAGATTATGTTGACGACCTCTTGGGCAAATCAATAGACAAAAATACACATTTGGACATACTTTCAGTCATCTTTGATCGGTTGGAAAAATACAAAGTAAGATTAAACCCCAAGAAATGTGTCTTTGGAGTAACCTTCAGGAAGCTCCTAGGATTCATTGTATCCAAAAGGGGAATTGAAGCCGATCTAGCAAATGTCAAGGCCATCTTAGAGATGCAACCACCAAGAAATATTAGTCAACTTTGATCCTTACAAGGCAGACTCCAGTCCATCCGATGATTCATAGCACAACTGGAAGATAAGTGTAATCCTTTTCAGCACCTGCTACATAAAAACATTAAATTCAAATGGGATGATAACTGTCAACAGGCTTTCCAGACGCTCAAAGATTATCTTCTAAATCCGCTAGTTCTGATGCCACCAGTTCCAGATCAACCACTGTTACTATACATATCAGCTACTCCAACAGCACTGGGGGCACTCTTAGCACAACAAATTGCTGAGGGCAAGGAAAAAGCAGTATACTATATCAGTCGCACATTGGTGGGATACGAGCTAAACTACAGACCAATTGAGCGTACATGTCTCACCGTGGTCTTTGCTTTGCAGAAATTACGACATTACATGCTTACTCATAAGACTAAGTTAGTTGCAAGGATAGACCCATTGAAATACCTTCTCAATAAAGCAACACTTACTGGGCGACTGGTCAAATGGGTAATGATCCTGATTGAATTTGACATCGAGTATGTGGACAGAAAAGCAATAAAAGGACAAGCCATCGCAGATCAATTAGTAGATGCTCCTATGATAGATGATGTTCCTCTAAGTTCAGAATTTCCAGATGAATCCATTTTGACAATGTCACATGCAAAGCCATGACAACTATACTTTGACGGCTCCTACACACAGCATGGGGCAGGAGCTAGCATCCTCTTTATAACTCCTCAAGGGGATTCTATACCAAAATCATACCACTTATCATTTCCTTGCACTAACAATATAGCGGAATATGAGACATTAACAACAGGATTACGAATTGCAGTTCAACGAAAGATCCAGGAACTTCGTGTTTTTGGGGATTCCCAACTTGTCATCCATCAAGCAACTGATGATTACCAAACAAAAGATGAAAAAATAATGCCTTATAAACAAATGGTGGATGACCTGAAACAACACTTCATAAAGATAGATTTTGAGCAGATACCAAGAGAGCAGAATCGCGCCGTAGATGCCATGGCTACAATTGCTTCCCTGATTGATTTACCTCCAAATGAGACCTGCTATGAGTTCTTGGTGGATAACCTTTTGGTCCCTTCATATGAGATCATGCCTACTGAGATGATATGTGTTGTCGGTCCCGAATCCCAGTTATATGGTTCCATTTTCACATACCTACATGACAATACTTTACCTCCTGCTCTATCAAATAACCAACGTCGCACTTTCATTTGCCAATCCTCTCGATATGTCATTTTAGCTGATATCCTATACCAGCGAGGTCTAGATGACACTCTTCTTAAATGTTTAGAAAGCGATGAAGCTCAGATTGCGTTACGGGAAGTACATGAAGGGATATGTGGTCCACATGCTAGTGGTCCTACCTTGGTCAAGAAACTCATCAAGACTGGATATTACTGGCCTAATATGGAGAAAGACTCATATTAGTTTGTCAAGAAATGTAAGCAATGCCAGATTCATAGAGACCTCATATATGCGCCAGCACAAGAACTTCAACCACTTGTGTCTCCTTGGCCCTTTTGTCAGTGGGGACTCGATCTCATAGGCAAGATTCACCCTCCTTCTTCCAATAGTCATAAATTCATTATCACTGCCACAGAGTATTTTACAAAATGGATTGAAGCCGTGCCTCTCACACAAGTTACTGGAAAATAGATTGCTACATTCATCCTTAACTATATCATTTGCTGATACGGTATTCCTGTTTCCATTATCACTGATAACGGGCGTCCCTTCAAAAATCAGGATGTTCGTGAACTCTGTGACCGCTTCCATATTTCCCATCATTTCTCCACACCATATTACTCCCAAGGTAATGGCCAAGCTGAGGCATCTAATAAAACAATCCTTAAAATCCTAAAGAAGATAGTCGACGATGCTGGTCATAATTGGCATATCCAACTTAATCCTGCACTTTGGGCCTACTGCACAAGTGTCCGCACACCTACAGGAGCTACACCCTATTCACTTGTCTATGGTACTGAATCCATCTTGCCTATTGAGGTCGAGCTACCCTCTTTACGGGTTTCTTTGCAAAACATCATTAGTGATGAAGACTATAGGGTCTCTCGCTTACAAGAGTTGGAACTATTGGATGAACGAAGACAAACTGCTTTTAGCCATCTCAAGGCTTACCAACAACGAATGAGTCACAGCTACAATCACAAGGTCAAGCTTCGCACATTTGAGGTAGGTGACTTGGTTCTCAGAGAAAATCCTAAAAATCAGCAAGACAGAGAGAAGAAGGGCAAGTTCGAACCAAACTGGCTTGGTCCCTACATTATTACAGCAGCGTATGGATCTGGGGCATATCGACTCTCAACTACAGAAGGTGAACCTTTGGAGGATCCTATCAACAGCATGCACCTTCGCAGGTTTTACACATAGCTCTTCAGAGTATCCTAATTTCAAAAATACAAAAAAATCTTAAAATAAAAAAATCGTTACTTGGTGAAAACCTGGCAAACAGGCGCCTTGTGACACAAAAAACATTGAAAAATAAAAAAAGTAAAGAGAAATAATTTCGTCCAACGGTGAAAACCACTTCGGTGGTGCCCTGGGCAAGTACCATGGTGAAAAATGGGTCACCAGCGCCATGCGTAGAGACATTGCTCCTCCCTCCTTCGGGATTCTCTTTCATCACTTCACTTTGCACACACTCACGACCAATTCATCCATAATAAACTTACCCATTCCCATCATGGCTTGTTATTGATCTCCCTAAGATTGGTTAGCCATTCATAATAAACCTCCCTTTTCATCCCTTTCCATCCATAATAAATCAGATTCTATCTGTGGCTAAGGCAAATCCTACGTCTAGTGGTGGGTGTGGAACTGAGAACATCACATGTTTCGAGGAGTACAGTTTCTTCTAGCTTCCTTCAGTCTATCCGCGTACAATCCATAATAAAGCAACATCTGCATCACCAATCCACAATAAGGTTCTGTCTTCTCCGCAATAAAGTATCAGTTTCATGGATTCAGTCAGTTTTAGATGAGACACAGCAACAACAATGGGCTTCAATAAATCAAATCTTTCAACAGACTCAGACAACATATGGTTCAGTGCTATCTATCCTTTTTGTGAAAGTAAACATTGTGACCACAATCAAATAAGACTTATACAAGTGACAAGAGATACTAAACTTGAGGACTACAGTGGATGTTGGTGTCGAGTCTTGGTTTTCTTTTGATTTTAGCTTTTGGTGACATGTCTTTTAGCTTTTCCAGGATGTCTTTGACTAGAAAGGCGAGGATGGGGTATCGTCACCTATTTGTATTTGCTGTCTGTGGATTGTCTCTTAGTAATGCTATGACTTGTCCAAGGATATGAGGACACTGTGAGTCTAGTGTGAACTGGGGCATTCCTTGTTTGTGACTGTCTTATCTCCATGCAAACAGGTACAATGATTTTTTGGGTCGAACATATGCCTTGATTGTCATAACCTACTTGCCATAATAAAGCTCAATGATGATAATGCACAAGAAGCTCTTTCACTTTCATATCTTCTATCTTCCATCCCCTTTCTTGATTGACTTCCATCATCCTTCTTGAGTTCGTGTAGCCTGCTATTACATGACTGAGTATAATGACACACCAAAAACATTTGCATTTCATGTAGTTGCACCTGCATTACCACATGTTAGCATTTCATACATACATATAGATATCACAACTGCATCGCATCCTGCATACAACGCCTGTTAGCACAATTTACATTTGCATTATCATATTCATCTACATTACATACATTCACATTTGCATCATGCATACACATATAAACACATAAAAGAAAAAAATACCGCATTACATCATATACATATTTGCATCCATAGTATAAAACAAACATCACATAAGAGCATCTCATCACATAGGTACACATTCATATAGCTGCCGCAAAAATGAATCATCTCATATATATAATCATAAAGTGTCATGATACAATGATGTCAAAATCATATGGCTACAAAAGCACCCGTAGGTGTCTACAATACAAAAATGGTACAAAACTAATACATAGGGAGCCCTCTATGGCTATGATGAACTCCCTCCCTCGGAGCCGCCTGGCCTCGATGAAATCTGAGCCCTTGAAGGACCCGCCCTAGGATCATCCCTCCTGTCTCCTCTATCTGGTGGTGGTGGAGGACCCATAACCCCACCACTCGATGCCTGTCTCCTCCGACTCCCTCCCATAGCTGTCGCTGTATGCGACGGTCTATGGAAGCTCCTCGCCTGCTGATCTGCTGGCACTGCACCATAGTAGAGATCCCGCCAGTAGGCAATCTCCTCCCCTGCCTGCAAGACATAAGCATACCCTGCCCCTGTGTCCTCTGCTGCCTATCTCCCAGCCCTTAGTGCTGTCTCAGCCTCTGTATAGCACTGAATAGCCTGATCTCGCTCTCACTCAATATCTCTGAGCCTCATCCTGAGCTGATCCCTCTCCCTCTCCAGCTCCTAGATCTCATCTGCCTGGCCCTGACAGATCTCTCTCAGCTCTAGCAGCTCATCCTCCACCGGGTCAGCCCCCTCCACCTCTGCCTGTGGCTCCCCTTGTACGGGTGCCTGCCCCTGTGCCTGTGCCTGTACCTGTATTGGTACCTATCTCTGTCCCTGTCCCTGTACCTATACCTGTTTGGGACCCTGTGCTGCTGGCACCTGTAGCGGCAATCCACCGCGACCCCTCACCACCCGAGCCTGCCTCTCCTCACCACCCTCCCTCTGAGGTGCAACCCTCCTCTCTCCAACTGTTCCCCTCCTCCTCCGTCAGCCTCTGCCCCCATCACCTCCACCATCATCATCATCCCCACCCCCATCTCCATCCAATGGCTCTCCCGGATCCGTCAAGCGTGGGAAGGGATGCTCTGCCCGGTAGGCTGTGTACTCAGCATCCATGCCGACGTCCTCAATCTCTGGCCACATGTCCCAGGGTAGGGGCATCATCTCTACCAGCTATGTCACTGCCTGATCATATGACAGCAAGGGCCCAAACTGTGCCTGATCTCTGACTGTCCGTGCATACATGCCTGAGCCCCGTGGCATCCTCTGAATCCTGCCAAACTGTCGGCCAACCCTATCCACTAGCTGTCTCTCCAGCACATAGGGCATCCACCCAATCAAATACCTGCTTCGGAAGGTGTAGGGAAGCTCAACTGCATCATCCTCCCACTGCTCGCAGCCCAGGTATGGTCTCCATATGACCATGTCGATATCATCTATCACTCACCGCCAATGCTCTAGCCTGCCAATTAGTGGCTGTGATGTGATCATGTCATACAAATGAACAAAACTGCATCCATGACCCCTGCCTCTGAAGTGTATCGACTTCATCACTGGCAGATGCTCGTAAGCCCATACCTGCAGCAATGTCACTCCGCAGCCCAAACCCACAGATCCGTGGTACACAAACTGATGCAGCTCGTAGTAGAGGTGTGCCAACACGCACAGTCCCCAAGCATATATGGTGTGCTGCATCACCAGTGTCTCCACTTCTCCTCCCCAACCCACAGCCAACCCCCGTGTCGCCCTATCTGGACACAGGAACCCACTGATCGCTCCTCCTACCACTGCCGACAGCGCTAGCCTTGTGGCTGTCATAGTATCCCATGCCACATGTCCTGCCCTCATCTCTACTCCTGGGTCCTGGAATACTCGTCTCAGGGCCTCCTTGTCTCCATCTTGATCATAAGGGATCATCTCCCCATCGGTCGGTATCCTTAGTATCCTATATACATCCTCCAGGGTGATTGTCATCTCACCCATCGACAAATGAAATGTACAGGTCTCAGAGTGCCATCTCTCCGCCAACGTAGTCAACAGTCCCATGTTTGCCCAAAAATCAGGCACATAAAGAACATGTCTCAGTCCTATCTCCTCAATAGCTGCTCAGTCCTCGAAGGACAACTCAGGTCACAACCTCTGAGTAGACGGGAATCTCTCCCGTGACTTCAGCATCGGTAAATACTCCTGCAGTCAAGCAAATCAATCATGTCAGTCATCGTGGCATTCACTGTTTATCACAAAATGCTACTTTTTATCTAAATGCATAGGGCATTCTATCCTAGTGACACTCACTGTTCATCACAAAGTGTTGCTCTCTATCCTAGTGACACTCACTGTTCATCACAAAGTGTTGCTATCTACCCTAGTGACACTCACTGTTCATCACAAAGTGTTGCTTCTATCCTAGTGGTACTCCCTGTTCATCACAAAGTACTACGTGTGTGGCACTCCCTATTCATCACAAAGTGTTACTCACATTTGCACTCCCTATTCATCACAAAGTGCTGCTCATATTTTAGTACTCCCTGTTCATCACAAAGTACTCTATCTTGGTACTCACTGTTCATCACAAAGTGCTTTGATCTATCCTAGTCTTCCTAGAGGACCTGCTTGAGTGTATCCTCTCAGCAGCTTATCCAATCGACAGCGTATGTTCATCACAGAACTGCCGATTTGACCTAGAAGACCAAAACTTAACACAAACACACTTAAAGACTGCACAGACGCGCCTGCCAAACACAGACGTGCCTATGCTCTACACAGACAAGCTTGGGAGACACAAACGTGCCTTCTTGGCACAAATGCGACTGACCATCACAAACGCAGCCTCATTTGACACAGACGCGGGTTCAAATGCAGACGCGCCTGGCACAAACACAGACGCGCCTCGCGAGCACAGACATGCCTGGCACCAACGCAGACGCGCCTGGACATTTTTGGACACTTTTTGGACCTTAGTCTAAGCGCATTTATTACCCTATCTAGCATGCATTAATGACAAAATTAAATGCATCAAAGTACGAGGAGGTTTGGTGGTACTTACCGGCTCTCCTGCCTTTGCCGGCCTTTGAAATCGGCGAATGCGGTCGAATCTATGAATGAAGGCCATTGCTGTTGACTGCTGCTACTCTATTTTCGCTCTGCACTCTGCTCTCGTGGGTGTGTAGATGACAATGAGGATGTATTTTCCCCAGTGGTCTATCTTATAGACTACCCTAGCCCTAGCCCTTGCCTCCCGAGTCAGTCTTCGTTATCCCGTGACTTTGTCACTTTATCCGGTCAGTCCATTCTAGCCTTTCTTTCTTATCGAGAGATTGTTTGTGATCTTTTCAGACATTTTTTCATCCAATCTCTCGAGGGGGCATATCATTCCCATCTTGGGGCAACTCTGTATCAGTTCATATTATCTTCTTTGAAACAACGCGACAAGCCGCATTGTCTCAAAGAGGGGCAAAATGTAGACATCCAAAATTGTCATGTCTAATTAAATAAATATTTTATTTATTTAATTATCTAAGTTTAATTCTTCTATTAATTAAATAAATCTTTATTTATTTAATTAATTCATTTATCCTCTTCTAGCCTTATTTCTCATTTAAATAAATACATTTATTTATTTAAATTATCCTTTTCCTAAATTAAATAAATATTGTATTTATTTAATTGATCCCACTCCTTCTATTAATTAAATAAATTTTTATTTATTTAATTAATTCATTAATCTTTTCTACCCATGACACATGTCATTCATCTCTTAATTCATACACTACCTACCCCTTTCATTATTTTATTATTTTCTTTACCTACCCTCTAATCATAGCCGACCTCCTTTTACACCTCTCAATCTTATCCCTCCATTTCATATAGTGTCTTCTATATAAGGAGATGCTTTCTTCATTATCAAACCCTAATGAGCTAATCAATCATTCTAATCAATTTATGCACTTGACTACACTACAATCCTACTTGCAACCACATTCCGTTCTTTGTTGAGCTCTTGTGCACATAAAATCTGAGAGCAAATATATCAAGCAAGATCAATGGAGATAGGAAGAATGGAGATCCAAACCCTATTAGACATGTGATGGTATAATCTTTGTGATTTCATTTGATTTGCATTATCTTAGGTAATCTTCATATGTTATAGTGGATCTTTGTTGTTGTTAGGCTAGGGTTTTTGTGGTTGAATTCATTTAGCCTTTCAATATTGTTATTATTGTTATCCATTTTCACCATATACAATATCATCATGGACCTAGAGTTGTTCTGATACCAATTGATGAATAATGATGAACAACAAATACCCTAATTGGTACTGAGGGGGGGGGGGGGGTGAATCAGTACATACAAAAACTTCTCAACAACTTATCAAGTTAAAACAATGCTAACCAGTTGTCTTCATCACTAAACTTAACCAGGGCAATACTGGTTAAACACAGTAAGACTTCAAACAGCTAAACTAGTAAAACTGAATACTTCAAATAACATTCAACACTTGATAACTACTTCACCAATATACTCATGCATTTGTTGTATCAGTAATACCATAACCATTAGCTTTGAATGCATATTCACCTAAACAAAGACTGCTCAATCATCACATGAAAAATGCACAATTCATGACACACAAATTTTTCACGTGGAAACCCATATGGGAAAAACCACGGTGGGGATGAATACCCACAAGCTTTTTTTTGAACTCTTTTGAAGCTCGCTCTGTTAGGAGCCTAGTCCGGTTAAAGACTTTACAATAAGGTTCTGTTAGGAACCAATCCTGTTAAAGATCACCCGGTTAAGGGATGGCTGTATACCCTGTTAAAGGTTGAAACCCTGTTAAAGGTTACCTTGCGAGAGGATTTGAAGAACTCAATGATCTTGAGTCACCTGGTTAGAGGATTTGCAATAAGCCTATTAAAGCTCACGATAAAGGGATTTTCCTACTATTGAAATGGTTAGAAGACAATAGGTAAAGCTCTGATATGATAACAACACTACTTGCTAAGGTAGATCCTTTTCAGCTCCTCTACTCTGCAATCACACTCCGCAGTTTTCCACTCACTGGTCTGGCAAGTATCTCATCACTCAGAGACAACACACAACATTTGCCAACACTTACAATATCAAAACTCATCAACCTTATAGACAACAATTAGGTTGGTAGCATAAACCCTAAACCCTAAACATTTTAGGTTTACAATTACAAGCGGTCCAATCTTGACTGTTCAAACACTTTGCATAGAATAAAACAATCTCAAACAGATCACAAGTCATTCTGCATCGTCCATTCTTCACTACATATGGAAATCAGTAACCCATCACGCTGTCTTCACATACCGCTAAGAAGAATGTTCATTCCTGAGGTAGACATTTAATGCAATCGATCTTCACATACAAGATCCTCAAGGAAATCCTTCACGTGCACAAAATTGATGTGGCATCTCGATCTCATCCTTATTTCTTAGCCAACTCATCACAGAATGTCACCGGTTGTATCACACAAGCTAGATTGCCAAACCGGAAACCCTAGAGCTGAGACTACCAACCGGTAGTCACACTTAGTGAAACCCTAACACCGGTCCACTTTATCCCTTCATACCGGTTCTCCTACTTGAACATCAATAACAACTTCTTCCAATCTTCATACCGGTTCACCTGGACTTATTGACATCAATGAAAACATACATTATCATCATATCGGTTCATCATATTCCAACAAGTACAAGTGTAGACAACTAAAGTTGTAAGTTAGTAACATTGCTAATTATTCTTCCATATTAAATAAACAACTCTTAAATTATTTAATTAAACTAATTTTATTCGTTTAAATTGATAATCCCATCTTTCATCATGAACTAATTATTCAATTTGTTTCTAATCACTTAATCATTTAACTATTCCTCTTATGAATTTATTAAATAATCTTATTATTTAAGTAATTGTGATTTCTTTACCTTAATTAAATAATTTTTATTATTTAATTAAGTTCAATTTCATTTTCCTATAATTAAATAATTTTCTAAGATTATTTAATTATCTTAATTATTCTTTTCTAATTAATTTTAATTTTCAAAATTCAAATTCCCAAATTCTAATTTCAAACTAATTTCTATCTTAAACTTTTAATCATTAAACTTTCCTTTCTTAAAATTAATTAAATAATCTTGTTATTTAATCAATTACGATTTATTTATTTTAATTAAATGACCTTCATCATTTATTTAAATTCAATTTCTATCTTCTCCTAATTAAATAATTTCTTTAAATATATATTTTTGATTGATAACAGGTTTAATATTTGTATTGATTGAAAGGAGAGAATTACATGCCTTCAGCTACTCTGCAACTTTTCCACTATCATAAGACTATATGGGGTCTCGCCCCTACAAAACTCAAAATGAACCCCGAGACAGAAAGACAACACCAGCTATGCCTACCACTAAAGTTACATTCCTTACATTAGTGAAAAACCACCAAAAAAAACCAACGGCCTACTAACAGAAAATTCCTCACGAAACCATCCTATCAGAACCAGCCGAGGGCCTCCTTCCTAGAGAAATTGGGGATGGCATGACTGGGTCCTACATTGGACTGCGCTATCCCAGCACTAGTCATGGTTTCCGACCATCCTTCTCGCAACTCACTGCGTTCCATGATCTTCACCATCTTCCGTTGGATTTGATGATGCACCATTGACCGCCCATCCTCACCAATCAGAGCCTGCAACTTCACCGGGGTCTGCTTGCCACACAGTTTCGCTCGCTCTGTCAAACCCATCTTCTGCACAAAGTCCAGCAAATCCCACCACCCTTTCCTTGCATCCTCCAACTGGGTTTCAACCGAGCGAGAGGCCAACCACACCACAAGAGGCTACACTGCATCATTCCACCCGCCTAAGTGCCTCCATGATCTTTGCTCCATTCACAAACCCACACCAATCTCCGCACGTTCCACCAACTCCACCAGGCTAATTGACCATTTTGGTCTCAGAACTAGAGATGCCACCCACATCACCTCCTCCCTTGAACTTTCCACCATCAATGCCAGAGCCAAAAATAGGGACGATACGTCCAAATTAGTTCACGGGTGACAGTCAGTGTCTAGGAATTCATCCCCAAACATCAAACAAACAACCTTCCAAAATTCTTCCTCGTCCTCCCTAAATACATTCTTTAGACGATGGCTTGAAATAGGGCCTCGAAAGGCAAACATTTGGCCTAGAGTGAGCAGCGAGAAATTCGCTTCCATCGTTCCCTTGCCACACAACCAAGAAACAATGCTTGCAAAGGAAATTGCAATCCCTCTTTGCAATGCCAAAAACCAAGGACCATAATGTCACAACACGCTGCCACCCCATCCATTTATTACACTACACACACCACCTCACACCACACATCGCCAACAAGTCCAAAGTTGCATTCACTGTCATCATTGCACCTTCATCGCCCTTTTCTCTACTTGTTGCCATTGCAGTGTACTCAATCCTCATAAGCCTTCCCCACCCCTCTACATGCGTATCTAAAATGGGTTCACACATAGCTTTTCACAACTTCTCGGGTTCCCATTTCATACTCAATGCTTCTTCATACAAATTCTAAGGGATCCAAATCCCTTAAGTCTTCAAAGAAATTAAAATGTTCAACCAAGGAACCATTTGCACCTACATTTGAGAGCACATCAGCTTTTGCATTCACTTCCCTTAGAACATGCGATACTTTAAAGTCCTCAAACCCATTCAGGAGCTCATGTATTCTTCTGATATGTTTATCCAGGTGCCAAGCATCCATCCTACCCCTAGCGATGCCATTCACCACTATTTGGGAGTCCCCTTCAAGGTGTAGATTTTTCACCTCCAATTTTTTTGCCATAAGAATTGCTTCAATTGCTGCCTGACACTCAACTTCATTGTTAGTGCCATCTACCAATCTCTTTGCTCCAAGTGCTAAAATACTACCTTTCTCATCTCGAGCAATGACCCTTGCACTGGAGATCCTGGGATTCCCCCTAGATGCCCCGTCAAAGTTGATTTTGATCCATCCCCTATTTGGCGGCATCCACACATGACTTTTTTCAACAACCCTAGGAGGATAAGCCCTCAAAAGCCCATTAGCAGGCCAATTTTTTTTAAAATTTAATTAGCTAACTGTTTCCCAAATTAAATAAATTTCTCAAATTTATTTAATTTAGTTTCCTCTCATTTCAAAAATTTAAAATTCCCAAATTCTAATTTCCAACTAATTTCATTTCATGTGCATGTCATTTAATATTTTCAAAAATCTAAATTCAAATCAAAATTAAAATCAAATGCAAATTCATGCCAAATTCCTACAACACATGCTAAATTCCTAACTGACACTGACTTCGAGCTCAACTATCAATCAACCTTTTTCTAAATAATTAGTTAGCTTAGTTAACTCTCAATCAACTTTTTTCGAATAGATTCGTCATTTCAGTTATCTCACCAATCTATTCAGTTCATTAATAAATCAAGCCATTCATCTCTCAATCAATTCAATCATGCAGCCAGTTCTCATTGTAATCTCCTCTAATCAATTATGTCTCAATTAATCTCAACAGTTGATCAAATCAATTTCTATATCAATCTTGACCATTCAAATCTCCTCTTCAAAATCTATAAATTGAGCATCATTCTCCCTTTTTCAATAATCACGATCTTCATATTCTTGTTGTCTTAATGTAGGTCGGCAGTACAACTTTGAGAGCCACCATTCCATAGGAAAGACTAGAAGAGCCATGGAAGTGACACACATCAAATCGATAGGGAGTTTCATTTAGCTATTTAATTTGTTATTCTATTGATTTGTAAGTGTATTTTCATTGATGCATGTTTGAATTCGTTAATTAGAATAGGGCTTTCATGATTCTCCCATTTGTCTAATTGACTCAATTTTCAATGATTTCAGGCATACAACATCTGGTAAATCCGACGTGAACTTATAGCTTTCTAACCTTCTGATTTTTTTTCATTTTTTATAGGAATGTGTATGTATTGTTGCATAGGTCCTCAGAGTTTCAGATTCACCAGACTAGGGTTTCACATTCAACGGTTTGGGATTTTGCATTTGCCCTGGTCGGAATTCACATTTGATATTCAACCATTTCGCATATGTAGAAAGGAAAAATTAGGTTAGGAATCAATATGAGTTTCTTCAATTGACTTGGGAATCCAATTTTTAATAATAGTTTGATCTCAAATTCACGATTAATAATAACAAAATTTAGATTTGGAGATGAAGCTAACAAATGGCTCGTAAGATAAAACTTAGGTCTATAGATTTCCGATAAAAAAGCATACCAGAAATGACAGGTAAGTTCAATGGATTGTATGAGTGGAGAAACTGATAAACAAACCTCAGGAACAAATCCAGTTTGCTCAATATCAAATGCACACCTTTGCCTATATACAAAAGTATCAAATGCAACTGGGGTCATTTTTAAGGTTCTGATTAACCTTTTTGTGTTTGTAGGTGCTAACTTTTTTTTGTTTTTTAGGTTTTCTATTTTTTGTTTGTGTTTTTTTGCATACGTTTCTGGTATTTTGCATTCGCCTTCATAGTGTTTCACATATATGTATTTCTATTTTGCATTTGTATGTTTATAATTTTGCATTTGATCAATTAGGATTTCACATTTGTTTGGTGAATTAATTTATTTCTATGTCTGTATTTTTTGTTGTTACGTACTAATGGTCAATTTGAAGTCTGGCGTAGAAAAGGATACGATCAGTTGAAGACTTTGAATAGAATCTAAAACTAATAACTAATTTGTGTTTGTAAAGGTATCTTAGGTGATTGTCTATGATTTCTAAATTATCTCACACTTCCATTGGTTCTCTTAAAATTAACCATTATTTGTTGTGCTTGGAGCCTTAAGCTCATTTCTATTTAACCCTAGTAGCAGTCCTACCTACCGAGAAGCTGAGGTCAGGTGAGAGAGAATGACCCAAGTGGTACTAATTTGGTCCTTTATACAAATTAGGGTGTGACAAAAGTCAACCACCATCAGTATCAATTCCTATTATTGCTAATTTGAAAGGTGTTTTCATACCTCTAGTATGGTTATCTTGGCCCATGTAGAGTGCTGGCAACCCCATATTCTGACTAAAAACCTTGTTTATATAGGCCAAAATCCCTACATTTGATGGTTCAGGGAGTGGAGATCGTACTTCGTAGATACCTCTCATGTACCCTTCATAATGAGAGAGGAATCCCCTGGTTATAAGATCTTTGGATCTTCGGGGTAAGAGAATCTAGTATGCCTGAGAAGTGAGTGTCGTGGTGGGGAACCAGTGCTACCAAAATCTCTATTTGTCCCTTTGCTTGAGGTATTCTATCATACAGGCCCCATCGAATGGTTTCCTTTATATCCTAAGTAGGCTTGTGCTTGTCTTCAAAGTGTTTGTAAAAAAAACTTCAATGCGTAAAACCAATAGAGTCAGTCAAGATTTGGGCCAATCTAGACCCTTTCGCACGTCACTTTGATTTTCATTTTTTTAAGAAAATTCCAGTGGTCGTACTATTTGATTTATTTTCTGAGTGTCTTAATTTAACCATTTAACCTAAAAACATCAGACTTGTTACACATTTCCCAGAAATCAGACAAAAACCCATAATTTCACATTTGCCCTATCCTTATTTTGTAATTGACTTGTTGGTCTGACGTATTAGGATTTAGGATTCTGCATTTGACTTGCAAGTATTTTGCATCCACTATGTCATAATTCTACATTCGACCAACCCCTATGTTGCATCTACATATTCAGTATTTCACAATCGCCCTGAACTAAATCCTAACAAAATTGGTGCTTAGATATACACACATCAAGTTACCGATAAAGTTCATACTATCTTCTCCCTTCTACGATCAAAAGTGTCCTTTAGAATCCTTAGTTGTCCATAGGTTGCATGTCCTTAGTGGTCATCATTTGGGCACCTTAGAATTGTCCTCGTCATTCAAAAATCAGGCTTAAACATTCACTTAGAGAGTCATTGGAATCAAAAGACCCTTTTTCATCAATCAATCATCAAACAATCTTTATGCCCATACTCATAAGTATAGTATAGGGTACCCTTTTATCTATCATCAATCTTAATCTCAATTTGGGTCACAGCAATCCTTGGCATCTTTGGCATAGTGTCCGTAAGTTGGTCCTTGTACTTGTCATCATTATCATCAACCCTCTTGTCTTAGAAATCACATCATATCCCTTAAAAGGGTTCCTTAACATAAGTCAGGATGGTCTTATCTCAGAATGACATATTCCTAGTCTTGCAACCCAACTTAGGATACAACAACGACCAAGAAGTTATTATCTTAGGTCTGAACAACCTTGCTTGGAGACTAAAGAAACCCCAGTATATAGGAATCACCTTTATTTTAGATGAGGAAGAAATAAAATCCCATAGAATCTAGGTTGCAGCTGAAAGAGATATACTTATACAAAGACTTGAGACAATTCGACTTCAACAACAACTCCCTCGTCTAAATACTCAATAGAGTGTCTAGTCCAACTACGTTCATAGTCTCTCATCAACTTTAGTTACTTGCATTTAGTCCTTAGTGTGTCATAACCTATCATAGATTTTGCATTACGTCCTTGAATTCCCTTAGGATTCCTTATGCTCATTACAAGATCATAGAAAGACCGAAGTCAAATGGACCCATTAAGTGATCCTACGTTGAATCCAACCAATACCATGAATCTGTTAGGTTATTTCCACTGATAGTCCCGAAGAGGTGCGAATTTACCAATATACACAGGTAACCTGTCTTCACTAAATGAAATCCAACATAACCTAACAACTTAAGAGCTTGAGGTTGCACAACAAGATCCACATGTCCTCATTGTCCTCAATGCTCTTCTCAATCATGATCGCGACATATACCTTTCACTATTATTACAAAACGAGGCTAAAATACCCTGTAACTTTAATGTCACGACAATCCTACCAACTAGAACCACATTAAATTCAAACATGAATCAAACTTCAGGGTCACCTTTACAACACACTTAGACACATGTGGCATCTTCCAGTTCTACCCAAGGTTCTATCCAAAGCACACAAACGAAATCAACCCAAGCCACCATGGCTTCAACCCGAAGTTCAAGTTTTGGCATAACGACAATCAATGCTTAGACTAATGTAAACATAGAATCACTAACATATGCTAGCACAACATTGCAAATGATAGCAAGTGCTTCAAACATTTTAGCCCAGACTTTGGCTAGTGCTTCTCAAATTTTAGTGCTTCCTAGTACCTCACCACTTGTGGTGTTAGTCTCTATCCGATTCACCTACAATCATCAAAACGTGACTTAAGGTCCTGGTAACCCATTTGGCTCAACTCAACCCAGTGTTAGTACACACTTTACACATTTCTCAGCACCTAGCTGACCCAGTATTACATAGATACATAATCATTCAATGTTCCAACAACCTCCTGTATACATAAATACCAATCCATTTGTTGTGAACACTTATGCATCAAACACACCTTTGACACAAATAGACCTCCTTGTTCAACAAGTCCAAAACTTGCAAAAAAAAATGACGAATCTTTAGACAGGAAATGAGAAGAAGAGCTACACCATGGATGATCTTTTTCCATATCCCTTTGATCAAATGATGTATATGCCACCTTTTTCGCCAAACTTTGAAATGCCAAAATTTGATAAATATAAGGAAAAAGGTGACCCAAGGGACCATATCAGAGAATTCTTTACTGCTTGTATAGAAGTGGACGACAAAGATACATACTTGATGCACCTTTTTCCTTGAAGTCTCAACAGTAAGGCATTAGAATGGTTTTCACATTTACCCCCTAGAATAAGCTCATGGGGAGAACTAGCCGAATAATTCATCGCAAAATTCTCACATAATATAGACATTCTTGTGACACTCATGGACTTATGTGCTACTCGACAAAAGTAGGGTGAATCTTTTGCCTCCTTCCTACAACATTGGCGTTCCCTTGCTCAAAGATGTCCTTGTCATATCCTAAAAGGAGCAAGTAGATATATTCATTGAAAATTTGGTACCTCAAATCAAATATCCTTTACAAATGCAATGTCTCAACTCGGTCCATCAGTTTATAGAAAAAAATACAAGTGCGAGAAGTGTCTTATCAAATAGGGTATTTTGAAAACCAACAAAGACAACAATCCGACTAGTAATACGAATAATGAGAGATCAAAATTCTAATCAAGAAACAAGAATGTAACAAATGACAGTGTAGTTGATGCTTGTGTTGTGAAAAGATCCCAACCTGTCGCATCGTTACAAGGACCTAATAACACCTTCACACTTAACAAGACATACACCAATGATAATAATGCAAACACAGTCTAATATAATAATTCTTGACAAATAGTGAATAATAACCCAAAACAAAATTACACACCCCTCGGAGAACCAATTGAATTTGTACTTAAAAAGTTGATCCAAACAAATGTAATAATATTACCTAAGGTGAAACCTTACAAGCCAGGTCCATTCAAGCCTTCCTAGTGGAATGACAATGATTTTTTGTGAATACTGTTGCACCAAGGGTCACAAGACATCCAACTGCTACAGGCTCAAAAACTCGATGCAAGACCTCATTGACCAAGGTGACATAACTATGGAAAACACTAAGGAGACCTCTAGCATGGATCATACAATTTTTAATGACCCTTTTGTCAATCATGATAAGGGTAAAGCTTCAAGTTACAACTCGCAAGACAACAAGGAAAATTATACTAGGGTCTCATATGACTACACAATCAATAATATCAGTTAGGTTGATGAGACAGTGACAACTATCACTATTAAACCAAAGAGCCCTAATTGTGTAGTGATCACCCACCATTCAAAAGTTACACTTCAAAGAGCTCCTTTAAATCCTCCACCATCGACGAGGAATCACAATGTCATTGATCAACTGAAAAGGATCCCTGCCCATATATAAAATTTTGAGTTGTTACACATATCCCCGACTCACATAGTGATCCTGGACAAAGCTCTTTGCGAGTTTTTTGTACCTAGAGATATTGATGAAGAGGATTTTTCAAGCTATGGTGGGGAACTTATTGGTTGCTTCCTATGTTTCCTTTACACAACATGACATTCCTGTGCATAAACCATCGCACAATGATCCTTTATATATGGAAGTCTTTGTCCACAAGAATAAGGTTAGGAGAGTACTGATAGATGGTGGAGTTGGCCTTAACATATGTACTTTAAACTTAGTCGAGGATTTGTGATATATTTAGAACTTAGTATTGATCCTTCTAAAAGGATAATTACCAAATCCTATGATGAAGAGGAATGCCCATCGAAAGGTGTGATCACTTTGCTAGTACAAGTCGGTCTGGTAACAACATATGCCACATTTCAAGTCCTAGATTGAGAATTGGGATATAATATGCTATTGGGACACTCATGGATACATGCTATGCATGTAGTGCCCTCAAATTTTCATAAATGTGTCAAGTTTCCATATAATAGCATCAAGATTATAATACAAAGTGATCCCAACCCATTTTAGCTCTGTAATAGTTTGAAAGTAAACACAAACAATCAGGTCCCAATAAATCAAGTAGATCCTTTCACTTCATAGTTAGAATCTTTGTCTATTGTAGACACGTCAGTACCCTAGACATCTACATCTAAAGCATAACTCAAAATCAAGGACAAAGAGTGTGGGGAGTATTATTATTTATGAGCATTCTGTGTGGATCACATCCCTGAAGTCTTTTGGTAGACCATCGCCAAACCATGTGAATCAACGCAAAGATGAAGAAGTGGTCCAGTACTTACCCTCTTCCTCTTTTGTCAAATGGGGAGAATTAAATGAGGAATCCTTGAAAGAGGATATATGTTGATGGCTGTATAAAGATGAAGAAAAAAATCCATCCATTTAGCTCCCTACGGATCGGTATGGAAAAGGTTTTACAATGTTACAGAGACATGGTTCAATGGCACTATAGGCCTAGGGGCACAACATCAAGGTGTCATAGAACAAATATTACCAACCAAGAACATAAAGAATCGAGGGCTAGGATATGGAGAGACAAAACAAAGAGCTTCAAGTCAAACAAATGAAACAATGTCATCTAATGCCCCTTTTATCACACCATCTCCTCCCAAACAAATTACACTAACTCCAAAACAAGGACAAAATTTATGTGAAGTCACAGACACTCAAACACCCCATAGTGAGTGGATCAATGAAAATACCTCAAGGGAATCTATAAAGTGGAAAATTGAGCCCTAGTGACTCCCCACCTAGGAGAGAGAAAGGAAGTCACTAGGATGGTTTTCCGTTGGGAGAAATTTACATTGAAAAGAGGGGCTGAATCCACTAGATCCAAATCCAAGGGAAACAAGGATGTGAATTCCAAGTGGATTGCAAGGGTTGAAGTGTGATTTTCCCTCTTTTGTAAATGAGAAAGTTGACTTGTTGACTATGTGGAAAAGAGAGAGAAATGAGTGAAATGAGGAGTTACCAGTTTGGGATTGCACTGTAACTTTGGTTCTAAGCTAATTAGACTGATAGGGATCTGCCCTGCAAATTTGGAGAAAAGTCACCGAGACCATGACGGGAATGTACATGGTCCTTCATAAAATCCATGAAATGAAAAGGGTTCTTCCATCTCTACAAATGAAGCCCAAACATGTAATTATAGCTGCCCACCTGCAACCTACACACATAAAAGAGAGGAAAAGGGGGTTGTGGATAGGGTTTTGCCTCAGTCAAACCCCAGTTGAGGAATAAACCTTGAAAGAAAGTAATTGAAAATGCTTGAATGTAAACAATGGAAATGTATACCTTGTAGATCTGCAACTTGTTCATGATGATTGCTTTGTTTCTTGAATGTAATCACAAGTGTTGCATGAAATGGCATGTAACATGACAAAACCCTAACACACACACATACTTGCAAATGAATGTTGTAATATTGCTCTAATGAATGAATGAAGAAGACTTGAATGCTTGTTGATGTATATATTCCCCTATGCTTGCTTATGATCCACTTCACTTGAATTTCACCTCCCATTCCTCGTGCAAACGAGAAAACCAACTTCCTTTTATACATGCCTCTTGAATATTAATTCATCTCATAAAAGGCTGACATTGGGGAGATTTAGGATCCCGAAGTGCAGACGAGGTTGGGGGGACCTATCTTGGGGCCACCCTAAGAAGGTGGGATAGGGGCTCCATGCCCCTATCCTGCCCTATCTTGGGGCCCGGACAGGGTCCTGAGGCTATCTCAGGGCTCAAACATGAAGGGGGAAAGGGGTGAGAATGCAGAAATAGGTCTCAGTTTGAAAGGAGGATGTCATCACCAAGGTGAGGACCTCAAATGTGGTTAAAATTGTAGGAGGACCAATTTTATGACACTACATTTAGCCCCCACTTTAGTGGGAATATGTCTTATGCCACTACTACCGGTAAAGTAGAAGAAAGAGAGAGATGCAAAGCAAGATCACAAAGAGTATAAGATGTCACTAATCTCAAGGAACCAAGCCCCTAATCTTAGGATCTTAACTCACTCAAGCATATGCAAGAGCACACAAAAAACACAAAATAAAAACAAAGTGCAAAAGACATGCGATAAAAACAAGACACAAGACAACAAACCGACTAGCCAAAGAGACCTCGATACTCAGATGTCTCAACAATTAATCAAGACACAAAGACTAATGCCATCACATAAACACAAGTGATCACATAAAAGATAAAATATGACATCATCCATTAACCATCAATAGAATAACTATGGGTTCATGAGAGGAAGAAGAGAGAGAACATGAATACACACTTTGGTGATCCCTGAGAAGAAAAGCGGACAAGAGAGAAACCATGGACATCTCACCCCTAAAAACTAGATGATCCATGGAGAGAAGGACATGGAAAATCTTTCCCATAGATCCTATCTAGGTGATCCATGTAAGGGAGGAGAGTGAGAAAACCATTAATTCCACCCAACCTCAAGTGCGTGTGTGTGCAAGTGAGGTTTGAAGCACCTCATAGGAGTTTATGCCTGAGTACGCTACAACCTGTACAAAATGTACAGTACATGTGTCAAAAAAGACATGATATGTCACTCTAAGAGTTTGTGCTCTGGTTCCAAGAATAATCACCTTGCAAAAGGTGGCATCATCTCGCTCTAAGAGGCTATGCTCTAGTTTTGAGAATGAACCACTCTACAAGAGAAAAGTGATGACATATTTCTATAAGAGGCTTCCCTCTGGTTCCAAGAATATCTCACTGTACAAGAAAATTGATGACACTGATAGTTCTGATACTTAATATAAGTACAAATCCAATAGCCAATAAGGTGAGAGGGGAGGGGGTGAATCATACAAACTTAATCATCCATAAAAACATCAGATTCAACCTCGGTAACATATATATCAGTCATATAACCAAAAACTGTCAAACATGCAAACTCAAAAGCATATGAACAATATAAACCTCATAACACCAGATTTAATGTGGAAACCCAAATAGGGAAAAACCACTGTGGGATTTCAGACCCACTAAGAAATATACTCTTCTAGAGTATGCTCGGTTAAAAGCAAATCCTGTTAAAGATTACAAACACATTGCTAGATGTGACCCGGTTAAGGGATTTCCCTCAGATCTGTTAGGATCTTCACTTTGTTAGAAGTGACCTTGTCAAAGGATTTCAAACACTCAATTAGAATGTCACCTTGTTAGAGGATTTACATATACGATTGTTAAGTCCACTCGGTTAAGAGATTTCCTATCACTTTCAAAAAATAACAGTTATACAATCTATCTGCAACTTCACATCTAAAATGCTAAAGCAGATTCTTATTTGTTCAATACAATCAAGACATAGAACTAATCTTGTCTATCTACTGGGCATCAATACTCTGTTATTCTAACAGGTCTTCAAGCTTCTGTGCTCGGTAATCACTATGTAGCATCCCTGTGCATACACTTGCCCGCATACATTGTTTATCAACAGTTTCCTATTTATAAACAATCTTCTAACCGCTTAATCTCCTTGATCACATTTCCCATGATCAATCATAGCCATCAGATCTTCAATCTTGTCTAGGTTCATTGTATCTTTCGATCTGAAAATGTTTTAACCTGCCTTGGAACTTGCACATTCACCTTGGAACTTGTGTTAGGGTAATGCAGTTCAATCTGAGCTGTAGATCTTCTTGCCGACTTTCCATTGCGTTAGATTCATTTAACAAACTTCTTTTACGACTTGCCAATCATTGATCCACTCCAGCTCATCAGCTTCTTTCATTAATATCACATGTAAACATTTAATGCATTCTGTTATAGCTCGATTACAACTCGATGAATACTAAACTTCACTCGGTAGACATTCTGTCTTCATTAACCGACTGCGATAACCTTAGGGTTTATCGACTAGGTTCCTTAGGGTTTACCGACTAGGTTCCTTGCTTGATAACATAGTATAGTATTAACCTTTACATTTTACAACATATGTATGATGTTAAAACAATCTAAAACATCAAAATCTCATCATTGTCTGACTCGGTAGAGTTGCCCATTGAATAACTTATCCCCTTATTCATCATATTCTTTCCTGTGTCTTTACTGACTTCTTTATAATCTTCATATCATATTTCTTAAGATATGGCAACATCATATTGAATTAGAAAATCAATTGCTTGACATCAATGAAAAAATAATAATATCAAGATAGTAAAACATCTTTAATCAGTTATGTCCATAATCATCAACAACCTTCTCAATATCCTTATAATGTAATATTGCCAACAATCTCCCCCTTTGGCATTGATGGCAAAACCAATTGATTTGATCTTTTAAAAAAAAATTCGGATTGCTGTGATTCTGAAATGCTGAAATGCTCTCCCCCATTCATCAAACTTCTCTTCTGTTTTAAGTCTTTATTTCAATCTGTTGTCTTCTCTCAGTCTTCTCAAGTCTTCTCGCCTTTTGGTAGATCTTCTCCTTCTCAGGTCTTCTCCCCCTAGGCAGGTCTTCTCCCCCTTTGACAACAATGCCAAAAAGAATAGAACTAAAACATAATGTGTTTTTGTAAGAAGTTATTTCTTGTTGTTGTGTATCAACTGAGTCTCGGTCAGAGCATTTGTTTACAATTCCTGTTCCCTGTATCATTCTTTGTATTATTCCAGTACACTTTCAGAAAAACATTCTAAAGTGTATCAATCTAGCATCAACTCCCCAAAAGATATTCAATAGAGTCATCGAAGTGATGCTTTCACCGAACTCGGTCAGTGAGTAAAAGATAGGGGTAGGACCCCTAACTTGCTTCTGAGATATTCAAAAGTGTCCTTTGGTAGTGGCTTGGTGAAGATATCAGCTATTTGCTCCTTTGTGTTAACATATTCCAACACCACTTTCTTCTCTTGAGCTTCTTCTCTAAGATAAAGATATTTGATAGAGATGTGCTTTGTCTTAGAGTGCATAACAAGGTTCTTTGAAATATTAATGGCACTAGTATTGTCACAAAATATAGTTACTGGCTCGGTAACTTTCTCATTTATACCTTCCAACAGTTGTTTGATCCATGCAATGTTGGTACAATTCAATGCTGCTGCAACATATTCAGCTTCGACTGTTGACTGAGAAACACATCCTTGTTCATTGCTAAGCCAACTCACTAGTCTTTCTCCTAAGAAGAAAGCTCCTCCACTTGTGCTTTTTCTGTCATCAATGTTGCCTGCCCAATCAGCATCAGTATAAACTTTTAAATCAAAATCATTTCCTTTCTGATATACTAAGCCATAATCTTCAGTGCCTTTCAAGTATCTGAAAATTCTTTTGATTGCAGTCATGTGGATTTCCTTAGGATCTGCAGAGAATCTTGCAACAATACCTACTGCATGTGCTATATCTGGCCTGCTGTGAACAACATATTGCAACTTTCCAATCATAGATCGGTAAAGTGTCTCATCAACAGATGCAGATTCATCATTCTTTGATAGTTTACAGTTGGTAGTCATAGGAGTACTTACTGGTTTTGAATCCTCCATTCCAAATTTCTTCAAGATTTCCTTTATGTACTTGGATTGAGTAATGAAAATCTCATTTTTCATTTGCAGTATCTGTAAACCTATAAAATACTTTATCTCACCGATTAATGACATCTCAAATTCTTTGCTCATTTCATTTTCAAAGTTCTTGCATAAAGAGTCATTTCCACAAAATATAATATCATCAACAAATATGGCTGAGATTAGTATTCCATTTTCATCATTCTTCATGTACATGTTGTTGTTCTCACTTGTCCTTATAAAACCAATCTTAATCAAATAAGAGTGCAATCTCTCATACCATGCTCTCGGTGCTTGTTTCAGACCATATAAAGCTTTGTTCAATTTACATACCTAATCTTTATTATTGTCTTCAACAAATCCTTCAGGTTGTTCAATGAGAACTTCTTCTTCTAATATTCCATTCAGAAATGCAAATTTGACATCCATTTGATATACCTTGAAGTTTTTGAAAGCAACATATGCCAACAATGTTCTAACTCCTTCAAGTCTAGTAACAGGTGCAAAAGTCTCACCATAATCAATTCCTTATTCTTGGGCATAACCTTTGCAAACTAATCTTGCTTTTTTCCGAATGACCTCACCTTTTTCATTTAGCTTGTTTATGAAGATCCACTTTGTACCGATTACATTTTTGTCCTTCGGTCTTGGGACCAGTGTCCATGTGTCATTCTTCTTGATTTGATCAATCTCTTCAGTCATAACATTTATCCAATCTTCACTGTTAAATGCCTCTTTCACAATTCTCAGTTCAAATTCATATATCAAACATGTGTTCTATCTCAGTTTGTTCCTTGTCATCACTGAATCATCCTTATCTCCTATAATTTGACTTGGTGCATGGTGTCTTCTGACATACTTGGCTAATACAGGCTAGTTAGGTTCTGTATGATCTTCTTCATCACTCAGTAACTGGATATTTTCTACATTTTCTTCAACAGTTATCTCGGTAGGACTTCTCGGTTGCACATAGACAAATTCATCATAGTTTTCTAGTTCTTTGGAATTCCCTTCATCAGTTCTTTCTACAAATTCATCAATTTTCACATTTGCACTTTCTACTATTTTGTTAGATGATTTGATCAGACATTTAAATGCTTTGCTTCTAGATGAATATCCTAGAAATGTTCCTTCTTCACTTTTCTGATCAAACTTGCCATTTCTATCATCTTTATGAACATAGCATTTACTTCCAAAGATCCTAAAATAACTTACATTAGGTTTCTTGCCATACCAGATTTCATAAGGTGTCTTCAAAGTACCTTTCTTCAATTGAACTCGGTTCAAGGTGTAAACAGTTGTGCTTATTGCTTCTCTCCAAAATGTTTGTGGAACCTTCTTCTCAATCATCAGTGTTCTAGCACAATCCACAATAGATCTGTTTCTTCTTTCAGCTATTCCATTATGCTGTGGAGTTCTCAGTGCAGAGACTTGTCTTTTAATACCATGATCATTGCAAAATAGGTTGAACTCATCAAATGTGAACTCTCCTCCTCTATCTGATCTAAGACATTTCAGTTGTCTTCCTGTTTCATTTTCAACTCTAGCCTTGTACCACTTAAACATTTGAAAAGCTTCTGATTTTTCTTTTAAAAACATTACTGACATCATCCTTGAATAGTCATCCACAAATAATATGAAATATTTATCACCATAATAACTTTGAACTTTCATAGGACCACAAAGATCAGTGTGCACAAGATCTAAAATTCCCTTAGAAGTGTAGGACTTACTTGTAAAGCTTGATCTTGTCATTTTACCTATCTGGAATCCTCGACACATAGCATTCTCAGGTTTTTCAAGACTCGGTAGACCTCTTACTATGTGCTTCTTACTTATCTTGATCAGATTATCAAAATTAACATGACAAAACCTTTTATGCCATAACCAGGTATTATCAATCTTTGCACGCAAACACTTATTGTGAGTTGAGTCAAGGTGAAATGTATTACCTTTTGTTTGTGTCCCGGTAGCAGCTAACTTTCCATTCTTGTCATGAACTTTGACAATTCCTTTCTAAAATTCTATTCGGTAACCTGTGTTGTTTAGTTGTGCTACACTCAACAAATTATATTTCAAACCTTCAACCCAATAAACATCATTGCATCTTGCTTTATCAAGAAGTGTTATGGATCCTTTACCTCTTACCGGACATGGTGCATCATTACCAAATCTAACATAGCCTCCATCATAATCTTCTAACATAACAAACTTCTGTTTATCTCCTATCATATGATGTGAGCATCCACTATCTATAATCCAAGAATCATTAATGTTTATGTGAGATATTAGGGTTTTTTCTTCATACCTTTCTTCATTTGATCCATCCTTGATAGCCACATAAACAACTTCCTCTGTATCAGTCTCATTTGATTTATCATCTTCAGATTCTTCATCAGCTATTAAACATGTCTTTCTATCTCTTCTTCTGAAGTCTCGGTGTCCTCTGTAATGGTTATCTTTTTGTCTGTCATCTCGGTAATCTCTCTTTTCAGTGAAATCTTTGTCAGGACAGTTAGAAGCCATATGTCCAATCTTATCACAATTGAAACATTTCAAAGGTAGTTTTCCTTTATACTTACCTTTGCCTCTCGGTAACCTTTTGGCCAATAGTGCTTCAAACTCTTCTTGCTTTCTGATTTCTTCATACAGTTTGTGTACCTCCTCCATGTTCTTCCGAAACCTTTCACTTGCTCCACTATGATCTCCTTCAGAGTACTTATACTTTCTTTCATTGTAATCATTAGATTCATTCAGATGAAAAGAACTAAATGCAGATTCAACTTTATTTATCGATGACCCATTGTTATCAAAATTACTTAACTCAAATGCATGTAGCTTACCAATAGTAGCATCCAAGGAAACTGGCATATTAGGTACAGACCTCAATTAAATGATTGCAGAGACTCGGATTGCATAGGCAGGTAGAAGGGTTCTTAACAACTTACTTGTCACATCCTTTTCTTCAATAGTTCCTCCTGCTCCTTTGATTTGATTTACAATCTCCTTTAGTCTTGTACTGTACTGGGTTATGTTCTCACCTTCATTCATCCTCATAGATTCAAGTTGTCCTCTTAAACTATCAACTTTTGCTCTTTGAACATGTTCATCTCCTCCATATACATATATGAGCTTAGTCCACATTGCCTTTGCATCATTGCAGTCTTCTAGATCATTAAACTCAGAATCGGTCAATGCAGATGTTATTTCAATCATTGCTTGAATATGTTCTTGCTTCGCCTTTATCTCTTCCATAGTCAATGGATAGGTGCTCGGTGCAACAAAATCATTCTCCAGATAGTATATAGCATATTGTCCAGCTCATGATAGATGTAGCTTCATCCTTTTCTGCCATGTAGAGAAACTTGACTTATTCAACTTAGGTGCATCCCTCTTATACATCTTTGGATCTTTAACTCAAGTGCCTTTAAACTATCCATTCGGAGTCCAAAGCTCTAATACCAATTGATAGTTCTGATACTTAATATAAGTATAGATCCAATAACCAACAAGATGAGAGGGGGGGGGGGTGAATCATACAAACTTAATCATCCATAAAAACATCAGATTCAACCTCGGTAACATATATATCAGTCATATAACCAAAAACTGTCAAACATGCAAACTCAAAAGCATATGAACAATATAAACCTCATAACACCAGATTTAACGTGGAAACCCAAATAGGGAAAAACCACTGTGGGATTTCGGACCCACTAAAAAATATACTCTTCTAGAGTATGCTCAGTTAAAAGAAAATCCTGTTAAAGATTACAAACACATTGCTAGATGTGACCCGGTTAAGGGATTTCCCTCAGATCTATTAGGATCTTCACTTTGTTAGAAGTGACCTTGTCAAAGGATTTCAAACACTCGATCAGAATGTCACCTTGTTAGAGGATTTACATATAAGACTGTTAAGTCCACTCGGTTAAGAGATTTCCTATCACTTTCACAAAATAACAGTAATACAATCTATTTGCAACTTCACATCTAAAATGCTAAAGCAGATTCTTATTTGTTCAATGCAATCAAGACATAGAACTAATCTTGTCTATCTGCTGGGCATCAATACTTTGTTATTCTAATAGGTCTTCAAGCTTCTATGCTCGGTAATCACTATGTAGCATCCCTGTGCATACACTTGCCCACATACATTGTTTATCAACAGTTTCCTATTTATAAACACACTTCTAACCGCTTAATCTCCTTGATCACATTTCCCATGATCAATCATAGCCATCAGATCTTCAATCTTGTCTAGGTTCATTGTATCTTTCGATCTGAAAACGTTTTACCCTACCTTGGAACTTGCACATTCACCTTGGAACTTGTGTTAGGGTAATGCGGTTCAATCTGAGCTGTAGATCTTCTTGCCGACTTTCCATTGCCTTAGATTCGTTTAACAAACTTCTTTTACGGCTTGCCAATCATTGATCTGCTCCAGCTCATCAACTTCTTTCATTAAATATCACATGTAAACATTTAATGCATTCTGTTATAGCTCAGTTACAACTCGGTGAATACTAAACTTCACTCGATAGACATTCTGTCTTCATTAACCAACTGCGATAACCTTAGGGTTTACCGACTAGGTTCCTTAGGGTTTATTGACTAGGTTCTTTGCTTGATAACATAGTATAGTATTAACCTTTACATTTTACAACATATGTATGATGTTAAAACAATCTAAAACATCAAGATCTCATCATTGTCTGACTCGGTAGAGTTGCCCATTGAATAACTTATTCCCTAATTCATCATATTCTTTCCTGTGTCTTTACCGACTTCTTTATAATCTTCATATCATATTTCTTAAGATATGGCAACATCATACTGAATTAGAAAATCAATTGCTTGACATCAATGACAAAATAATAATATCAAGACAGTAAAACATCTTTAATCAGTTATGTCCATAATCATCAACAACCTTCTCAATATCCTTATAATGTAATATTGCCAATAGACACCTTGCTCTAAGAGGCTGCCCTCTGGTTCCAAGAATGTCCCACTATACAATGCATACGAGAATTATAGTACAAAGGAGCAGTGTGGGTACCCCCCCTTAAGATGTAAACATAGACTAATGTTTATATCTTAAGGAAATAAGAACAAGGATACCTACCTTCATCACAAAGAAGATATCTATTATGCAACAATTTCATAAATCCAAGCAAGAGAGGGAATACTCTTCAAGCAAGGATAATATAGTTGAAAAGAGATATCTTGCTATAAGTGTAAAGATGATCCTTAGAGGAGAAGATATCTTTGTTCAAAAGACATCTACCCCCAAAGGAGTTGTCTTAGACAAATATAACATCATCTAGAAGGAAGCGCAAAAGAGAACAAGAATGCAATCCTTCCTCCTATTGCTAGGTTAAAAGGGATTCTTGATGAAGGATGACTCACTTTTAGCCCCCAGAGGGATGGTTGAATTTATCATAGATGTACATTAATAAGTGGAAAAGAGGTTGTAATCAAGGACTTACACCTCTTGTATAAGAGAGAATCCTTGAGCAAACAACCAACAATTTTGCACAAGGAATGACATCAAGTAATAAAGCTCACACCATCCACACAATAGGGAAAAGTGGATCCTTAGAGAAAGAGAGAGGGAGAGAGATCATTGCCCCCCAAGTGTAGAATAATGAGAAGAATTGGAGAACTTATAGAGAGACATTGCTGATAAAAGACGTACCATTTCAAGCAAGGAATACATCCTAACCAAGGAACAAACATGAACTCACATGAAGGATAACTCCATTCAAGAAAGGACATCAAGTTATGAATGACACAATAGAAGAGGAAATTTTCAAAGAGAGAGAAATAAGAAGAAGGAGGTTCACAAAAGTCCTCTAAATAGAGATTATTCATAATAGACGTACCGTTTCAAGCAAGGAAAAGATCCCACTCATGGAACAAACATGCGCTCGCATGAAGGAATACTCCATGCAAGAAAGGACATCAAGTTTATGAATAATGCAATAGAAGAGGTAATTTGAAAAGAGAGAGAAAGAAGAAGAAGGTTCACAAAGGTTCTCTAAGGAGAGATTGTTCATAATAGACATACTGTTTCAAGAAAGGAAAAGATCCTAAGAACAGAACAGACATACGCTCGCATGAAGGAAAATTCCATGCAAGAAAGGACATCAAGTTTATGAATAATGTACTCCATGAAGAAAATAGTGAAACCTTAGAAAGAGGAAAAGGAATATTCTTGCCCCCCAAGAATAGAGGGAAGAATAAATAGACTATTTTGTTGCTCACTAAGTATGATTGCACCTGAAATTATACCACCACAAATGACTAGAAGCCTCCAATAGATAGGCTAACTATGTCACATAGTGAGGAGAAACAAAATAGGAACTTGAATGTTATTTTCAATGATCATGATGAAGATGCCAT
The DNA here is from genome assembly GCF_030272615.1 of Cryptomeria japonica. Lineage (NCBI taxonomy): Eukaryota > Viridiplantae > Streptophyta > Pinopsida > Cupressales > Cupressaceae > Cryptomeria > Cryptomeria japonica. The sequence continues at coordinate 889,393,134 of NC_081407.1, read as the reverse complement.
TTATTGTCAGATGTTATTTTTAACATGCCTGAAACAATGAAATGTTGTATTTGTGTTTTCAAAGCTTGACACTCATTAGTAGAATGGCCATGGGTTTGATGATATTTAGAAAAATAAGAAATCTGAGAATGTTGTATATGTTTTCTTCTTCGTTTAGGACAAAGAGGAAATATTAAGTTGGAATTTAGAAGATTGGTCAACACATGTTCTTGTTGTAACTCAAAATTAGAATGAGAAGGTGTGGATTTACAAGACAATAGAAAAGAAGATGTGGACAAAGGAAAGTGTGATTTCTCATGACTTTGTCACTCACATTCAAGCATTTGTCCATTGCATCCATGTGTATGTTCAAAAGAAAGTTCACTCCTAGGGAGAATTGAATTGAATTTTAAAGAGGCCCAATCAATTTCAAGATTCGTTTTAAGAGAAAAATTTGGAATGTGAAATTCAGGAATCTTAAACTTTCTGGAGAAGATAGGAGTGAAATCCAAGGACCTCCAATGATCCTCTAAGAGTTCTTCTTTAGGAACTTCTTTGGTAGGAGTTGGTGTATTTAAGTGAATTGAAGAGAGGATTGTAGGAACTAAGAAAGCATATGATGCTTCACTTATGTTCTCATCAACTACCTCATTAGTATATGTGTAAGGCACAACATGATAATCAAGAAGAATTTTTGGTTTCGTAGGAATATGAATGGAATTGATTTGATTTTTTTAGGCTCTTGATTTTTGGGAGAGAGAGAACTATGATGAGAAATAATATCATCCTCTTGTTCTAAGGTATCTTTATGTTCAAGATACTCATTAGAAAAATGACTATCATATGTAATGAATGCTTCATCTTTAGAGGGAAGATCATGAAAATAAGGTATGGTATCACTAGGATAAGTAGCACCAAATAATCCCCTTGCACCAAATAATCCTTATGAGGGAGGTACTTTGTAGGAGAAGGAACACAATTCTCCAAAGATTCTTCTTTAGGAGGGAGATCTTTGAAAAAAGTGTCCACATTTCATTTTTGCACCAATGTGGCCTCATTACTGAGATCAATTTTGGGAGAGGGTAAATCATAGCTATGAATGAAAGGGAGAACTAAACTATTGTCATATGCATGAAAGGGAACATCATGAACATATTTAATGTAACTCAAAATTGAATTATCAAAATAATATAGGAACTCCATATGCACTTATGATCAAACAAGAGACTCGTATGTCATTTAACCATAATAATGTTCACCCCATACATGCATAGAAAATTGAATAAAGGAGAGAAAATGGAATTTGAATTACAGATTTGAAATTTGAATTTAAAACTGTGAAATTTGAATTTGTTTTTGACCTTAGAGGGTGTTAAAATCGATAAAGTACATCAATTTTCTAGATTTGAGCAAAAAAATATAGTCAATTTCGTCTCTAGAATTTTTGGGAAAAAAGTCGAGGACTGTGGTGAAAGTGCACACGGTTCGACCAATTTTTTTCAAAATTTTCAGGGATGATAGAAATTATGATTTAAATGCAGAATCCAAAAAAACAACCGATTTGGAGATGTCTAGATTGGTCAAACTTGCAGTCAAAGGTCGAAAATAGAAAGATCTTAAAAATTAGGGTTTTATGATTTAACCATTGAATTTTTACAATAAAGAGACAGATTTGAATTACAATTTTGAAATAGAAATCAGATCTGAAACAAGTAATTAAAATTTTACACTTCATAAGCTTAATTTTCTCAAAATGGAAAATTAGGGTTTTTATGCAATTAACCTCTAAAATTTGCAAAAAGATCAAAGTTGGAAATGAAAATTTGAAATTCAAATTGCAATTATTCAGATCTAATAATGAGAAATCAGAATTAAGATGTAGGACGTCGGGTTCACCAAAATGTAAAGCGGAAAATTGAACCCTAGTGACTCCGCACCTAGGAGAGAGAAAGGAAGTCACTAGGATGGTTTTCCCTTGGGAGAACTTTACATTCAAAAGAGGGGCTGAATCCACTAGATCCAAATCCAAGGGAAACAAGGATGTGAATTCCAAGTGGATTGCAAGGGTTGAAGTGTGATTTGCCCTCTTTTGTAAATGAGAAAGTTGACTTGTTGACTATGTGGAAAAGAGAGAGAAATGAGTGAAATGAGGAGCTACCAGTTTTGGATCGTGTTGTAACTTCGGATCTGAGCTAATTAGACTGATATGGATCTGCCCTGCAAATTTGGAGAAAATTCATCAGGACCATAGAAGGAATGTACATGGTCCTCCACAAAATCCGTGAAACAAAAAGGGTCCTTCCGTCACTACAAATGAAGCCCAAACTTGCAATTATAGTTGGGCACCTACAACCTACACACAAAAAACACAATAAAGAGAGGAAAAGTGGGTTGTGGATAGGGGTTTGCCTTAGTCAAGCCCTAGTTGAGGAATCAACCTTGAAAGAAAGTAATTGAAAATGCTTGAATGTAAACAATGAAAATGTATACCTTATAGATCTGCAACTTGTTGATGATGATTGCTTTGCTTCTTGAATGTAATCACAAGTGTTGCATGAAATGGCATGTAACATGACAAAACCCTAACACACACACAATTACAAATGAATGTTGTAATATTTCTCCAATGGATGAATGAAGAAGACTTGAATGCTTGATGATGTATATCTTCGCCTATGCTTGCTTATGATCCACTTCGCTTGAATTTCACCTCGCATTCCTCCTTATGTAAATGAGAAAACCAACTCCCTTTTATACATGCCTCTTGAAGATTAATTCATCTCATAAAAGGCCGACATCGGGGAGATTTAGGATCCCGAAGTGCAGATGGGGCCGAGGGGACCTATCTTGGGGCCCGGACAGGGTCCTGAGGCTATCTCAGGGCTCAAACATGAAGGGAGCAAGGGGTGAGAATGCAAAAATAGGTCTCAGTTTGAAAGGAGAATGTCATTACCAAGGTGAAGACCTCAAATGTGGTTAAAATTGTAGGAGGTGCAATTTTATGACACTACAGAATCAAAATCAACACACTGGGTAGAAGTAGCATTAGTAGTCTATGTGATCCCCACTGAGTTAATTAAATCATATGGCATAAATTTGGACCTAGAAAAGGAATTTAATGTTATTACTCAAATGGAAATAGGATCAACCAGTCACAACTGCATGAATTTAATAGAAATAAAATGAGGGCATTTGTCATTGATTATTGAGGAACAGATGAAGAATAAGTTTTCAACGTGGAAACATACATAGAAGAGGAAACAAAATCCCTTAATCATGGTAATACCAATGGTGTGGGCACGATGCTTGAATTTTCACAAGAATATGGAATCCCTTATGAAGACAAATAAATTGATCCTAATTCATGGAAAGACAATAGGGATACCCACATATGCATTATAACAACCGTATCCAATTCTGATGAAAGTAGAGAACTTTGTCTCATGTTTCCACATCTCCTAAATTGGGGACAACAAGATAGGCCACATTTAGATTGCTTTGAAAATGATGAAGCCATCATTGAATTCTTGGGTGCCCAGGAAGGACTACCATATGAGGATCATAAAGTAGACTTTTCAATTAATCTTGATAGGACAACACATTTTGGGGAAGGAAGCTCATCCTTGAATCAAGGACACCTTGACAAAAATGATACAAGGATAGCTGAACAATCAAGGTTAGATTATTTGCGAATTGATGAAGAGAGGTCATCACTATTAGTGGAAAAATCAGAGGAAGTCAATATCGGCGATGGTGAGAACGTGAGGAAGATCTATTTGGAAGAGTCACTAAGACCTGACGAGAGATAAAAAATCATTCAGATTTTCAAGGAGAGGTAGATAAACTTCGATTGGTCATATGTTGATATGCCCGACTTGGACCTGAAACTTGTTTTGCATCACTTACCACTACTCCCAAGAGCAAAGATGTACAAACAAAAACTCAAAAAAATGCATCCCCAGACAGCTCTCCTGGTTAAAGTAGAATTGCAAAAAATATTGGATGTAAGCTTTATAAGACCTATATATTATGTAGAGTGGACCTCTAATCTTGTGCCATTGACAAAACCTGCTAGAGTTATTCGCATCTGCACTAATTTTAGAGACCTAAACAAGGCTTGTCTAAGCGTTGACTTTCCCTTGTTGAAAATTGATATCATAGTGGATCTTACAGTTGGCCATGAAATGCTATCTTAGATGGATGGTTTCTCAGAATATAATTAGGTTCGGATCACCCTTGAGGATCAACATAATACTGTATTCACTTGCCCATGGGGAACATATTGCTAGAACATAATGTTGTTTGGGCTAAATAATGTCGGTACCACTTATCAAAGAGCTATGACAACTTTGTTCCATGATATGATACATGACATCATTGAAGATTATGTGGATGACTTGTTGGCAAAATCCAAAACTAAAGATAGCCACCTTGAGGTCCTAGGAAAAATATTTGATAAACTTGAATGGTACAAGGTCCAGTTAAATCCAAAGAAGTGTGTTTTTGGGGTCACAATAAGGAAACTCTTGGGGTTTATAGTTTCCAATATGGGTATTGAAGTGGATCCAAATAAAGTAAAATCTATTCTATAAATGCCACCACCCTCTAATCTGAAACAACTAATAAGTTTACAAGGGAAGCTACAATCTATCAGAAGGTTCATAGCACAACTTGTGGATAAATGCCAACCATTCCAACATTTACTGAGGAAAGGAGTTACCTTTAAATGGACATAACAATGTGAATAATCTTTCCAGGCTTTAAAGGATTACTTGTTATCACCACCGGTACTAGTACCTTGAATTGTTGGCAATTGACACCCATCTGGTAATTTTAGGAGACTTCCGGTAGTTGATTAGTTGTTTAGGGTTTTCATTGATGTCAATTCTTCATGGTGATTTGATTCAACAGTCATGAATTAGCTTATTCGGAAGATGGAGGTAACTGGTAGACCGTTAATCGACAACACAAGGCAAAATAGGGTATTTTGATAATGTGTTGATCCATAATCATCTCCAGTGTTTGCGGTATTTGTGGTAACTATTTTTATGATCTTGGTGTTTGGTAGGACCTTTAGGAAGTGAATGGTTGTAATATTTTGGTTTAATGCTATGGTTTGTTCGAGATTGGAGCCGAATTCATCTACATGTTACATCTCTTGAAGACGACTTGATAGAGATTGTTTTTATGGTGAGACTGGATATTTGAGTTCATTGTAGCGGTTGATGTTCAATATGTTATGATGTGTTAAGTGTTTGTGATCATTTTTTGTGCGATTGAGAACAGTTTCACGTGCGCATTTTTCTTTCAGATCAATTGGTAACTGATTGAGACCGGAACAGGGTAATCAACAGAACATAAACAGTCAATGATACAAAGCCTAACTAGAACTCAATTTTGCATAGTCAGATGCTATTTACGAGTTCATTTCATTGTACATTCTCATTGTAATCAAATTGTAAGGCAATGATCCTTCCTTGAAGGTTGTAGCCTTCCAGGCAATTGTAATTGAGCAGTGAGTTCTAAGCAGTGAGCCTGAATGTGAGTGCATTCCCCATCTATGTAATTTATGTACTCCTAGCCATAGTATATGAATATTGTGGGTTCCAGCCCCACTGTGGTTTTTCCCTTTCTGGGTTTCCATGCAAAAATTCCAATGTTGTAGATTTGTGCTTTTATTGTTGCATGTTTATGTTCATATTTGTTATGCATTGTTAACCGGTGGATAAACAATAAGTTTGTAGTTTTCGTATCTGGTAGATCATTGATTCACCCCCCCCTCTTAGTGATCCCTGATTCCAACATGAACACTAGGAAGACCCTTGGAACACTTTTGGCACAACATGATGACCAAGGGAAGGAATATGCAATTTATTATATCACTAGAACGCTAGTGGGATATGAGATGAACTATACTCCTATAGAAAGAGCATGTCTCACAGTAATTTTTGCTTCTTGGATACTTTGACACTATTTGCTCAGTCACAAGGTGAAACTCATAGCTAGTATCAACCCCCTCAAGTATCTCTTAAGGTTGCACTGATAGGTAGGTTGGCTAAATGGGTCATGATCCTTAGTGAATTTGATATTTGAATATTTGGATCGAAAAACCATCAAGGGGCAGACTATAACAAATCACTTGGTAGAAGCCCCTCTTCAAGATGATCATCCTCTACTGACAGACTTTCTTGATGAGTTAGTATTTGCTCTAGCAGCTTCAAAAAATTGGAAAATGTACTTTGATGAATTATGTACCAATCACGGAGCGAGGGTAGGCATCCTCTTTGTGACACCTCAAGGCGATTATATTTTGAAATCCTATTGGATCAATTTCCCTTGTACAAATAAGATGGCAGAATATGAGGCCCTTATCACAGGACTTCGCACCATAGTACAATGGAAAATCAAATACTTACATGTGTATGGTGACTCATAACTCATAATCAACTAGGTCAATGATGACTATTTCACTAAGGATGATAAGATGATGCCATATAAAAGGATGGTGGGTGATTTCAAGAAGTATTTTAATAACATTGTCTTTGAGAAAGTTCCCTGAGTACAGAACAAAGTGACCGATGCAAAGGTGATCATTGGGTCTCTTCTAAATATGCCTAATAATGTCACACATTTTGAATTCCTAGTAGAAAAATTGACAGTACCCACATATGAGATCCCTCAATCAAAATGTGGTTGTGTGATAGTTGGTCCTGAATCTGCATGGTACAAGGAAATACATGCATATCTTCATGATCAATATATTCCTCCTAATTTGTCTCAAAATCAATGCTAAACCTTGATGAGACAAGCATCTAGACATGTGATCATTGTAAACACATTATATCAGAAAGGCCTAGATGGGACACTCCTCCATTGCGTAGACTCTAAAGAAGCACAATCGATCCTAAAGGAATTACATGATGGAATCTATGGGGCTCACTCTAGTTGACCGAATCTAGCTAAGAAACTATTGCACACAAGATATTATTGGCCACCCATGGAAAAAGGTGCTTACAAATATGCACAAATATATAGACAATGCCAAATACATGGGGATCTCATTCGTGCTCATGCACAATATCTCCAACCTATCACATCACCATGGCCCTTTTCATAGTGGGGACTGAACCTGTTGGGGAAGATCAACCCTACCTCCTCTAACAAGAATAAGTTTATACTAGTTGCTGCAAATATTTTACTAAATGGGTACAAGCATTTCCTCTTACATACACAACTAGTAAACAAGTAGAAAAGTTTCTCCTCAATTACATTATTTGCTAGTACGAAATACTGATGTGAATAATTATAGACAATGGTTACCCATTTAAGAATTAGGAAGTGCGTAAGCTTTGCAATCAATTCTGCATTCAACATCGCTTCACCACTCCTTATTATCCCCAAATTAACGATCAAGAAGAAACAACAAATAATACCATCTTGAGAATCCTTAAGAAAGTTGTTAATGAAGCTAGATGAGATCGACACTTATAGTTGATCCCACTCTTTAGGCTTATAGAACCTGTGTTCACAGATCCACGAATGCTACCCCCTATTCTTTTGTCTTTGGGTCAGAAGCTATTATGCCTATTGAAGTAGAGTTATCATCTCTCTGTGTCTCCCTACGACATATTATTTCAAAAGAAGACTACAAAGTGGAAAGATTAAAAGAACTATAAATCCTTGATGAGAAAAGACCAGAGCACATTAAATCATCTACATGGATATTAAAATAAACTGAGAAGAATCTACAACAAGAGGGTTTGAGTCAGATTCTTTGAGATAGGAGACCTGGTACTAAAAGAAAACAAAGAAACTTGACAGAAAGAGAGCAGCCAGATAAGTTTGAAGCAAACTGGTTGGGTCCCTATGTAATCACATGAGTTCTTGGTAACATAGCATACACTTTAGCAATCATGGAGGGTGATCCTTTTCTTGAACCCATCAACATCATGCACTTAAAAGAAGTATTACATTTAGTAACTGTTTATCTTAGTTTCCTTTCATTTGTTTTTGTAGTTTATTCATTTTTTTTAGCACATAATTGCATTGCATCTTCATATAGTAGCATTAGATAGGACTCTTTATTTGAACAAAGGGCATTTGTGTTACTTGGTCACACATCTGCACCTGCATGATTCCGATTTAGTTCATTTCTTAGATAATTAGTCATGAAAATTTTGAAATCTAAGGTTGCTCGTCTTCAATGTCACCTTGAGGTTAGGATCTATCTCTAGCAGAATGGAAGATCTCCTACTATTTTTTGTGACCTAAATATCTCGGTTTCTATATCTTTTGCACATTAATCATTTTCTCTATGTCATTGTAGATAACTGGTTGGTGATGTGGCTAGTGAAAAATCTAAAATCCTACTTTAGCGCCACTGTAATTCTCAAACTCGCATGAGCTTCATTTCTTACATGCCAATGCGAGAAAATAAATGATGCTAAAAGATATATCAAAAGACTAAAAATAAAGAAAGAGTAAGATGAGAAATATCAAGAAAAGAAAATAAAAAATGCAATAAAATGCAATATCAAAATGATTGTCTTTGGGAACATGCGAGTAATTTCATTGAGGCTATAGATGCCTGGCTAGAAATGGAGAAATATTCATGAGATTCTAGCAATAACCTCATCGGGGCTATAGACATCTATTGGTTGCAAGGCTCTATCTAGGATGCTTACGAAGTCAGGATATCTCACGTAGCTAGTCATGTAAGATTCTAAGGGTCAATAATGGTCATATGAGCTAGAATAAACCCACTTGTACACAATTAGGTAATCAGAGACAAAAGTTATAGGATGTGATAGAAGATCTTTCCTTTCTTTTGGATGCAAATTCTAATCACCTGGTGCATCAAGTTGAGCAGTCAGAGGGTTCTAATAATGAATTGACCCCTTATCTCTAAAAAGTCCTACAACCCTAATCATGCTAGTTCATGACAAAGTGATACACTCATGTAGTCACCCTTGTTTAGATAGAGAGTCATCTATGGTTTCCCTTAGCATTGCATAATAAGGATTTTCAAACCATATTGCATAATCAATAGTCATTTAGGATACCTAGTATGTATTAGAGCATGCATTCTTGTCTACAAACTGGGGGCATATGAAAATTAAAAAAAAAATCATAAAATGTCTTGAAAAAATCCCAAAAAATTATAAAATATTTAAAAAATAATAAAAAGTCCTATAAAAATCTCAAAAAATTATATAAAGCCTTGAAAAAATCTAAAAAATCCATAAAAATCTATGTTGGTACGTTGATTTAGTATCCTATGCAAAAATGAAAGTCAAGGATAATTATGCTTGTGACTATCACACATACCTCGATCCTTAATACAACAACCCTAGGATGGATGTATTCACTCCTTGACTGCTACATGATTGTTATTGCAATGCGATATTATTCACACCTTGGTTTTTCATACCCTAGTGTACAAAACTCCATTGATACATAATAAGGCTCAATGATGAAAATGTTGCACTCTAATAAAGACACAAGGATTCGTGATAGTTTCATCTCCTCATTTCAGCTGTTCTATTCATCAATCAATTTTATTTCCTAAAATTCTCCACTTCTTACTAATCATCTTCACTTTCATAGTATCTTCATCATTCATCCAACTTTCATCTATCATTGGTCTTATACATGATGTGTCCTTCCTAAAACCAGATGTTTTCATATATCATTGGTCTTATACAAGATCCGTCCTTCCTAAGGATGTGTCCAACCTAAAACTAGACTTGATCTTTACCCATCAATCCAATCAATTCCATCAATCAAATCAATCCAATCCATCTAATCAATCAATCAATATACAAATCACTCCAACAATTTCTTCTACCCAATCAAACCCATACATGTCATCAACTAACTGTTGCACTATCTCACATTCTTCATCTTTTGAGAGATCATTCATTCCTTTAATGCACGAAAAATCTCTCGAGGGGGCATCAACATCCCACCTCCATTCCTCGACATACTAGGGCATATTTTTCACTTTTTCTTTGAAACAAATGTTAATTCGAACATTGTCTCAAAGAGGGGCAAAATGTAGACACCTAAAATTGTCCTATATGTAACATCGCTAATTATTCTTCCATGTTAATTAAATAATTCTTAAATTATTTGATTAAACTAATTCTGTTTGTCTAAATCAATAATCCCATCTTGAACATCATTAACTAATTATTCATTTTCTTTCTAATCACTCAATCATTTAACTATTCCTCTTATGAATTATTAAATAATCTTACTATTTAATTAATTGTGATTTATTTCCCTTAATTAAATAATTTTTATTATTTAATTAAGTTCAAGTTTCATTTTCCCATAATTAAATAATTTATTTAGATTATTTAATTATCTAATTTATTCTTTTCTAATTAATTTTAATTTTCAAAATTCAAATTCCCAAATTCAAATTTCAAAGTAGTTTCTATCTTAATCATTAAACCTCCCTTTCTTAAAATTAATTAAACTAGCACTTGCACCTCAACGAGGTGCAATGGTTAGCCGATAGCAAAATATGTTTTGGGTAGTTTATTGAAGGGCAAGCAAAAGTTGGAAGAAACAAACATTGCCTGTTTTAGAAGTAATTATTTAAAATACAATTGAATTGATCTTTGATTCCACATTTTGCATGCATGTCTACATAACATTTCCCATTAATTTCCCTACCATTATGTCCAAATCCTATTATAAAGATCCCATTTTGGCACATGTAAGGAGGACATTGGTAAAGGTCGTTGAAATCTGGCTTTACACCTGCTAATTGCATTTGCTTCAAAGTTTCTAAAGATTTTTCAACAAATTCTTTTTGTGCATATCCCTTATTTTTTAAAGAAATATTGTCATGTTTTGTCTATGCTTTGATACATGTCCATACCTTGTTTTCAAAGCTTCCATTTTGACATAAGAAGGTAGGATGTTGGCAAAGGTTGTGGAATTTGTCTTTACACCTACCAATTGTATTTTCTTGAAATTTTCTAAAGCCTTTTCAACAAATCCACTCTATGCGTATCATGCAATCATGGCAGACAGAAGTTTGAATAAACAAACAAACACAACTTATAATTTAAACTTAAGCTAACTTTAAACCTTAATTGAATTATAATTCTAATTGAACCCTAATCCTAACATTAATTAAATGCTAACTCTATTTAAATTATAACCCTAATACTAACCCTAACTCCACCCTTATAATAATTAAACCCTAACACTTTTCTAACCATAACTTTAACCCTAATTATATGTTAACACATATCATAACTAAACTATGATCATACTATTAATAAAACCTTAATCCTAACCCTAAGTGAACATGTACCCTAATTTAACTCTAGTCATAAACATAAATAACACTATTTGAACTTGAAGCCTAATCGTAACCTTGATTTTACTCTAATCATAAATGATCTCTAACTCTAATTTTACCTAAATCTTAATTGAATCCAACTTGAATTGAACGATTCATTTATATTGATAAATTTAATGAAAACAATGCGCAAATTTTGAAGAGGCTTGAGGGATCTCTTATAAGAGAAGCCCAATTCTTTCCTTTTTCAAAATAGGAAAATAAATTTTGAGGGGTTGATTTTTTATGCTAGATTCAAAATTATCATTTTTTTAATTTCATTACTTCAATAAAATTGTTAATCAAGAAAGTGTTAGGTTTTTTTTTTTTTTTTCAAGCTATTCATCTATCATCAAGTTAATTTTTAAGTTTGTCTACGTGTCTATTTCAAGAATTCTTGATTATTTAGATTTATATTTACTAAACCATCTCACAAGGTTTACAAATAAACCTAATATTTCATAATAGAAAACTACTTATTAGATAAAGAAAGATGTGTAGTTTTTTGAGTATGTAAGATATATATTCTATGTGACAATAAAAACTATTATTTTGATAATGAAAGATGTGTGGCACTTTGAATATTTAAGATTTATATTCTATATGAGTTTAGGAATAATCTTTGAGTTAGCAAAAAAATAGTTGCCCATTACTATTGCTTCTTAAATTTGAAAAATTTAGAAGAAAATAATTGTAATTAACAATATTTCTAAATTTTATTTGTTAAAAAATAATTGTAAAAATTTATATTTTATAATATGTAATATGTAAATTTGAATCCATAAATAAATTAATAGAAAGAAATAAAAAGCATCAAATGCCTTCCCTAAAAAGGCAAAGAAATGGAGGAACTTGCCCACGTGGAACTTGATTGCTGGCAATTTTGATATCTCTCCTGCAGCCTCAGAGGTCTTTAAGTCCATATGGAGGGCTTGGAATCATGTCAAACAATTCATCAGTAATAGAGGCATTGTTGATAATAAGGGTGCTCTTAACTTAGACAGATCCATATGGTGGAATACGCTACACAATTGGAAGCATTTGGCCTACCTTCAAGGGTGCTCCGCCTTGAAATGGCACAACTTAGGACTAGTAACTTTTGAACACATCTTGGAAGACATTTCTTTGATTTCTTGGGATGCTCTTAGTTCGGCCTTCAACCTCCCCACCTCCCAAGCCAAAACCTACAATGTACTAAAAAATGCACACGACCCCATCCTCTCCTCATCGTCCCCTCCCATGCTCTCCCCAATTTCTCCCCTCTGTTGGGTTGAAGACTCTCCCCTCCCTCTAATGAAAGCCATAATTGTCTACTCCTCCCTTGCTAACTCCGAAGATATCCTAACTCACCTTAATAATCTTTGGAACCTCACTTGGGATTCTAAAAAGTGGCATTCTGCTCTCTTGAGATTCTGGTCTGCCCCGTCTGAACCAAAAAAGAAATTCTTTGCCTGGAAACTTTTGCTCCAAGCTCCCTCTTAAAGACAACAATGGAAACCCCCTATTGTGTAAATTGTGTCATCTCTTTCGAATTTGTCCTACATATTTTTTTTGAATGTCATTTCGCCAAAGAGGTGTGGAAATTGTTTGGTCTTTCAATTGATACTAAATGTCTTACTACTGATGAGGTGGTACTTGGTTATATTAAAGGTGGCAAGAAATGTGCTAATCTCTTTTGGTTTGTTCTCTCCCTGGAAATTCTATGGATAATTTGGAAGTCTAGGAATGATGATGTGTTTATTGGCAAGGGTAGATGCCTCACTGAGTCTCTTAGGACTCATTCTTTACCTTGTTGCTATGTAGGTCACAGTGGTCCTCCACCTCGATGAGGGCAAATTTGACATGTGGTTGAACTATGGATCAACATATGCCTTTATCAGAGAACTGTCGCATGGCTTCACCTGGGACCGAATGGGAAGTAACAAGACACACTTTGAACAAACCTTAATGAAATTCATGCAGGAAATGGAGACAAGACAATAGAGAGAAGACTTCATTCAGATGGAACTGGACGGTCTACCTGCACACCCTTATAGAGATCAGTTCATCGAGGGGCATGTACAGGTGTGGTGTGAGGGCGAATCGGGCTGGACTGCATGGCCCCCCCATTGGGAGATAATACTGATCCCAATTCCTCCCTCTTCTTTAGCTAGTTGATAAGCTTTTTCCTTTACGTTATACTGCATATATGCGACCTTCAAAACTGTAATTTTGTAAATTTTGGGATATAGCTGTAATATTCCTATGCATCATTTGCACCTTGTATGTAATGGTCACATGATATGACCCATGGGCTTTCCAACCGTGATTTTACTAACACTATGAGTTCTATCTGTTAGACGGTTGTGTGTTTTCCAACCAAGACTCTTGAATTTTGTAAAGCTGCTATATGATACTTAATACAAAAAAAAAAAAAGCATTAAATGTATCAACAAATAGGTGTCAGAAAATTATTGTGAAAGAGTGAAAAGATGTTGCTAATTTACTAAATGAAAGATAATAAAAACATTTATACATTAATTTTAGATAAATAAATAAACTTTCATAATCTATCTTATTAAATGAAAAAAAAATGTATGAATTGATTGTATTTAATAATACAACAAAAAAAATAAAATTGGAATCAACAAATCTATGTCATTAGATTTTCGCAATCCATTCAAATGTCAATGTATGCTTCTAGATTTGATTGTGTAAATATTTTTATGCTTATGCTCTCTTTCATCCTGATGACGAATCATGGAATGTGATCCGAAACATTGATACAAAAATATTCATACAATCAAATCCAGAAACATACATTGACATCAACAAATGTTTTATATTACAAGTTTTATAGTCACCATGAATAACAACAATAATGACAAATTCTCCTTTCACACTTAATCTGGGACTTTGATGTGCATGTCAAGCCCTATACAACATGCTATATGTTTTTCCTTGAATGTAAATCTGAAAAAGAATGTGGCTTTGTGCAATTTATGGAATTTATTTAAAAGCTAGCTTACGAGGATGAGGTCACAGTCATGTTAAGACTGTCATAGTCAGGTGGAGGCAGAAAAGGCAACATTGGAGCAGGGTATGGACATCCATCAAAGCATAAGGATAGATAAATATTATCAGATGATGTAGTTGCAACTACCTTGGTAGACGTATGCAAAATGCAAAATGTGGAAGCACCCTCCCTGCCTATCTTAAAATGGGAGCTTTGGAACAGGGCATGGATATCCTTCAAAGCATAAAGGTTAGAGGGAATTTTGTCAAATGTTGTAGTCTCCATTGGCCTAGTTTGACATGTATGCAAAATGTGGAAGCATTAGAGCCTATTTGAGATATTGCCTCAAATAAATGTGGTCTCATGAATGATCGAAGGATATGCACAACATGGATTTGTTGAAATGGATTTAGAAACTTTCAAGAAAATGCAATTGGCAGGTGTAAAGCCAAATTCCACAACCTTTGCAAGCATCCTCCATGTCTGTGCCAAAATAGGATGTTTGAAACAGGGCATGGACATCCATCAAAGCATAAAAGGATCGAAGAATTTTGTCAGGCGACACTTCACATAGTTCTGGTGTCGCTTGCCTCCTTGAGCCTCTCTAGCTTATTCAAACCAGGCGAAGTTAGGGCCTGCACGACTATCATTTCACAATTAGCACACTCTTATATTCGAAAACTCTGTCCTGTTTTTATACAATCCTGACTTAAAAACACAAGGCTGAAGACCAATAATGCAGAAACGGTATGGGGAGAAACTTTTAGGCAAGGCTTTTGGATGGGAAAAGCTAAAATAAATGAATGTTTCCCAGCGTACTCCCTGCCAACAACAAAAAGAGGACTTTTGGAATAGAATGTGAACATCCACCAAGGCATCTCCAAGCATAAATCAACCATAATGTCACAACTTACATGCACTTTAGGTGGATCCTCCAAAACCACCTGCTGTGTAAAGACGGTTTTCAAGCACACCGCATGCGAAGCCGCTTCTCGTAACCATCATGTTTGGCCCACTCAACCACTCTTTCATCTTCATGTTGAAGATGTGCAGGCTGTGACTTTCCTGTTGGCCGGAGAATGCCCGCTGATGATTATTACCAGAAATTCGTATATAATTTTTTTCTTTTTTCTATTAAATATAAAGGAACTCAAACAAAGAGATACATATAAAAGCCCACAGAGACCGGACATGTCCACAGTCAGATAATGTCTCAGATACAACCAACCACGAGCGGGGCTCGTGGATAATCAAAAGAGACCAAAAATTACATCATTGATAACCAAAATATTATGGCAAAAGGGACAGAAGAAGAGAGCAACCACTAATCATCTAAAAACAATGTCACCCTCATGACAGTTAGCTTCTACAGGCGGGATCCAGGCAGTCCAACCCCAGTCTCCCTCCATCCAGACTTCCACCATGCCATCCAGGATCTGCTCCTTGTGAGGGTACGAAGTCCTCCTCTGAATCTGCTCCTATCACATCCTCCCTAGCCTGTCGTGCCTCAAGATGGTGCATGGACTTTATCAGTGCCTGCTCAAGCGGGTCTTCTGAGGTCACTTCTATCCCATGGGTTCACAGATATCTCCATGTGAACATGAATGGTGCCATCATCCAGTCATTTATCAAATTTTCCTCCATCCAATTTTATAACCACTGAAATCTGCAAAGAGACAAAGATGTAAAATGCATCTCCTCAGATACTAGTAAGATTCCTATTCCTACCATTAAAAACTTCATCATTTCGAAACTTCCACATATACCATAAGATTTCCAAAGAAAATAAGGCCAAAAGGAATTAGCAGATTTCTTATAGCCCTTAATGAAGCCTAGGACAACATCAATGTGTGCTACATTAATCTTTTCAAAATTAAAACCAAACAGGGTCCAAACTTCTTTGGCAAATGGACAATCGAAGAATACATGCTTGACAGATTCAGGGAGGCAATAGGTTTGACAGAGGGTGACATTTCCATTGGGGTCTTTAAAGGGAAGTCTGTTTAATAGCAATCTCCAGACAAAAAACTTCTTCTTAGGTTCAAAAGGCCCAAGCCACCTCCTATTGAGAGCTTTGCTCCACTGCACCTTACTCAATTCCAAGTTCCACACAACATTAAGATGTTCAACAACAGAAGAGGAGTCCATCAGGGTATTATAGATAGTTTTAGACTTGATGCAAGGAAAGTGGGTATTATCTAGCCAGCCAAAGGAGGAGGGGCAAGCCAGGGTTAGGGAGGTAGGAGGCGAGGGGGATAATTTTTTTCCTTGCAAATCGTGCCAAGGGAAAAGTGCATCGTTACTCTGCATCGACCGAGCTGTCACGCAACGTGTCATTTAATGTATTACTTATGAGTATATCATATCAGCCTACGAATCAAATTCCAAACTGAGAGTTACCTCCCACGTGGACAAAATGCGACAACGAAAACCACCAAACGGTCTCTTTCTCAGTGTGAGACATTACATTCTAGCGGAAGGTTTTTCAAGAATAATAGCCTATATCAATTATGATTTATTAATTTTAATTAAACTACTTTCGTTACTTAATTAAATTCAATTTTTATCAATTATTTAATTAGCTAACTATGTCTTCCCAAATTAAATAAATTTCTCAATTTTGTTTAATTTAGTTTCCTCTCATTTCAAAAATTAAAAATTCCCAAATTCTAATTTCCAACTAATTTCATTTCATGTGCATGTCATTTAATATTTCCAAAATTCTAAATTCAAATCAAATTCAAAATCAAATGCAAATTCATGCCAAATTCCTAACTAATACTGACTTCGAGTTCAACTATCAATTAGCCTTTTTTGACTAATTAGTTAACTCAGTTAACTCTCAATCACCTTTTTAAACTCTCAATCGACTTTTTCGAACAGATTCATTAATTTAGTTATCTCATAAATCTATTCAATTCACTGCTCAATCAAGCTAGTCATCTCTCCATCAATTTAGTCATGCAACCAATTCTCATCGTAATCTCCTCTAATCAATTTTGTCTCAATTAATCTTAACCATTGATCAAATTAGTTTGCATATCAATCTTGACTGTTCAAACCTCCTCTTCGAAATCTATAAATTGAGCATCATCCTCCCTTTTTCAACAATCACAATCTTCAAATTCTTGTTGTCTTAATGCAGGTTAGCAACGTAACTCTGAGAGCTAACATTCCATAGGAAAGAGAAGAGAAATGGAAGCGACACACATCAAATCAATAGGGAGTTTCATTTAATTGTTTAATTTGTTATATTATTGATTTGCATGTGTACTTTTGTTGATGCGTGTTTGAATTCGTTAATTAGAATAGGGTGTTCACGATTCCCCTGTTTATCTAATTGACTCAATTTTTAATGCAAATGAAGTGAATGAAAAGCGTATGTGATGGAGAATGAAATGGGGACCTGAAGGATAATAACAAGGCCCCTTACACACGATGCATGTTTCTAGGTTTTCACCACATGTACTTATCCAAGGTGCAACTAAGGGTGGTTTTCTTCAAAGGATGAATTATTTTTCTTTACTTTATGTATTTATTTTTAAATTTTTTAAAATTGTTGGGTACACTACTTATGATTCAAGCATAGAACCTCTTCAAGTGAATGATGTTGAAAGGATCACTCAAAGGTTCCCCTTTTGGAGTGGACAACTAATATGCTCCTAAACCATTTTTTGTTGTAATGATATAAGGACCAAGCCAAATTGGTTCAAATTTTCCTTTCTTCTCATGATCTTGCCATACTTTATGTTTCTCTTTAAGAAATAGATCACCCACTTGAAACTGATGAGGCCTAATTTTCTTTTTGTAGCTCCTCTTGAGCCTCTTTTGATAGAACAACAAATGGTTATAAAATTTTTGTCACCTTTCATCTAACAAGTCTAACAGGTGTGAGTTGTGCCACATGGTAATCTTCATCAGTGATCAAATGATTGAGCAACACATGCAAGGATGGGATTTTGACCTCAATTGGAAAGACTGCATCAACCCCATACACAATTAATTATGGAGTGGCACTAATAGGGTACAAATGTTGGTATGTTATGCCCAAAGGGCGAGATTAAAATGGAGGTGCCAATCACGCCTAGTATAATTGACAACCTTCTTGAGGATTTTAAGGAGGTTTTTATTAGTTGCCTTAGCCTGGCCATTGCCTTGGGGGTAATATAGTGTGGACCAATGATATTTTAAATGGAAGTAGTACCACAATTCTTTCACATGTTGGTTCTTGAATGGAGTAATGTTATCTATGATGATGGTGGAGGGGATGCCATACCGGTAGATGCTGTGATAAAGGATGAATTTGGAGATTTAGGCACCAGTGGTAAGAGTGAGGGGAATTGCTTCCATCCACTTTGTGAAATATTATGTGGTAGTAATAATGAACTTGTGCCCATCGGATGAGGGAGGGGAAATCTTGCCGATGAGGTTGAGACCTTGGTGTGAAAATGGCCATGGTGTGATAATTGGTTGTAGATCTTGTGTTGGAACATTGATGAGATCTACATGTTGCTAACATAGAAGGCACTTTTTGACAAACTCATAGGCATCATGCTCCATTGTGGGCCAATAGTATCCTACTCTTAGTAGTTGTTTGGCTAAGACCATGCCACTCGTATGAGCACTACAAGTACTGAAATGCACTTCTTATAATGCTTATTTTGATTTTGTAATGTCTAAACATCTAGAGAGGACACCATTATAGCCTCAACCATATAGGGTATCTCTAAGGATCATGTAATGAGAGGATCAATGAATAATATTTTGGCATTGGTTTTGAGTGAGGTGGGAGAAAGGATACCATCTTATAGGCAAGCATAAATATCTTGGTACCATGGTGATTGGGGACCAACGATTTCATACTCCCTCTATGTCAGAATTATTGTAGGTAGACACAAGAAGTTACTTGACGAGGAATTCATATTCTTATACATCTTGAAAGACATCTAAGAGAGATCTAATTGTAGCCATGGCATTTGTAACCTTATTTTACAACCTTGGGACTTTCTCAAACTAAATGATTTGGAAGTACTTCTTAAAGTCATCAACCATTCTTTTATATAGAGTAGTTTGTCATCTTTTATCTGGAATTCATCATTTACCAATTTGATTATTAGTTGAGAATCACTAAAGACTTGCAACTGAGTGACATTCCATTTGATGTTAGTTTTGAGACCAGTAAGAAGAGCCTCATACTTAGTAATATTGTTGGTGCATGGGAAAGCTAACTTGAATTCCTTAGGAATATAATCACCTTGAGGGGTGACAAAAAAAACTCCTATCCAAAATCCTTGTGATGTGAAGGATCCATCAAAGTATAGCTTCCAAATTGGTTGTTGAGTGATAACACAATTTTGGGGTCAAGGGTTGCACATGGACACAAGGGGTGCCTTTGCTAACTGATCTGCAATAATTTGAACCTTGATTACTTTTTTCGTCTACATATTAGATGCTAAATTTTATTAAGAGCATGACCCACTTAGCCATGTGACCTATAAAAGTAGTGTGGGAAAGTAGATATTTAAGTAGATCTACCTTAGAGATCGACTTTATTGTATGATTGAACATATAGTGTCTAAGTTTTTGTTAGCAAAAGACCATAGCTAGACATGTTTTTTCCATGGGTGAATAATTAAGCTCATATTTGACCAATGTTTGACTGATATAATACACAACCAATCATTACCATTCTCATCTTGTTGGGCAAGGAGTGCCACTAGTGCACCTTTGGTAGCTGAAATGTACATAATTAGGGGTTTGCTTAGAATAGGAGGCATAAAGATAGGTGGATTTGCGAGGTATTCCTTGATCTTTTCAAACCCCTATTGACATGTGGTATCCCATTTGAATGATGTATCTTTGTAAAGAAAATGGGTGAATGGTTGACACTTATCTGCAAGTTGAGTGATGAAACACCTGATTGATTGTAGCTTGCCTTGAAGGCTTCTCAACTGTTTTATAGTGCACAAAGGAGGCATTTCCATGATAGCTTTAACCTTCTTTAGATAAACCTTGATGCCTTGCATGGATACAATGAACCACAATAACTTGCATGAGCTGACACCAAAGATGCACTTCTTGGGATTCAATATGAGCTTGTATCTCTAAGCGATAAAAAATGCTTTCTAGTACATCAATATGTCTAACCCTGGTCTTCAATTTTCCCAAAAGTTCATCTACATAATCTTCTAAGGTTACGTGGATCATGTCATGGAAGATAAATATCATTGAACTTTGATATGTTGCCTGTGCATTCTTGAGACAAAAAGGCATGACATGGTAGTAGAAAGTCCCGTGTTGCTCTTCTTTTTCTATTTTAATATGATTATACCTAGAGAAACCATCCATGAGGGACAACATCTCTTGTCCTACTATGAGATCTACAAGGATGTCAATATTTGGCAACGGAAAATCATCCTTCAGACATGCTTTATTTAAATCCCCGAAATTAGTGAAAATGTAGATATCGCCACTTAGTTTAGTTGCAGGTGTGATGTTTGAGATCTACTCTAAATAATCTATAGGATGGATACAATTTGCATCCAACAACTTTTTAAGCTCTGCCTTGACCAAGAGCACTACCTTTGGATGCATTTTCTTCAACTTTTCTTTGATCGATTTTGCATCTGGATTATTTATGAGATGATGTAAAACTAGACATATAAGAGTATGACCATGCAAAATTTACTGACGCTTCATGGAGAAGAGCAAATAAATTTTTCTTTTCTAATTTTGAGAGTGATGTTGCCACATAGGTGATTCTAAGAGACTTTGGAGTTCAAAGATTAACTTTTGTAGTTTCCTTTATAAGGATAGATGATCTCTCAGGTCATTGCATGTCTATAAGGGGAAGAGGCATTTCCTCATCCTCTAGTGCCTTAGAGAGGTTTTCAATAGAAGATATATGTCCTTTATTTTTACTATTTTTTGATCTGATAGTGCCTTAGAGAGGTTTTCACTAGGAGATCCTTGATTTGTCTTTCCACTTATACTTTTGCAACTAAGGAGTTCCTCTTCCCTAAAATAGGCCTAATGATCAAGCTTGTAGATACAGGTGGAATCATGCCCTTGGTCAACTGAATACTCTATAGAACCCATGAATTCTAGGAGCGCTTCATTTCTCTAAAAGATGTCGAGATGTGCAATCGTTTGTTGCTCTCAATCAATTAGTTCAGGGTGACAAAGGGGAATTTCAATGGTGAGGATGGAATTTTTGAAGAAGGATGGGGACATATCTATATCGTCATAGGCTCTCTTGATTTTCTCTTCAAGTATGTCTTCGACTATCACGTAATCATACCCATCATCATAGAAAAAACATTTGTTACTTGCGGTCTTTGACTGTTATGTAAGTATAACCATCATCATAGAAAACATGCTTGTTACTCATGGTGTCATCATTAGCAACATTACCAAAGTTAAGGCTCTAATTTCTAGGATAGATAGTAGGTTCAATGGGAGCTTGCATTCCTCATTCTTCGTGTCGTAGACCACTACCTTGAAAACCCTACTTCTGAATAACCAACTTGTGGTATTTTGGATACTTTTCCTCGAAATAATTGAGGAGATTCTCATTAGTTGTAGAGGGATCCTTATGTCTTCCTCAATCTCTTCAACATATAGGCCTTTGAATGCCTGAAAGTTAGTGTGACCCATTTCTTTGACCATTGAATCCTTTTAATTTTGTTCATATGTGGGTTTTCCATGCGTGTGGGGATCTAAGAGCATTGCCCCGACTACAAAAGCATATGTGAAACTATATTCCCCAAATCCTTTGTTATTAATGTTGACTTGCACAAGGATGGTGATAAGGGTGGCTTCTGTTCTAAATGATGTGAGGATGGCAGTAGGATCAACATAGGATGACGAGGTGTTGGTGTGCAAAGTTACAATCTCTATCCCATGGCAATACTAAGAGTGGGGGATGATGCTTCTAGAGCATGACAATATTGAAAAGGTTGTGGGTCTACATGAATAGTGACTTTGGTACCATTGAAGGGGAACTTGAGACATTAATGGAATATGGAGGGAAGGACTTTCATGACATGAATTCATGGGCGACCAAGGAGGATTTTATATGGAATTTCAAGATCAACAACATCGCATTCTATATGATGCAAAGTAGGGCTGACTTGGATAGGCAGAGAGATGGTTCCCTCTAAAGTATGCTCTAGATTGTCATAGGCCTTGATAGAACAAGGTACCACACTTGTTTAGCAAATTTTAAGGTACATAAATTAAGGGTTGAGCCATTATCCAACATGATTCACTTTACTGTAAAGTGATTTATTGTGATGGTGATATGGAGTGAATGATAAGATATATGACGAGGCCAAGTGCACCACGAGAGCTTGGAATTGCATTGAGTCTATATCATTGGGGACACGAGAATCTTGCAAGGCCTTTACGAGGATCTCCTGATGGATGGGCAAAGTACGAAGGAGATCCAGGATGGAGATTTGCGTAGAGGTGTTACCTAGGTATTTCAAGAGGTTGTATTTCACATTAGAGGAAGGTGCACTAGATGCATCGACGATCATTATTCTTCCTCTTATAGTGGCAATGAAACACTCAGGGTCTTACCCTTTGATATGAATTATGCTCACGTGGTCGTCGACCTGGGTAATATAACCAACTACGTTGCCATAATTAGTGGTATTACCACGATTGTTTTAATTCTTATTATTGTTGGTGTGTGCAACTTAGGGTTTATAGCTAAGGTATTGGCATTGGAGGTGTACTTGGGAAACACATTTTGATATCTCTGCAAGCTAGTAGTAGGTGAAGCCTTGGAATGTGGTTCAAGTGTGATATTGTTCTTATCAAAAAGATCTTGGATATAATGCTTCAGCTTCCTGCACTTGGCAGTGGCATGTCCCTTGACACAATGGTAATCACAATAATCGTTCTCTTTGTACCATGTGACCTTTAGGGTGGATGGATTGAATGATTGTGTCTGAGGAAAGACAATCAAGTTTTCATTAGCCATCTTACAAAAAGTCATGTCTAAAGGCTCACCGAGAGGTGTAAAGTTTCACATTTGGTTACCTTGGGTTTTGTGCCTTGTTTATCCTCAAGGGATTGATATGGCATTAGCTGTACGGTTCTCCTACTAAGACATAGGTGGGGGTAGAGTAGGTGTTGCAACCACTACTTGGACATGTTTATTGTCAATGGCTATGTCACTAGTGATATTCTTGTTCTTGTTCGAATTGTGTGACCGATCATTGTTGGGCTTGTCATTGTGATCCTTGTAAAGGTTGATCAACCCTTTAGTTATGAATCCTTTCTTTTTACTAGTCCCTTTTCACTAATACCTTTAAAAGAATTATAGATCATCTTTGATTGCAAATTGTCAATAAATATGTTGACCAAATACTTCTCATGGGGTTTGTAAGATAACTTAGTTGACAAGGCTTGGCATCATTGCAAGTAGTATACAAGGCTCTCTTCACCTTTCTATTCGGCTTCAGATAGATTGAGCAGGGTAAATTTTCTCTCAATATTGTAAGAGTAATGCGTGATGAGCTTTTCAAAGAGATATGCAAATGTGTTTAATATACCAAAGGGGAGATTAAGGAACCACGCCAAAGTCGGACCTCCTAAACTCTTGGGAAAAAAACACAAAAGGTGGTTGTCATTGTAGGCAACCTCTTTACAAGCCATATAAAATTCCTTAACATGATTGATGGGGTCACCAGTCCCTTTATACTTATCAAATTTGGGTGTTTCGAAATGCTTCAAGATAGGGACTATAGACTTGTCAAATGAGTGAGGGATAAGTTCCTCAAACTTAAAGGATTTCTCATTATACCCCACCCACAGTTCTTTTAGGGCGTTCTTCATTTCCTCCCACTTTGGGTTGACAAGTTTTGGAGGGGGTACACCTATGACATTATATCCCGACAATGTATAAGGATTTGTGAATGGTATTTGATAAGTGAGTTGAGACTGAACCTCAATTTGGTCAAACTAAGTCAAATTGGGTCAAATTGGACAAAAATGGGAAGAACTGGGAGAATTAAGTTAGTAAAGACTATGTGCATGAAATGTTAAAAATAGGAGACACAGGTTTTGACCATTTTTTAGTATCTACACTTTCTATTTCTGTTTCAATTCAATTACAAGGTTAATTCCAAACCAAGGGTTCTACCTAAGAAAACCCCTATCAACAACACAATTTTCCTTCTATTGTGTGTAGGTAACAGATTTAGAAGACACAAAAATAGATTTAGGAAGAGAAGACTAAGATACAGAATCAAATTTCACAGAGGTAGAAACTAGAGGACAAGGTCAACTCGAGTGAATTTTTTCGACACTTTTCCAATAAAACTTTAGAGCTAGATTTTGAGTAGCATCCTAATCCCAAAAATATCTCAATTGTTTGCATCTAAGAACCTAGACAAGGGCATCCCTAGTGAAATTGTTTGGCATTTCCAAGTCTAGATTTTAGACACAGGTTCCCCTATACTTCCTCTTTCCAGATCTAAACTTATGTTTGCATATCCAATTTGAGATTTCCTATACATGTTGATTCTTGTAACTTTGACATCTTTAGCCTTAGATATTGCATTAAATTTACATCTTTCTGTAGCTCATTTTTGTTAGGCTAACCGGTAAAAAATTGAGAGGCGGGGGGCGGGGGGGAATCAGTTGTGAACAAATTATAACTTATCCACAATATAACCTTAAACAAATTAAGTACCGGTACAGATAGATGTCGGTAGGAACAGATACCGGTAAGCAATACAACTTAACAATTAACCAAATAATCAATGCAAAGCAACCATACCACATAACACCATGATTTGTACGTGGAAAACCTGAAAAGGGAAAAACCACGATGGGAAGCCTACCCATAGTTAGATGATATTTCTACAGAAAGTATGTGTTACAATGAGGGGCCTGCACTTACAGGAAGGCACACTGCCTAGAGTGTATTGCTCATTACAAAAGAGTCTCATTGACTATAGAGAGGCTACAACCTTCTCAAGATAAATGGACAACAATCCAATAGAGTGAATTGCTGGAAATAACATCAACTATGCCTAATTACAGTCCCGGTTAAGCTCAATGTTCGAGGACTAAATCCTCTTCTGAAACCAATCCGATCACCAATGATCGATCAATTCCTCTGCCTAATGATATTACAATATAAGCACATTACATTCCTTGACCATGACCTTTCCAATGACCATGATACTTTACAAAGAGTTTCTACCTCCTATTTATACAAACCCTAGGGCCTAAACTAATTAGGCCGGCCACCTAAAGATATTACAATAATATCATTACACAATTCCTTATTACAATGATATGCCATGTCGGCTTAAGATCAAAACAATAATAACAAATCCATAAAACATCTTGAATCATCTTGGTAACATGTAGAGTACACGCTAGCATGATACCGGTCCATAACCTAGATAGGTACTGAACCTATTATGGGTCCACCATGCCAAAGCAATGTCTTCAAGCAATTAAAGCACGATCAATGAACATCTTCAGTATCCTGAAATCCTTGAAGAAGCTGCACCAACACCAATTGTGCATCCTGTCATGATTCCTCAATGAAAGCTCTGTCAGTAAAGCCTTAAACCAATGCCGGTAAGGGCTTACCAGTGTGTATGATAACATCCAATTATCAAGCCAATACCAACTGACCAAAACATGCTTATGGAGCATATAACACATGAAATCCAATATACTTTTTTGATCCAAACATGTCGGAAGTGTCCAACAGATAATCTCTTTTGCCGGTAACACTAGATCTTATACTGGTAACTTGTCTGCCAGTAACCATCCATATTAGTCAGTGTAATTCTGTCTACTAGTAACAACTAGTGTTGACATCAATGACAAAACATCAATGCCACACAATGTATATGACTTTTCTTTTATTTTCACATCAATATCTATCCCCCTTTGACATCAATGCCAGAAACCTGACAAAAATATCAAAGGAATGATATAAACCTCTGAATCTCAAAGCTGACTACTCCCCCTGAGTAGTAGCACCACTCATCAGTGCCGGAATGGATAATGTTCTTGATAATGTATACCAGACTAATGACAAACTTCATCAATCAAGTCTTTGTCGGAGGGGTAGAAACCCCTAACCTATCTCTCAAGTATTCAAATGATTCCTTAGATAGCGGTTTAGTGAATATGTATGTAATTTGTTCTTTAGTGTTCACATAAACCAGTTTGACTTCCTTTGCTTCTACCTTGTCCTTCAGGAAGTTATACTTTATTGAAATATGCTTAGTCTTGGAGTGAAATACCAGATTCTTGGACATGTCAATAGCTACAGAGTTATCACAGTAGATAACTATCGGTTCACTACAATTTACCCTGATATCCTTCAACATTTGCTTCATCCATAAAACTTGAGTGCAATTAGTTGCTGCTGCAACATACTCGGCTTTTGTAGTAGATAAAGAAATGCATGACTACTTTTTGCTTATCCATGAAACCAATTTATTTCCAAGAAAGAAAGCTCCACCAGAAGTGCTTTTCCTGTCATCAGTATCACCTCCTTAATCTGAGTCAGTATATGCATATTATGTGAAATCATCATTTCTGGAATACCATAAGCCATATTCTGTTGTTCCTTGCAAATACCAGAATATCCTCTTTACTGCACATTCATGATTTTCTTTAGGATTGCTTTGATATCTTGAAACAATACTTACTGCATTCATAATATTAGGTCTAGTCTGAGTTAGATATAACATACCACCAATCATAGATTTATACCTTGTTGGATTTACCGGTGAAGAAGTATCCTTGATAGATAAATTTTCACTTGTAGCCATAGGAGTACTTACTGGTTTGGAATTCTCCATACCAAACTTTTTCAACAATTCCTTCAGATACTTAGTTTGACAGATAAAAATGCCTTTGTCAGTTTGAGTAATCTGCAAACCTAAGAAAAAATTCATCTCACCAATCATGGACATTTCAAATTCATTTTTCATGTTGTTAGCAAATTCCATGCGCAATTTATCTTCTCCTCCAAAAATGATATCATCAACAAAGACTTCAATAATTAGAATATCATTATCAGTGATCTTATAATATAGATTACTATCAGCAATGCTTTTAGTGAAACCAAGATTCAAAAAATATTTATCCAACCTTGCATACCAAGCTCTGGGAGCCTGTTTCAAACCACATAAAGCTTTCTTCAATCTGCAAACCATGTCTTTGTCATCTGTTAGTGTAAATCCATTAGGTTGCTCAATGTAAACTTCTTCCTCAAGCTCAACATTCAAAAATGCACATTTGACATCAGAGAGTTTTTTAGTGGCGAATCTTCACCAATTGGCGAATTTCGCATATTTTTCCATATTTTTTTTGAGGAAATGGCGAATAGTTTGGGGCAACATCACTGGTCAAATCGCCCAAAATTTTGGGGTTAACGGTACACTGTATTCTGGCTTCGCCATTGACCACACACCGTTCGACGTGCATTCCCGTAATATTCGCCTGGAATCACTCGGACGTGGGTATTAGATCACCTCTGTTATTAGCCAACAACTGTAAAACGACCACGTACCCATGACCTAATTCGCCAATGCTAAATTACATGTTCATTGTACACGTCGGCCAAATTCGCCAATATCAATTAAAACATTATAAGCATTCAAGGACCCATTTCGCCCCGCTTAAATTACATGTTCATTGCACGCGTCGACCAAATTCACCAATATCAATTAAAACATTATAAGCATTCGAGGACCCACTTCGCCCCGCTTAAATTAAATATTCATTCTACGTGTCGGCCAAATTCGCCAAAAAAGAAATCATGGATTGATATAAATACACTCTTTGACTTTCTTACAATTTTTTCGTGTCTGATTAGTAAATTTGGGAGCTCTCGATTCGCATTCCACAATTTGAGTTGGAGCGTCGAAGTTCATTATAGGGCGGAGGGCCAGAGTTAGAATCCTGCAACACAGGCCTAGGCATTCCTGATTCCTGATTCAGAGAATTGAGAAGGCATAAAGGTGAGTAATCATTTCTTCATACTTGATAGTATTAGTTTTAACTTTTAATTCATAGTGAGAGGTCGAGACTCAAGATGTCACAATCAAACATGGGTGAGACTCCTCAAGGTGGTGAAGGGATTGAGATGTCAGACAAGGGTGAGACTGAGACTCCTCGGGGTGGTGAAGGGATTGAGATGTTAGACAAGGGTGAGACTGAAACTCCTCGGGGTGGTGAAGGGATTGAGATGTCAGACAAGGGTGAGATTGAGACTCCTCAAGGTGGTGAAGGGATTGGGATGTCAGACAAGGGTAAGACTCCTCAGGGCGATGAAACTGAAGGGATTGGGAGGCCATCAAAACACCCAAAACTTAAACTTAAAGATACTACCATAAAGTCTTTCTTTGGAATTGGCAAAGTTTCTGGTCCATCAACTTCTACAGTTGTAGAAGCCATTCATAGTAGCTCACCACCACCACAAGGTGGGATTGTCATTGAGTTAAATGCATCAAATGAGGATGACAATACCGACACGACATAAGATGTTTTAAGGGATACACACAATGAGATAATTCACTCGGATGCAAATGCTAGTACTGAAGTTGATGCTGGTAGGAAGAAAAGAAAAAGGAAAGTAAAACTGGGGCGAGAGTGGGAGATGACAAGGAGTTTTAAGATTGATTGGGTAGAAAAGTACCCATTCATTGAACCAGTCCCAAACAATGATGAACAACCAACATAATGTAGGTGTAATATTTGTAACTGGAAAACTAAAAGAGAGAAGAAGATGTAGCTAAAGCTTGACACCATAGAAAAACATATTGGTAAGGTTTATGAAAAACTAGATCATAGATGGAAAGGAAACACCAGTAGTAAGATGGAAATCAAAGGAAGAATATCTTCATGTTAAGTATGCCATGAAATATGATGAGCATAACCATAAAATGACACTAATTGGTAATAGTGGATTTGGAAATACAATCAAGGCTGGGCTTGAACATGCAACGAAAGATGCAAACCTGGCAAAGACTGTTTAGATGAGTGTTATTTTTCATATTCTGTCGAGAGGGCGTCCTATGAAAGATTTCCTAGAATTTAGTAATTTATTATCTTTTTTGAATGTTCCTCACTATCCTATGTCACATTGGTCAATAAACACTGGATGGGAAATGGCAAACTGTCTCACTGAGGTGGACAAGCAAAATTTACAAGAGAGTATAAAAGAGTCAAATTTCATTTCATTATCCATAGATGAAGTTACTGTGGTAGATAACACTGCTTGGGTTTGTATGCATGTGTATATCGTAAAAGAACACGTCCGCCGAGCTCATCTACTTTGTGTTCGTAAAATGAGGGGCAATCCAACAACATAAAATTTATTGGAAGTTAAGAAAGCTATGAATGAAATTGCTGGTATGGATGACTTGACAATTGCCAAGAAGTTGGTGTGTGTTGGAGCTGATGGAGCTACAGTAATACAAGGTCAAAGGACCAGTCTTTGCGCAAGATTACAAACTAGTATTGCACCATACATGGTTGGCATTCACTTCATGGCCCATCAAGTGAATTTAGCATATAAAATTGTAAGTAATTTCCCTACAATGTCAAAAGTTGAAGATCTAGTCCACGAGCTCCACTCATACTTCTGTCGAAGTCCTAAACATTTTGCAAAATTTCAGATTTTGCTGAGGGAGTAACAATAGGAAACAATTTCCTTTGGGATGTTGAGACTAGATGGATCTCCTTGCATGGACCAGCGGAACGAGTTCTAATAGAATATCAATCCTTGATCGGACTAATGTATGAGCAATGCCTCACAGTAGACAAAGCTCCTGATCTCTTACATAAGTCAAGTGATATAGAGACTCTGTTAACTTTAGCTAGTCTTCTCCCCATGCTGGATTCAATGAACAAACTTGTTAAGAAAGCCCAAGACAAAACTATGTATATTAATGAGTATAGCACTTTAGGTATGTTGTCTTCGATTTCAACTTGGCCAAAATCATGAGGCAACCCTACGAAACTGGTCCATTTTGTACCTTATGGTCTCTGAGAGAGCTTAATTGACTTGGTCGGTTAGTTCGTTTCGTTCTTTGCTTTCCGTTTTTAATGTTTTCCTTGTTTCTTAAGTTTGTAGTTTTACTTGCAGTTCGGACTTTAAAGTCTGAACTGTAGGGTTCTTTGTTACAAATAAACTTCTGACTTTAAAGTCCGATATGTATTTGTGGTTTTCCTGCTTGCAGTTCGGACTTTAAAGTCTGAACTGTAGGGTTCTTTGTTACAAATAAACTTCTGACTTTAAAGTCCGATATGTATTTGTGGTTTTCCTGCTTGCAGTTCGGACTTTAAAGTCTGAACCGTGGGTGATTTGCCCATCACTTGCATGTCGGACTTTAAAGTCCGAAGTGCAAGTGTTCCTAGCTTGCATGTCAGACTTTAAAGCCCGACATGCAACTACGTGTTGTATTAATGCCGTATTAATTGCTATTAGGGTTTGTTAAAAAAAATTTTTAAAGTTAATTTTTGCATTTTGGGTTTTCATTGTGGTTTGTCTTCTTCTCCGCGCGCCCTCCTCTGCTTTTACTCATCGTGATTCGGATTTTCCTTGCTTCATTGTCGGATCTTTTTCCATCATCAGTGAAGCGGAAGAGGTAGGGTTTGTGTTTCTTTTTGTCTTTCCGGGTTTCTTTTTGGGTTTGCATCTTGTTTGTTTTCATTTTTGCTTTTGTTTTTGTTTGTCTTTTTCGGACTTCTCTCCGAAGGGCAATCAGATTTTGTAGCCCGATTGTCTCCCTTGTTCCGGAGGGCAATCGGGTTTTGTAGTCCGATTGTCTCCCTTGTTTCAGAGGACAATCAGACTTCAAAACCTGATTGCCCTTCAGAGCCCCCCCTTCTAAAGCTACATACCGGACTTTAAAGTCCGGTGTGTAGCTGGAGAAATGTATCTCCACATATTCGATTTTAAAGTCTGATATGCGGGATCTTAACCTTTGCATATCAGACTTTAAAATCTGATATACGGAGGGGAGTAAGTTGACATGTCAGGTTTTAAAACCTGACATGTCAACCAGTTGTCTTTCCCCTTAGTAAGCACATCGGACTTTAAAGTCCGATGTGCCTTTAAATATTTTCTAGGAAGCACATCGAACTTTAAAGTCCAATGTGCTTGTTTGAAGTTTTTCCCCTACACATTGGACTTTAAAGTCCGATGTGTTCATGTTTTTCCCCAGATTGACACATCGGACTTTAAAGTCCGATGTGTTGATAACCCTTTCACAAGATTACACAAGTCCGATGTGCAGATCAAGGTTTTTTTATTTGCACTTCGAACTTTAAAGTCCGATATGTAATTTTTGTTTTCAAAAGAGCAGGTCGGACTTTTTTCTCCGACCTGCTGTTTTTGGCAGTTTTACTCCTAAGCCTGTTTTGAGTCCCGTTTTTCGATCCGTTTGAGAAAAATTGATTTTGATAATGATGAATAGCTAATCATCAATGTTGAATGTAGTAATTGTGCATGAATGTCAAAGCTCTCTCACAACAAACCCAAGTCTTCCTCAGGACAACCTTCTCCAAGTAAAGCATCATCAAAAAAGATGAAATACAAGTATGATAGGTACTTGAATCTGTACCCAGAGAGTTCAGTGGACTCAAATATTAAGGAGATAAGAGACACTGAAATTGGGCATGTTGATATGCAAGAATTTGTTGACCGGGTTCAAAAGGCTCCTGCACACCTAACCGGTTTAATCAAATCTGAGTTGCATAAGTATGCATCTTTCCCAGTTGTGGCTCATGATCTTGAATTTGTACTGGTAGTAGTTGATCACTTTGATCCAAGCACAAGGCAAGTGAAAGATGAAGATCAAAATGTCATCATGACTCTAGACAGTGTATTCTTCAATAGTGTCTTTAAAGGTTCATTAGTTGAAGAAGTAGCTGATATTTCTCAAGAGATTGCTCAAGAGTACTATGAGAAACAAGAGGAAAAAATAGGTGATATCCCCAGATGAGTTTGACTTTGAACTTTTAGTTCCTCTGAAGCCTAAGGGAACAAAAAAGCCAAAGACAGTATCTCAGGTGGTAATAGACCCAACTTCCAAGAGAAAATACGCTGAAGTTATGGTGCCATCATTAGACAAGGACAAAGGTAACATACAATCTGAAGACTATACCATGTAGGTCATAGAGCTCAGGGTGGAAACATATGAGAGTGTGAAATTAGATTCTCAAACAACCCTTAATTCTTTATTGAGAAGATTGGATCAGGAGAGGGATGAGAAAAATATCTTGAAGCAGAAGTGTGGACAGCTGACCAACATTCTTTTAAAGGTCACACAATATTCTCAAGAGATAGAGCCTATAGGATCTTCAATAGATACCGAATCTCTCAAGAAGATTGAACAGGTGGGAGCTAAAGGCCAAGTGATGGATGAGTGGATTTCAAGGCTAAGGTCAGAAGGCTCTCATCTTCTGAGCTCAACAGTGGAACTATTGTCCGATTATGAAGTAATCCAGAGTCGGATGCAAGGACTCAAAACCTCTTTATCACAGGAGATTGAGGAGGTTGTGAAAAGTACTACCTTGTGGAGCAAAATGGAGGACTTCATGATAGATGTCCTGGTTGAGAATAAGGTAATTCCCAGAAGGGAGAAGTACATTCAAATCTTGTCTTTATTGTCTCATAAACAAGAGACAATGAAGTTAATGATTGCAGAGTTGGACCGGAAGAAGAAAGAAGGTGACAATGAGGTTGACCTTATTTTTTCTAAATTTGGTGATCTCCCTTGCTATTTATATGATAGCGATCAAAATCTTGTCACTGCTGAAGTTGTCATGCAAGAATTCCTTTCTTTGATGGATCAATGCACAAGAAAAGATTTCTCTCTTGATACATTTGATAAACTATTAGAAATTCAGGTCAGCTTTGAAGTCCTCGCATCCATGTTGAAGGATGTTAAAAAGAAACAGGTGAAGATTCAAGATGCAATGTCCCGCATCCAAATCATCACAAGTTCTACCTTGATGCTGAACGAAGAAAAAATGAAAACCATCCTTGCTAAATTCGAAGATTTCCAGAAATCCAATGAAGAGGGGAATCAAGAATGAAGTTCCCCCTCCCGACATCCTTTCTTCATGTAGCCGCACCGATAAATGTTGTCAATTTTTGTGCAGCTGCACATTTTCTTTATGTAGTAGTTGTAGTAAAATGGGACTGTGTAATTGAATAAGTCAACTGTGCCCACCTTTTTCTCAACTTCTTTTCCTATATAAGGAGGACCTTTTTGTAAATATTTTATCTTTTTTCATGCTTAGCAAAACTCTGCCGATATTTTATCCCAACTAAGACTTTGGGCTTTTTGTGGTGAAAATCCTATCAAACAAATAAAGAAAATAGTTTTGTTGATTACAAACTTTGTGTTGTATCAAGAAACTCATTTATATAATTTGATGTTCCTATGTCAATTGAATCTATATTATCTTTACTTATTTGATCTTTAAGATATTGCTACGTGGTTAGAGAGCTCTCAAATCTTGCAAAGTAGACTTTGTGCTCTTAGCATACTTGAGAAATCTGCTGATAAATTAAGTAACTTGTGGTAAGCTTTGTATTGCTGCGGTTATTTGTAGTTTAATGGATTAGAAATCTATACTCGAAGACTTTGAGCTTTAAGCTAAGTTTCTAATTGTTTAATTTGTAACGATCAGTGTGAATTAGTGTTACCATAAAGGAGACTTTGTGTTGCTTAATAGTAACTCT
Organism: Cryptomeria japonica; assembly: GCF_030272615.1. Classification (NCBI taxonomy): domain Eukaryota; kingdom Viridiplantae; phylum Streptophyta; class Pinopsida; order Cupressales; family Cupressaceae; genus Cryptomeria; species Cryptomeria japonica. The sequence continues at coordinate 889,359,051 of NC_081407.1, read as the reverse complement.
TGGTGTAGTTTGTTAGTTTAATAGTTCTTTTCTTTAAGTATCTGAAGAGGTAGAGAAATTGTAACTAAGTGAAGGGAGAATATATAAACTCTAAAAAAAGAGAGTTATATGCCCAACACCAACCCACAAATTTAATTTCTTATTAATTAGAGGAGAAATTTCATAGGGAACCTCCCCTTGATGAGAGGAGAGATTAATTTCTTAGCATAGCGTTGTGTGAATTATATATTTTATCATTAGTATGCTGGTGACAAAATATCCAGCCAACAGTATTTTGGCGACTCTGCTGGGGAGCGACGTGCAACCGGTTTGTCTTTTGGGTTGCAGTGCGCTTTCATTGTAATTTCCATATTGTTGTTTTTCTTTAAATCATAATCTGGCTGATCGAAGTTACACTCGTGGGCAACGATGAGCAGGAATTGTTGATCCTACTTTTTAAGTATTGCGGCAATTTAATTTTCCCTTTGTGACACCTCCACGAATGCCTTCTCCCTTGCAGCAGACATGAAGTTTTCCTCCATCTACACGGCGATCTCTCGTACCAAGTGATGCATCAAGTTTGCAAGTTTCAGTTGTTCCACTTGCAAATCATTTTGTAATACCACCTTATGATCCATTAAGGATGGCCGCTGCTGGCCCTTGGGGCACTGCTTTTGGTCCTTGGAACTTGACCGCACCTTTGCATGAACTTCCCAAAGGTACGCGGAAACATTTACCCAAATTTTTTGGGGACGGTTCTCAGTACCCGAATGAACACATTGTTGCCTTCTACATCACATGTGGAGTCCTAGGTGTTGAGCACGAAGATGTTTAAGTGAGATTATTCATTGAGACTTTGCATGAAGTTGCTGCTGATTGGTTCTATCATCTTATTAATGCTTGTATCACAAATTGGGCAACTCTCAAAATGTTGTTTGAGGTGAGATTCAAGTCCGCCGAAGATGATCATGCTTTATTGGCACAATTAACTCAGTTGAAGAAAGAGCCTCAGGAACCCATGCATGAGTTTGTAGCAAAATTTGACAAGTTACATAATCGTATTCCAGTTGCTTCAAGACCCACTACTGGAAACTTGAAATGCTTTTTCATCAATGCCCAATTGCCAGAGGTGAGTTTCCTTTTGCGAAGGAACAAGCCTACAGATTTGGCTGCAACTCAACAAATGGTCATATAGGTTGAAGATGATCTTATCCTTGCTGGTAAGATAAGGAGAGATTCTAACAAGGTTAGGAGTAATCAAGCTGTCGATGCATCTCTCTCTTCAACTAGTTCTGCTGATCCTATGATACAAAAGCTAGCAAATGAGTTGTTGGCGCTTAAGAAGCAAATTTCCTCACAAGGAAATACTTCTTATCGTGATGTTACAAGAAGGACTTATCCAAACAATGCTTCCAATTACACCATGCGTAATCAGAATAAATTACCTCCTACTTCAGAGAGGCTTGCATTGGAAGCACCACCCCAAAGTTCAGCTACTGGATATTATGAAGCTGAACAGAATGATCTTCCTCCTTTTGGTGAAGAAGATGCTAATTCGCATCAAGAATGTGATGCAGAGTTGGCTGGCGACTCTAATATAAGGTTTATGCAATATCAAGAAGATGATACGCCAGGCACACATGATGGAGACGTCTTTGCAATATTCACTCGTTCGCAAACACAGGTAGCTCAGCCACCTGTCATTGCGAAGAGTGATGATTCTACTCAAATAAAGGACTCTCAACGTTTGCCAATTTCTATTGCGAAGCATGGGACTCCCATACCAAATCCCGCAAAGGACAACACTATCTCAATGGACGCTGCAAAGGATAAAAATGTAAGTGATTCTTCGACTACTGTCAATTTTTCTGCACCTGTCAATTCTTCTACACATGCATCGAAGACTAGTGTACCAAATATTTTAAATTCTCAAAATGAAAATCCAAATCCATCTTTGGTGATGAATTCCTTTCAGTCATTTGATATTTTAGATCATGTAAAGAAAACCAAAATACAAATGTCTGAAGTTGAATTTTTGAGATCTAACCAGATCAATTTGACCGTTTGGTCAAATTTGTTAAAGAAAAAGATACTACCTCTAGTAATCTTCCAAAATAAAACTTTCTTCAAAACAACCTAGTAACTTCCCCTTCTAGTGTCGAGAAGATAGAACCATTTTACATCTCTTTGTTAATAAATGGTTACAAGCTTAGTAACTATGTAATTGATTCTGGGACATCTGATAATGTTATGCCGTCAAAAGTTGCCAATGCCCTTGGTTTAACTTTGACCAAAACATTTGGAAGGTGTTTCTCTATGGATAACAAACAAGTTCCTTTGATTGGTCAAATCAAGGATGCACAGTTTGCCTTTGCTTCATTCCCAGAAAAGAAAATCAAGATGACAGTGCTGGTAGCCGATGTACCAGCCTCCTATGGGCTATTGTTGGGAAGAAATTTCTATAGAGATGTTGGGGGTGAGTTAAACATGGATATGACTGAGGTTCGTATCCCTGTTAAAGGAGTTGTCCAAAGGTTACTCCCAAAAAAAAGAATCAAAATATACCATTGTCAAGTCTGACGATCAATTGGCCCAGATTCTTTTCGAATCATCAGGCATGGGTAATTATTTCATGCATGCTGATGATGGTTTAAAGGTGACTCCTGAGAGTGAAGTTGACATTTCACTCAATAATTTCCTAGTTGATTGTGAAAGTGGTTGTGAAAGTAGTGTTATGGAATTAGAAGGATCTTCAACTTCACAACAAGAAATTCTCAATTTTAATACCATCAACATTGGTAGTCTAGATGATGTTTGGACACTAGAGTTTGATGGCAGCTGTTCTTCTACCAGATCGGGAGCTGGTATTGTTTTGGTTTCTCTTGAGGGTAATCTTTTCCCTTTCTCCTTCAAATTGCAGTTCGATAACACAAATAACACTGCTGAGTACGAATCCTTCCTTCTGGGAATGAATATTGCTTAGAAGAAGGGAATCAAGAACTTGCATGCTCAAGGAGATGCTGAGTTAATAGTCTGTCGGGTCAGGAACATATATCAAACACGGAGTGAAAGGCTGCAACATTACCACAACCTTGTCTGGGATCTAATAGAAACATTTGATGCTTTTGATATATTTGTGGTTTCCCATGAATTCAACGATAGGGCTAACTCATTAGTAGTTGCAACAACCTCTTTGGTTCCTCACAAAGATTTTTCAGGATCAACTTATGTTGTTGAGTTAGTTTTCCAGCCAAGCGTTCTGGACAACTTTGATCATTGGCAGGTGTTTAATGATGATCATCATGTAATAAATTTTTTGCAGACCTTGGACAATTTTGATGATCTGTACTTTGAAGGTAGTCACTGCCCCCTTCAAAGGATGCAATTGAAAGTGTTGATGCAGAAACTAGAGAGAAATTTCTGCAATTAAAAGGAAACAAGATCCCCAAGGGTCTAGTTTCACTAGAAAAGCTTTTTGACAAGCATGACTGCTATGTTAAGAAGCAACAAAGATCAACTACAGGGTCAATGGAATATGAACAAATAAACATTGGGATTGAAGACAATCCAAAAATGATCAACATTGGAAAGTGTTGTTCACAAGGAGAAAGGCAAAAATTTGTTGCATTATTGCAGTAGTATGTTGACGTCTTAGCATACTCCTATGAAGATCTAAAGTCTTTTAATCCTGAAGAGCTCCGCCATGACATTCCTTTGAAACCATGTATTACGACTTTCCATCAGAAGCAAATGCAATACAACCCAAAGATTTCTGATACTATCTTTGTTGAAGTACAAAAGATATTGAAAGCAAAGATAATCTTCCCCATCCACCATTCTTCTTGGATAGCCAACATTGTACCTGTACGTAAGAAGAATGGTGAAATTTGAATATGTGTAGATTTTTGAAACTTGAATCAGGCATCCTTGAAGGATAATTATCCTCTACCTGTCATGGACCATGTCCTACAAGCTGTTACTGGAGCAGAGATGATGTCCATGTTGGATGGATTTTTAGGTTATAATTAGGTAGAAGTGCTGGAGCAAGATCAGCATAAGACCACATTTACTACACCTTGGGGTACCTTTGCATATCGTAGGATACCTTTTGGATTAATAAATGCGGGAGAAACTTTCCAACGTGCAATGGACTTGGCCTTCCAAGGTTTTATTGGTAAGTTCATTGTGGTCTATTTGGATGATTTGACAGTTTATTCTATAGAATGTCAAGATCATTTTTCTCACCTGCAACGAGTCTTAGAAAAATGCTGTCAGCATGGAATTTCCCTCAATCCCAAGAAATCTATTTTTGGGGTCACTGAAGGTAAATTGCTTGGGCATATTGTTTCGAAGGAAGGTATAAAAATTGATGCAGAAAGGGTAAAAGCTATTCGTGACCTTTCCTTACCAATAAGTAAGACTGTTGTTCATTCTTTCTTTGGTAAAGTTAATTTCTTGCGAAGATTCATTCCAGACTTTGCTGAATAGACTCGTCATATAGTTGATATGATGAAAGGTAATTCTCTCTTCAAATGGACTCCCGAAGGAAAGAAAGCTTTCCATCAGATCAAGGAAGCCATGGAAAATGCTCCAGTCTTAGTATGCCCAGATTATACCAAAGAGTTCATTATGTATAGCTATGTGTCATATCATACTTGTTCAGCTATACTAATGCAACAAAATAATGAAGGTGAAGAATCACCTATTGCATTCATGAGTTATCTGCTAAAGGCTCATGAGTTGAAATACTCAGAAATGGAGAAGCATGCTTTTGCCATGGTGAAAGCGGTTAAACATTTCAGGTTTTATATTCTGAATTCGCATGTTATTGCTCTTGTTCCTGATGTTGTTGTCAAGTCGATTCTGACACAATAAGAGTTTGGAACTAAAAGGGGCAACTGGGTTGCCAAGATTTAAGAATATGATATGAAAATCAAGCCCACTAAGTTGGTTCATGGAAAAGTGTTAGAACATAATGTTATTAGGGATCACATCCTTATAACATTTATATATAATGTTCTAATATAAGGTTATAAAACCTTATATATTATATGCTTTATAAGCATATCCCATTTGAAATAATTATAATCTAATAACTATTAGATTATTAATTATTTATAAGTGGGGGTTATTGAAAAGGTGTGACTAGTGAAGTCACCCTTCCTCCTATATTTAAAGAGGTTCTCTCTCATTTGAGAGGTGTGTGAATTTGGAGCTTTATTGTGAGTTGTATCACTATGCATATGAGGTATTATTGGCCATGTGGAAGTATTGGAGGAGTGTCCCTAGGTTCATGTCTATTTTATTATAGACTATATTTGTAAGTGTTTTAATTAAATGATGCTTTATGGGGTTTTTTACCCAAAAGGGTTTTCCCCATGTATATCTTGTGTACTGTGTATATTTTGCATGTATGTTTCATATTTCATTTACTTTATAATCTTGTTTATAATGATTAGTATCCTAAGATCCTAATTTCTAACATGATATCAGAGCAGGTTAGGCTAGTACTAATCATTTTTACAGGTCATACTAGAAGGCATATAGAATTTTTTTTTTGGTTTTAAAAACATTACAATTTGCCAGGATTTTTCACAAACTTTGAGCGATCACGGCTAATTTGTCAATGGAGATTATTATTTTTTCTCTGTAAACCGCAAAAATTCGCCAGTAAAATTAAAATTTTCCTTGGGAATTATACAACTTTCACCATATTTTTACACCTTGTCCAAGGGGGGGGGGGGATTTCTTAAAGTTTTCCTTGTTTGACATCCATTTGATAAACCTTATAGTTCTTATAAGCCGCATAGGCAAGAAATAGTCTAACAACTTCAATTCTAGCTACAGGTGCAAATGTCTCACCATAATCAATTCCTTCCATTTAAGAATATCATTTACAAACCAATCTAGCCTTGTTCCTTATAACTTGACCATCCTTATTCAGTTTATTTCTAAAAACCCATTTATTTCCAATACCATTCTTATTTTTAGGTCGAGAAACTAAAGGCCAAGTTTCATTCTTCTCTATTTGATCTAATTCATCTTCCATAACCTTTAACCAATTTTTATCCTTACAAGCTTCAATAACAGTTGCCGGTTCAATTTGAGAAACAAGACATACCTCTTCATTTGCCAGTTTTCTTCTTGTCATTACTCCCTTGTTCCTATCTCCAATGATTTAATCTTCAGAATGATTTAATCTTACATACCTTGGAGTCTTTTGAAATTCAGGTTCACCACTCTGATCATCAGTCACAGTTGAATTTTCTGATTGTGTCGGTGTAACTGTTTCAACTTCCTGTACCGGTTGAGGCATTGTTGGTTCAGTTATGATCATTTCCACTGCCAGTTCCCTGTCATATTATATAGAATGATTTTTGTATTGTTCATCCACTTTCACATTAGCACTTTCCACATTTTTTTGCAATCTTTTGTTATAACATCTATATGATTTGCTTTGAATTGAATAACCAAGAAATATCCCTTCATCACATCTAGGGTCAAACTTTCCAATTGAATCATCTCTTTTGATATAGCATTTACTTCCAAAAATTCTGAAATACTTAACAGTAGGTGTATGTCCAAACCATAGTTCATAAGGGGTCTTACCGGTTTCACCTTTAATGTGAACTCTGTTTAGTGTGTAGACTATTGTACTCACTGCTTCTCTCCAGTAGATATGAGGCAATTTGGCTTCCATCATCATAGATCTAGCTACATCTAAAATAGTTATGTTCTTTCTTTCAACTACCCCATTTTGCTGAGGAGTCCTAGGTGCAAATAGTTGTCTCTTGATTCCATTTGTCTCACAATAACTGTTAAATTCATGAGAAGTGAACTCACCGCCATGATTTCATCTTAGACATTTGATTTTCAATCCAGATTTTGTTTCAACCTTTGCTTTAAATATCTTGAATTTCTCAAAAGCTTCAGACTTCTCGCTTAGAAAAGTCACCCACATCATTCTAGAATAGTCATCAATAATCAACATGAAATACCTATCACCTTGAAAGCTTCTAGTCCTTGCTGGACCACACAATTCAGTGCGAATCAAATCAAGTACATCATTAGATTTATCATGCATGCTTTTAAAATAACTTCTAACTTGCTTACCCAATTGACATTCCTTACATACCGGATTATGAAGCTTCATAATCTTAGGTATATCTCTGACTGCCTTAGTTGAACTGATCTTAACAATACAATCAAAATTAACATGACACAACCTCTTATGCCATAGACAACTCTCATCAATATGAGAAATCAAACATGTCTTATTACCAGTGTTCAAGTGAAAGATATTACTTCCTATTTGAATACCGGTTGCAACCTCCAAACCAGTTTTGTTATTGATTTTGCATTTTCTATCCTTAAATAGAAGTTGAAAACCCTTATCAACTAATTGACCAACACTCAAAAGATTATTCCTTAAACCTTCTACATAATAGACATTATCAGTGTTAATGCTTGCCATCCAAAGAAATAATACCTCTACCTTTGATCATACATGCCTTGTCATCTCCAAATTTGACTTGACCATCATTGTATTCTTGCAAGGACAAAAATTTCCTTTTATCTCCAGTCATATGATGTGAGCATCCACTATCAATTACCCATTCATCCTTATCTTCAACTTTTGTTGCCAAGGCCTTCTCTTCATTTTTGATATCCGGTTCTGGTTCATCTTCCTTCAAATCATAGAACACCCATTCCTTTCCATTTCTAGATCCACTAGCTGAGTCTTCTGTCGGTTCATCTCCAGAGTCATCAGTTACTCCTTCCTCATCTGCTATGTAGAAATGCTTGTTTTTCTTGAATCTATATCTTTTTGGGTTAGGCTTGAAAGTTTTCTTAACTCTTTCCTCAAACCTTGCATTCCTTTTAGGACATCTAGATGCAAAATGACCAATCTTATAACATGCAAAACATTTAAGAGGTGATTTTCCTTCATAGTTACTTCTAGTTGGTCCTTTAGGTACTCTTCTAGCAAATAAGGCTTCAAGTTGTTCAAGCTCTTCATCTTCTTTCCTCATGTCTTCCAATTCTTTTTCATATAGGGCTCTCCAATCACTTTTGCTGGTAGGTGTTGCTGATGATGCACAAAAGTCAGGTTTAGACTTTACAACTCCAGAAGATCCAAATTCTTCAAGCTCAAAAGCAGATAATTTCCCAATTAGAATGTCTTTGTTGACTGAAGTGTATTCCATTGTTCTTAACTCATTTGTAGTTGCCTTCATCTTGTAAGCCGGTGGAAGGTCTCTCAAGACTTTGGAAACTATTTCATGTTCACTTAGAAATCCTCCACAACATTGAATTCCCATAACAATCTCATTTACTTTTTCCATAAACACAACAATTCTTTCATTTTCTTCCATTTTCAAGTCTTCATACCTTACCCGGTAACCATCAAGTTTAGCAATTTTGACAATAGGGTCACCTTCATTCAAAGTTTGCAATTTGTCCCATATAACCTTAGCTAATGATTTTCCAGTCAATCCCATGATTTGTTGATCAGTAAGTGCACACAAGAGGGCTTCTCTAGCTCTGGAATCATTTTCAATATTCTTGTCTAGGTCTACAGGAGCAGGATTGTCGGATGCCGGATCATAAGGTGTGTATCCTTTCTTAATGATCTCCCAAATATCCTTGCCAAGACATCTAAGATGAGTCTCCATTCAAATTTTCTATATCCCATAGTTTGTTCCATCAAGCTTAGGGATTTCTCTTCTAAAAATAACTACCAGTGGATTAGAAGTGTTAGCTGCCATAGGATCTACCTCAAGTGGTTAAGCTTCTGCAAAAAGAGGACAAAAGATTTGATACCAATTGTTAGGATAACTGGTGAACAACTGAGAGGGTGGGGGGGGGGGGGGTGAATCAATTGTTAACAAATTATAACCTTAAACAGATTAAGTACTGGTATAAACAGATACTAGTAGGAACAAATACCGGTAAGCAATACAACTTAGAATTAACCAAATAATCAATGCAAAGAAACCATACCACATAACACCATGATTTGTACGTGGACAACTCAAAAAGGGAAAAACCACAGTGGGAAGCCTACCCACAGTCAGATGATACTTTTGCAGAAAGTATGAGTTATAATGAGGGGCTTGCACTTGCAGGAAGGCACACTACCTAGAGCATACTGCTCATTACAAAAGAGTCTCATTGACTACAGAGAGGCTACAACCTTCTCAAGATAAATGGACAACAATCCAATAGAGTGAACTACTGGAAATAACATCAACTATGCCTGATTACAGTCTCGGTTAAGCTCAACTTCGGAGGACTAAATCCTCTTCTGAAACCAATCCGATCACCAATGATCGATCAAATCCTCTGCCTGATGATATTACAATATTCACACATTACATTCCTTGACCATGATCTTTCCAATGACCATTATACTTTATAAAGAGTTTCTACCTCTTATTTATACAAACCCTAAGGCCTAAACCAATTAGGTCGACCACCTAAATATATTACAATAATATCTTTACATAATTCCTTATTACAATGAAATGCCATTTCATCTTAAGATCAAAACAATAATAAAAAATCCATAAAACATCTTGAATCATCCCAGTAATGTGTAGAGTACACACTAGCATGATATCGATCCATAACCTAGATAGGTACCTGACCTATTCTAGGTCCACCATGCTAAAGCAATGTCTTCAAGCAATTAAAGCACGATCAACAAACATCTTCAATATCCTGAAATCCTCGAAGAAGCTGCACGAACACCAATTGTGCATCTTATCATGATTCCTCACTAAAATCTTTGTTGGTAAAACCTTAAACCAGTGTCAGTAAGGGTTTACCAGTGTGTATGATAACATCTAATTATCAAGCCAATACCAACTGACCAAAACATGCTTATGGGGCATATAACACATGAAATCCAATATACTTTTCTGATCCAAACATGTAGAAAGTGTCCAATAGATAATCTCTTTTGCCAGTAACACAAGATCTTATATCAGTAACCTATCTGCCAGTAACCATCCATATCAGTCAATGTAAGTTTGTCTACCGGTAACAACTAGTATTGACATCAATGCCACACAATAATCAATTCACCCATAATGCCAAAAATTTTCAACTCAACTCAAGGAGTACTAAATTCACCTTGTGCTCAGTCCTTTGCAATCAAATATGTGATTGATCCAAGTGTATCCATTCTCATTCTAAATTTAATAATTGTGAAATTAGGTTTTAGTTCCTAGTTTGCATGCATAAACTTGTGAACCCTATTTACCAACATTACACAAACATTAAGTGCTCAATGCAAAATAATAAATGCCTAAAGCAAATATTGAATATCTAAATGACTAAAAGTAAACAATAAGACATGGTCCCATTATAACTAACTTCTAAAATGTGATACCTAGGACTAACTTAACTCCTAGGTAAACTTAACATGTGAATAGGTTCTCACTAATAACTAGATACGGAATAACCTCACTCACATAAACACACCCCCTTAAGTGAAATTTAGGGAGTGAAATTATTACTAAAATAATGCAATATCCTAAGTGATGATACAACATGAAAATAAAAATTCAATATGGAACCTGACAACTAAGCTATGATAGACACCCAAGAACAACTAATCCGAATGGACAAAATGAGAAAACACTGTGGGACAAAACTCCTCCTGAAAAGAGAGAAAATGCAAAACATGTACAAGTGATAGAAGAAGTGATGTATTAAGGTCTCAACATAAATACCCCCCAAGAACTACATCCATAACAAAGGTACAATACAATTAACCCTCCAATGAAGGGAAATATAGAGATTAGATTGCCTCCCCATAATAAAGCATCATCAAAACTACTAAATAAATTTTGAAGCCAAAACAGAATAAAGTGATAAAAAAAAACATGTATCCCCTTGGGAAGAAAGAGATATGATGATGTATGTAGAAGAAACTCCATCTCCATGAAGAAATAAGAAGGAAGAAGTCTCATAAATGAAATCTCTAAAGAATAATCAAGTCCCTCCAAAGATGTCTCATCAAAATTAGGAAGAACCCTAATCAAGGAAGAAATAGTGGAATGGGGAGAATCAAGAACATCCTCCAATGTAAAATATCCTAAGAAGAGTGTTACCCCCTCAAGCGTGTCCTCTAAACCTATTGAAGAAGAATGACAAACTAAGTCCGAAACACAAAAATTTAATCCATCCTGCAACTACAAATATAAAAAACTAAATATGTCCTACTTTGCAAAAGTCCTAGTTTCCACATCAATTTTCCATTTAATGAAGCAGGCAATGTGGGAATCATGACAGGATTGAAAAACCCATTAAGAGGATTTAAATTACTCCCCACACTCGAAGAGGGATATTGAGGATTATGAGGATCATAATCATCATTGAAGGATCAAGATCACAAGATTATTCTTGCAAATGGAATATAAGTGATGTTATGCGGATCAAAAAAAATGGAGGATTTAATGTTGCTAATGAGTATCCCAGTTTTTTTAATCTATATTGAAATAAAATCTATATGTATTATTTTGCAATCTAACCATATTTTGAAAGATCGATGTTCACAACTCGTGGATCATTTTTTGGAGCCAAGTCCCACAAATGAAGGAAAGATTATGAGCGATTTCCATGTGGAGATAGTCACTTTAGGGTGTTTGATGCTACAAGTTCTTGAGGCAGTGAGTTGCTTGGTTTTGGAGAATATGCATAACATTTCAGGGTGTGGTAAGCAATACAAACTTTATTTTGATTTTTAGATGCTTTCAAGTTAGCATAGAGAAATATTTAAAAAGTTATCACCACCAGTTAAATGATTTCAATATGCCATGAAGTTGGATTATTGAAAAATCACATGTGAGAATGACTCACTAATTATCAAGTCATACATAAGGATACAACAGTAGCAAGTATGGAAGGTAACAAAAGAGTTTAGATAAGTGTCAATGGATTCTATATAATTATGTAGGTAATTATAGCTATACCATCAACAATATTTATGGTTTACTATTTTTATGACCATTTGATAGTGCTTCATGACTTAGAATGTTTGATTACAAGTATGAGTACTTGCGTATGAGTGTATTTGTATACATTCACAAGTATTTCAGCCTATGGTATAGCATGCATCTCAGTCATGGGGAGGGATATTTTATATTTGTGACTATTAATAGATAGTTCTCAGCCCTCATGTAGTTTATCACCATGGATACATGGGTCAAAAGGAGGATTTTTATACAAGGATTTCATTATGTGATAGCACCAATCACCAAAATGACAAATAAAGGAGTACTTCTGTAGATGAATGGAATACAAAAGAAACTCCCCAAATATGAGAAGGTAATAAGCTCATGTCTTGCATTTCTTATTTCACATTTCTTCCAATTAGTAGCTAAGGGGAGGGGAGTTAATTTAGTTACATTGTTGAAGAAATGTACCATTCAAAGTGAGAAAAAAATGGGAAGGATTATAATGGGGAGTAATCAAGAAAAATATTAACTTTTTTATTATAAAAAATAAATATTTTTAAGATGTTGAAAATTAGGGCTTCTGTTAATGCAAATTGAACTTATTATAGATATAGGTAGATGTAAACTAAATAAAATTCAGTCTTCTATTTGCAGGTAAGTATCTTTAAATTTAGTTCTTTAACTTCTTTAGACTCAAGTAGAGAAAGACGAATCACAGGTATGTAAAGATGTCTTTAGAATCTAATATCAAAGAATGCAGTAGATGATTTGCAACTAGTATAGAATCAGTTACTTATCTGTACTTTGACTGATATGAACAGTGCCTGATATATAATATTGCTCAAGTCCACCTTGATCATCGATAGATCTCGCCCAGGTAAGTATACATTAATGTTTGATATGATTATTAATTCACTAATAGTGAATGCCCAACACTTGAAAATATATATTCAATCTGCAGTATAAACTTCCCTTAATATGATGCCGATCTGCGATATAGAATGCCTTGGATATTGTTATCAATCTACAATATCAAATGAATATATAATGTCAAACTATATCTTGTGAATATATGAGTCGTTGGGATTATCCCTGCTGAAGAATACAAGTCATTTATCAATTTTGATGATTGCATTCTTCCATCGAATGAGGCTATATATGAATTGTAGAACCGATCCATGATCAGTTGTGTCTCTTCAATATCAAATGGTATGTCTTAATGGTTAGTTAGTAATTATAAACTAACCCGATTCATATGAATCTGATTAGTTAGTAAGTACTGACTGATGATTAGTATGTTAACAATACAAACATGGATCGAACTATAATTCATTCGCATCTCCAACACTTAACATTTGACATTGATTCATATATATCTAAAGTTCATCTTAGATGTGAAGATATTAATTCAAGTCTTACATCGGTATGGTTTGTGCTTCAATTTGTATATATATATACAAATAGATCTCAATAATCTGACCATAGCTACAATATCTTCAACAGTCCCTCTTAGTTAGGGAAGATTGACTAAGTATGAACAAGTTTAGATATCACACTACTCATGATATCAAGGATTATATTAAATATCAAGTTAGCATGATATTTAAATATCCTGGTTATGGTATGTGTACTGACATCATGATGTCTACCATAACTCATCATGGCATATCCATAGATATTAAGTCTACATAATATCCACCATGATTCATCCATAATGAATATTGATACATACTCGATATCAAGTCAACATGATATCTATCAATAATTCCAAAGGATTATAACTATCAAGACATTTCCATAAATATCAAGTCAACATGATATTCGTCGTGATAGTAAGCATTGTAAAGTCGCCACCTTACAATACTAAATACAAGTGTTCATTATTAGAAAGATTGTCACCTTCCCATAGCGTACATAGGAGGGCAGGCCCATTAAACTCATAGAGTCAACACATATGACAATAAAGATTTTACACATTAAACAACTTTATATATATAAGTACAAATAAAATAATTTTGAGACTGTGTCTCAATTACATTTCAACCATACCAAGTTTCTTCCTGAAGTGCTCCACTTTAATCCTTGAAAGAGGCTTGGTGAGAATGTCTACCGTTTGATCGCTTGTACTAACATATTCCAATTGAATAGCATGTCTCTCCACCATGTCTCTTACATAGTGATAGGGGATTTCAATATGCTTAGATCGATCATGGAATACTAGATTTTTCAAAAAGCTTTATACAACTTTGATTGTCACACAGAAGAGTGGTAGGTTTTAGAGGCTTTCCAAATAGTCCCACAATCAACTTCCTAAGCCACACCACTTCTCGGGCTCCCATAGAGGCTGCTATGTATTCTGCTTCGGTAGAGCTTTGAGCTATAGGGGACTATTTCTTTCTTGTCCAAGAGATCATGGCAAATTCTAGATTGAAACGGGATCCAGAAGTACTCTTATGGTCATTCACACTTCCAACCCAATTTGAATTTGTGTATCCATGTAAGTTGAAATCAAATTTCTCATATTTAAGGCCACATCCAATAGTGCCTTGTAGATATCTCATGATATGTTTTGCTACCACAAGATGTATTTCTCGAGGTTCACACATAAACTAACTTAAAGCATTAACTGCATAGCATATGCCAGGTCTAGTCTTAACCAAATACATAAGTGATCCAATGATCTGTCTATAATGAGTAGGATCCATAAATTTGGACTTTGTTGTAGCTTCCTTCAACTTGTGCAAGTTTATTTCCATGGGTGTAGACATCGGTCTACAGTTCATCATTCCAAATCTCCTCAATATATCAATGGTGTATTTTCCTTGATTCAAGAAAATACCATCAGGTTTCTGCCATAGCTCCAAACCTAGGAAGTAGTGTAAGAGTCCCAAATCCTTCATATCAAATTTTGCAGCTAGATCCCTTTTACACTAGACAATGAGATGGTCCTTACCTGTGATTAGGAGATCATCTACATAAAGTATTAGGATCAATAAGTCACCATTAATAACCTTAAAATAGAGATTTGGATCTGCAACATTCTTTGAAAATTCTAAGTTCATGAGATAGATGTCAATTCTTTCATACCAGGCTTGGAGAGCCTGTTTTAGCCCATAAAGAGCTTTCTTCAGTCTATACACATGAGTTGTGGAATCATGAACTATAAAGCCTTTAGGTTGTTCCAAGCAAACCTCTTCTTCAATAATTCCATTTAGGAAAACAGTTTTAACATCCATTTGATGAACCTTCCACCCTTTGGATGTTGCAATGGCTAATACTATTCTAATCGAGGTGTATCGAGCTACTAGTGCAAAATTTTCTTCGTAGTCAATACCTTCTTTCTGTGAGAAACCTCTAGCAACAAACCGTGCCTTGTGTTTTTTATACTACCATCTACAACATGTTTAATCTTGAATAACCACTTGGAGGACACAATTGATTTTGCTTTAGGTCTGGGCACTATGTCCCAAACATCATTTTTCAAGATGGATAGGTACTCTTCCATCATGGCATTTTTCCATGCTTGACTCTTGAGGGCTTCACTAACAATTCCAGGTTATGAGTCCAGGATTTCATTCATCAGTGCATCATAAGTTAGTTTCTGAGGCCTCTTGCTTTCTCTGAATGTACCATCAGATGCCGCGAAGCTTCCTGATTCCTCTACTATTTTCCTATCCCAGAGTGGTTGTTTCTTTTTGTTGATATTTGGATTTTCTTCTTGATACTCCCTCTGAATTTCAGCTTCAGGTGGGTTTTCATAAGAAGTGTCTTCAAGAACTTCTGTCTGAACTTCAGGGAAGTAACATGTTTCCTTGTTTGAGGGAGGATTTTGTATTTCGAACTCATCATAATTCTTTGCCCTTTTGATGGCAATATCCTCCTCAAATATTACATCCCGAGTTAGCTCTATTTGTCTTTGTCCAGGAATGTGGATTTTGTAAGCCTTTGTAGTCTCACTGTATCCCACAAAAATACCCTTCTTTCCGAAAGGCTCCAACTTTGTTCTCTTCCCTTTTAGAACATGAATATATACAGGACAACCAAATATCCTTAAATGACTTATGTTTGGTTTCTAGCCTGTAAACACCTCCTCTGGAGTTCTGTTATTAAGATGAGAATGTGGACATCTATTTTGGATATAAATTGTTGTTCAAGATGCTTTTGCCCAGAATGAGGTATCTAAGTTTTGATTGAACATCATTGATTTTGCAGCTTCCACAATAGCTCTATTTTTCCTCTCAGCTACTCCGTTTTGTTGGGGATCATAAGGTACTGTAAACTCCCTCTTGATCCCTACGGTTGCACAATACTCTTTAAACAATTCTGAAGTATATTCTCTCCCATTATCTATTCTTAGAGTCTTGATTTTCTTCCCAGATGAGTTTTCTGTCAAGGCTTTCAATTCTTTGAATCTATTTATAATTTCTTCAGATTCTTTACACTTTAAGAAATAGATCCAAGTCTTCCTTGAAAAATCATTCACAAAAATCACATAGTATAAGGCTCCACCTATGGAGGGTTTGGACATAGGTCCACACAAGTCTGAGTGTATTAGCTCCAATGTAACTTTGGTTTTGCTTGAGCTATTTTGAAAAGAACCTTTGGTGTTCTTTCCTAGAGCACATCCTTTGCAAGTCCCACAGTGCCAGGGGTTTAACTTAGGTAATCTTGTTACCATCTTGTCTAAAGAGGTTAGAGCATGAAAATGTAAATGCCTTAATCTTCTATGCCAAATTTCACTCAAGTATGTAGTTTCATGAACAAGGGCTTGTTTAGGTTTAGTGCACAATTTGTAAAGATATACATGCCTCTTTCCTATAACTTGAGCTTTCTTGAATGTAGATGTTTTAGGCCATGCCAAGACTTTTCCATCCATGAAGGTGACCCTATAGCCATTATCCTCAAGGGAAGAAATGGATATCAGGTTCCTTTTGATTTCTGGTACATATAGTACATCCTTCAACTGAATAGTTATGCCCAATTCTAACTTGAATGTACAGGTCCCCACTCCTTTCACTAGATGTGCGAAATCATCTCCAATGGTAACTTCCTCATCAGTTTCTTCCACCATATCTTCCATGTTTTCTCGATATCTGGTGATATGTCAAGATGATCCACTATCAATCACCCATGTGCAAGATTTGCTGGAAACTTGATTTGAAAGTGATGTGTAGAATGTGAGAATTTTAGATTCCTCTTGAGAGTATGTTTTTCCAACCTTGGCATATGTTGCTTCCTTCTTTGTTTGATTTGGATAGTTAGCAGCACAGTGTCCATATTGGTCACATCAGAAGCATTGAATTTGAGAGACATCTTTTCTTGGTTTGCCCTTTCCTTTAAATTTTCTCTTCCTCTTGAAATTCTTCTTCTTTCCCTTCTTCTTAGAGTTGGAATTATTGTTAAGAACATGAATGTCCTCATCTAAACCCTTTTGTTTTCTCCCTTTGGTGAGTAGTCTAGTTTCTTCTAGAAGACAGTCAGATCTTAGTTTGTCCAAGTTAGGAAGTTCAGGTCTTGCACTTATGCCTTACACAAAAGGTTCCCATGAGTTAGGTAATCCACTTAAGGCAGCGTAGGTTGATTCCTTTTCATCAATTTTACATCCAATTGAAGATAGTTGATCTCGAAGTGTTGTTATCCTCATGAAGTAAGCATTTATAGTTTCATCTTTATTCATTCTCATGTTGTTTATTTGCCTCTTGAGTGCGAGTGTCCTGTCGATATTATTGATTTCAAATGCATTTTCAAGTGATTTCATCATGAGATGTGTAGTTTCTTGTCTTGCTAGGATTGGAACAATGTGATCTTGAACAACATCTATGATCAATCTCATGGCCTTCTCATTGTTTTCTATCCAATGATATTTTTCTGGTTCATCTTTGGGTTGGGTGATTTTATCGTATACATATGAGTATACTTTGTTTTCCTTTAGCAACATAGTGATTCTTAGCTTCCATGATGAAAAGTTATTTGCACCATCTAATCGATCCTTGAATCTGATCGTGATTGCCATGTTTGATGAAGGAATTTGATTAGTCTTCAAATTATGCAATCTTTAGTTACTCAAGTTCAATTTAGGATCAGATTATATCCTGGCTCTGATACCATGTTAATGCAAATTGAACTTATTATAGATATAGATAGATGTGAACTAAATAAAATTCAGTCTTCTATTTGTAGGTAAGTATCTTTAAATTCAGTTCTTTAACTTCTTTAGACTCAAGTAGAGAAAGACAAATCACAGGTATGTATAGATGTCTTTAGAATCTAATATCAAAGAATGCAGTAGATGATTTGCAACTAGTATAGAATCAATTACTTATATGGACTTTGATTGATATGAAGCAGTGCCTAATATATAATATTGCTCAAGTCCACCTTGATCACCGATAGATCTCGCCCAGGTAAGTACACAATAATGTTTGATATGATGATTAATTCACTAATAGTGAATGCCCAACACTTGAAAATATATAATCAATCTATAGTATAAATTGCCCTTAATATGATGTCAATCTGCGATATAGAATGCCTTAGATACTGTTATCAATCTGCAATATCAAATAAATATATAATGTTGAACTATATCTTGTGAATATATGAGTCGCTGGGATTATCTCTGCTGAAGAATACAAGTCATTTATCAATTTCGATGATTGCATTCTTCCATCGAATGAGCCTATATATGAATTGTAGAACCGATCCATGATCGGTTGTGTCTCTTCAATATCAAACAATATGTCTTAATGGTTAGTTAGTAAACTAACTAACCCAATTCATATGAATCTGATTAGTTAGTAAGTACTAACTAACTATTAGTATGTTAACAATACAAACATGGATCGAACTATAATTCAATCGCATCTCCAACACTTAACATTTGATATTGATTCATATATGTCTCAAGTTCATCTTAGATGTGAAGATACTAATCCAAGTCCTATATTGGTATGGTATGTGCTTCAGTTTGTATATATATATATATATACAAATAGATCTCAGTAATTTGGCCATAGCTACAATATCTTCAACAACTTCAACACCTTAATTGCTAATAAAGGCCACTAATTTCCATGGGATCACCTTACATTAAGGAAAGGCAATTGAACTTGATTGATCCAATCCTAAAAGGACTGGATTCGTATTAGGTTAATTCTTCCCTTATTAGAGTTGAAATTAAATTGTAATTAGGGTTTTCTGTAATGCTAGATCTAAGGAAAACAATGAGAAATTGACATAAAACAACAGGAACAAAATGTTCTAGACGTTGAGCAAAGTTGTAAACCTAGATCTAAGGAAAATGGATTAGAACTTGTGACAAAAGATTCAGGTTGTTGGGACTGAGGGAAGCAGGTCACCTTGGTCCTCTGGATATCAAAAGCAGACAAACTGGGTCTTTTCTAGATCAAGATGATGAATCGAATCCACTGTTAGAAGGTTGTCAGAAATTCTCGAGATCGAGGGGAGTTGGTCACCTTGTTCCTCTAGTTTTTGCACTTTCAAAAGATAAGTCTTATTGTCATTGTCTACACTATCAAATTCCTTTCTTGCAACTTTTGAGACAATTACTTGCACACCAAAAGAAGGAAATAGGTTTGGTTGATGGGGGTTTGCCTTAGGTCAAACCCCAGTTTAAGAATTAACCTTGAATTGATAATTGAAATGGAATTGAAATAAAATTGAAATAGAATGCTTTTTTTTCAGGGAAAGGCTAGATCTGATTTGAAAATGCTTGAGCTTGATACCTTGATGAAGTTTTCTTGAGTCCTCATGCAAAGGGTTAGAATGTAATGTAGAATGCCTTCATAGAAGGTTGATCAAAGATGCTTGATCTTGAAATGACCTTCTCCTTCAATGCTCGATGAATACTTGAATTCTTGCTCACATATACTTAAATTGATTTTGCTAGAGTGTACTTTGGATCTTGATTGAGGTTCTAGGTTTTTTAAATGAGGGTAGGAATCCGTTTATACCTAATCGTGCATCAATTGTTTGAATTTTTGGAGTAGGCCGACACAGAGCCAAATTTGCCACCCGCATTAGGTGACCATTGTGAGGTCCTATTTTGGGTCCTGAATGGGAGGACCAAGTTGTCCTAGTCCTGAAGACTCAAAATGGGACAAAGTCTAGGTTATGAGCTGAAAATATAGACTTGAAGATGTTATGAGCAGCTTCAAAGCTCAAACATCAAGCACTGGAGGTTGGAATGCCAAGGTGATGACCAAGTGAGGATGAAATTCTGTAAGGATACAATTTACGACACTATAATGTTATAAATATGCTTCCCACTATCATACTGGAATTTTTTTTTTGTTTATCAATATGCACTAATGGTGGAATCAAAGAATGCACAAACCTCGATCAAAATGAATTGTTGTTTCTAGGTTCAATATTTAGATTTGGGTGGAGTATTTATTGTTGTTATATAATGTTTGTAGCATTTCTATTCTAAATCTAATCTTGAAGTTGTATTTCACATCCTTCAAGTTGAAGTAAAGTTTGAGACAATTAGTATAGTTTTCAGCAAGGTGTATCTCAACAACTCATAGGTAAAGGAGGTAACTATTTCCCAATTATATAATTGTTGTAATGAGGGTTGCATTCATAGTTATAAAAACTTTATTGAGTGTCAAAATAATATGTGTCACAATAATTAATTTCTAGTGTTCATGATGCCAATTGTTAAGTTCTAGTGCATGTATACATTTGAGACAAATGGTTGTGAGAGGAAAGATATTGATGGAAAAGGAGTGAAGAAATATCACATACCAACTAGTAGCCTTCATAATATGGTTACACTTATGTGTTTTCTACAATAATATTACTCATTTTGAGTTTACTTCTCAAAAGGTTTTTAGAATGTTAGCAAGGAAGTGGAGAAAAAATGCACTTGGTATATGTTTGTGTGAAAAGGTAGATCAATAGAAGTATGAGGAAAAATGCACAACAAATTTCACACATCACACAAAATATCATCTTCAAACAGATGGGAAAATAAGCGTTGTTATAGTTGGATAGAAGGATATTTGAGAATTTATGTTTTAAATTAGTGAAATGCTTGGGCATAATGGTTGCATCTAGGAGAGTGTTTCTATAATACCTCCTATCACATGCCCATTGTTGTGTACAAAAAAAAGAATAGAGACAAATTTTAGGTTGAGGATGTGGTTTTTGTTATATTGTATCTAAATGAGCAAAGTTCCTTAAAAAATAGTAGAGCAGAGGATCTCAAGCCCAAGTTTAATGGATCCTTCAGAATCATTAGGAAGGTAGGAGAGGTAGCTAATGAACTAGAGTTGCCAACAGATTGAAAGGTACACAATGTCCTTCATACTTGATGTCCCAAGAAGGTGGTTGAGAAAAGAAGAGTGACTTCACTTGAGTTACCATCATTGGATGACAAGGGGAAATTGATTTTGATTCATTAGGAGATTCGAAAAACAAGAGGAATGAAGCTAAGAAACATGAGCGTTACATAGTCCTTAATCACATGGAAAGGTTTGTGAATTAAAGATGCAAAATGGGAAGGGTCAAATATTCTCATTTATCCAAATCTTCATTGCTTGAGGACAAGCAATTTTTAGAAGGGAGGACTTGTAATGTCCCCTTTTAAAAAATAACACTATTTATAGTAAGACAAGTTGTCCACAATAGTAAATCATGACTATTTGATAGACTAAAAAAATAATATCATTTATAATGATTTAATAAGTAATATTTTATCATCAAAAGATATTATTTAGAATTAAATACTCAAGTGATGGCCTGGGTTTTTTGGAAAGGCTTGTTTTAGAAAATTTTTGAATTTCATTGCCCATTTAGCTTTGGTTGGAAAATGGAAATTAATAAATGCTATTTGAAATGTTTCTATAATCCAAAAGATGGTGTGAGTTCTGAATTATCAATTTTATCTTGCAAACTGAAAATAGAAGTTAATAAAATCAACAGTTTTCGATTGGCATGTTAGGAGATGGTTTCCAAAGAGGAAATGAATGTTTCTAATTAGGAAATCAATCATTTTTTCTTCCTAGGCATTAGATTTGGACACCCAATATGGAGTTTGGATATGTTTGCATTTATCTATTTTGAGTTGGAAAGAATCATTTGTTCTATCTCATTTTTTGGTAGAACAAGCTATGTTGTTTTCTTTAGAGGTTGATAAACTAATGAAGAACTGATCTTCGGGGCTGATAAACTAGTGATATTAGAGACTCGAGGGTAGTGGGTCCTTGGGTCCTCCAGGGGCATTCTCAATCAAGGATTGCATTTGTATTTCATGCTCTACAGTTGCATATTTTGTAATAAATTGTAGGTGTTGCAAGATCTGGAGTGAATATTGTAGAAGTGATTTTCAAATTATTTTGTTAATTATAACAACATATGTTATTGTTCATTTGTTGTTGTAAGAAATTTTGAGGCTTGACATTTTAGTAATATTTTAGTTTGGTGTGTTTGATGAACTCTACAGGGTTTACTTGATTTGTCAATTTTCTCCATTTTTGCAAATTTGGAATAAAATATTAAAGAGTTATTTAAATCTAATTTAATAATTTAATACAGGATATTATATTCTCTAACCAAAATCTCTATTTGCATGAATGGTGATCAATGCATAAACCTTTTCCATAACCAATGTGCAAATTGTCCTCACGATTGATAGAAGAAGATTATGAACTAGATGAAGGAATGGGAATATGATGTTCCTTGAGAAGTTATTTCAACTCACAAATTCATTTCTTATAAAAAAACTTGTTAACTATGCCTAATCCCTTTACAAAAGGTACACTTATGTTTCTCCTTCTTTGAATGAACCTCTTTAGAAGAGGTAGTGGAAGTCTCACTAGATTTTATCTTAGGATTTTCTTTTTCTTCCCCTTTCCCATAGGTGTTGTAGCTATCAATGCATGAGACTAAGGAGGCACAATTTTGACTAAGCTTAGATTGTTCCTTAGTCAATCTCTCACAAAATATCTCAAATAGAGGCATGACAAATGAAGCACCTAACCTATCCATAGTGGAGTAAAAGAAAATATAGAAATATGAAAAGACACCATTCAATTTAGATAAAATCAAGAATATGCATTCTTTATCAATTTTGTCTTTTCCAGAACTTGCTAATTGAGATCTTAAAGACTTGAATTTAATAAACTAATCCTAAATAGTGGGAAATGAATCAATAGAAGGAGATGTCAATTCTACTTCTAGTTGTAAAGCTCTTACATCAATAAATAAACCAAAGATATTCTTATATTTATTGCATACCTCTATAGGTGTAGTGCACTAATCAAAGTTGAAGAATAAGGAATATAAAATATGCATTATACTCAAGCCCGTCACCTCATCGCATTTGTTCCTATGTACAAACTTCTCATAATCCTTTGTGAAGGTATGTTGTTCCTCATTCAAGGTAGACCATAACCCCCTAGACCAAACTAGTCTTTGCATCCTCAATTTTCATGTATAATAATTATGAGGAGTAAGAACCTCAAATCCTTAATCATTCAACCATTAGAGCCACAAGCATAATTTGAGAAAAATAACAAAATATCTTATAGAAACTGATATCAAATCTCCAAGATATGATGTGATTTTTTTCATCCAACCTATCTATACGATTCATACGTTATAGATTCTATTGGCATTATGTGAACCGATATAAGGACATAATGATATTGTATGTTGTCATTGATGTCAATATGTGATATGAAGTGAACCGACATATGTGATATGTAAGAAGAGAGAACCGGCATATGTGTGAACCGATATATATGCCAAAGTGAAGTGGTGTATTTGCTCAAGGTGAACCGGCATGTAGTTATGGGAACCGACACATGGAAGCATTGTATGGCTACCGGTTGGTAGGTAGTTTCCACTTCAGGATTTCTAGTTGGAGTACCTCAAGCCTATGTGACTCAATCGGTGATCTTTGTGTGATGAGTTAGCAGTATAACAGAGAATAGGTCATGTTGCCATGTAAGCCCTGTGCGGGTGAAGGATCTTGCATGAAGAATACTATTCCTATCTACCTCGGGAATGTGCGAAGTTTGTCAAACAGTGATAATGCGTGATGGGTTATCAGCCGCCATGAAATCAGTGGATAATGGACGATGGAGAATGTCTTGAGATTGATTCAAGATTGTTGCATTTAATGCAGTATGATTCAACGGTCAGGATTGAACCGCTTGAATTGCTTAACCTAACAGGTTTAGGGTTTAGGGTTTTTGCTACTGACCTGTCTGTTTCCTATAAGGTCGATGTTGTGTTTCTTTCTAAGGTTGTTGGCAAAAGTTGTGTGAGTGTATCCAAGGGAAGTGATACGTGATTCTTGCCAGACCAAAGGAGAGAAGAGATACCTGCAAAGTGAATGTGCAGAAGCTGAAGAGGAGCCAAAATGGATCTGCATTAGCATTGAGTGCTATTACCAGATCATTGTAATTCCTGTTGATCTTTAACCACTTCAACAATTGTGAAATCCCTTAACAGGGTAGCCTTAACTAGCTTGATACAAATCCCTTAACAGGGTAGCTTTAACCGACTTGATTCAAATTCCTTAATAGGGTAACTCGAAGTTATTGAGTTCTGGAAAGCTATAGAGCTCTGGAGATCCTCTAGCTATTGATTTCTTGAAATCCTCTAACAAGGTAACCCTAACCGGGTTTAACCCTTAACCGGGTATTATAGCCATCCCTTAACCGGGTGATCTCTAATAGGATCGGTTCATAGCAGAACCTATTGTAATGTCTTTAACCGAACAAGGCTCCTAACAGAGCAGACTTCTAAAGAGTTCAAAAGTAGCTTGTGGGTATTCATCCCCACCGTGGTTTTTCCCAGTTGGGTTTCCACGTGAAAAAATATGCGTGTCATGTGTGATTCTTTAATCTTGTGATGCCTTGTTATTACCTATTGAGCATATGATGGTTCTGTGTTTTATGCCTGTCTATAAAACATATTGAACTAACTATTGTGAAGATCTGATGATAGTTTACTTGTTCATGCATGAGGGTGTAATGGTACTATAGTATTGAGCTAAGAGGAAAGCTTAGTGAGTGACCGGTTTATGATTGTTTTAGTTATTCTGGGTCTTACCGGTTGCACTCTGTTTCAACTAGTATCATTGCTTGCCAGTCATTTGGAGTATTTGCTGTCAAACCGGTTTTGGACTAGATTTTTATTTGTACTGATTCACCCCCCCTCTCAGTACTGGTTTGGTACTATTTGTTCATCATTGAGTTATCAATTGGTATCAGAGCCCTCTAGGTCCTCTGTGTTGTAAGCTTAACCGCTTGAGGTAAAGATCCCAGTCAAATGATGAAGAGGGAAGGTCCAAAGTTTAATAGGGAAAATTTCAGTATATCGAAAGATAGGATGAAGATATTCATCAGAAGCATGGGTGCTCAGCACTGGAGTTATGTTGAGAATGTCTATGTTGTCCCTATCGGTACTCTCACCGATGACCAAAAGAGAGAGATACAAGAAAATGGGCAAGTCATGGAAGCCCTCATTAGTAGTCTATCTGACATTGAGTTTATTGATGTTTAGGATAAGGTAAATCCCAAAGAGGTATGGGATGCTCTTGAAAATATCTATGGTGGTGATGAACATGTAAAACAGGCTAAGGAAGAAAGCTTGAAAGGGAAGTTTGAAGATATGTGGATGGTTGAAGGTGAGACCGTTTAGCAGTATGGAATAAGAATCAAAATGGTTGTTGGAGAAATCAAGAGTGCAGGTGGTAAAATAGAAGACTCCACTGTGGTAAGCAAAGTCCTGAGATCCCTGTTGCTGGTCTATGCAATAAGGGTTGCTGCTATTCAGGAGCTGAGATCAATAGACAAGACTAAGGTATCCTTGGACTCCATCATAGCCAAGCTAACAACCTATGAGCTAAATAGTTTTGATGGCAGTGTTCAAAAGACTGAATCAACATTTAAAGCCTCTACTTTACCATTCAGAAAAGGAAAAGAAGCTAGCACTAGTGGTGAACCTAGTCAGAGCAGAGAAATGAATGATGAGGAGATTCTGATGGCATTTGAAGCTCTCCTTGCCAAGAAGCTTCCTAAAGGAACCGGTAAATACAAAGGTAAGCTACCTTTGAAATGCTTTTCTTGCAATTGGATAGGACATATTGCTATAAACTGTCCTAATGGCGATAACAAGGACAAACCAGAAACGTTTAGGAAATTCAAAGGAGGAAACCGGAGAAATTGTTTTGTGGCAGTTGATGAAGGTGTCACAGATGAGGAATCAGAAGATGAAGAGAATGAAGACATTGTGTTTGTTGCTGTAAAGGAAGATGTGGCAAACAAGAAAGCTCTTGTCTCCCGGTTTGATAATTCCAATGAGTGGATCATTGACAGTGGCTGTTCTCACCATATGACAGGTGACCGGAGCAAGTTTCTATCCTTGGAGGAGTATGATGGTGGTGTGGTTCACTTTGACAATGATGCACCATGCATGGTCAAAGGCAGAGGGTCCATCTCTCTGAATGGAAAGAGTAGTGCTGACAATGTGTATTGGGTTGATGGTCTCAGACACAACCTTCTGAGTGTTGCCCAGCTAAATGATAGTGGCCTCACTCTAGAATTCAAGAATGGAGTTTGAAGAATCAAAGGAAAAGATGGTGAATTGGTGGCCACCGACATGTAGACCAAAGGTAACCTATTTCATTTGAATGCAAATATAAGTACATGTCTTATGGCTAAGCTTAATGATAGATGGATATGGCATAGGAGACTCTGCCATGTAAACTTTGATAACATTGTGAAGGCTAGTAAGATCAAAGCAGTTAGAGGGTTGCCGGTGCTAAGCAAACCTGATAATACCTTGTGCAGAGAGTGTCAATTGGGGAAAATGTCTTCCTCAACCTTTAAAGGTAAATCTTTCACTATTGACAACTTGCTTGATCTTGTGCATACTGATTTGTGTGGTCCTATGAAAACTAGAAGTGTGCAGGGTGATAGGTACTTCATGATTCTCACTGATGACTACTCAAGAATGATGTGGGTCACATTCTTGAAAGACAAGTCTGAAGCTTTTGTGAAATTCAAAGCTTTTAGAGCATTAGTGGAGAAGGAAAGTAGTAAAAGGATCAAGTGTCTTAGAACTGATCAAGGAGGGGAATTCACTTCCGGTGAATTCAACAAGTACTGTGAAGAATTTGGCATCAAAAGGCAACTGTCTGCCCCCCAGACTCCATAGTAGAATGGCCTAGCAGAGAGGAATAACCAGACTGTGGTTGAAGCAGCTAGAACCATGATGATTCAAGGAAAGGTAGCTCACACCTTTTGGAGAGAAGCAGTGAGCACTGCAGTCTACACAATGAACCAGGTACTCATAAAGAAAGGTAAGGACAAAACTCCTTATGAGTATTGGATCGGTAAGACACCTATGGTTAGCTACTTTAGGGTATTTGGTAGCAAATGTTACATCAAGAGGAGTGAACATCAGGGCAAATTTGAAGCTAAATGTGATGAGGGAATATTCCTAGGATATTACACCAAGAGTAAAGCTTTCAAGTGTTACAACAATAGGACTCAAAGAATTATGGAAAGTATCAATGTAAGAGTTGATGAATCCTCTAAGAAAACTGAGGAAATCGGTAGTGAGCAAGCTGTAAATGAATTGGTTGCAACCTTCTGGGAACCAGTTGTCAGTCAACCGAGTACCAATAATAGTGTTCCTGAACCGGTGAATGCTGATACTGATGAAGATGAGGATGAAGAGGAAAAGCAAGAAGAACCTG
The DNA here is from genome assembly GCF_030272615.1 of Cryptomeria japonica. NCBI lineage: Eukaryota > Viridiplantae > Streptophyta > Pinopsida > Cupressales > Cupressaceae > Cryptomeria > Cryptomeria japonica. The sequence continues at coordinate 889,331,367 of NC_081407.1, read as the reverse complement.
TCAAGACCATTTCTTGGTATGTCAAGTTGAATCATGATCCTAAGCAGATCATAGGAGATAAGGATGCAGGAATCCTTACAAGGAGAAAGATCTGAGAAAACTCATGTATGATCTCTGAATTTGAGGCTAAATCATTCAAAGAGGCTCATAAAGATGAAGCTTGGATCAAGGCAATGGAAGAGGAACTTGATCAGATAGAGAAAAATAGTACATGGTCTTTGGTACCCAGACTGGAGCATAAAAATGTCATTGGCACCAAATGGGTGTTTAGAAACAAGCTGAATGAGGATGGCACAGTGATTAGGAATAAAGCCAGATTGGTGTGCAAAGGATATGCTCAAGAAGAAGGAGAAGACTATGGAGAAACCTTTGCTCCTGTAGCCAGATTGGAAGGAGTTCGTATGCTTCTTGCATATGCAGCTTTTAAAGGGTTCAAAGTATATCAAATGGATGTAAAATTTGCATTCCTAAATGGTGTTCTTGAAGAGGAGGTGTATATAGAGCAACCAAATGGGTTTTCCCTATCTGAAGACAATGATATGGTGTGCAGGCTACATAAAGCCTTATATGGTCTAAAGCAAGCACCTAGGGCATGGTATGAGCGCCTACATTCCCATCTTGCGAAGATTGGATTTGAGAGAACAAGTGAAGATAACCATATCTACTTGAAGTCTGAAGGAGATCAGATCCTGATCTGTGAGGTTTTTGTTGATGACATTATCTTTGGTGGAGATGACAAGATGAGTCATAAGTTTGCTGATGAGATGAAGAAAGAGTTTGAGATGTCACTCATAGGGGAGATTAAGTTCTTCATTGGACTGCAGATCCAACAGATGAAAGATGGAATCTTTATCACTCAGTCCAAGTATGTCAAATAGGTGTTGAAGACCTTTGGCATGGAAGATAGAAAACCGGTTGGTACACCGATGGTGACCGGTTGCAAATTGACAAAAGAGGATGATTCTGCATTGGTTGATGAGAAGGAATACTGATCAATGATTGGTAAGTTGCATTATGTAGTGCATAGCATACCAGATATTGCACATGCAGTCGACATTACTGCAAGGTTCCAAAAAAGTCCAAGAGAATCCCACTTGGTTGTAGTCAAGCGGATTCTTAGGTATCTAAAGGGAACAATTGACTATGAATTGTGGTACCCATACAACAATGATTTCATTCTGAAAGTATTCATAGACGTTGATTGGGCAGGTAATGTGGATGACCGGAAAAGCACAACTGGTGGTGCATTCTTTCTCGGTGGTAGACTGGTCTCATGGATGAGTAAAAAGTAGAGTTATATCTCTCAGTCTACAGCAGAAGCGGAGTATGTTGTAGCTTTCATGAACTGCACTCAAACAATCTGGATGAAGCATGTTTTAAATGGCTTCAAAATCCCTGTATCTGAACCAGTAAGTATATTCTGTGATAACACAAGTGCTATCAATATCTCAAAGAATCCAGTTTTACATTCTGGAACCAAGCATTTTGAGCTTAAGTATCATTTCTTGAGGGAAAAGGTTTAGAATAAAGAGATTGCACTGGAACATGTTTCCAGTAAGGAGCAGTTAGCAGACATATTCACCAAGTCTCTCCCAAAGACTACATTTGTGCATTTAAGAGGTGAATTGGGGGTACTGCCCCTTCAGGAGGTGAACTAAAAGTATTTGTTCCACACCAGTAAGGTATTGCATAGTCAGATTTTTGTTGATTGATGTGTTGAAGGATGCTACTCCTTAGGGGGAGTAGAATAATGGAACAGGGATGCTTGTGCCTCCACTTTGGCATTGTTGTCAAAGGGGGAGAAGGAGTGAAGTGGAAAAGATATCTGCAGAAAATGGGGGAGAAGATGTGAAGTGGAGAGATATCTTTGTATATTACCATCAATGCCAAAGGGGGAGATTGTTGGCATTATGTGAACCGATATAAGGACATAATGATATTGTATGTTGTCATTGATGTCAATATGTGATATGAAGTGAACCAACATATGTGATATGTGAGAAGAGAGAACCGACATATGTGTGAACCAGTATATATGCCAAAGTGAAGTAGTGTATTTGCTCAAGGTGAACCGACATGTAGTTATGGGAACTAGCACATGGAAGCATTGTATGGCTATCGGTTGGTAGGTAGTTTCCACTTTAGGATTTTTGGTTGGAGTACCTCAAGCCTGTGTGACTCAATCGGTGATATTTATGTGATGAGTTAGCAGTATAACAGAGAACAGGTCATGTTGCCATGTAAGTCCTGTGCGTGTGAAGGATCTTGCATGAAGAATACTATTCCTATCTACCTCGGGAATGTGCGAAGTTTGTCAAACGATGATAACGCGTGATGGGTTATCAGCCGCCATGAAATCAGTGGATAATGGACGATGGAGAATGTCTTGAGATCGATTCAAGATTGTTGCATTTAATGCAGTATGATTCAATGGTCAGGATTGAACTGCTTGAATTGCTTAACCTAACAGGTTTAGGGTTTAGGGTTTTTGCTACCGACCTGTCTATTTCCTATAAGGTCGATGTTGTGTTTCTTTCTAAGGTTGTTGGCAAAAGTTGTGTGTGTGTATCCAAGGGAAGTGATACGTGATTCTTGCCAGACCAAAGGAGAGAAGAGATACCTGCAAAGTGAATGTGCAGAAGCTGAAGAGGAGCCAAAATGGATTTGCATTAGCATTGAGTGCTATTACCAGATCATTGTAATTCTTGTTGATCTTTGACCACTTCAACAGTTGTGAAGTCCCTTAACAGGGTAGCCTTAACCAGCTTGATACAAATCCCTTAATAGGGTAGCTTTAACCGACTTGATTCAAATCCCTTAACAGGGTAACTCGAAGTTATTGAGTTTTGGGAAGCTATGGAGCTCTGAAGATCCTTTAGCTATCGATTTCTTGAAATCCTCTAACAAGGTAACCCTAACTAGGTTTAACCCTTAACCAGGTATTATAGCCATCCCTTAACCGGGTGATCCCTAACAGGATCGGTTCCTAGCAGAACCTATTGTAATGTCTTTAACTGGACAAGGCTCCTAACAGAGTGGACTTCTAAAGAGTTCAAAAGCAGCTTGTGGGTATTCATCCCCACCGTGGTTTTTCCCAGTGGGGTTTCCACGTGAAAAAATGTGTGTCATGTGTGATGCTTTTATCTTGTGATGCCTTGTTATTACCTGTTGAGCATATGATGGTTCTGTGTTTTATGCCTATCTATAAAACATATTGAACTAACTATTGTGAAGATCTAATGATAGTTTACCTATTCATGCATGAGGGTGTAATGGTACTATAGTATTGAGCTAAGAGGAAAGCTTAGTGAGTGACCAGTTTATGATTGTTTTAGTTATTCTGGGTCTTACCGGTTGCACTCTATTTCAACTAGTATCACTGCTTGCCATTCATTTGGAGTATTTGCTATCAAACCGATTTTGGATTGGATTTGTGTTTGTACTGATTCACCCCCCGTCTCAGTACCGGTTTGGTACTATTCGTTCATCATTGAGTTATCAAATTCATATGTGTATCATCCTAAATTGTAATCGCCTACAATTTTATCCTCACTTGGACCTCCTTTTGGTGCTTTGGCTTCCAAGGCTTGACTGGAGTGGTGATTCTGCTCACATAACCTATCAAACAGGTTTTTTCACTACCTTCACAGTCTCCCCTGAAACCTGAAATTGTAATGTTTAGGACCATGGCGCTGGGTTCCCTAGTCCTAAACTAGGACCATGGCACACTCTCAAAAAGGGCCCAATTTTGGGCCTCATAATGGTCACATAATTTGGGTGGGGACATAGATCTTGTGTCGGCCTACTTCAGAAAAATAATTCATTTTTCCAATAGACATATATAAAAGGAGGTCTAGCCCTCTCATTTTAAAAATAATGATTGAATTCAAGATCTACACTCTAGAAAGTTCAAGTGAGCAAGAAATCAGTCTTTCATCAAGCATTGGAGCAGAAGTGAAGTCAAGTTTTAGACATTGAAGATGACATCCGTGGTCTGTGTTTTATGAAGACAACATAAATGAAACCCTAATTACTTTGTGAAGGTCAAACAAAACCTCATTGAGGTTTATCATTAGTGTTTCAAGCATTTTCAGCCTTTCCCTCGAAAGGAAAGCATTTTACTATAGTCTTTCATTTACATTTATCAATTCAATTTCTTGGTTAATTCCAAAATCGAGGTTTGACCTAAGGCAAACCCCCATTCCCAACATATTTCACTTTCTTTTTGTGTGAAGGAACAAGTACATAGCTATACTCAAGAGGATCTATAGAGTTCATAGTGATGAACAAGTTCAATTTTCAATGACAAAAAATTCGGAGGACCATGGTGAATTGATACTACTTGGTCTCGAAAAATCGGGCCAAACTTTTGAGAACAAATCTTAGAAAACTTATTTTTCCTGGATCCAAGTCAGTGGCTCTGTGGGACATTTGTAGCTTAATGTTTATGTCAAGATACTTCAATTATCATCTATTTTGTCTCAATCATCAACAATCTAATTCAATTCAATCTTAGAAGGAGAAAGGCCTTATCCAAAGAGCCTAGAATCTAATTGGAATCTCAATCTTTTGAGGCTAGATCTATTAGATTCCTTCTCCTTCAAAATATGTTGGTTAATTAGGTCATTTAATAGTTTTATTACCTTAATTTAACCCTAACCCTAATTTTCCAGCAATATAGTATGATTATACGGATTCTATATGCCTATAATAATGACAAAAAAATTGATGTCTGGGATGAAAATGTTAAATTTTGATGAATTGGAAAGAACTTTGGAGGTGTTTGGGCCTTCTATATGCAATCACAGGGTTGGATTTGGCCCAGTCTGCTCCAAATGATCTACTTCCCAAAATTAGCAACTATCCTAGCTTCAAACCCTCACAAATTTGGAAAAAATGATCAAATATTGATGAAACAAAAAGCAATCCTAAATTTATTTAGTGTCTTAGACTCAGTGGCAAGCTTACATCTCCTTCAATACTAGCCAAGAATTACTTGCAATGAAATATCTTTTATCTAGAAATAGGTCAACTCTCCAATACAAGAAGAGTCTTACAAGGCCATAACTTTGATACCATGTTGGAATGCTAATGAATCCATAATGAAGTTGCACACTTCAAATAATCGACTGATACTTTCCACAAAATAGTTTTTTTGATTCGATTAATAGGGAAGGGCCTTGATCCCATATACAAAATAACATAATAGTCACATCACCAGAAACAACATTAAGCACTAACCAAACACCAAAAAAATAACGGGTTGGTCACCAAGGACCCCACATCAAAAAATAAGAAATTATGATAACCAAAAACAATAAAATCTTAAACTAGATAACCTAAGAAAATTAAAGTATTAAGTAGTTAAGTAGAGACGCCAAGGCATGCAGGACAACTAAAAAAATAACATAGATTAAGAACCAAGAAAAAATAGGCATTTTGCTTAGGGACCAAAATGATGTTGCAATTCTTTTGAGGATCCATCATGGCTTCTTTGCACCCAATTTAGCCTTCTTTTCATCTTTCTAGTCTGAATACTTGACATCTCCAGTCTGACTACTTCTCTTGAGGTATTTTTTGATCTTCGATTGATCTGTTGAGATGCCCATAACCATTTTCTTCATGATTAAATGGTGATAAAAATAGAGGTTAAATTACCCTCAATATATTTTGTCTTTTGTTTCTTGTTAACTTCTTCCATCTTAGTCTTAATAATGTTCATTCTCACGTGAAGGTCTTCTATCTACACTCTAATCTGATCAAAATTATTTTTACCACCTTGATTTTTCACCACAAAAGAGTGTTATAACATGATCTTGCATGCATATTTGATATGAAAATGTGATAATGAGATGATGTGCTACAATGTATAGGCACCTTGAATATATAGGCAAGGTGTGGTGAGGTATGAAAACTATCCTTGATACAAACATCAAATGTTCAATGCAATATAGTAAATGCCTAAATCAAATATTAAATATCTAAATGCCTAAAAGTAAATAATGAGACACGAACCCATTATAACTAACTCCTATAATGTGGCGCCTAGGACTAACTTAACTCCAAGTGAACTTAACACATGAATATGTTCCTCTAATAACTAGATAGGAAATAAAATCATTCACATTAACACTAAGAACTTGTTCTAGTGTCCTCCCTAAGCGCTAATGTCCTATGGTGCCCATTTTCATCTTGTCATAAAATTAAGTCTTTAATTCAATTTTTAATAAAAAAATATATATCAAAAAATAATTTCCCTTGGTATTAAGAGACTCTCCATGTTGCCATTTCATCAATAAATGTCATACATAAAGTTTTATGCCATCTCCTTGCACTGGAAAGCATGTTTTCACTTGGAACTGACCCATCGTCATCCTAATTAGTGGAGGGTTTGTACCTACCATTTAGGAAACCTATTTTAAAGTTTGGCCCTTATGTTTAGGTGTTGTTAAGTATATTGGAGGTAAAAGTGTCCTCATCCTACTCTAGGTTTCAAAATCTAGTGGTCAAGAGTTGTCTAGTCGAGTGGTGTTAACTCCTATCCATTCCACCATTTGTGAATGTTTATGTTTGTGTTATAACAGTTATTGTGTATTGGTGTGGATTGGAGGTTGATGATTTCCTAATCCTACCTTGCATTGTGTTGTGAGACAATGTGATTGTAGGTTAGTTCTTGATCATCATTTAGGTTTCATTTCCCCTCTCATAGGTTCATCATACTAACTTCATCCCACAATTAGAAAATATTTATTGTTGCCATCTTGCTTGTGTAGTGACGAGGTTGTTGTATTATTATTGTACTTATTTCATCATGTTTCACATGATATTGTCTACACAATATTTTGCAAGTGTGGTATGTTGTCACATCTTCAATATTGTTGTCATCATTTTAATAAAAAATGTTTTGCCAGGATTTATCCTAGGTGTGTGAGCTAGAGGCATTATGTGTTGGTATTATGGATGTGTTGCATTAGTTTCATCATTGATATCAACACTTATCCTTCTGGAGATCTTTGGTTATGTTGAACCCGCACATTGTATTCACCGGCAAGTTCAGTGACTTATGCACAGTCACTGGTATATTGTTCACCGACAGGTTATATTATTCACCGACACTGAGGATGACTTGTTATCATTTGGAGATCACTTGATTATGTCCGAGACATGGTTTGGATACTTGGTTTGGGTATTTTGGTTAATGGTCTAATCGGGTTGACATATTTGTTGTTACCGGCAAATTGGTCTAGATTATGGACCGGTATGCATTATCTATTCTAGATAAGCACGACGCGTTATGGAGATGATTTATTAATTGGATATTGTTGTAAATGTATTGAGCTGACATGATGCATCACATCTTAACTTGTTTGTAATTGATTTTATTGCAGTATTCTTAGTGAGCCGACCTACACATTTGGTCTTAGGTTTTGTATATATGTAAGATCTCAATTGATGAGATACAGGATATGGTATATGGTATGTAAAGTTATGGTATTGTAACATGGTATGTGCAAATATTGAAGATCATATGAGTAGACCATAGAGAAGGTTCAAGGAAGGTTTTGAAGGTAATTATCAGAGCTTAACCGGTATTGAATCCAACATTGAAGATGCTATTTTGAGTAGTACATTATTCTAGGATTTAACTATCCTACTGTACACATTGCGACTCCCATTTGAGCAGTGTGCTCTAGGCGGTTGGCCTTTCTGCATGTGCAAACCCCATTTGTATACCTATACTATCTGCAGTAGTATCATTTGATTGTGAGTAAGATTTCTCACCGTGGTTTTTCTCCTTACAGGGTTTCCACGTTAAAATCTTTGTGTTATGTGTTGTGGATGTTGTTTCTCTTTCTGTTTCATGCATTAAGTTTCACCGGTATTGATATTAACTGTTAATTTGTTAACCGACATTAAGTTTGGTTTCTCGGTATTAAGTATCAAGTTTGATTAAGTTGTATTTGGGTTAAAATATATACACAACTGATTCACCCCCCTCCCCCCCCCTCTCAGTTGCCTTCCGGGTCCTAACAATTGGTATCAGAGCTTAGTTCTCTTTTTGCAGAAGCCTAACAGCTTGAGGAGATCCTATGGCGACTAATATTTTCAGGAAGGACAGTCTGAAACTTGATGGAACTAACTATGGTATATGGAAGATCAGAATGGAGACACATCTGTATTGCATTGGAAGAGACATATGGGAAGTTACAAAGAAAGGCTATGTTGATCCTACACCGAATCAACCTAATCCACCAACATTGGGTAAAGATCAATAAAATGATTGCAAAGCAAGAGAAGCACTTTTGAACGCATTATTAGATCAGCAAATCATGGGTTTATCAGACCAGTCTATTGCTAAAGCTATTTGGGATAAATTGGAGACATTGAATGAAGGAGACACCACTGTCAAAATTGCAAAACTGGAATGTTTCCAGGTCAGGTATGAAAATTTGAAAATGGAAGAAGATGAAAGAATTTATGCTTTTACGGAAAGGGTTAATGAAATTATTTTAGGAATACAATATTGTGGAAGATCCTTAAGTGAAGATGAATTTTTTTCTAAAGTTTTAAGAGCATTTCCATCGGCATACAAAATTAAAGTAACTGCTATTAATGAGTTGAGAACAATGCCTAATACATTAGTATCTAGAGATACCTTGGTTGGAAAACTTTCAATATTTGAGCTTGAGGAATTTGGTCTTGTTGCTACAATTAAGACAGATTTAGCCTTCAGAGCATCATCATCTACATCATCATCATCATCAAACAAATCTGATTGGAAAGCACTTTATGCAAGAGAACTTGAAGATATCAGAAGGGAAAATGAAGAACTAGAAGAACTTGAAGCACTATTTGCAAGGAAAATGCGTAAAGGTCCAGTTGGAAGTAAGTATGAAGGTAAAGCACCATTTAAATGTTTTAATTGCAATAAAGTTGGTCATATGACATCTAGATGTCCTGACAGACATGCAAGATTGAGAGAGGAAGCTAAAAGAACATGTAAGCCTAACCCTGGATATCAGAGATACAGATTTAAGAAGAATAGAGACAAATCGCGTTACTATGTTGATGAAGGAGTTACTAATGATTCTGATGAAGAACCAACAAACAATGGATGGGCTTTTGTTGCAATAAAAGAAGATCAATTGACACCTACTATTCCACCAGTAGAGCAGGCCCTGGCAGCTAAAATTGAAGAAAAGGATAAATGGATCATAGATTCCGGATGTTCACATCATATGACTAGTGATAAAAGTAAATTCTTATCTTTTCAGGAATATAGTGGAGGTCTAGTAAGATTTGGGGATGATAAAGCTTGTTTGATCAAAGGAAAAGGCACTATATATTTGGATGGTAAGCACAATACTGACAATGATTATTATGTTGAAGGTTTGAAGCATAATCTTTTGAGTGTTGGTCAATTAGTTGAAAAGGGTTTCCAATTACAGTTCAAGAATGGTAAATGCAAAATCATGAACAGAACTAGATTGGAGATTGCAACTAGAACAACAAGTCTACAGGGAGATATATACTTTATGCTAATCATTGATGATTATTCTAAAATGTGTTGGGTTACTTTTCTCAGGGAGAAATCAGAAGCTTTTGGAAAATTCAAACTGTTCAAGACAATGGTAGAGAATGAAACTGGTAAGAAAATCAAATGTTTGAGATTTGATCAAGGAGGAGAATTTACATCTAAGGAGTTTAATACATTTAGTGAAGTGAATGGAATCATAAGACAACTATCAGCACCTCGGACACCTCAGCAAAATGGAATTGTGGAAAGGAAGAACAAAACTATTTTGGAAGTAGCTAGAAGCATGATATTGGAAGTAAATCTACCTCGTGTATTGGAGAGAAGCAGTGAATACAACGGTTTACACTTTTAACAAAGTTCACATCAAAGGTGAAACTAGTAAGACCCCTTATGAACCATGGTTTGGTAATACTCCTACTCTTAAATACTTCAGAATTTTTGTAAGCAAATGTTATATTAGGAGAGATGAGTATATTGGTAAATTTGATCCTAGAAGTGTCGAAGGAATATTTCTTGGTTATTCATCTAAGAGAAAGGCATATAGATGTTTTAATAAGAGATTGTAGAAAATCATTGAGAGAGCTAATGTGAAGATAGATGAACAATTTAGAGTAAATTCAAGGTCTGTAGATTCTGAATCGACAGTTGAGATGATCATAAATGAACCTATACAGAGTGCATCGGTACAAAGTGTGGATCCAGTCACACCGACATCATCAGATAATTCCACAGTGACTGAAGAACACCAACATGTGAATAAACCCAGGTATGTAAGACTAAATCACTCAGAAAATCAGATAATTGGGAATAAGTATCAAGGTGTTATGACAAGAGGAAGACTGGAAAATGAAGAGGTATGTTTAATTTCTCAAATTGAACCGGTGTTTGTTATTGAAGCTTGTCAAGATGACATTGGATTAAAGCAATGGAAGATGAACTAGAACAAATTGAAAAGAACAATACATGGACATTAGTTCCCCAACCTAAAGACAAAAAAGTAATTGGAACTAAATGGGTATTCAAAAATAAACTTAATGAAGATGGTAAGGTAATCAAGAACAAAGCAAGATTAGTGTGTAAAGGATATTCATAGAAGGAAGGAATTGATTATAATGAAACCTTTGCACCCGTAGCTAGAATTGAGGAAGTCAGATTATTTCTTGCATTTGCAGCTCATAAGAACTACAAAGTATATCAAATGGATGTAAAATGTGCATTTATGAATGGTGATCTTGAAGAGGAAGTTTACATTGAACAACCTAATGGATTTTCATTGACAAATGATAAAGATATGGCTTGTAGATTAAGGAAAGCTTTGTATGGATTGAAGCAAGCTCCTAGAGCTTGATATGCTAGATTGGACAAATATCTTTTGAAGCTTGGATACACTAAAGGTAATGCTGATAGCAACTTATATTTCAAAGTGACTAATGATGACATCTTGGTTATTGAAGTTTTTGTTGATGATATCATTTTTGGAGGAGAAGATGGATTGTGTAAACGCTTTGCTAACAAAATGCAAGAAGAATTTGAAATGTCTATGATTGGGGAGATAAAATTCTTTTTAGGATTGCAAATTTCACAAACTGATAAAGGTACATTCATATGTCAAACAAAATACTTGAAGAGACTATTGAAGAAATTTGGTATGGAATACTCCAAACCGGTAAGTGCTCCTATGATTACAACTGACAAATTGACATTGAATGATGATTTAGCTCTTGTTAATCCGACAAGATACAAATCTATGATTGGTGATTTACTGTATTTGACACAAACAAGACCTGATATAATGAATGCAGTATGTATTGTTTCAATATTTCAGAGTAATCCTAAAGAAAATCATGAATCAACAGTAAAAGGGATTTTTTGGTATCTACAAGGCACAACAAATCTTGGTTTATGGTATCCTAAAGATAAAAATTTGATTTATGTGCATAGACCGATGCAAATTGGGTAGAAGATGTAGATGACATAAAAAGTACCACTGGTGGAGCATTTTTTCCTGGTAGCAGATTGATTTCGTGGTTGAGCAAGAAGCAGAGTTATACATCATTATCAACAACAGATCAGAATATGTTGCAGTAAAAACTAATTGTACTCAGGTATTATGGATTAAGAAAATGTTGAAGGACATAAAGGTAAAGTGCAAAGAACCTATAATCATTTATTGTGATAATTCAGCAACAATTGATATATCAAAGAATCTGGTATTTCACTCTAAGACTAAACATGTTTCTATCAAATATAATTTTCTGAAAGAGAATGTTGAAGCAAAAGAAGTAAGCTTGGTTTATGTAAATACTAAAGAGCAAATTGCAGATATCTTTACTAAGCCTTTTCCTAAGGAAACTTTTGAATATCTCAGAGAGAAGCTTGGGGTAATACCCTCACTGGTAGAAACTTAGATAGTTGAAGATTGGCATCAAACCGACAGAAAATAATAGAGAAACCTTTTTCCGGCTTTGATGGAGGAGAGCTACTTCTCAGGGGGAGTAGTTGGTTATATTAATTGGTCATAATAGTTGGTTATGTGTTCTAATATTTGTATTGCTTTGGAATTTGATGTCAAAGGGGGAGAGAAATCTATGGAAAAATTTTGTATTTAGGAAACATTATCCTTGGGGAAGAGATTATTCATTGAGGGAGAGCTATATACTCTTTGCATTTTGATTTTGATTTCTGGTATTGATCTATTCTGGAGATTGTTGGTTTTTGGTTTTTGGCATTCTGTTTTGGCACTTAGATGTTTTTCCATCTTGTGTTGCCATCAATGCCAAAGGGGGAAATTGTTGGTATTATGGATGTGTTGCATTAGTTTTTTCATTAATGTCAACACTTATCCTTCTAGATATCTTTGGTTATATTGAACCGACACATCGTGTTCACCGGCAAGTTCAGTGACTTATGCACAATCATTGGTATATTGTTCACCGACAGGTTATATTGTTCATCGACACTGAGAATGACTTGTTATCATCTAGAGATCACTTGATTATGTCAAAGACATGGTTTGGATACTTGGTTTTGGTATTTTGGTTAATGGTCTAATCGGGTTGACATATTTGTTGTTACCGGCAAATTGGTCTAGGTTATGGACCGGTATGCATTATCTATTCCACATCAGCACGACACGTTATGTAGATGATTTATTGATTGGATATTGTTGTAAATGTATTGATCCAACATGATGCATCATATCTTAACTTGTTTGTAATTGATTTTATTGTAATATTCTTAGTGAGCTGACCTACACATTTGGTCTTAGGTTTTGTATATATGTAAGATCTCAATTGATGAGATACAGGATATGGTATATGGTAAGTAAGGTTATGGTATTGTAACATGGTATGTGTGAATATTGAAGATCATATGAGCAGACCATAGAGAAGGTTCAAGGAAGGTTTTGAAGGTAATTATCAGAGCTTAACCGGTACTGAATCCAACATTGAAGATGTTATTTTGAGCAGTACATTATTCTAGGATTTAATTATCCTACTATAGTCATTACGACTGCCATTTGAGTAGTGTGCTCTAGGTGGTTGGCCTTTCTACATGTGCAGACCCCATTTGTATACACATACTATCTGCAGTAGTATCATATGATTTTGGGTAAGATTTCCCACCGTGGTTTTTCCCCTTAAAGGGTTTCCATGTTAAAATCTTTGTGTTATGTGTTGTGGATGTTGTTTCTCTTTCTATTTCATGCATTAATTTTCACCGGCATTGATATTAACTGTTAATCTGTTAACCGACATTAAGTTTGGTTTACCGGTATTAAGTATAAGGTTTGATTAAGTTGTATTTGGGTTGAAATTCATACACAACTGATTCACCCCCCCCTTCTCAGTTGCCTTCTAGGTCCTAACATTATGGAGATGGAGTGAATAAGAGAGAGAGAGAGAGAGAGAGAGAGAGAGAGAGAGAGAGAGAGAGAGAGAGAGATATACCGAGGTATAGGGAGAGATATAGAAAGAGATGTTAAGATAGAGATAGATATAGAGATAGAGTTATGTGGATTGAAAGAGATAACCTATGAGATAAAATCATGCATAAAGAATACAAAATAACCATTATTCATAGATAAAATAGACAAGCCACAAGATAACACAAGATATACCTCAAAAAAACCTGAAGAGAGAAATACCTAGCCTAAAAAAGAATCCATAATCTATCTTATTAATTAACAATAAAATAATACATGCACTTAAAAAGTTACAATGAATACTTCTAAAACATTAAGCCCCTCCTATGCATCCTCCATGTATCCAAGCATGAATCAACACATCCCATGTTGTTCTTCCCATATGCACTCCTTCAAAAGACTCAATAATATGACAACCCACTCACCCAACCTACCTTTACCACAAACATGTGTTTTATTATATAGAAATAAGCTCACATAAATACAACCAAGTTGTAAAATAAAACCATGTGAACATACATACCATTAACCCCTCATTTAATATTGTGTAGTAATTTCCCACTTTATTAATATTTCCCCAATATTAAATAAAATACATTTTCTCAATCCAAGACCCCCATATTAAATATATTTCTCAATGTCACATACAAGACATAAAGTGGCCCTAAGAATGTTAATGCCCAGTGATGAACATACTTTTGGGACCTCTAGGTGCACCACACATAATAATAAAATAAATAATATAAACTGTAAATAGTAAATTGAGGAAAAGCATCAAAGCATACAATTAGGTAACCACAAAACCTAATCTAAGTAATGAAATCAACTTCCAATACACTCAATACAAGAATGAATATAAGATCTTCAAAATAAACACAAACCATATGCAAAAATATCCTTCATTGACCTCCATTGTCCTTCTTTCTCCTTCAAATATGATGTTTGTGGATCTCACCTACAAAGAAAATGCAAGTGAAAACAAGATTGAAATATGAAATTTGCAGTGTAAGGATACTAGAAGCATGGTTAGAAATGATTGAAGAAAAGGACTCAATTTATAGGCCACAAATCTCCCAAAATTGATGAGAAATTAAAAACGACAATAAATTCAAAATTTGGTATGATTATGACATGAGTGGTTGACAAATTTCATGACAAATTGCTATGTCAAAATAATGACAAATTGAGAGAAAATTGTTCTCATCAAATACGACATGATTGAGAGGGAAAATAGACACTTGATTATGACAAATTAGGCCTAAAAAATAGCTCATTGATTGAATGTCAAATTGAGCATGAAAATAGCTCTCAAAACATGACAAATTAGCCTCATAAAGTGGAGACAAATTAGAGGAGAAATTAGTGGAAAATTTTAGGAGAAAATTAGGGGGCAAAAGGAAATTTGAAAATTAGGAAAATAGGTGGCACTAATTAATAAATTTCATTTATTAATTAGCTCACAAAAAGGATTAAGAATTAGCCAATTAAATAATTCAATTTAATTGTGACATGAGACACTTACGATAAATGAATAAATTCACTTAACCTAGAGGAGAAATGTTAGTAAAGGATTAAATGAATTAATCATTAAACCCTAGGAGACGAACTAGAAATGAAATAGGTTTTGACATGATTAAAGCCAATAAATGACAAGGATCACAATCAAAAGGACAAATAAAAAAGACTTTATATTGATATGACATCAATTGATAAAGACCGGTGACAAAATAGTCAAAGATGATAAAAAGATTGATTTGATAGAACATAAATGACAAAGGATCAATGACTAATTGATCCAAAATTGACAAAGATTGATGATTGATTGAGATCGATGACAAATCGATCAAAGATTGATAAAAGGTCGATTTGATGAAGGTTGACTTGATAAAGAGATTGATCAGGACTGATGATGAATCAATTGAAATTGATAAAATATTGATGATAATGATGATTGAATATTGACAAAGATCTAAAATGATCCAAACTGATTGAAAATGATAAAGATCTAGGCCAAAACCCTAATTTAACACCAATTAGGATTGACATGATAACCTGATCATAACCACTGAATGCAATTTGAAAATGATATTAACAAGACCTAATTGAAATGAGAGAGAATAGAATCGAAAGGGGAAGAAATGTAGAAGAATGGCAAAATGTCAACAAATGATAAAATATCAAATGCGACATACAAGAAATGTTAATAAGATGCAAAAACCCTAAAATAAGGTCACACAGACATATTAAAGTATGACACCACAAGAGTTGAACATTTTTAGATGCCTACAGTTTGCCCCTCGTTGAGACAATGTGATTATGAACGTTGTTTCAAAGAACAATCAAGAAATATGCCCCAGACAACGACAAGGTATATGTATACCCCCTTGAGGAATTGACTGGAAAAATCCAGAAAAGAGGCCAATTAATCGACAATAATGCTAGGACTAGACCAAGAGGATTGCAAGGACTAAAAAAAGAAATGTTAAAATAAATTTGATGAAGAACAGATAGTGATGAAGAGAAACTTGCTTTCATAAATGCATAAAAAGAGTAGGTAAGAACCTTTATTTGATATGGCAAAATGGATGTAGCTCACCATGACAATGAAAGCCAAGGCAATAATGCAATTGATAGTTCTGATACTTAATGTAAGTACAGATCCAATAGCCAACAAGATGTGAGGGATGGGGGGTGAATCATACAAACTTAATCTTCCAAAAAAACATCAGATTCAACTTCGGTACCATATACTTTAGTAATATAACAATAACTGTCAAACATGCAAACTCAAAAGCATAGAAACATCATAAACCTCATAACACCAGACTTAATGTGGAAACCCAAATAGGGAAAAGCCACTGTGGGATTTCGGACCCACTAAGAAATATACTCTTCTAGAGTATGCTCAGTTAAAAGCAAATCCTGTTAAAGATTACAAACACATTGCTAGATGTGACCCGGTTAAGGGATTTCCCTCAGATCTGTTAGGATCTTCACCTTGTTAGAAGTGACCTTGTTAAAGGATTTCAAACACTCAATCAGAATGTCACCTTGCTAGAGGGTTTTACAAATAAGACTGTTAAGTCCACTCAGTTAAGAGATTTTCTATCACTTTCACAAAATAACAGTAATAAAAATCTATCTGCAATTTCACATATAAAATGCTAAAGCAGATTCTTATTTGTTCAATACAATCTAGACATAGAACTAATCTTGTCCATCTGCTGGGCTTCTATACTCTGTTATTCAAACAGGTCTTCAAGCTTCTGTGCTCAGTAATCACTATGTAGCATCCATGTGCATACACTTGCCCGCATCCATTGTTTATCAACAGTTCCCTATTTATAAACAATTAGCTAACCGCTTAATCTCCTTGATCACATTTCCCATGATCAATCATAGCCATCAAATCTTCAAACTTGTCTAGGTTCAATGTATCTTTCGATCTGAAAATGTTTTACCTCACCTTGGAACTTGCATATATTTCTTGGAACTTGTGCCAGGGTATTGCGGTTCAATCTGCACTGTAGATCTTCATGCCGACTTTCCTTTGCCATAGATTCATTAACAAACTTCATGCACGACATACCAATCATTTAATCAGTTCCAGCTCATCAGCTTCCTTCATTAAATAACACATGTAACCATTTAATGCATTTTGTTATAGCTCGGTTACAACTCGGTAAATACTAAACTTCACTCGGTAGACATTCTGGCTTCATTAATTGATAGCGATAACCTTGGGGTTTACCGACTAGGTTCCTTAGGGTTTACCGACTAGATTCTTTGCTTGATAACATAGTATAGTATTAACCTTTACAATTCACAACATATGTATGATGTTAAAACAATCTAAACATCATGATCTCATCATTGTCTGACTCGGTAATAGTTGCCCGTTGAATACCTTATTCATCCCCTTATTCATCATATTCTTTCTGTGTCTTTTACCGACATCTTTATATTCTTCAAATAATATTTCTCAAGATATGGCAACATCTTACTGAATTAGAAAATCAATTTCTTGACATCAATGACAAAATAATAATATCAAGACAGTAAACATCCTTAATTAGTTATATCCATAATCATCAACAATCTTCTCAATGTCTGTTATAATGCTATATTGCCAACAATCTCCCCCTTTGGCATTGATGGCAAAACCAATTGATTTGACCTTAAAAGATTCGGATTGCTGTGATTCTGAAATGCTGAAATTCTCTCCCCCATATATTAGACTTCTCCTCTTTTCTTCAGTTTTCTTTCCGATCTTCAGTCTTCTCTCAGTCTTCTCCCCCTTTGACAACAATGCCAAAAAGTAAAGAACTAAAACATAATTTCTTCCTGTATGCAATGAATTCCTGCTGTTGTGTATCAACTGCAGTCTCAGTCAGAGCATTTTGTCTTCAATTCCTGATCCCTGTAATATTTTCTTGTAATATTTCCTGTACACCTTTAGAAAACATCCTAAAGTGTGTAAATCAGCATCAACTCTTAAAAGATATTCAATAGAGTCATCGGATTGATGCTTTCACCGAACTTGGTCAATGAGTAGAAGATAGGGGTAGGACCCCTAACTTACTTCTGAGATATTCAAAAGTGTCCCTTGGTAGTGGCTTGGTGAAGATATTTGCTATTTGTTCCTTTGTGCTAACATACTCCAACACCACTTTCTTCTCTTGAGCTTCTTCTCTAAGATAATGATATTTGATAGAGATGTGCTTTGTCTTAGAGTGCATAACAGGATTATTTGAAATATGAATGGCACTAGTATTGTCACAGAATATAGTTACTGGCTTGGTAACTTTCTCATTTATACCTTCCAACAGTTGTTTGATCCATGTAATGCTAGTAAAATTCAATGCTTCAAAAACGTATTCACCTTCTGTTGTTGACTGTGAAACACATTCTTGTTTCTTGCTAAGCCAACTCACTAGTCTTTCTTCTAAAAAGAAAGCTCCTCCACTTGTGCTTTTTCTGTCATCAATGTTGCCTACCCAATCAGCATCAGTATAAACTTTTAAATCAAAGTCATTTCCTTTCTGATATACTAAGCCATAATCCTCAGTGCCTTTCAAGTATCTAAAGATTCTTTTGATTGTTGTCATGTGTGTTTCCTTAGGATCTACAGAAAATCTTGCAACTATACCTACTACATGTGCTATGTCTAGTCTGCTGTGAACAAAATATTGTAGCTTTCCAATCATGGATTGGTAAAGTGTCTCATCAACAAATGCAGATTCATCATTCTTTGATAATTTATAGTTAGTAGTCATAGGAGTACTTACTGGTTTTGAATCTTCCATTCCAAATTTCTTCAAGATTTCCTTTATGTACTTGGATTGAGTAATAAAAATCTCATTTTTCATTTGCAGTATCTGTAAACCTATAAAATACTTTATCTCGCCGATTAATGACATCTCAAATTATTTGCTCATTTCATTTCCAAAGTTCTTGCATAAAGAGTCATTTCCACAAAATATAATATCATCAACAAATATGGCTGAGATTAGTATTCCATTTTCATCATTCTTCATGTACATATTGTTGTTCTCACTTGTCCTTATAAAACCAATCTTAATCAAATAAGAGTGCAATCTTCCATACCATGCTCTAGGTGCTTGTTTCAAACCATATAAAAATTTGTTCAATTTACATACCTGATCTTTATTCTTGTCTTCAACAAATCCTTCAGGTTGTTCAATAAAAACTTCTTCTTCTAATATTCCATTCAGAAATGCAGATTTGACATCCATTTGATATACCTTGAAGTTTTTGAAAGCAGCATATGCCAACAATGTTCTTACTCCTTCAAGTCTAGCAACAGGTGAAAAAGTTTCACCATAATCAATTCCTTCTTCTTGAGCATAACCTTTGCAAACTAGTCTTGCTTTGTTTCGAATGACCTCTCCTTTTTCACTTAGCTTGTTTCTGAAAATCCACTTTGTACCGATTACATTCTTATCCTTTGGTCTTGGGATTAGTGTCCATGTGTCATTCTACTTGATTTGATCAATCTCTTTTGTCATAGCATTTATCCAATCTTCACTGTTAAATGCCTCTTTCACTATTCTTGGTTCAAATTCAGATATCAGACATGTGTTCTGTCTCAGTTTGTTCCTTGTCATCACTAGATCATCCTTATCTCCTATAATCTGACTTGGTGCATGATGTCTTCTGACATACTTGGCTAATACAGGCTCGGTAGGCTCTATATGATCTTCTTCATCACTCGGTAACTGGATATTCTCTTCATTTTCTTTAACAGCCTTTTCGGTAAGACTTCTCGGTTGAACATAGACAAATTCATCATAGTCTTCTGGTTCCTTGGAATTTCCTTCATCATTTCTTTCTGCAAATTCATCAGTTTTCACATTTGAACTTTCTACTATTTTGTTAGATGATTTAATCAGACATTTAAATGCTTTGCTCCTAGAAGAATAACCTAGAAATGTTCCTTCTTCACTCTTCTGATCAAACTTGCCATTTTTATTATCTTTGTAAACATAGCATCTACTTCCAAAGATTTTAAAATAACTTACATTAGGTTTCTTATCATACCAGATTTCATATGGTGTCTTCAAAGTACCTTTCTTCAATTGTACTCGGTTCAAGGTGTAAACTGTTGTGCTTATTGCTTCTCTCCAAAATGTTTGTGGCACCTTCTTTTCAATCATCAGTGTTTTAGCACAATCCATAATAGATCTGTTTCTTCTCTCAGCTATTCCATTTTGCTATGGAGTTCTCGGTGTAGAGACTTGTCTTTTAATACCATGATCATTGCAGAATAAGTTGAATTCATCAGATGTGAACTCTCCTCCTCTATTTGATCTAAGACATTTCAGTTGTCTTCCTGTTTCATTTCCAACTCTTGCCTTGTACCATTTAAACATTTGAAAAGCTTCCGATTTTTCTTTTAAAAACATTACTGACATCATCCTTGAATAGTCATCCACAAATAATATGAAATATTTATCACCATAATAACTTTGAACTTTCATAGGACCACAAAGATCAGTGTGTACTAGATCTAAAATTCCCTTAGAAGTTTAAGACTTACTTGTAAAGCTTGATCTTTTCATCTTACCCATCTGACATCCTCGACACATAGCATTCTCAGGTTTTTCAAGACTTGGTAGACCTCTTACTCGATGCTTCTTACTTATTTTGATCAGATTATCAAAATTTACATGACAAAACCTTTTATGCCATAACCAAGTATCATCTATCTTTGCATAAAAACACTTATTCCGAGTTGAGTCAAGGTGAAATGTGTTACCTTTTGTTTGTGTCCTGGTGGCAGCTAACTTTCCATGCTTGTCATGAACTTTGACAATTCCTTTCTGAAATTCTATTCGGTAACTTGTGTTGTTTAGCTGTGCTACACTCAAAAAATTGTATTTCAAACCTTCAACCCAATAAACATCATTGCATCTTGCATTGTCAAGAAGTGTTATAGATCCTTTACTTTTCACCGGACATGGTGCATCATTACCAAATTTAACATAGCCTCCATCATAATCTTCTAATATAACAAACTTGTATTTATCTCTTGTCATAAGATGTGAGCATCCACTATCTATGATCCAAGAATCATTAGTGTTTATGTGAGATATTAGGGCTTTTTCTTCATACCTTTCTTCATCTGATCCATCTTTGATAGCCACATAAACTACTTCCTCTGTATCAGTTTCATTTGATTTATCATCATTGGATTCCTCATCGGATATTAAGCATGTCTTTCTATCTCTTCTTCTGAAGTCACGGTGTCCTCTGTAATGATTATATTTCTATCTGTCATCTCAGTAATCTCTCTTTTCAGTAGAATCTTTGTCAGGACAGTTAGAAGCCATATGTCCTATCTTATCACAATTGAAACATTTCAAAGGTAGTTTTCCTTTATACTTACCTTTGCCTCTCGGTAACCTTTTGGCTAATAGTGCTTCAAACTCTTCTTGCTTTCTGATTTCCTCATACAGTTTGTGTACTTCTTCCATGTTCTTACGAAATCTTTCACTTGCTCCACTGTGATCTCCTTCAGAGTACTTATACTTTCTTTCATTGTAATCATTAGATTCATCAAGATGAAAAGAACTAAATGTAGATTCAACTTTATTTACCGAAGATCCACTGTTATCAAAGTTACTTAATTCAAATGCATGTAGCTTACCAATAGTAGCATCTAAAGAAACTGGCATATTAGGTACAGACCTCAATTCATTGATTGCAGAGACTCGGATTGCATAAGCTGGTAGAAGGGTTCTTAACAACTTACTTGTTATATCATTTTCTTCAATAGTTCCACCCGCTCCTTTGATTTGATTGATAATCTCCTTTAGTCTTGTACTGTACTGAGTTATGTTCTCACCTTCATTCATCCTCATAGATTCAATTTGTCCTCTTAGACTATGTACTTTTGCTCTTTGAACATGTTCATCTGCTCCATATACTGATATGAGCTTATCCCACATTGCCTTTGCATCATTGCAGCCTTCTAGATCATTAAACTCTGAGTCGGTCAATGCAGATGTTATTTCAATCATTGCTTGAATATGTTCTTGCTTTGCCTTTATCTCTTCCATAGTCAATGGATAGGTGCTCGGTGTAACAAAATCATTCTCCAGATAGTATACAACATATTCTTCAACTCTTGATAGATGTAGCTTCATCCTTTTCTGCCATGTAGAGAAGCTTGACTTGTTCAGCTTCGGTGCATCCCTCTTATACATCTTTGGATCTTTAACTCAAGTGCCTTTAAACTTTTCTTCTGGAATCCAAAGCTCTGATACCAATTGATAGTTTTGATACTTAATGTAAGTACAGATCCAATAGCCAACAAGATGAGAGGGGGGGGGGGGCTGAATCATACAAACTTAATCTTCCAAAAAAACATCAGATTCAACCTCGGTACCATATACTTCAGTAATATAACAATAACTGTCAAACATGCAAACTCAAAAGCATAGAAACATCATAAACTTCATAACACCGGATTTAACGTGGAAACCCAAATAGGGAAAATCCACTGTGGGATTTTGAACCCACTAAGAAATATACTCTTCTAGAGTATGCTCGGTTAAAAGCAAATCATGTTAAAGATTACAAACACATTGCTAGATGTGACTCGGTTAAGGGATTTCCCTCAGATTTGTTAGGATCTTCACCTTGTTAGAAGTGACCTTGTTAAAGGATTTCAAACACTCAATCAGAATGTCACCTTGCTAAAGGGTTTTACAAATAAGACTGTTAAGTCCACTCGGTTAAGAGATTTTCTGTCACTTTCACAAAATAACAGTAATAAAAATCTATCTGCAACTTCACACCTAAAATGCTAAAGCAGATTCTTATTTTCTCAATACAATCTAGACATAGAACTAATCTTGTCCATCTGCTGGGCTTCTATACTCTGTTATTCAAACAGGTCTTCAAGCTTCTGTGCTCGGTAATCACTATGTAGCATCCCTGTGCATACACTTTCCCGCATCCATTGTTTATCAATAGTTCCCTATTTATAAACAATTAGCTAACCGCTTAATATCCATGATCACATTTCCCATGATCAATCATAGCCATCAAATCTTCAAACTTGTCCAGGTTCAATGTATCTTTCGATTTGAAAACATTTTACCCCACCTTGGAACTTGCATATATTTCTTGGAACTTGTGCTAAGGTATTGTAGTTCAATCTGCGTTGTAGATCTTCATGCCGACTTTCCTTTGCCATAGATTCATTAACAAACTTCATGCATGACATACCAATCATTTAACCAGTTCTAGCTCATCAGCTTCCTTCATTAAATAATGCATGTAACCATTTAATGCATTCTGTTATAGCTCGGTTACAACTCGGTAAATACTAAACTTCACTCAATAGACATTCCGCCTTCATTAACCGATAGCGATAACCTTAGGGTTTACCGACTAGGTTCCTTAGGGTTTACCAACTAGATTCTTTGCTTGATAACATAGTATAGTATTATCCTTTACAATTTACAACATATGTATGATGTTAAAACAATCTAAACATCATGATCTCATCATTGTCTTACTCGGTAATAGTTGCCCATTGAATACCTTATTCATCCCCTTATTCATCATATTCTTTCTGTGTTTTTTACCGACATCTTTATATTCTTCAAATCATACTTCTCAAGATATGGCAACATCTTACTGAATTAGAAAATCAATTTCTTGACATCAATGACAAAATAATAATATCAAGACAGTAAACATCCTTAATCAGTTATATCCATAATCATCAACAATCTTCTCAATGTCTGTTATAATGCTATATTGCCAACAACAATCCCTTTGCGTAAAGCAGACATCACAGACAAGGAATGAGTCAAAACATCCTAAGACATGATGTGTGTCAAAGGTTGAGGTATGTGAGACAACTAGAATGTGGACGTGCCAACATAAACACCCAAGATATACTTGCCCTAGAATGTTACAAAACACTCCACAAACAAAAAACAAAACAAAATATGATCATGAGCCATCTCCACCACTCTAAATCACTTAGTGACATCATCGAGAAACATAGGAACATGATCCGAGATATTTAAATGAAAGATAAGACTCACAAATTCAAACAAATCAAACAACCATTCTGATCTTCGTTGTAAAAATTGGTAATGATAGGATGATCCTACTATTTGGTTTTAAGAAATGTAGTACCATGTCTAAGACATGATGCAATATGGCTTCGATTATACCACACCTTGTATAAGACCCATGATAATTGACAAAGGACTGATAATGTTGATGTGATTTTGATTGATATGACAAGTTGACCAGTTTGAATGATTAGATTGATTGAAAAATTCATCTGTTGATGCGTGATTTTGTTAAGTGGAGAGTTATTATGTGTTATTTGTTTGATGTCCATATAGATGTTTGTCTATGTACAAGAGGGGCAACTTATTGGCGAAATGAAACAAAAGCACAATTGTTTTTGAATTTTTTTATGTTTTCCAATTTTTAGGGTTTTTGAACTTTTTGATTTTTTTGTGCTTTTTGCAGGATATTTTACAATTTTTTTAAATTTATCTCAAGACATTTTTTGAATTTTTTGTTGACTATTTCATAACTTTATTTGCTTTTTATTATTTTTTTAGGACTTTACTTCCTTTTTCGTGATTTTTTCAGGATCATATTTGATTTTTATTGATTTGTGTCTAGCAAGGCAAGGAATATGACGAATAGATAAACAAGCTTGTTGAAATGGTGGTGGATGGAGGGAAGACAAAGGCCATTTATTCTGGAGATAGAGCAAATGCAACTTCCAAGGGCTATCACGCGATGGGATAAGGGACTGGATATGACAATGTAAAGCAATAACATGGCATGAGGGATATGTCAAAAGGTTTTTGAAACCAAGTTTTGCATTTTTACATCCTTATGTTAGATAAAGATCAAGAGACGAAAAAGAGTGTATGGACGGGGATAGGATATGGATAAGATAAGAAAGATAAAAAATGGATAAGGGATATAAACTGAAGGTTGCGATAGGCTAAGAGATAGCAATAGAAAGTTGCAATAAGCCAAGGAATATGGATGAAAGGTTGTAATAAGCCAATGGATAAAGGCCAAAATTTGTGATAGACTGAATAGGATGCATGACTCTCAAAAAAATTCTTAGCCTTGTCAAGATCAAAGGTGGAAAAAGGAATATGAACAAGAGGGATGATAGGATAATGGAGGGTATGGTAGGGATATGATAGGATAATGAAGGGTATAGCAGAGGTATGATAGGATAATGAAGGGTAATATGACATGATAGGATAATGAAGGGTAATAGGATACAATTCGATAGCAAAAATGAAACCTCACCCCAAGTATGGTATGAAAGAAGTTCATGGATTACGTATGACGCCTTTTTACCAGGTTTTCATCATGGTACTTGCCCACTGTGCCTATTTGCCAGATTTTAACTAGTGGACAAATTATTTTTCTTCTTTTTTCTTTTCTTTTTTTATCAGAAAATGGGCACATGATAGGGGATGGACGAAGGACTCAAGCATCTTTTTGTTCGGATAGTATCCATGAAAAAATGGATCTTGACTATTAAAAGTAATCTTAAAGACATTGGCAGGATAATGACATGGAAATGAGATAGAACTAAGGTAAAGATTTATGTAAAGGATTGGAGAAAAGGGATGGACGGATGGAAAATATACATTGGATAATTGATAGGATATTGGAAAAATTGGTCTCGACTAGATGGAAATGCTAGCAAGATCAACATTGGCACACACCTTGAGGGGTGGTGGACTGAAGGAGGAAAAGTGGATCTTAGATTTTGAGATTTGGATGGAGGAGGTCATGGAGGAATAAATTTGAAAGGTTTAGATGGAGGAACAACAATTTTGGATGCCAATTTTGATGCTTATTTTTGTGCTTCTATGAGCTGCTTAGGAATCCACGTGGTTTTTTATTTTTCATTCTTTTGTAGTTCCTTGGAACGCATTTCTTGCACAAGGGATTTAGGAGCCCATATAAATTTTGAATTTTCTTTCTTTTTCTCAGTGGGCTTTTGTGGCCTTTTGGATCATATTTTTCTTTGTTTTGACCACGTCGATAAGATTGGACATGTTGATCCTTGACTGTATGTGGATTTTTGGACCTATTAAATTTATGCTCCCCATCCAAATTACTTGGAAGGAGAAAAGAATGCATGGATGGATAAGAATAATATGAAAGTCTTTTGGATGGATGGAAGGTGCTCAAGGATGTGTGCCTTTGTCGATCCCAAATATGGGATGAAGGGATATAAGGACCTAAGATGGATGGAAGGGATGAAGGGGAAGGCGTATGTTTGGATTTTTATGGAGGGATACAAGGTTTAGCAATGATACCAACGTATTGAGTAATTTCACTGAGGCCATGACCATTAAGATTTTCTTTGACATGGAGGGGTTCTTTCTTTTGAAGGTCTACCCCTTTGCCTTTATAAATATTTTGACCCGTAGGATACTCTTTGATTTGGGAAGAAGATGTGAGTCCATTATGAGGTGGATATGATATGATGAGAATGATTGGATCATGAAGTGGATCAAACTGGACCAAAGTGAAGGAACCCATTGTGCATGTAGGGGGTTCATGAACATCTTGCGCCAAATGTTAGGATTATGAGGGGGAGCATGATCATGAGGGGATCAGAATCAATGATAGGCTCTTCATGAGATGGAATGGGGGGAATAATGAGATCATTTGGGGACATGAAATCTTGTGGGGGACATGAATATGAAAGGATAATTTGATCTTGACAAGGAGGAAGATCATTGGATTCCTCTTTAAAGGTGCTCTGCTCTTGACTTTCAGTGGGATCATTAGGAAGAAGGGACAAGATATCTTGACCTTTCTCAGTGAGTGGAATGCCAATGGGACTTTGGATAGGATCCATAGGAATTGGGAGATCATCATGAGTGTCTAGGAAAATGGGATCCTGGTCAACAACTGAATGGAATGATAAGGTTTCAGGATCTTGATCTTGATTTGTTTTAGGACTCATTTCTTCGTGCTCTAAATTATCCTCTTGACATGGGGTTGGACTTTGAATATGCTTGGAGGATTCTGAGAATGAATCAATGTTTTGAAATGAGGGAGATGGACTTTGAATGGGATCTTTTGAAATAGGTTTGATGGGAAATGAAGCACATGGTGGCATTTGATCTAGCATTTCTAAAGCATGGCAAGAACTTGCATCATGAATTGGATTATCTCGGAAATCTATTATGGATAGCCCTTGGAGGATTTCATCCTTGGGTGTATCATTTGATGAGGATGATATGGAAGGTTCTTGTGAAGCTTCAAAAGGTGTAGGAATAGACGCCACTGGAGATTCAATTTGCTTATGAGGGGATGAGCCATTTCTAGACATGGGTACATGATTTTGATCTTTCTTAGAAGAATTTCCTAGGACAATTTAGGAAACCTTTTTAGAGAGTTATCTTTCTTTGGAGATGCATTTGAATCATTGCAAGATTTTGACCTGGTTGGGTTTTGATTTTGGATTTGTTTTTGGTTGAATTGGTCCGACATGTTTGAAATTTGTCCTGGTGTGAGTTGCTACTTTTGTTTTTTAATTTCTAGTTGTAGTTGTTGATATTGATTTATTGACCGAGTTTGTTGTTGATACTTAAAATTTGGTTGAACCAATTGTTGACATTTTGTGGTTGGTTGAGCATATTGTTGAAATTGCACCATCGACTATGTTGGTTGGATATGTTGGACCATTGGTTGGATATGTTGAACCATTGATTATGTATGTTGGATCATTGGTTGTTGATTCAAGATTTGATTGAAGGGAGTTTAATCAAATGAAGTCTGACTTGTTATTTGGTTAAAATTTATGCTTGTTGCTTGAAATAGCTTCATCATGTCTATTTGAGAGATGAGAACTAGTATGTTTGATCGTTTGATGAGAGATTTTACATAAATGGGCTCAAGATTTGTATTTGGAACTTGAAATTTTTGAAATGTTTTAATCAATTGGGGTCTAGAATTCTCACTATTTTTCACTTTTTGTTGTAAGATCTATATTTTTCAAGGTAGTTTTTCCTCTAATTTTCTTTTTTGGACATGTGTTTCATCATTAAAAGTTTCATCCAAGCTTTGAGATGTGTATAAATTGGGTTGACATTGATCAATTGCAACGACATGGTATCATAAGAAACTTGGGATCTCATTTCAATAGGCATGTCACTATGCAATGCAACCTAAAAGGATGGAAATGCAACTGTGGTTTTGGTGTTTTGAACTTTGGAATGACAATGATATGTAGCTAAGTACAACCTTAAAATATGATCATTCAATCTAGGACACAAATGCAATCTATGCTTTTTGACTTTTGAATATTTTGGTATGATAATGAGATATAACTAAGTGCGACCTTAAAAGATGATCATGCAATCTAGGACAAGAATGCAATCTATGTGTTTTGGAGTTTTTGAATTTTTGAGTGACAATGATATGCAACTAAATGCAACCTTAGGGAATGATGATGCAATCTAGGGCAAGAATACAACCTATGTTTCTAGACTTTTTGAAGATTTGGACAATCTTGTGAGATGAAAAGCTAAACGCCCAACCTTGGGAAATTGAAATGAAGTCAAGACCTTAATTAAAAAAAAGACAAAGGACTAAACAGTGATGATATGACAAATGACAATGTCTCCCCTATATGCTTGGATACTAAACTAGGTTTGACAAAATGATGATGACAAAAGGACAAATGTTGGACAAGGTCAAGACTTCCTAACAACCACTTAGGGTTTAGTTTGAAGTTTTTATTTTTCAAGTTTGGCAAAACCTAATTATGAAACTAAGTGCAAGTTGACAATGACAATGATAAGGACCTAAGATAGGATATAGATATGATATGAATGAAGGATATGATCTGGACTACTGATATGATATGACCTAAGACAAAACTAAGGATTTGGACTTATGCAATGATAAAACCTAATAAGGATATATGCTAAATAATGATTTGAGATATGTGAAATGCAACTTAAGACAGGATCTTATGATAATGCAATGAAGATGAATGAACCAAGACCTTGGAAAAATTTTGGACACTTGTTTGAAATTTAAAGAATTTGCTTGAGAACCAAGGTTGATTATGACTGCTTTCAATATTGTTGGTGTAATTATTTATTCATCTTGGATATAATTACACTTTACTTAAGTTTACTTAGGTACATGTATTACATTGTAGTTTGCATATGAGACACTTAGGGAGATGTGCTACATTGGGAGTGTGTATGTAGGAGAATTTCCACCTTTTAAGGTGTGATCTTGTTGTTACTTTATCATATCCACTTATTGTGGAGTGATAATTCCACCTTTGGTGGGTGATCCACCTCATGTGGAATATTTTACTATTTCTCCTACCTACTCTTGCATCTCATTGAGCCACATATCATCATTTTGTGCTCTCTTGTCTCTTAGCCTTGCCTTCATAAGGAGGCTTATCCTACATTATATGTAATGATTATTGATCTAGTTGATCTCTTTTGGCATTATTGATAGAAATACAATTTAATCTTGTCACATTTTATCTCTCTTGTCATTGTGCTATCTTATGGTCTCTTTGATCTTGGTTGCTTCAAGCATAATATCACATGACATCAGAGCCATTGGAGTGTCATTGGTTTGCCAATTGAGAGAAATTTCATGCTATTTGGGGTTTTCTATTTTGAAGCTTTCTATTTCAGGTTATTATTGGTGCTTGTTAGGTCAAATCTAAGGTCACTATGATGAATGCTAAGAGAGGGGGGGGGGTGAATTAGTATACCAAAAACTACTGCACTTAAACACTTAAACAGTCTAAAGATAAACCGGTAAAATAGTTTAACAGACAGACCGATTATCACACATGCAAACCAAAATGCAAATAAAGCATTCACCCACAAAAGCAATACAACCATAACACAAGATATTTGACATGGAAACCCAAATGGGAAAAACCACGGTGAGATGGAACTCACAAGTCACTATCTACATAATAGAAACCAAACTGGTTAAGGTCAGATCGGTTAAGGTCTTACAATGTTCTTCACTAGAACAGATCCTGTTAGGAATCTCAATCTCTGTTAGGAGATAAGTCCGATTAAAGACTACCTTGCTAGAGGATTTTAGATTCACAGAGGTGAACCACCTTGTTAGAGGATTTTACAAAAGGCTTTTGGGCCTACCCGGTTATGGGCTACAAACTTGTCAACGATGTGAGTAATCAACAAGTGTTTGATCTATCTAATAGCACAGACTGCTCGATTAGATCCTTGATAGCTCATTCTTAATACATTCCTACATTACTTCAGTCTTCTACACATTCATATTCTCTCCAACTCCTCAATCACCTTAAACCCCAGCCATTATATTGACTATCACAACAACAATAACAACAACACCTTAAAACCCTAGACATGATGTCCTTATAAAGGAAACTGATTTCATGTCAGTCCAATGGGATTGCATTATAATTTCCTAGGTTCAATGAACCTGGATATACTAGGTAGTACGTCACAAAAAGCATCGCTACAGTGTCGACACCGTCAAACAATCGATGGATTCGTAACTCATCACAAAATGTCGGTTGGTAACTCATCACAGAGTATTGTCGGTTCATACAAAATACCGGTTGCCGGTTTATCAAAAATGAAGATTGGTAGAAATGTGTTATGCCGCTTTAATCCCTCATACCGCTTGAGGTCAACATGCCGCTTTAGACCGGTAAACACATTCTGCAAAACATCAATAGTCTAATGACTATAATACAACATACTTGCAACATATTGGTTGGAACAAATACCTGTTGTGCTCTCACTCATACATATAAAGAGGATCTTAATGCAAGTGTGTGTCCATCAATGACAATCACAACATGAACATCAAGAATGCCAACAATCTCCCCCTTTGGCATTGATGGCAACACTTAGGAAAATAAAATTTTGACATCTAAGTGTTTTACAACAAAATTATGCCATTAGCAAAATTGCTCCCCCTAAGCATATACACTATCCCTTTAACAATAAAATGAATAGCAATTTTGCATACATAGCATAAACATTGAGATATCAGAGCAGATAGCATATATCAAAGCATATAGCAAAATTTTTAAATACCAGATACTTCTCCCCTATACTTCTCCAAAATAGAATACTTCTCCCCCTTTGCCAACAATGACAAAGTACCGCTACGCAACCCTGTTTGCATTTGATATATATAAATAATAAAAGTTTATGACAATAAGGAATAGTACTTGTCAAAAATAGATTTATAGTCCTGCAAGAATTGCTTCATTGATAGAGACCAGGACTCAAGTAGGGAGGAGACCACTTCTTTCTCTGTTTGCATCTGGGAGACCTGTTCTTCCATGGCATCAACTGTGCTCATCTCCTGTGTAATTGTCAAGGCATCCAGGTTCAGATAACACTTCTGAAGAATTTGCAGATGTGGAAGTAAAACCAGTTGTAGCTCCTACAAATCTCTAGACCGTGTGTTGATCTCTTGCTCCATTTTGGCTGACTGGATCTGAAATCGGTGAATAGTTTGCCCATAAGTTGCAAAGGAATCATAAGGCAGCTTGAATGTTCTCAAGTAAGACTATAAGTCTGTTTGAAGCTTTTGCTTCTGAGCTAGCACATCATCATAAAACAGATGGGGTTGACAGATTTTGCTGAGTAGCATATTCCCCTCATCTAGAGCATCCCTTATATCCTTTTGTTCTTTCTTCAGTTCAGACCAGAGTTCATTCAACTTTTTCACTAGAGCTATATTAAGAGCCTTTTGATGCTCCTTCTTGACATTAGCCTCTACTGCCTCTTCAAGACTCTGCACTTGATCATCTACTACTGTACATAGGAGCTTTAGTCTAGCTAATGAAGAATCAGTGTTTGGAAGATTTGTACCAGGTATCAAACCGGTAAGCGTATCCATAGCAGCTTGGATTACATCTTGCTCCTTCTTCCGTCGTATGTTTTCAAGACACTCTTGAGCTACCTTGATGCTCTACATTAGCTCCGATTCACTTGCAGACTGGAGATCCATAGGACTGGTGATATCAGCCGGTTTGGCTCGACTCCCGGTTGCCTTAGGAGTATCCATCTGTGTACTCTTCTCTGCTTCTCCTGTCTTGTCCTTTTCCGCTTTCTTTTCTTCTTCTTCCTTCTTCTTTTTCTCTGCTTCCTTCTTCTTTTCCTGTTCCTTGTCTTCTTCTTCCTTCTTCTTCCCCTCAACTTCCTTCCTCTTCACCTCTTCTTTCTTTTCTTCTTCCTTTTGCTTTTCCTCTTCTTTATCTTCCTCTTCCCTCTTCTTCTTTTCCTCATCCTTCCACTTCTTCTCTTCTTTATCCTCTTCTTCTTTCTTTTTCCTTTCATCTTCTTGCCTCTTCTTCTCTTCACCTTTTCTTTTCTCCTCTTCCTCTTTTCTCTTCTCTTCCTCTTTCCGCTTTACCTCATCTTCATCCCTCTTCTTCTTCTCTGCCTATTCCCTAGCCGCTTCCTGTCTATCCTCGCCTTGCTCATTGCCCTGTTCGGCCTGATGCTCTTGTCCTGTTCCCTCAGAACGTATGTCCTGAGTGACATCTTCTACATCCAGGGCATCAACATCAATAGTGTCGATTGGTTCCACAACCAGATTTCCTTCATCATCAAATGCTTCATCTGGTTTGGATATAACCGGTTCTTCTTCTGCTTGCCGGTTGGCCAGACGTTCTTTGTGAGTCTGGACAGTGGTTTGCATAAACAAATGGGTGTCTTTTTCGACATCAGCAACTCTACCTTCTAACAGCCAGAGTCTTCTTTTTCTAGTGAAGAAGAGTCCTTTATTTAGATCGATAACATCGTATAATTCAGAATTTGACAGGTTGGCAAAGTATTGTGCAAAAACCTTCTCTCTAATTTCCTGTTCTTTCTCTATGACAATGCGCCATCTATTATCTAATGACATATATAAAGAATTCGGTGTCTGAGACTTAATCTCTGAGGGCGACCAGTCATTACTACAAAGATACTGAATTATTTCTTTTTCAACCGCTTCCTTTTCATCCTCATTGAAGTCATCAAAACACTCAAGTAAATCATTTAACACTTTTCTCCTAATATTCTTTATTGTTCTTTGACAATGTGTCAAAGGTTTATAGGAGGAGATATCTATATTTACCAGTGCTAGAGATGCTGGTTCACTCTTTGTCTTCTTTCTTGTCTGTCTCGCCTTTTTAGGCTGCTCCTCAGACACAGTTTCTTCTGAGTCCGAAGAGTTGCTTCTTGTCTTCCTCTTTCTCTGGAACACTTTAGCTGGTGCAGCTTCTGGTTTCTTCTTAGCTGGTGACCGCTTGGTCACTTTTGGAGTTGCAGTAGTAACTGGTGCTCATGCTGCAGGCACTGCCTTTTCCTTCTTCACTGTCGGTCCTTTCTCTTTCACTACTGGTGGTTCCTCAGCCGGTGCTATCCTCTCCAGGTAGGTGCCGGTTCTCTTCGCCTTAGGATCAAGCGGTGAGGCAATAAGGGTAGAGGCATACCCTTCCAGCATGTCGTACATCACCTAATAGCCCATTGGCTCCACTTCTTCCATTCTAGGCTCAACAACCTCCATTATACATTTGTCTACTTGGATGGTGAAGCAGATATTGTCTTCATATTTCTTGACGATGTCTCCTGATATCATCACTCTTTGGCTCATCTTCTTTCTAAACTCATCAAAATACTTGTTCAGAATATCAGGGTAACCAGTTCCAAGTGCTTCAATGCTTTCCTTGATTTGTTTGGTTACCGGTTGGTCACCAGACCACTGAACGTCTCCTACTCCTGGGAAGTATCCTTGAAAGTAAAAGAACAACCCAACCAATAGTTGTCCAAACTTGAACCTCAGTGCATTATCTTGTTTGATTGATTTCAAGTTCAATAGGAGTTGCCTCTGTATACTGGTGCACAGATCGATGCATCCTCCTTTATCATCCGGTAAGCGGCATTTATCGCTACAGCAGATACAGAGTTGATTCTGCTGGTTGAGAACGTCTGGTAGCCTATCACCATGCAGGCATACTTAACCAAATCATCCTTGATTGAATTTACAGTCATGCCTCGTGAGTCACTCACTGAACCGGTGAGCTTGGACATCTCAGTTTTGCTAACTATCCTTAGGGCTGGCACATCCCCTGTATTGCAGAAACCGGTGACGACACGAATTGCCTGTGGCGTAATATCATGTGTTCTCTCCAAGTACATCTTGTCACTATGGACCCTGCTCAGAATAATCCTTATATGATCTTTTGTGAAATCCTCCAGGAAGTAAACAACATTGTGGAGTTTCTTCTTCTCCAGAATACTATACTCCGGTTTGATCATCTTATCTTGTCCACAAAATAAACCTAGATGGGTATGGATAGCTAGAGACCCTAGGTCTTCAAGTTTACAATCAATATAATCTGAGATTCCCTCTTCTACTATTACTTCAGCCTGAACTTGTGATAGGGCATTATATTTTGACTTCCATTGAATAAAACTTTTAGACTCAATAGATGCACTAGAACTGGTATGAGATGCGGAAGCCATTGTAGAGATTTTAAGAACTCGAGAAATACCTTTCAAAACACGCGAATTTAGGGCTTTCTAATTATCCTTCACTCCTCACTTCGTCGGTAGCTGAATCACCGCTTTGTGTTCTCCACTTGACCGTTTGCTATTTGAATTTGAATCTCTTTCACAGTTTCTCAATTTCTCCAAATTTCTGCTCAAATCGCCTTTTCGTCGCTTTGCTCTTTGAAAAACTTTTCTTCGCTCGAAAACTGATAGTGAGAAATGATTTCAAAAATTCTTTTAAACATAGTCCTCACCTACTATCATTAATGCTCCTCCATTAGGGCATAAACCCTAATTTGTCTTTTTACCATTTCCGGTCTTCTACCAAGCGACAGGTATAATATACCGGTTAAGGTCTTTTGCCGGTATAAACCGGGGGTTCGAAAACATTTTGCCATTTGCTCCCCCTACGCCTTTTGAGGCTTAGTTTGCCGGTTCTGATATTTCCACACTAGGTGCAAATACCGATTCCTCTTCCAACATTACTGGTTTCCTCCTCCAAGTTTTGTTCATGTCAGCTTGAACTGTTTCAACATCAATTCCTCCTTCTTGAGTGACCGATATATCATCAGATATACTCTTTCTGCTTCTGCAGAATCTTGCAATGTGATCCGGTTTGTTGCAGTGATAGCAAACCAATCCAGGTGCTCTCCAAGGTCCATTATTCATGTTTCCATTCTTCCTTCTGCATGTTGTAGCAGTGTGACCATGACCATGATAGATCATACAATTTTCTCTCCATCCGGTTGCCGCTTGATGGCCACCGCTTCTTGGCTGATGATTGAAGACATTAAACCGGTTGAGGTTCCGGTTCACAAAAGGTTCAGGACCAACTCCTTGGGTCCTTTGAGGATATCTTCCAGTGTTATTCATCACAGACCTGCATTCAAATGCTCTATGCCCAAACTTGTTGCATGCATAACAATGACCATTGAACTTATTGGATCTAGGTACATTGTTAATAAAGTAAGGAAAATTATTGTAAGTTTTGCTCCTACATACATTGGTAGTATGTCCTTCTTTAAGATAGTTGAAACAAACAGATTTAAACTTTTGCTTACCTTTTTCCTTTGACACCGGTTGTCTCTTTGATACTCTAGCATTTGTACCAGAGGTCTCACCTTCCTCATGATCGGTATAGCCAAGTCCATCAGTATTCTTGACCGGTTCGACAGATTCAAGCTTTTGCTCTAGCTTGACAGTACTCCTGTTGAACTTAGCAAGTATTTCCCTTGACTCAAAGAGTTCTTTGGAAATAGCAGCATTTGTTTCCATCAGGTTTTCATTCTCAGAGATGGCATTATTCAGTTCACCTTGCATGTCGTCCTTTTCCACTTTGCTAGTATGGAGTTGAGAATTTAGGGCACTCATCTCTTGTTTCAACTTGGAGATCTCACAATCTCTTTCTTTCACTAGGTCTTCAGTTTTTCTCCGGTTCTCAAGCTCTTGACACATCTGGATAGTCAGTCCTTCCAACTCCTTTCTCAGGTTGGAGTTTGATTCATTCAACTTATTTACTTCTGCAATTAGCGCTTCCATGTCTGCTTCATCTGCAAAACTATTTTCAGATAGCTCCATCAGCTTTTTTGCATGTTCTCTCCTTTTTGCTTAAGATGCCTTGTATTTATTGAAATGTGGCAACTGATCAGAAAAATATTGTACATCCTCATTGAAGTCATCAAAACACTCAAGTAAATCATTTAACCGCTTCCTTTTCATCCTCATTGAAGTCATCAAAACACTCAAGTAAATCATTTAACACTTTTCTCCTAATATTCTTTATTGTTCTTTGACAATGTGTCAAAGGTTTATAGGAGGAGATATCTATATTTACTAGTGCTAGAGATGCTGGTTCACTCTTTGTCTTCTTTCTTGTCTGTCTCGCCTTTTTAGGCTGCTCCTCAGACACAGTTTCTTCTGAGTCCGAAGAGTTGCTTCTTGTCTTCCTCTTTCTCTGGAACACTTTAGCTGGTGCAGCTTCTGGTTTCTTCTTAGCTGGTGACCGCTTGGTCACTTTTGGAGTTGCAGTAGTAACTGGTGCTCATGCTGCAGGCACTGCCTTTTCCTTCTTCACTGTCGGTCCTTTCTCTTTCACTACTGGTGGTTCCTCAGCCGGTGCTATCCTCTCCAGGTAGGTGCCGGTTCTCTTCGCCTTAGGATCAAGCGGTGAGGCAATAAGGGTAGAGGCATACCCTTCCAGCATGTCGTACATCACCTAATAGCCCATTGGCTCCACTTCTTCCATTCTAGGCTCAACAACCTCCATTATACATTTGTCTACTTGGATGGTGAAGCAGATATTGTCTTCATATTTCTTGACGATGTCTCCTGATATCATCACTCTTTGGCTCATCTTCTTTCTAAACTCATCAAAATACTTGTTCAGAATATCAGGGTAACCAGTTCCAAGTGCTTCAATGCTTTCCTTGATTTGTTTGGTTACCGGTTGGTCACCAGACCACTGAACGTCTCCTACTCCTGGGAAGTATCCTTGAAAGTAAAAGAACAACCCAACCAATAGTTGTCCAAACTTGAACCTCAGTGCATTATCTTGTTTGATTGATTTCAAGTTCAATAGGAGTTGCCTCTGTATACTGGTGCACAGATCGATGCATCCTCCTTTATCATCCGGTAAGCGGCATTTATCGCTACAGCAGATACAGAGTTGATTCTGCTGGTTGAGAACGTCTGGTAGCCTATCACCATGCAGGCATACTTAACCAAATCATCCTTGATTGAATTTACAGTCATGCCTCGTGAGTCACTCACTGAACCGGTGAGCTTGGACATCTCAGTTTTGCTAACTATCCTTAGGGCTGGCACATCCCCTGTATTGCAGAAACCGGTGACGACACGAATTGCCTGTGGCGTAATATCATGTGTTCTCTCCAAGTACATCTTGTCACTATGGACCCTGCTCAGAATAATCCTTATATGATCTTTTGTGAAATCCTCCAGGAAGTAAACAACATTGTGGAGTTTCTTCTTCTCCAGAATACTATACTCCGGTTTGATCATCTTATCTTGTCCACAAAATAAACCTAGATGGGTATGGATAGCTAGAGACCCTAGGTCTTCAAGTTTACAATCAATATAATCTGAGATTCCCTCTTCTACTATTACTTCAGCCTGAACTTGTGATAGGGCATTATATTTTGACTTCCATTGAATAAAACTTTTAGACTCAATAGATGCACTAGAACTGGTATGAGATGCGGAAGCCATTGTAGAGATTTTAAGAACTCGAGAAATACCTTTCAAAACACGCGAATTTAGGGCTTTCTAATTATCCTTCACTCCTCACTTCGTCGGTAGCTGAATCACCGCTTTGTGTTCTCCACTTGACCGTTTGCTATTTGAATTTGAATCTCTTTCACAGTTTCTCAATTTCTCCAAATTTCTGCTCAAATCGCCTTTTCGTCGCTTTGCTCTTTGAAAAACTTTTCTTCGCTCGAAAACTGATAGTGAGAAATGATTTCAAAAATTCTTTTAAACATAGTCCTCACCTACTATCATTAATGCTCCTCCATTAGGGCATAAACCCTAATTTGTCTTTTTACCATTTCCGGTCTTCTACCAAGCGACAGGTATAATATACCGGTTAAGGTCTTTTGCCGGTATAAACCGGGGGTTCGAAAACATTTTGCCATTTGCTCCCCCTACGCCTTTTGAGGCTTAGTTTGCCGGTTCTGATATTTCCACACTAGGTGCAAATACCGATTCCTCTTCCAACATTACTGGTTTCCTCCTCCAAGTTTTGTTCATGTCAGCTTGAACTGTTTCAACATCAATTCCTCCTTCTTGAGTGACCGATATATCATCAGATATACTCTTTCTGCTTCTGCAGAATCTTGCAATGTGATCCGGTTTGTTGCAGTGATAGCAAACCAATCCAGGTGCTCTCCAAGGTCCATTATTCATGTTTCCATTCTTCCTTCTGCATGTTGTAGCAGTGTGACCATGACCATGATAGATCATACAATTTTCTCTCCATCCGGTTGCCGCTTGATGGCCACCGCTTCTTGGCTGATGATTGAAGACATTAAACCGGTTGAGGTTCCGGTTCACAAAAGGTTCAGGACCAACTCCTTGGGTCCTTTGAGGATATCTTCCAGTGTTATTCATCACAGACCTGCATTCAAATGCTCTATGCCCAAACTTGTTGCATGCATAACAATGACCATTGAACTTATTGGATCTAGGTACATTGTTAATAAAGTAAGGAAAATTATTGTAAGTTTTGCTCCTACATACATTGGTAGTATGTCCTTCTTTAAGATAGTTGAAACAAACAGATTTAAACTTTTGCTTACCTTTTTCCTTTGACACCGGTTGTCTCTTTGATACTCTAGCATTTGTACCAGAGGTCTCACCTTCCTCATGATCGGTATAGCCAAGTCCATCAGTATTCTTGACCGGTTCGACAGATTCAAGCTTTTGCTCTAGCTTGACAGTACTCCTGTTGAACTTAGCAAGTATTTCCCTTGACTCAAAGAGTTCTTTGGAAATAGCAGCATTTGTTTCCATCAGGTTTTCATTCTCAGAGATGGCATTATTCAGTTCACCTTGCATGTCGTCCTTTTCCACTTTGCTAGTATGGAGTTGAGAATTTAGGGCACTCATCTCTTGTTTCAACTTGGAGATCTCACAATCTCTTTCTTTCACTAGGTCTTCAGTTTTTCTCCGGTTCTCAAGCTCTTGACACATCTGGATAGTCAGTCCTTCCAACTCCTTTCTCAGGTTGGAGTTTGATTCATTCAACTTATTTACTTCTGCAATTAGCGCTTCCATGTCTGCTTCATCTGCAAAACTATTTTCAGATAGCTCCATCAGCTTTTTTGCATGTTCTCTCCTTTTTGCTTAAGATGCCTTGTAT
Organism: Cryptomeria japonica; assembly: GCF_030272615.1. Taxonomy (NCBI): domain Eukaryota; kingdom Viridiplantae; phylum Streptophyta; class Pinopsida; order Cupressales; family Cupressaceae; genus Cryptomeria; species Cryptomeria japonica. The sequence continues at coordinate 889,291,939 of NC_081407.1, read as the reverse complement.
TTATTGAAATGTGGCAACTGATCAGAAAAATATTGTACACTCAGTACGTATCCTTGCCGGAGTCTAGGGCCGGGCCGGGCCTCGGGTAGGGGTTCGAGGGCAGGAGCCCCTGAGAATTTTTTTTTTGGGTATTTCTTTGATGAAAACCGACATTGTAATAAAACCCTAAAAAGGCCAACTTTGTTTTTGCCCTAAAAATGCATGTTATAAGCGGCTGAGATGCTTAAGGCATTGTAAGGTTGATGTACTATTTTTGCTGGATAATAAGAAAGATTGGACGACTGTGTATGGTGGACGTAACCCATTCTGGGTGAACCACATTAAATCTCTGTGTTATCTTTGTCCTATTTTATTTCTTTATCTTTTGTATTTAAATCTGCATATAATTGTTAGTTCATATTTGCTTCGAATCTGCTTGAAATCCTAACAATTGGTATCAGAGCCAGGTTTTCTGTAAATTAGCAGGACTCTTAGATTTGAGTGGGAGCAATGGAGGATTCCAAATTCAAGGTCAAAAAGTTTAACGACCAGAACTATCAAAGATGGAAAATGCAGATGGAGGATTCCCTGTATCAAAAGGATTTGTGGCGGCCATTGGAAGGAAAGGCAAAGAAAGTGACCACAATGTCAGATAAAGAGTGGGATTTTTTAGATAGAAAGGCATTGGGATCCATTTGATTGTGCCTTGCACCGTCTGTAGCATTTAATATAATAGAAGCAAAAATGACTATAGATTTGATGGCGACATTGGCAAAGTTGTATGAGAAACCCTCGACTTCAAATAAGGTATTTCTTATGAAGCGTTTGTTTAATTTGAAAATGAGTGAGGGAGGATCTGTAGCAGAGCACTTAAATGAATTTAATACAATTACGAGTCAACTGTCTTCGGTAAAAATTACCTTTGCAGAAGAGGTTAGGGGGCTCTTGATTTTATGTTCTTTTCCAGAAAGCTAGAATAGCTTGGTTATGGCTATAAGTAACTTTGTCTCTGGTAAAAATACTTTGTTATTTGATGATATTGTTGGTGTTATCCTAAGCGAGAAAATGCGAAGGAAAAGCACATGTGAGACTCTAACATCATCGGGTAGTGTTTTAAATGTAGAGAACAGAGGAAGATCAAAGGAAAGAGGAAAAGGCCCTGGGAATGAGAAGTCACGAAGAAAGTCAAAGAAAGGACGCTCTCAATCTAGAGGAAAGAAAGATTGCTGGTACTGCGGAAAGTCTGGTCATCTAAAGAAAGACTGTTGGTCTCGGAAAAACAAAGGAGACAAAAATGAAAATGAAAGTAAGGAAGCTAATATTGCAAGTAATACTTTACAAGATGCTTTAATCTTATGTTTGGATAATGTTAATGATTTCTGGGTAATAGATTGTGGGGATTCATTTCATGTTACACCCCATAGAAAATATTTTCTAGATTATGTTCAAGGTGATTTTGGACAGGTATATTTGGATGATGATGAGCCCTGTCAAATTGTTGGAAAAGAAAAGATAAAGATCAAGTTGCAGAATGGAAATGACTGGTTTCTGCAAGAGGTAAGACATGTTCCTAACTTAAGAAGAAATTTAATTTCTGCAGGGCAACTAGGTAGTGAAGGTTGCATAGTTACCTTCTCAGACAGCATCTGGAAGGTCAGTAAAGGATCATTAGTAGTAGCTAAAGGTGCGAAGGTAGGCACATTATATCTGTGTACTGGTAACACTTACTCTACCCTAGCTGCTATAGATAAAGTTACTGCAGCGACAATAACAATAGATGTTGCAAGAACATATTCGATAATGTGGCACCATAGGCTTGGGCGCATGAGTGAGAAATGGATGAAAATCCTTCACTCCAAAAATCTATTGCCAGGACTAAAGAGATTGATTTAGAGTTCTGTGAAAATTGTGTTTATGGCAAACAGAAAAGAGTCAAATTTCTCAAGGTTGGGAAAGAGAAGAAGAGTGAGAAGTTAGAGCTTGTGCATTCAGATGTATGGGGACCGGCTCAGATATCATCTCTTGGTGGCTCTTGTTATTATGTTATTTTTATTGATAACTCAACTAGAAAAACATGGGTATATTTCTTAAAACAAAAATAAGATGTTTTTTAAACTTTTAAGAAATGGAAAGCTTTGGTTGAGAATGAGACAGGAAAAAAGTTGAAGTATCTCAGATCGGATAATGGAGGTGAGTATTGCAGCAAAGCATTTGAATATTACTGCTCCTTAAATGGGATTAGAAAGCAGAAGACAGTTCCAGGAACTCCACAGGAAAATGGTGTGTCAGAAAGAATGAATATGACTATCATGGAACGCGCGAGGAGCATGAGATTGCATGCTGGATTGCCCTTACATTTTTGGGCAGATGTTGTACATACTGCTGTCTATTTGATAAATAGAGGACCTTCAACCCCTTTGGATGGTGGTATTCCAGAGGAGGCATGGACTGGTAAAAAGGTAAATTATTCTTTTATGAAAATCTTTGGTTGTGAAGCTTTTGTCCATGTTGATAAAGAAAACAGAACCAAGCTTGATGCTAAATCTAAAAAATGTACCTTCATTGGATATGGGATAGATGAATATGGCTATCGGTTATGGGATTTTGAAAATAAGAAAATACCTAGAAGTAGAGATGTTATATTCAATGAAAAGGTTATGTATAAAGAACAGATGCAGGAAAAGAAGCATGAACAGGACAAGCAAGAATATGTGGTGTTGGATGAGATTCCTGAAAATGAAATGCCACAGGTACCTGATACTCAGCAACAACAAAATGTCCCACAAACTCCCGCAAGTGTTAGACGTTCTACGAGGTCAAGTAGACCCCCTGAAAGATTTTCTCCTTCTTTGTATTCTATATTATTAACTGATTCTGGTGAACCAAAAGAATATGAAGAAGCAATGCAAGTGGATGCCAAACAACAGTAGGAGATGGGCATGAAAGAGGAGATGGACTCCTTGATGAAAAATAAGACTTGGGACTTAGTCCCTTTACCTGCAGAAAAAAGAGCCTTGCCTAACAAATGGGTTTATCGGCTGAAGGAGGAGGAAAGAGGTCAGAAAAGATATAAGGCCAGACTTGTGGTAAAAAGTTTTGCATAGAAAAAGGGTATAGATTATGATGAAATATTTTCTTCAGTTGTAAAAATGACTTCAATTAGAACTGTACTTAGTCTTGTGGCTGCAGATGATTTACATCTTGAACAATTAGATGTGAAAACAACTTTTCTCCATGGAGATTTGGAGGAGGAAATTTACATGTTGCAACCATAGGGATATGAGGTCAAAGGTAAGGAGAACTTGGTGTGCAGGTTGAAGAAAAGTTTGTATGACCTAAAGCAAGCACCCCGACAATTGTATTTAAAATTTGATAGTTTCATGGTTGAACACAGTTATCATATATGTCATTCTGATTATTGTGTATATTTTAAGAGATTGGATAATGGCAGTTATATTATCCTGTTGCTTTATGTTGATGACATGCTTGTTGCTGGTTCTAACATGGAACACATAAATGATCTTAAACAGAAATTAGCCATGTTATTTGCTATGAAGGATTTGGGTGCAGCTAAGCAAATTCTGGGTATGAGGATTACACAGGACAGAAAAAATAGAACCTTGAATTTGTCCCAAAGTGAATATATAAAGGTCTTGAAAAGATTTAACATGCAGGATGCAAAATCAGTTAGTATACCTTTGGCTAGTCATTTCAAATTGACTAAGGAGATGTGCCCAAAGGCACAGGAAGAAGTAAAGAAAATGTCTAACATCATGTATTCATCAGTTGTTGGCAGTTTGATGTATGCAATGGTATGCACAAGGCCAGATATTGCACATGTAGTGGGAGTTGTGAGCAGGTTTATGAGTAATCCAGGTATGGAACATTGAAATGTTGTGAAATGAATCCTTTGGTATTTGAAAGGAACCACTACGAAGGCATTATGTTTCAAAGGATCTAATGCTGCTCTTAATGGATTTGTAGACTCTGATTTGGCAGGTGATATTGATTCACGGAGGAGCACTACAAGGTATGTTTTTACTTTAGGGGGAACTGCAATCAGTTGGATTTCTAGGCTACAAAAGGTTGTTGCACTTTCAACCACTAAAGTTGAGTATGTTGCTGCTACAGAAGCCAGCAAGGAGATGATTTGGTTACAATGTTTTCTGGAGGAATTGGGTCAAACATAGGAGGATCGCCCATTGTATACTGATAGCCAGAGTGTCATTCATCTTGCGAAGAACTCTGCTTTTCATTCAAGGACAAAGCACATTTAGCTCAGGTACCACTTCATTCGGATTGTTTTGGAGGAGGGTCAGTTACGGCTTGAGAAGATTCACACAAGTGATAATCCTGCCGATATGTTCACGAAAGCAGTTCCACAGGAGAAGCTGATTTCTTCATCAGTTTCTGTTGGTCTTCTTGATTGATAATTGTGGAATTTATACCAATCGAGTCCCATTGTTTTATCCAGCGGATGTTGCATGTATAGTGGTGTCGTGTAGTATCAGTCTCCAAGTGGGAGATTGTTCGGTGTGGAGCCTGATCAGTCTCCAAGTGGAAGATTGTTGAAATGTGGCGATTGATCAGAAAAAAAAAAAATTGGGAATTTTTTTGATGAAAACCGACATTGTAATAAAACCCTAAAAAGGCCGACTTTGTTTTTGCCCTAAAAACGCATGATATAAGCGGTTGGGATGCTTAAGGCATTGTAAGGTTGGTGTACTGTTTTTGATGGATAATAAGAAAGATTGGACGACTGTGTATGGTGGACGTAACCCATTCTGGGTGAACCATGTTAAATCTCTGTGTTATTTGTGTCATGTTTTATTTCTTTATCTTTTGTATTTAAATCTGCATATAATTGTTAGTTCATATTTGCTTTGGATCTGTTTGAAACCCTAATAGTATTTGACCATAAGATCATCATGGGCTTTCTCAGACTGAGTGAGTCGTTGAGTAAGTTCCCTCAAGGTGTATTCCCCTATATCTCTTTCCAAGTGGTTAAACTTATAGAAAGGTAGGCTCTGATACCAATTGATGAATGCTAAGAGGGGGGTGAATTAGTATACCAAAAAATACTGCACTTAAACACTTAAATAGTCTAAAGATAAACCGGTAAAACAATTTAATAGACAGACCGATTATCACACATGCAAACCAAAATGCAAATAAAGCATTCACCCACAAAAGCAATACAACCATAACACAAGATATTTGACGTGGAAACCCAAATGGGAAAACCACGGTGAGATGGAACTCACAAGTCACTATCTGCAGAATAGAAACCAGACCGATTAAGGTCTTACAATGTTCTTCACCAGAACAGATCATGTTAGGAATCTCAATCTCTGTTAGGAGATAAGTCCGATTAAAGACTACCTTGCTAGAGGATTTTAGATTCACAGAGGTGAACCACCTTGTTAGAGGATTTTACAAAAGGCTTTTGGGCCTACCCAGTTAAGGGCTACATACTTATCAACGATGTGAGTAATCAACAAGTGTTTGATCTATCTAATAGCACGGACTGCTCGATTAGATCTTTGATAGCTCGTTCTTAATGCATTACTTCAGTCTTCTACACATTCATATTCTCTCCAACTCCTCAATCACCTTAAACCCTAGCCATTATATTGACTATCACAGCAACAATAACAACAACACCCTAAAACCCTAGACATGATGTCCTTATAAAGGAAACTGATTTCATGTCGGTCCAATTGGATTGCATTATAATTTCCTAGGTTCAATGAACCTAGACATACTAGGTAGTACGTCACAAAAAGCATCGTTACAATGTCGGCACCGTCAAACAATCGGTGGATTGGTAACTCATCACAAAATGTCGGTTGGTAACTCATCACAAAGTATTACCGGTTCATACAAAATACCGGTTGCCGGTTTATCAAAAATGAAGACTGGTAGAAATGTGTTATGTCGCTTTAATCCCTCGTACCGCTTGAGGTCAACATGCCGCTTTAGACCGGTAAACACATTCTGCAAAACATCAATAGTCTAATGACTATAATACAACATACTTGCAACATATCGGTTGGAACAAATATCGGTTGTGCTCTAACTCATACATATAAAGAGGATCTTAATGCAAGTGTGTGTCCATCAATGACAATCACAACATGAATATCAAGAATGCCAACAGACTATTGGATTGAGGAGGCTCGAGAAAGTCAAGAATCGCCTTTTGTTTCGTCTAGATCTGACATCTGAGGCCAAATCTAGAGTTGTTTGAAGGTGGAGGGTGGTGACTTGTCCCAGGAGCGATCTGCAATTTTGGACCATTTTTGGTCAAATCCATCATCGCTTTTGCACTTAGAAGACTCAAAAACCCCAAGATCGCCTGTTCATTCGTCCAAATCGGAGCTCGTCACCCCAAGGTGAAAAAATCCCCCTCCTAGCTGTCGTACAAATGTCATTATTGCAAGGTATAATTTTTTTAAAAAAATTATATTTTGTTTTTATATTTTTTTCAGAAAATTTAAAAAAAAATTAAAACGAATTTTTAATAATTTGGGGGTGGCTTTATTGTGTCGCAGGTGTTGCGGGTACACTGCAAACATTGTGGTATGCAATGTACGTGTGGGTAATTGCAAGCACTGCGAGCAACCGTAGTGTACCTGCAGGTAGCCGCAAGCTTTGCGGGCCCCCACGCAAGGGGCTTTTTAATGTTTTTTAATATATTAAAACTTTTTAAATATGTTTTTTTAAATAAATTTTTTTAGTAATAAAAATAAAACATTTTTAATAAAGTTTTTTCTTTAAGGATTTTTTATTAAAATTTTTTTTAAAAAAAAATCATGTATTGTTTTTTCTTTATTTAATAAAGTTTTTTTGTCACATATTCAAAAATAAATAAATCTTTAAAAAAAAACTTACATTTTTCTTTATTATTTTTAGAAGTTTTTTTTGGGGCATTTTAATAAATTGTTTTTTATTAAACTTTTAATTAAGTTTTTAAAAACAAAAATATCATGGAATAAGCAAATTGGGAACAAATTTTTCTTGTCCACTTCACACCTGTCTTGCAGTGCTTCCAACAAGTAGCCAAGGAGGGGCCTCTTGCTCCTATATTTTTCTTGGTGACATCCCAATCTGAGGCATCTTCATCTGCAGTATTCTACAGGGCTTTTTTGGTGGCATCATCTTCATGTTTCTATATTTGCATGCTCTTCCATGAGCAATGTTGTACTCGCAGTATCATAAAATGCCACCTCTTTGTATCTTGTCTTTGATGACATATTTGATGTAATCCTCTTGTACACGTAGATTAGGAATATCTTGTGAGACTTGGTGCATGGCTCCAGTTGAGACTTAGATTGTACACATTTGTGCATAGCTCCCGTGAGACTTTGATTGTACCAGTATTTTTGCTATTTACGAGTATCCAGTTGATTCTCAAAGCAGGTTGTCTCCATGCCTGATCTTCATTTTGTTGCAGCGAGTGATTCATCGTCATCAACATTGGTACTTGGTTTTGTCACACTTTGACATTATTGGTGCAACATTGGCTCTCTTTCTTCCTTATGGGGAGGTATTTTTGGTCAACATCTTAGACCATCCTTGCAGGAGATTCGACATTGAGGGGGGGCTTCATGGTCTCTTCTTCTCTCTTATGGGGGGGACTTTTTCCTCACATGAGGTTTTGTTCTTCTCATTCATCATTAAGAGAATTGTGTGCTTTCATCATCTCTCTTTTGGGGGGGATTTTTTTCCCATGTGGTTTTTCTCTCTTTCCCCACTTTATGGGAGATTGCATTGCATTTGTACATGGGTACCTAACATGGCCATGTAGCTAGGACCCATCTTGCATTGCTTAGTTGCATTGTAGACTTAAGTGCATTCCCCTAAGTTGCACTTAAGGGGGGGTGTTGGTGTAATTATTTATTCATCTTGCATATGATTACACTTTACTTAAGTTTACTTAGATCTTGCATATAATTACACTTTACTTAAGTTTACTTAGGTACATGCATTACATTGTAGTTTGAATATGAGACACTTAGGGAGACATGCTACATTAAGAGTGTGTATGTAGGAGAATCTCCACCTTTTATGGTGTGATCTTGTTGTTACTTTATCATATCCACTTATTGTACAGTGATAATTCCACCTTCAATGGGTGATCCACCTCATGTGGAATATTTCACTATTTCTCCTACCTACCCTTGCATCTCATTGAGCTGCATGTCATCATTGTGTGCTCTCTCGTCTCTTAGCCTTGCCTTTATAAGAAGACTTATCCTACATTGTATATAATGATTATTGATCCAGTTGATCTCTTTTGGCATTATTAATAGGAATATAGTTTATTCTTGTTACATTTTATCTCTCTTGCCATTGTGCTATATTATGGTCTCTTTGATCTTGGTTGCTTCAAGCATAATCTCATAAATATGAACGTTTGTTATTGAAAAGTTTGTTGTTTATGTCCATTTTTATGATTCAAACCTTTAACAAACATAGAGAATAGAATGTTTTTTTTACTTTTGCATGAAAATAAAACATTCAAGCACAATCCTAAGGTTGGCCAGGACAATACTTGTTGAATCCCCTTGCCTAGAATACCACATTCTATTGGATAGCTAGAATCTTGGTAGCATTGGCTCCACTCCACGACACACACTTCTCGAGCATACCAAGCTTCGAATTTCTAAGGACTTGAAAATCTTAAGAAATTTACTATCTCAAGTTGAAGGGTACATGAGGGGTTTCTTTGACATGCGTGTATCACAACACTTGAGTCAACAAGTATAAGGTTTTTTGGCAATCTAAAACGCTTCTCTAGTTTGGGAATTCGTTCAGATGGCCATACATGTGGCATTTAACTCTTATAAAAGACGCCTCCCAGTTCTTTCAGGTTTTACGCACCACTGAGGTACTTGAGGAGACAGACGTCGATATGACACATCAACACTTGTCACCTATGAGTTTCCTTTAGCCCGTTACCACTTGGGTCATTCTCTCTCCCTTGGCCTTATGGGCTACTTGGGAGGCAGGCCCTCTACCTAAAAAGAAAACGAGTGTTGCTGACACTTTTCTTGTGCACCTAGGACCACGAGGGCCAAGGGGAGAGGATAGTGTGTGTTAGTTGTGGGACCGCTCACATGCACAAATGTGCCCAAACACAAAAGACGAATGCTATTTTTAATGCCCAAATTCAGATGTTTTCTAACTAAAATGAAGACAATATGTTTCAAATGTTATGTCGTTGACAGCATCCTGCATCAAATTGCATTAGTAGTTTATGTTTGTTTAAGTCTTCTCCCAATGTTTGCCAAGTTGCACAAATTATCAGTAATACAAAAAACCAAAGCTCTAAAAATGAAGTGAAATTGACATGCTTGAAAGATGAAATGAAAAATTATACTTCAAATTCTGCTTCTACACAGGTGCAAAACAGAGCAACATAGGTGTATGATAGGCTGACATAGGCACGGTTTCTTGCTCCATAGGTGCAGGTTTGCAGTGCCTATGCAAAATAGAGAAAATTAGTCAGACGGAGAGTTATTCCTGCAAACTAGAGAAAATCAGTCAGATAGAGAGTAATTCCTGTAAAATTGAAGCTATAATTAGCATGTAAACCCTAATTTTGATGTAAACCTCAGAATTTACAATGATTGCAATATGTCACTCAATTTTCAACTTTTTTAGGTACATTCCTACATAATGAAATGATTGCAAGCCCCAAATATATAAATTGAAAACTTTGAACCCTCCCCAAGTGAAATGTAGAAGTTGTAAACTTGAAAACCCTAATTAGGCCAATGTGAAGATTTGTTGTTCATTCACCATCCTATTTAGTCTATATGAATTCATTCAACCTTAAAAAAACCTAATTAGACTAAGTGTAATCAAATTAAAACCAAGTTGCATAGTTTGAGTTTATTTTAAAGTCCAAATTGAGGTATTTTTGTTATTTTTAACCAATTTTCATAAAACAAAAGAATGTGAAAAGTTGTTCATTTACCAAATCCTAATTAGGACTATGTGGATTCATTTTAAGCCATTTTGATCAATTTAAAATCCTACTCTAACCCTGCAAGCATAAAGAAAGTAAGATAATCTATAAACTAGGCAACTAAGACAAAATGCCACAAAACACTGCACAAGTGTAGGTCTTTGCAACACAGGCACAATTTAGATCAACACAGGCGCATAAGCTTTGGATCACCCCTGAAAAGACCTTTTCTTGCAAATTTGACTTGCAATCAACTTAATAACACTCAAAAGATAAAAGATTAGTCATGTTCACATCAGGTTCAATAGAAAATGTAACTAGGAAATCAGGGAAAATCATCAATGCATACAATTAGGTAACCACAAAACCTAATCAAGTAATAAAATCAACTCCCAATACACTCAATAAAGGAATGAAGATAAGATATTCAAAACAAATGCAAATCATATGCAAAAATCTCCTTCATTGACCTTCATTTTCCTTATTTCTCCTTCACATATGATGTTTGTGGATCTCACCTACAAAGCAAATGTAAGTGAAAGAATGATTGCAAAGTGAAATTCGCAGTGTAAGGATAATAGAAACGTGGTTAGAAATTACTGAAGAAAAGGACTCAATTTATAGGCCAAGAATCTCCCAAAATTTATGAGCAATTGAAAAGAGCAACAAAATCAAAAATTGGTATGATTATGACATGAGTGAATGACAAATTTCTATGTCAAAATAATGACAATTTGAGAGCAAATTGTGCTCATCAATTATGACATGACTGAGAGGAAAAATGGCCACTTGATTATGACAAATTAGGCCTCAAAAATAGCTCATTGATTGAATGACAAATGGAGCATGAAAATAGCTTTCAAAACATGACAAATTAGCCTCAAAAAGTGAAGAAAAATTAGAGGAGAAATTAGTAGAAAATGTTAGGCGAAAATTAGGTGGCAAAAGGAAATTTGAAAATTAGGAAAATAGGTGGCACTAATTAGTAAATTTCATTTATTAATTAGCTCACAAAAAGGATGAATAATTATCCAATTAAATAGTTTAATTTAATTGTGACATGAGACACGTAGGATAAATGAATATATTCAGTTAACCTAAAGAAGAAATGTTAGTAAAGGATTAAATTAATTAATCATTAAACCCTAGGAGACAGACTAGAAATGAAATAGGTCTTGACATGATTAAAGCCAATAAATGACAAGGATTGCAATTGAAAGGACAAATAACAAAGACTTAATATTGATATGACATCAATTGACAAAGATCGATGACAAATTGGTCAAAGATGGCAAAAAGATTAATTTGATAAAACATAAATGACAAAGGATCAATGACTAATTGATCCAAAATTGACAAAGATTGATGATTGATTGAGATCGATGACAAATCGATCAAAGATTGATAAAAGGTCGGTTTGATGAAGGTTGACTTGATAAAGAGATTGACAAGGACTGACGATGAATCAATCAAAATTGATAAAAGATTGATGATGATGATAATTGAAGATTCAGAAAGATCCAAAATGAACCAAATTGATTGAAAATTGATCAAGGATGATTGATAATTGATTGAAAATGATTAAGATCTAGGACAAACCCCTAATTTGACACCAATTAGGATTGGCAATGCCCAATTGACATGATAAGATGATCATAACCACTGATTGCAATTTGAAAATGATATCGACAAGACCTTATTGAGATGCGAGAGAATAGAATCGAAAGGAGAAGAAATGCAGAAGAATGACAAAATGTCAAAAAATGATAAAGATCAAATTCAACATAGAGGAAATGTTAATAAGATGCAAAAACCCTAATGTAGACACCTAAAATTGTCCTATCTAATTAAATAGATATTTTTATTTATTTAAATATTTTATCCTAATTCTTCTATTAATTAAAAAAATCTTTATTTATTTAATTAATTCATTAATCCTCTTCTAAGCCTTTCCTCATTTAAATAAATACTTTTATTTTTTAAAATTGTACCTTTCCTAAATTTAATAAATATTTTATTTATTTAATTGATCCCTCTTCCTCTATTAATTAAATAAATCTTTATTTATTTAATTAATTCATTAGACTTTTCTACCCATGACACATGTCATTCATCTCTTAATTCTTCTCTTACCTACCTTCTTTTATCATTTAATTATTTTCTCTACCTACCCTTTTATCCTAGCCGACCATTTATCTTTACACCTCTTAATCTTATCCCTCCATTTCTTAAAGTGTCTTCTATATAAGAGGATACTCTCCTTCATTATAAACCCTAATGACACAATCAAGCCTTCTTGCGATCAAACTATCAACCACAATCCATTCTTTGTTGTACTCTTGTGCACACATAAAATTAGAGAGCAAATATATCAAACAAGATCAATGGAGATAGGAGACAATGGAGATTGAAACCCTACTTGACATGTGAATAGTAATATTGTTTCATTTTGTTGATTTGCATGATCTTAGGTATATCTGTTGGTATTGGTGAATGTTTTATTGTAGGACTTAGATTGTTTATGGTTGGATCTTTATTTGACAATAGCTTATCATCGTTACTTTTCACCATATACATTTTGCAACGCCCGGTGGGACCCTTGTCCTTTTTTATTTTGACATTTTGTTTGCATATTTTATGTTTTTAAAGTTGCAGGTTCGACATTGCGATGATTCTGCATTTTTCTGCTTTTGCGACAGATCTGACTGCATATGCGTTTTGTTTCCGTGTCTGCAACTACTGATTTTGCATTTTTGATTTTTTGTTGTTTTTGCAGATCTATCATCCTAAAGTTGCGTCTGTGTAGCATCTTATCATGTTTTTTTTCTTTCACGTCTGCGTTGTGTATTGTTGCGTTTTTGTTTTTTTTGCAGGGGTTTTGCTCAGTTTGCAATTTTAGGTCTTCGAAATTGCATCTGTGAGCTATATTGTTGCATTTGTGCAGATTTCTGTTGTGTCTGCATTTTGCTATCTGTTTTGCAGGTCTCAGATCTGAAAATTGCATATGTGTTCTATCGTGTTGTGTCTGTGATCTATTCCTGTGTCTGCGTCTGGTATAGTTGAGTCTGTGTTTTCAGTTTTCTTTTTTTTTTCTTTCGTTTAGGGTTTTCAGATTTGGTTTTTAGGGCTAACCTCTTTTGATCCGACTAACGAAGTGGTGCAGCTGTTTAAAAAGGAGAACAACATCTTGTCGAAAGCTCCTATTTCACAAAGTCTTTTGGATCTAAAATTTACCTAACTTGTGTGCTTGCAGGAGGGGTATCATTTCAAAACTACTAACAAATTTGGTGCAGGACCTTTATAAAAGATTTGATTTTGAATTTGCTTTCTTTGTCTTCTTTAGTTTAGCAAACACTTCAATTGGTGCTCTAAAATTAACAAGTGTCTTTTGTGTCTTGAATAAGCTCTTTTTGTTTTACCTTTTAGAGGGCATGCATCTCGAGTAGCCCATAAGGCAAAGTGAAAGGGAACGACCCAAGTGGTAACGGGCTAAAGCCAAGCTCTTCCAAGCCACTATAATAAAAAGTGTTTGTGACAAAATTTGCAAGCAACGGGTGTTACATGTTGTTATAACGGCGTTATGACTCCCCATAAACCCTATAGAGCACAACCTCTATAGGCTGGGAGGCCTTCCATTTAATGGAGCATAACACGCTGCTGATTATAGCCACCCAAAAAGATGCCCTTACTAGACACCTTTTTGTTTTAGAAGCCAAAAACCTTCTAGTTGTTGGCGCAGGAGGTCAGACCTCTAAAGCGGCTCACATTCTTATGGTTATTAGTAGAGATACAAAGCTCACCACGGGGAGTTTTTGTGGGGACTGATGCTTGGCTGCCCTAAAGAAGTGAGTTTCAAGGGTGGACCCAGTGGGGTCAAGAATCTAAGTATCTGCTCTGAATTGTGTAGCCTTGGGGTAACCCCCCAAGTGAGATTCAACAATTATTGTCCCGGCCATCCATAGGATCTGTGCTTGCGTGATCAAAACACTCAAACATTTTCAAACAAAACAAAGAAACATTGTGTCTACCATGTTTTCAAAAGTGTACAAAAACATTTCACATTATATTTCACATTTGGAAACATTTTTGAGTAAAACGCTTTCAAAATTGAGTCTTCATTGTTATTGTGTCCTCTTGCCACGAAAAGAGTCAAAACATTGAGATTGGGTCACATTGAACAATTTCACAACCAGATAGAATTACACAAAATATCAGAAAATGCGTCTGTGACTACTAAAATCACGTTTGTGTTGGGAAATCGCGTCTGTGCAACACAAAATTACGTCAGTGTCCTACAACTGATCATTAGCCAAAAATTGTCACATTTTCAAAAATTGCGTCTTTGTTAGTTGAAACCACGTCTGAGTTGAGAAATCACATCTGTGTAGAGAAGAATTGTGTTTTTGACTTTCAGATTAAAATTGTCATTATCACTAGAGAACTCCGTTTGTGCTTACTAAAACTACGTCTAGGATCGGAAATCACATCTATGTTGGTTAAAATTGCATTTGCGTTCACTGTTGAAAGATTACATAAAATTATTGAGAACAAAAGGGACTTAAGTTTTCAAATTCAAATAGATTCTAAGGATGCTTCCTACAGGGCTTCATTTTTCAGTAGACCTGTCTTGGTCACACAGAGTCAATCATTTTCCTTCATTTGCATTTCCCTCATACATATCTTCTGAATTTGAGTCAAAAGGTTACTTCTCTTGTCCTCATCACACTTTGTAAACATACTACAACACAACACTAGGTGATTCCTATATCAAGATCTATCATCTTAGGGTCTCATTTGGTCTTCTTGAGTCAAGGTCAACACACCTCATCAAAAGATCCATCATTTCTTTGGAAGCCACACCTTACTCTTAAAACGTACATACTTCGGTATTACACTTTTGGACATTGCAAGTTTACCCTTGATTCATCTACACTTCATACACCTCTTGGTCTTCCATAGTCTTTGCATCTTCATCCTAACTTTCATTTTGGTTAAGACTTTAGTTCATGGTTGAAACCTGTTCACAAAGGTCTAGAAGGGAAGCCGAAGAAGCTTTAAGATCTTTAAACATGAGTACCTATGAGTTTGATGGAGACGAATTCTACAATCCATTTGACAATCACAGTAATATACTAGATAATGATAACAATGATAACAACAATGATAATGACAATGACAATGCACCTGTGGATTCTGAAAAGTTGAGGAAACTATCATGGATCCCCATTTTAATAAATTGGTTCAATAAATCATGAAGAGGGATAGACAATATTTCCTACAAGTTATGGCACAAAGTGGGACAAGATTAACCCGTGATTTTGATATGTCACAAATTTTGGAAGACGATATAAACCAAATAAATCAAGTTAATACAAGACAAAGGAGGCCCACTAATGGTGGTAATAGGAGAGAGCGTCTTGTGTTCGAGTCACCTTCATCCCTATTTCAAAAACCTAAAATTCCAAACACATACACTCATTCTCATGCCAGTTATGATCGAACCTCTCATGAACAACCCCACAGTCATCCTTTCCCATGGAGAAGAACTACTACTATGCAATGACCATGATGATACCCAATATCATACCAATTCATACAATTACACTCAATTGAACATTCAAAATCATGACACAAGGAAACCTTGTGTTAGATTTGGGGGCAATACTCAAGATCACTCTTATGATATTGCCCATCTTCATTGTCATGACATGTACCAACCTAGACCTAGGGCTCCTCATTACAATACCATACCCAGTGGTCCATATGCAAGCTATAACTATGTCCCTCCTCCATATGAACACATTTATGATCAATACCATCAATATATGCAGTACATTCCTCCTCCGCTCGGTGGCTCGGGCATGGGACTAGCTCAAAGAGAAAAGACACCACCCAAGAATGATTTGCAACAATAGATTAAGGACTTACAAAATCAAATGGCGGACATGAATACACCAAAGCAACAATACACAATGCCTCCACATTTTGTGACACCAAAATTTGATAGATACAAAGGTAAAGGGGATCCTAAGGTACAATTAAGACAGTTTTTTACAGCTTGCATTGAGGTAGCAGGAGAAGAAACATATTTGATGAGATTGTTTCCACAAAGCTTAGGTGAACAAGCAATGGAATGGTTCTCCCAACTTCCACCTAGAATTAAATCATGGAATGATCTTGAAGAGGCTTTTATACAACATTTCTCATACAACATTGAAACAGATGTGTCGGTAGCTACCTTGTGCAATACTAGGCAGAAAAATGGGGAATCTTTATCTTCATTTTACAGCGATGGAGAGGTCTTTCTAGTCGATGCTCTTGTGGTATACCAAAAAAACAAATGGTAGAAATGTTCACTCAAAACGTCAACAAGGATATTGGATATGAGCTAAGAAAAGATTGTTTGTCTACCTTCAAAGAGGTCATTGAAAAAGGATTGGCAACAAAGAAAGTCCTTATTGAACAAGGTGTCCTTAAGATATTCAAAGAAAACAAATAGGGATAAAATGGGAAAGACAAACCCTGTTTTTTGAACAAGAATAAGAACACAGTCAATGATGGGGTAGTAGATGCAAATGTTGTAAAACCTAAGATAACTTTCCCTGATGCAAGTTCTTCCAATACAAATGATCAAGTGAAAAATCAAAGGCAATCAAAACCTCGAAGAAAGTACACTTCGTTGGGAGAACTGATTGCAACAATATTCAATAAGTTAGTGGAAAACAAGATCACAACACTAACAGATAATCCACCATATGAGCCAAAAGTAAAACCAAATTGGTGGAATGATGATGAATATTGTGAGTATCACAAGAGTAAAGGGAATTTAACTAGCAATTGTCATAGATTGAAGAATATCATACAGGATCTCATTTATAGAGGCAACATAGAAGTTGATGGTCACACCTCCAATGAAGAGCATGTGATGTTTAAGGAGCCATTTTCTAAATATGACAAAGGAAAAGAAAAAATTACGGATAATCAAGCCAATTATATCAAGACTCCCTATGATTATGATTCTACCATTAATCACATTTCAATGGATAATCATGTTTCTACCATCATTATCAAGTACAAAACTCCTGAAAGTTCTACCCAAAGGAGTAAAGTTGTTTTAAAAGGCATAAGACCATCTTCCTCATCTTCCAAAGACGAAAACCTCTGAATGTAATGTCACAACCCGTCGAGGTAAATTCACCTTACAAGGTGTTCCATCTAAGACCACAGCCTCGTCATCCACAAAGAATGAGTATTACCTTGTAGAGCAGTTAGGGAAAACACTCGCCTTTATATCCATCATTGAGCTTTTACGTATATCCCTCGCACATAAGGCCATCCTTGACAAAATTTTGAGCGAGACTTCCCTACCCATTGATTTGAACGTGGACCAGTTTCAAGCCATGGTGGGATACCTTTCTGTTTCGCATACCCTCACATTCACAAAAGCTAATGACACATCTGTAACCTAGCTTCATAATGCACCTCTACATATTGAGACCTTTATCTATAAAAACCAAATAAAATGAGTCTTGATAGATCGAGGAGCAGGTCTGAACATTTGTACATTGAATACTATTAAACAATTGGGATATTTTGAAAAGGATGTGAATTCTACACATGCAATCACCATTAAAGCATATGATGACGAAGAGCGATCATCCAAGGGCACAGTCACCTTACCTCTCAAAGTTGGGCCAGCTACGAAGGATGTGGTATGTCAAGTCCTTGATTTAGAGATCACATACAATATACTCTTGGGATGCCCATGGATTCATGAAATGAGAGTTTTTCCTTCTACATATCATCAATGTATCAAGTTCCCACACAATGGAGTTGAAGTGCCCGTTAATGGTGATCCAAATCCATTCATATATAGCAACAACTTGCGATCAAAATTGGAAACAATAATACCAATCAACAAAGAAGCAACTCCATCATCTACATATATTGATCCTGAATCATTAAAACCTTCATCATCAAAACAAGGTGAGCTTAAAGGGAAATATCAAGATAAAGGCATGGGCTAGTACACTCTAAATCAAACTATGTACCTAAGAAAAGTAATGGATTCTCCAAAACAATATGAATGACCACATCCTTCTAAAAGGGTATCTATCATTACGCTAAAATGGGATCCTACTATATTCCAAAAGTGGGGTGAGATGGAAGAAGAGGACTTATACAAAATTCTTTATAAAGAACCTAAAAAGAATACACAAGATCACATCAAGATACCATGTGAAAGGTATGGTAAAGGATTCAAGATTTTGCAAAAAAATGGATATGATGGTAAGAGCCCTCTTGGCTTAAGAAAAGAAGGTATCACTCAACCTTTGCAACTAGAATTGACATTCAAAAATCAGCACTCCAAAGGAATTGGTTTCATACCTTTTAGGTTAGGTACTTACAAATATAAAGAAGCATTGCAAATCATAGACTCTAATGATCAACAAGAGAAACGCTATTGCACTACCTCTAATGAATGGGAATGGGGTTCAGACGAATCATCAAGTGATTATGAGCTCACTGAAACATTCAGAGAACCAGGTGAACCCACAAAGGAAGAATAGTATAGGAAATTTAGGATTGGTCAAACTACTTCAGAGTATATACCACAAAAAGAGGAAGATAAAGAAAAAACTTCTGAGAATCCCAAACGGTCTTCGTTTCTAGGTTCTAGGTCGAAATCACGAAGAATGAGGACTCCCATTGCTGAATGTGATTCTAGTAATGCCAATTTGGATTCATTTACGATTGAGATAGATGAGGAGAGTGCTAGCAATGACCTCAACAATTACCTTGATATACATGAAGACAATTGTGTCTTTACCCTTACTCTCGCTGACTTTGGAAACATTGATGGCCTTCCCCTTGTTCACCCACAACTCATTGATTGGGACCATGAAGGACCTTTACAACTAGAAACATTTCAAAATGATGATGCTTTCATAAACTACTTGGGCATACAAGATGATCTTCCGCTTGGGGACCATAAAGCGAGATACACTATAGAACTCAATAGCGTGGCATACTTCGGTGAGGGAATCAAGCCTTCTAGTTGCAAAAATATAAAAATAAAAACAAATCATGGGTCTTATGGTAAAAACCACATTGTGGCGCTATCTAACTCTAAAAAAGTAAAAAGAAAGGACATATCTGAGGGTGAAAACCTCTTTGAGGTGCCCGAAGATGGAAGACTCGACATCCTCCCAATGGCTTCATATGAGGAGAAATCATCCATGTTGGTGGGGGAAACTATCAAAACAAACATTGGCATAGAAGAGATTCCACATAACATATTCTTAGCACAGTCCCTGATAGAAAAAGAAAGGTGAAAGTTCATAAGTTTCTTCACAGAACGACAAATCAATTTTGCATGGTCATATGCATATATGCCTAGACTAGACCCTGATCTAGTAATGCACCATTTGACAGTTACACTAGGAGCAAAGCCAATGAAGCAAAAATGAATGAAAATGCATCCACAAGTGGCACTATTAGTAAAGGTAGAACTTGAGAAACTGTTGGATGTGGGATTCATAAGACCAATTGATTACCCTGAGTGGATCTCTAACTTAGTACATGTCAGCAAGACAGATTGTGTCATTAGAATATGTACAAATTTCAGAGACATCAACAAAGCTTGTCCTAAAGATGACTTTCCATTGTCAAATATTGACTTGATAATGGATCTTATAGCTGGTCATGTGATGTTATCTTTGATGGATGGATTTTTGGGCTACAACCAGATAAACATCGCACCTGAAGATCGACACAAAATAGCATTTACTTTTCCTTGGGGAACCTTTTGTTGGAATGTCATGCCCTTCAGACTACAAAACGTGGGTGCCACATACCAAAGAGCTATGACTTCTATCTTTCATGATCTTAAGCATGTTACCGTGGAAGATAATGTTGATGACATCTTGGGTAAATCATTAGAAAGAGAAACACGTTTAGACATCCTTTCAGTGGTCTTCGATCGACTAGAGAGATACAAAGTAAGATTAAATCCCAAGAAGTGTGCCTTTGGAGTAACCTCCGGGAAACTCCTTGGATACATTGTCTCAAAGAGAGGAATTGAAGCTAATATAGCAAAAGTTAAGAGCTATATTAGAAATGCCACCACCAAAGAATATCAGCCAACTTTTGTCTTTACAGGGAAGACACCAGTCTATACGAATATTCATTACTCAACTTGCAGATAAATGTCATCCTTTTCAACATCTACTCCACAAAAACATCAAACTCAAGTGGGATGATAAATGTCAACAGGCTTTCCAGACACTCAAAGATTATCTCCTAAATCCACCAGTTTTGATGCCGCCAATTCCAAGAAAACCCCTGTTACTATACATATCAGCTACACAAACAACACTAGGGGCACTCTTAGCACAACAGGACAATGAAAGCAAAGAAAGAGCAGTATATTACATCAATCGTACCTTGGTTGGCTATGAGCTTAACTACACACCGATTGAGCTTAATTGTGACATTACATGATAACTCATAAAATCAATCTCATTACAAGGATAGATCCACTAAAATATCTTCTCAATAAGGCAACACTCACTGGCATATTAGCTAAATGGGTTATTATCCTAAGTGAATTCGACATCGAATATGTGTATAGGAAAACAATTAAAGGACAAGCTATTGCAGATCAATTGGCAGATGCACCTATGGTTGATGATACTCCTATGACTTCAGAGTTCCCAGATGAATCCATTCTGACGGTGACACACAGAAAGTCTTGGCAATTATACTTTGATGGTTTATACGCGCAACATGGTGCAGGAGTTGGCATCGTTTTTATCACACCTCAAAGGGATTCCATTCCTAAATCCTATCAATTGTCATTTTCTTGTACCAATAACATAGCAAAATATGAGGCATTAACAGCAGGTTTATGAATTGCGGTTCAATGGAAGATCCAAGAACTTCATGTTTTTGGGGACTCCCAACTTGCAATTCGTCAAGCAAATGATGACTACCAGACAAAAGACGAAAAACTATTGCCTTCTAAGAAAATGGTAGATGATTTCAAACAATACTTCACAGAGATCATCTTTGAGAATATTCCAAGGGAAAACAATCGAGCTCTAGATACCATGGTTACTATTGCTTCCTTGATTGATCTACCGCGGAATGAGACTCGCTATGAGTTCTTGGTGGACAACCTTTTGGTTCCCTCGTATGAGATCACTCTTGTTGAGATGATATGTGTAGTTGGTCAAGATTCCCCTTGGTACGGTGCTATTTTTACATACCTACACAACAATACCCTTCCCCTGACCTATCCAACAATCAACGTTGTACTTTCATCCACCAATCTTCTCACTATGTCATTTTAGCTGATACCCTTTACCATCGAGGTCTAGATGACACTCTTCTTAGATGTTTAGAAAGGGATGAAACTCAGATTGCATTACGAGAGGTTCATGAAGATATATGAGGTGCCCACTCTAGTGGTCCGGCCCTAGCCAAAATACTTATCAAGGCTGGATACTACTGGCCCGCTATGGAAAAAGATTCATATCAGTTTGCCAAGAAATGTAAGCAATGTCAGATTCATGGAGACCTCATTCATGCGCCAGCTCAAGAACTTCAACCGATCGTGACTCCTTGGCCCTTTTGTCAGTGGGGACTCGATCTCATAGGCAAGATTCACCCTCCTTCTTTCAATGGCCATAAATTCATTATCACTACCACATAATATTTCACAAAATGGATTAAATTTATTCCACTCACTCAAGTCACTGGAAAACAGATTGCCATATTCATCCTTAACTACATTGTTTGTCGCTACGGTGTTCCTCTTTCTATTATCACAGATAACGGACGTCCCTTCAAGAATCGGGATGTTTGTGAACTTTGTGATCGATTCCATATTAACCACCACTTCTCCACTCCATACTATCCCCAAGGTAATGGCCAAGATGAGGCGTCTGATAAAACTATTCTCAGAATCCTTAAAAAGACAATCAATGACGTTGGCCGAAATTGGCACATTCAACTCAACCCCGCACTTTGGGCCTATTAAGGTTGAGTTACCATCCTTACGAGTCTCTTTGCACAATATAATCAGCGATGAAGATTACAAGGTTTCCTGTTTACATGAATTAGAACTATTGTATGAGCGACGACAAACTGTTTTTAATCATCTTTCGGCTTATCAACAAAGAATGAGTCGCAACTACAATCATAAGGTAAAGCCTCACACATTTGAGGTGGGTGACTAAGTACTGAGAGAGAATCCTAAGAATCAACAAGACCATGAAAAGAGAGCAAAATTTGAGCTCAATTGGCTTGGTCCTTATGTTATCACAGAAGTCTATGGATCAGGTACATATCAGCTCACAACACCAGATGGAGAACCTTTGGAAGATCATATCAACAGTATGCACCTTTGCAGGTTTTACACATAGCTCTTCATAATATCCTAATATTTAAAAAAAAATTCGTTACTTGGTGAAAACCAAGCAAACAAGGGCCTTTTGACACACAAAAAATAAAAAATAAAAAAGTAAAGAGAAATAAATCCGTCCAATGGTGAAAACCACTTCGGTGGCACCCTAGGCAAGTACCATGGTGAAAACCAGGTTACTAGCTCCTCCCTCCTTCAAGATTCAATCTTATCCTTCACTTTGCACACACTCACCGTCTATCCATCCATAATAAATTTACCTATTCCCATCATGGCTTGTTATTGATATACGTAAGATTGGTTAGCCATTCATAATAAATCTCCCTTTTCACCCTTTCCTTCCATAATAAATTAGATCCAATCTATAAATGGGGCAAAATCCTAAATCTAGTGATGGAACTGGTACCCTCAGCATCGCATGTTTTGAGGAGCATCGTCTTTTCATTCCTCCTCCTTTTCACGCACTGCAATAAAAGATCACTTGCATCGCCAATCCACAATAAAGTTATGTTCTTCTCCGCAATAAAGTATTGGTTTCATGGATTCAGTCAGCTTAAGATGAGACACAAGTAGCAGTGAGCTTTCAACAAATCAAATCTTTTCGCAGACTTTGGCAGCAACATGGTTTTCAACATAATTTGTCCTTTATCGGGATAACAACATTGTGACCAAATCAAACATGTTAACATATGTGGCAAGAAACAAAAATAACTTGAAGATTTCATTGCGTGTTGGTGTCAAGTCTTGGTTTTCTTTTGATTTTATCTTTTGGTGACATATCTTTTATCTTTTCCGATTTGTGTCTGATTAGAGATTATATCTCCAGGATGTCTTTGACTAGAAAGGCGAGGATGAGGTATGTTCACCTATTGCTTTCTTGTCTGTGGATTGTCTCTTAGTAATGTTATGACTTTTCCAAGGATATGAGGACATTATGAGTCTAGTGTGAACTGGGGCATTCCTTGTTTGAGACTGTCTGATCTCCATGCAAACGGGTACAATGACTTTTTGGGTCGAACCTATACCTTGAATGTCATAACCTATTTGCCATAATAAAGCTCAATGATGATACAACACAAGAAGCTCTTTCACTTCCATATCTTCTACCTTCCATCCCCCTTTCTTGATTGACCTACATTGTCCTTCCCTAGTTCGTGTAGCCCGCTATCACATGACTGAGTATAATGACACCCCCAAAATATTTGCATGTCATGTAGTTTACACCTGCATTATTACATGTTAGCACATAATACACATGCATATAGATATCATAATTGCATTACATCTTGTACACACCACTGATTAGCATATCATATATACATTTGTATTATCATGTATATATTCATAACATGTTAATAATCATACATCCATTTACATTTAGTACATTCACATTTGCATAAGCATATAAAAACAAAAAAAGAACAAAAATATATTGTATTTCATCATGTACATATTTGTGTCCATGTATACATGTAACAAGTATGATCATATAGAATCATGGCATCGCATCACATAAGAACACGTGCAAATAGCTCATGCAAGGATGAGTCATCTCATATATATCAAAAAATCATAAGTGTCATAATACAATGATGTCAATATCCCATAAGGCTACAATATCACCCGAAGGTGTCTACATCATCGCACAAAAACTGATACAAAATCAAATCCAAGAGAGCTATGATGAAGACCCTCCCTCGAAGCCAACTGGCCTCGAAGGAATCTGAGCTCTCGAAGTCCCTACTCTAGGATCCCCTCCTCTATCTCCTCTTCCTGGTGGTGCGGGTGGACCCATAACCCTGCCACTGGATGCATGTCGTCTATCTCTCCCCCTATGGTGGTAGTCCTGGAAGCTCTCCTAAAGCTCCTATCTCTCAGATCTGGAGGAACAGTTGCATAGTATAGATCCCTCCAATAGGCTATCTCCTCCCCTACCCATAGGACATATGCATATCCATCCCATGTGTCCTCAGCTCCTCTCTTGTCTTCCCTCAGTGCCTCCTCAACCTCAGTGTACCTTTGGATGGCCTGATCCCTCTTCCCCTATATTTCTACTAATTGTTGTCTCAATCGAGTCACCTCTCTCTCTCGATCCTCGATCTCATCAACATGTCCCGCTACAATCTCTCGTAGTCATAGTAGCACATCCTCCTCCACATCTCCACCCTAACCACCCTCCTCCTTCCTAGCCTATTCCTATGCCTCTCTCCCTGGTACATATCCTTGTACCTATCCACCAACCTGTAACACATGTCCTCCTCTACTCCTCGGTGGTCTCGATGGTCTCCCTACCTGTGGATCCTGTCTCTCCTTAGCCCTCTCTCCCGCATCCCTCACTCCAACATCCCTCTGTCCACCGCTACTCCTCACCACCCTCCTTGTTGATCCTCTCCTCCGCCTCCTCTGTCTCCCTCCACCCCTATCATCATCCTCATCATCGTCATCCTCGGTTGCCACAGGCTCATCTAGATCTGTCAACCTCAATACTGGATGTGCTGCAAAATGAGCATCATACTCTACATCTGTACCTACGTCAACTGCATCCCTCAGTAGATCCCATGACATAGGAACCATCTGCTTGAACTGTGTCACTACAGCGTCATAAGAAAAAATCGGCCCCCAGTGAGCCTGCTCTCACACTGTCCATGCAAACTCTCATGATCCCTAAGGAATCATCTATTGTCGCCCAAATTGCATGCATACCCTTTCAATCAGATGCCTGTCAAGTATATAAGCAGTTCGCCCAATCAGATACCTGCTCCTGAAAACATAAGGTAGCTCTGTGTTGTCTTCCTCCCAATTCTCACAGTCAAGATAGGGTCTCCATATGACACTATCTATGTCATCTATCACCCGTCTCCAATAGTCCACCTTCCCAATCTGTGGTTGGGAAGTGATCATACTGTACAAGTGTGCATGGGACTGTCCATGCCCTCTCCCTCTGAAGTGCACTAGTCTCGTCACTGCGATGTGCTCATATGATCATACCTGTAGTAGAGTCACCCTGCAACCACCGAGATATACAAACTGGTGAAGCTCATGATACAAATGTGCCAATACACATGGACCCCATGCATACCTAGTGTGCTCTATCACCAGTGTCTCTAGAGTCCTCCCCCAGCCAACATCTATACCCCATGTCGCCTTGTCTAGACATAGGTAGCCACTAATCACCCCTCTTACTATTGTCGATAGGTTGCGTCCAATAGTTAGCATTACATCCCAACTGACATGACCCGATCTCATCTCCAGCTCTGGGTCTCAAAAGAATCGTCTCAGTGCATCCCTATCTCCCTCTCTGTCATACGACACTAGCTCGTCGTGGATTGGTATCCTCAGAATCTTGTAAACATCCTCTAGAGTGACTAACATCTCGCCAGTCGGCAAATGAAATGAACAGGTCTCAGAGTACCATCTCTCTGCTAGAGCAATCAGTAATCCTCTGTCCACTCAAATCTCAGGCAAATACATGATGTGTCTCAATCCCATACCCTCGACAACTGCTCACTCCTCAAAGGTCAACTATGGTAGCAACCTCTATGTCACAGGGAATCTCTCCAGTGACTATTTGGGGCAAGTACTCTTACATCCAATCGAACCAATCATGTCAATCCTAGTGGTACTCATGTTCATCACATAGTGCTACTTATCTTATTCTATCCTGGCCTAGTGGTACCTATGTCCATCACATGGTATTGCTCATCAGGTTCTATCCTAGTGCTTATGTCTATCACATGGCATTGCATCCAAGTGAATATGTTCATTAGATTGCACTTGATCCTATTTAGAGGCTCTGCTTGAGTTTATCCTCTCAGTAGCTTATACAATTAGCAACATATGTTCATCACATAATTATCAATTCTAGCCTATATCTCAGTTTATCTCTCTGTGGCACCTGCTTGAGTGTATCCTCTCAGTAGCTTATCCAATCGATAGTGTATGTTCATCACAAAACCCCTGACTTGTGCCCACTTAGACACAAATGTGTTTTTACAATGCAGACGTGGTTATTATCAACCCAAACGTGCTTTCCTACCATAGATGCACCTAAACATCACAGACGCATCACTGTCCTACACAAATGTGCCTTTGTGACACAGACATGCCTTCTACTCATAGGTGTGTCCTTACTGAACATAGACGCGATTACATTCATAAATACGAACAAACCTAACCTAGACGCAACTATCCATCCTAGACGTGCTTGGCACTAACGTAGACACGTTTCTAGTGCAAAACATCAATTTTGTGTTTTTGTTAACCTACTCTAAAATGCATTAATGACAACAATAAACAAAAAAATGTACAAAGAGGCTTTGAGGTACTTACCGACTCACCCATGTCATCTGGTATTCGATATTGTTGGACCCGATTGAATCTGTGAACTCTATCGATCGTCGTTGACTGCTCTAATTGCTCTACGGTTTTTCTCTGCACTCTGATCTCTTAAGTGTGTGGATGCAAATGAGGATGTTTTCCTTGTGACTCTATCTTATAGGATACTTAACCCTAGTTTCCCGAGTTAGTCTTTTCCCTGTGTGACCTTGTCAGCCTATCTTGTTAGTCTTTCTAGCCTTTCTTTCTTATTGAGAGATTTTCTGCGATCTTTCAAACATTTTCACCCAATCTCTCGAGGGGGCATATCATTCACGTCATGGGGCAACTTTGTATTAGTTTATCTTATCTTCTTTGAGCCAACACGATAAGTTGCATTGTCTCAAAGAGGGGCAAAATGTATACACCTAAAATCGTCCTATCTAATTAAATAAATATTTATTTATTTAATTAATTCATTAATCCTCTTCTAAGCATTTCCTCATTTAAATAAATAATTTTATTTATTTAAATTGTCCATATTTTATTTATTTAATTGATCCCACTTCCTCTATTAATTAAATAAATATTTATTTAATTAATTAATATTTATTTAATTAATTCATTAGCCTTTTCTACCCATGACACACGACATTCATCTCTTAGTTCTTCTCTTACCTACCCCCTTTATCATTTAATTATTTTCTCTACCTAGTCGACCATTTATCTTTACACCTCTTAATCTTATCCCTCCATTTTTTAAAGTGTCTTCTATATAAGAGGATACTTTCCTTCATTATCAACCCTAATGAAACAATCAAACCTTCTTACGATCAAACTATCAACCACAATCAGTTCTTTGTTGAGCTTTTGTGCACATATAAAATCTGAGAGCAAATATATCAAACAAGATCAATGGAGATAGGAGACAATGAAGATTGAAACCCTACTTGACATGTGAATGGTAATATTGTTTTATTTTATTGATTTGCATGATCTCAGGCATCTCTATTGGTATTGGTGAATGTTTCATTGTAGAACTTAGATTGTTTGTGGTTGGATCTTTATGGTTTTACAATAGTTTATCATCATCAATTTTCACCATATACACCTAAAATAAGGTTACACGAACATGTTAAAGTATGACACCGCAAGCGTTGACCATTTTTAGATGCCTACATAAACATCATGCAATGTGTACAACACCTTATCCCATCACCATCAACATCTCATTCATCCTCTCTGCAACTCCATTTTTCTTTAGTGTATGGAATTGTCTCGTGTCTCTCAATCCTATGCTCTTTACAAAACTTGTTAAAACTATTATAAATAAAACTCACCACCTTTGCCAATCCTTAAACACTTAATTTTCCTATTGGTCTAATTTACAAGCAAGGATTTGAATTCCTTAAACTGACTAAATACTTCAAATCCACTCTTGAGGAAATAAACAAATTCACTTCTATTGTAATCATATATGAATAAAATAAAACATATAGATCTAGAGAGCGAAGGAACATTCACATGACCCAACACATTTGCATTAATATAGTCCAAAACCCCATAATACTTACGATATAGACAATGTTTGCAAAAGTCAAACTCGAGATTACAATCATCAAGCCCTTTAATAAGGCTCTTATTTTTCATGGCTCTAAGACCCTTCTCACCAATGTGACCAATTCTTTGGTGCCACAACATTGTTTTCTCTACTATAAGCTTCATCTCCAAGGAATAAGCACCCTTAAGGACCCGATATGCATGACCATTAGATGTAGATCAAAGTGTCGATGTTAGCATTCCTTATCCAACACCATATCTTCTCTTCTCATATTACATCCTCCATTCAAGAAAACAACTTGCACACTTGAATCATCCAATTTACTCACCGAGAATAGATTTCATGGGAAACCTAGGATATGCGGTTTACCATCAATCCCCTTCACTCTACCATCAAGGTATTTGATCCAGAATCTTCCACAACCAAAAATATTTATATGAGACACCCTTGTGAGAAGTCATGGGGAAGGAATCACCTATGTTTATTAACCACACATCTTCTGATGCATGTGTTTCAAGTTTTTGACAAAAGCATCTGCATCATCATGAGAGGATTTATTAGATTCAAAATCTGATAAATTGTTTTTACCTTTCCTTTTCTTCTCTTCTTTGCACTCTTTTTAAAAATGACCAATTTTGTTGTAGTTACAACATTTTTCCTTGGACATACTAGGAGACTTAGATCTCTCCAAGGACTCAGATTTAGACTTCTTGTCCTTTTCCTTTTCTTTCTCGTGACAAATATTTAGATTTCTTGTCTTTTTCCTTTTCTTTCTCTTTAGATCTATTGTGAATATCAAGGGCATCCTTAGCCATCTTAGACGATATCATATGCATCTATTCAGATAATAGCAATGCAACCACCTCATACCATCTTGAACTTGGTAGTAGTACTTCCAATAGCCTTCACCAAGAGATCCCACGAGTTTGACAAAGAACATAACAAAAGAATGCAATGATCATCATTGTCACCAATGGAACCCAACTATTAAACAAGCATGTTAAGTGTATTAGATGATATGCAAAAGAATCTTCATCTTCAATATTCAAAGAATACAATTATTTTGCAAGAATAAATTCTTTACTAGGGATTTAGCTTGATAAACATCTCAAAGTTTCTTTCAAAATTCTTTCATAGTCTTCACTTCATGAACATTTAAGAGCAATGAATTATCCAAATAGAGTCTTATCAAACCCTTGACTTCTTAATCCCTTAGATCCCAATCATCATAGTTCTTGTTGGTTGGTTTTGTAATGGATATTGCAGCCCATAGATCTATATCCATAAGTATATCCTCTATTTTCAATTTCCATAAGTTAAAATTGCTACCATTTCAATTCTATCAAATGTGCTTGCCACATTTTACATGCAACAAGGTTACAAAATATTCTTCTACAAATATCCTACTAAAATTGGTATTAGTAAAAAATACCTTTCAACCTGATAAAGGAAACAAAGTTGAATAGCCTTAGATACAAATTGAAAGGAATCTGAGTGCTTGAAAAATATTCCGTTCACTAAATTAAGTATGAGAGGGTTCTAAAAATTTCTTAAAACCCTTAAAATATTGCAAATGTAAGAAGATGTACATGCAAAGAACACATTAAAATAAATAATCAATACAAAACATAACACTATGATTTATGTGGGAAAACCCCTTAAAAAGATATCCATACTCGAAAACATCAACCTCAATTGTATTATTCAACAAAAAGTAACAATTATAATACAATATCATAGAGCCAATTCTCTGTAGGAGTTTTCACACTTCTTCAAAATTCTAGAATAATTTTGGCAACATAATGGTATGTCAACAAACAAAAATAAACAACTCCAAAATATAAGTTCTCATTATATAGGATCTTACAATGCACAAAATAGACATATGCAAAATCCAACACCATGACTGTAGATGCAACATTGAAAGTGCCAAAAACGCTAAACGTGCATAATGATATGTTTCCACTTGTCACTACTTGTAATATTGCAATTGTCATTTGTTAACTCAACTTGCACATGCACACTTACACCTATCAACATGTAACTACACCCCAAAGGCACCCACATTCCATACAACACTCAACATGAAATAGTAATTGCCATCATGCAGAACCCCACCTATAATACTAACTCCCAAATTTGACTCCTTGAAAATAGAAACTACAAGTTGTAACTCATAATGCAACATGAGATAATTGTCAAATTTGAAGATAACTCAACTCGTCACTCCAACAAGTGACATCATCGGGTGCACGTGTAATTAATTAAGTAGGAAAATAAAATTTAAGATAAATTTAAAAAATTATTACCAAATTAAATGCTAAGAATCCAAAGGTTGGGCCACCTTAATCCCAACATTGTGTACAATAAATGATTTTGGGTTCTTAAAGAGAACATGTAATTAATTTGATCCCTTAATGGATTTCAACATTATGTGCTATAAGTGAAACAACTATGGTCATACGACACATTTTTGTAGAAGTGGTTTTGTGGAACACCTTATACAAAACATGGAGGATAACCTTGACAATTAAAAGGAAGAATCTAGAAAAGTTTGGAAAACAAAGCAAATTTAATAAAAATAGAAGGAAAAATTGTTCCT
Source organism: Cryptomeria japonica (assembly GCF_030272615.1). Classification (NCBI taxonomy): domain Eukaryota; kingdom Viridiplantae; phylum Streptophyta; class Pinopsida; order Cupressales; family Cupressaceae; genus Cryptomeria; species Cryptomeria japonica. Next base: position 889,261,080 of record NC_081407.1, on the reverse strand, counting down.
TGTGCAAATACCCTTCCATGCTCAAAATGAAGAAAACCAATCATATATTGATAGTGAATGCTCAAGCCACATGACAAAGGACAAGAGTGAATTTTACTCTTTGAAGGAAGTGAACAAAGGTACAATAAAATTTTGAGACAATGCTACAAAAAGATAACAGGAAAGGTACTCTTATTCTTGACAATGGGAAGACAGACAAAAAGTATCTTGAATGTTGAAGGTTTGAAGCATAATCTTCTTAATGTGAGTCTAATGTGTGATCAAGGACACACTTTTCATTCTCAATATTGTCAGATAAGGAAGACAAGTACAATAAACGTAGTTGTTGATGCAAATAGAACAACAAAGAACATATGCATCCTTAGTGATATCAAGGGAGAAAAAAGCTACATGGGACAAACATATGAAAGTTGGTCATGACATAAAAAAATGGGTCATATAAAATTTGATAATCTCGTAAAAATCAAACACCAAAAAATCCATTAGAGATATGTTGAAGATTTCTAAACCTTCAAGAACTCTTTGCAAGCAATGTCAGCATGGGAAACAAACAAGAGCAAGCTTATAATCAAAAGAGTACTCAACAACAAAGCCCTTGTTCATACAAACCTCCATGGGCCTACAAGAACACAAACCTTGCAAGATGAGAGTTCTTTTATGTTCCTCATTGATGACTATTCAAGAATGACAAGGACACACACTTTTCATTCTCAATAAAGTTGGATAAGGAAGACAAGTACAATAAAAGTAGTTGTTGATGCAATTAGAACAACAAACAACCTATACATCCTTAAGGATATCAAGGGAGAAAAATGCTACATGGGACTAACAAATTAAAGCTGGTCATGACATAAAAAATGGGTCATACAAACTTTGATAGTTTAGTAAAAATCAACACCAAACAATCTATTAGAGATAGGTTGAAGATTGCTAAACCTTCAAGCACTCTTTGGAAGCAATGTAAGCATGGTAAACAAACAAGAGCAAGCTTAAATCAAAAGAACACTCAACAACAAAGCCCTTGCAACTTGTTCATTCTTAAAAGATAAATATGAAGCATTTGGTTGAAAATGAAATTGGATTAAAAATCAATTGCTTGAGATCAAATCATGGAGGTGAGTTTACCTTAAATGAATTTGAAGATTTTGTGTTGAGTATCATGGAATAAAAAACTATTTTCTAATTGCTAGGACCCCACAATAGAATGAAGTTGTAGAAAGAAAGAATCATATTATGCAAGTGATGGTTATAACAATGTCAAATGAATCTATTCTACCAAACAAGTTTTGGAGAAAAGTGGTTGTAGTGTCAGAAATTGAACTCCTTTAATTATGAGTCCAATTTCACACTCTCCTTAGCACTTGCTTTAGTTTTCCACTCCCCTAAGAATTTTAGGACCATTTCCAACCTTGAATTTAACCTTCAACTCAAGAAGATGGGTCCTATCCTATTTCAAACTTCAAAACATCTAATTCCACATTTTATCTTCATTAATCCAAAAATTAGGATCGGATCCAATATCAGGGCCCTAACATGTCACTTTCCTCAAAAGAGGGGATTATTTTCTCAGGTCTATGGAGCTCCATAGACAACGAAAAATTTTCTTGAAATTTTGGGGGATTAACGTGGTGGCCTTAACATTGTGGGATCTAGTCTCGATTTTTTGATATGACTATTTTATGTGGGCCTTTTATCAAATTAAATCTTGTAACTCATATATAAGTAAATTGCTTTCCTCTACAATGATTGTGATATCCTTATGGTGTGAAATTACTGCCAAAAGTGAGTCTACTAGTCTTAAAATTTGAGGAATAAACAAATCAAATCTTCATTAACTATTGTTCATCATGATGGAAGCTTCTAGAAATGTTGGAGGATGATAGGGAATCACTAATTGATGTTGATGAACAATGTGATCATTCTTCTTACATGAATTTCCTAAACTATTTTCTTAAAATCATTTGGATATATACCTTAATATTGATCCTCAAATTGTCACTCAGAACATTGTGTTGCTTTTGGGTGACAAGCTCGTTAAAGAAAAGATTCAAAAGATGAACCCCAAGATTGCGTTAATAGTTAAGGTTGAGATTGAGAAGCTCCTAGAAGCTACTTTTATCCATCCTATTGATTATACATCATGGATCTTAAACATAGTTGCCATTTCTAAACCAAACAATAAGATTAGAATGTGCACTAGTTTTAGAGACCATAATAAAGCTTCTTTAAAAGTTGATTTTCCACCACTGGTCATGCCTTATTGTCCTTTAATAGATTGTTTTTTCTATATTCAACCAAATCTTTATTAATCCTTAAAATCAATACAAAATAACTTTAATAACATCTTGGAGAATGTTTTGTTGGGTTGTCAAGCCATTTGGATTAAAGAATGTCAGTGAAACTTATCAATGTGATATGACTCTTTATCTATCATGACTACATGCATAAAATATCAGAGGACTGTGTCGATATTTTGGCCAAATCCATTTTGTGCCAAGATCATGTCAAAATCCTTCGACAAATATTTGAACACATTCATAAATATAACATGTGCTTGAATCCCCAAAAACGTGCTTTTGGTGTTGACAGTAGAATACAGTTAGGATTCATCATTTCACATCATGGAATTGAAGACGACAAAGAAAAACGATGATAAAGTTAACGTGCCACCTAGAAACATCTCTCAACTTCATAGCTTACAAGGAAAGATTCAAGCTATTCGTTGATTTGTTTCACAACTCATGGATCAAACCCTTCCTTTCACCCAATTTCTTAAAAAGGATCGTGCTTTTAAATGGAATGTGGATTGTCAAAAAGCCTTTGAGGATTTAAATGGTACTTAGCCAATCCTCCTATCGTACAACCTATGATTCCAAATCATCCTTTTCTTCTTTAATAGTTGGATCTAGGTGTACCAGAGATAGTAGCAATAGCACCACCTTTCACATCCTTAGGTGGTTGTTTCTCCTCTTGACGTTGCTTCTCATCTAAATCACTGAGCTCGTTGTCCTAATTATGTTCCAATTGGTCTTCCTCATTATCAGTAAGCACTTCGATATAATGCACCTTACCTTACCCTTCCCAAGACACTTGTGTCCTAGTTCCCATGGTCCCTCGCAAGCGAAACACACTTGCTTTCTACACAATTCATTGCAAGCTTCATCGTTCAATTTGTCCCTCTTTAGCCATTCCTTGTGAAAAGGCTTTATTCATTCCAAACTCCAACCTTTCTATGAGTTTCTTGGTGAACTTTACATAAGATGTAATCTGTGCATGTCCCATGGTGATAATGCATGGGGTTAAGTCGGAAGTAAGTTTCTACCTTTTGAACCAACACTCTTGCAATAGTCTTACTGGAGCCATCAAAGAATGCAAGTCAAAGTTTTCCATTCTCCTCCACAAATCATTATTATGTTTTATATCACCCCTGTTACGCATGCTTTATCCTTAGATCCATATAATCTCAAAGGGATATATCATGCTGAATTTCTAGGCTTGCATCAACCTAATCTTGTCTGAATTGATCTTGCAAATCAGTTAATGTGGTCTCATTTCCAGCTTGAGGCTGAATTTTAGGTGGAAAGACCAGCATCAAAGGTCTATAATTAGCTACTACTGTATGATGATTTGTTGTTTTGTTGTTCACCAAATTGTCACCTTGGCCATTATTTTCTCTATTGTTTCCACGCTGGCTATAGTTATTGTGGTGGTTGTTGTTATTGTTGTTGATCATAGTTTGAGCCATCATATCCAACTGAGTAATACACTGATTTGTTGTTGCTGTTTTGCAGTAAAGTTATTTAGAAGATCAGCTGTAGAGTCTCGTCTTTCCTCCATATTTTCTTCTCTAATCAAAACCACCTGTAGAAGAGTTTGGACTATTTCTATCACTAATAGAAGAACCTTGATGAATACCCAACATGCCAGAAGCAGTTTCAACTTCCAGTACTTGAGTGGGCTGCCACTGTCTCCTTTGTTCTCTGTTATGGTATCTTGTTCCCTCTCTCATTTACATGGGTTGGCAAGAAAACCAACTCTGATACCACTATAAAGATCCCCTTCTAATATGCCCTGAATTTTTACTCACAAATTGATATCTAAATGTCTATGCAAAGCTCTGTTTCTAATTGTTTGTTTTAGAACATATTTCTGGTTATACTGTATGCTGTTTGATTGCTTTGAGTTTGCTGAGATAGTGCATATCAAATAATACATAAAAAAAAACAGAGTTAAACAATATTGCAGAAATAGATAATTCAAATCTGACCTTGCTCACTAGCAAGATGGAAAATAGCAGATTTGTACTGAATATCCAAGTTTCATACAAAGTGTCATTCAGTACTAGTGGGAAATAGGAAGTCAAAAGATCTTGCAATATGACAGGACAAATAAGGAAGAACTAATATAGCGAGAACGTAAAAACAATCTCAACAAGAGGAGAAAAAATATAAATTTTAAGAGACCAAGGCTGTTCGCAAGTCCATGTTGTGTCAACCCAAGCTCTACATCTACAATCAATAATATAAAAAATTCAAAAAAATCGGTTTTATATCCTAAAAACTAAGAACCTCCTGCCAATACAAAACACTTGCCTCAAAATGACACTCGTTGTTAGTATTTTCTTGGCAGCTTGATTCAAGATTGTGGTAGAAGAAAACTTAACTAGAAGGAAGAGCATGTAGATGAAGCAAAATGTCAAGTGGATGAAAATATAGTGCATCAACATGTAGGAGTGCCCAAACACAAGTGTAGAAATTAAAAGGTTTATGTAAAAGGAAGTCAAAGATATCATGTGGGCAAAAAGAGAACATAATGTTAAACATTTTAATCCCACATACAACCATGAACAAAAGTACTATTTGGGAGCAGATATAAAGTGGAAAGCTAAAATGCTAATAGCTCAACTAAGAACTAGCAGAACTGGCTCAAACCATCTGAGGTGCAAAATGAGAAGATGAAAAATGTCCAAAGAGAGGTGGGTGGATAGGATTTGTTGTTTCTGCTCATCAGGAAAAGTGGAGACCGAGTGGCACTACATCATGGAGTGTAAGGCATACAAGGACCTCCAGTACAATTAGATAGATATGCTAAAAGTCAGATATTTAGCAACCTTGTTTAAAGAGCAGAAGAGTTCAAAAACGGCAAGTTAACTGATCAAAATCCACAGCAGAAGTAAAATCAGCAAAGATTCAGAACAACGAGAATTAACTAATGGGGTTGTCAGCTGTTTTGTCCGTTTCAGATGGTTTCAGTTCCAATTCCTGGGTCCCATAGACTGGCTGGTCTTGTGGACATCAATAAAAACTTTCATTTAACTGGCTGGTCTTGTGGACATCAATAAAAACTTTCATTTAACTGGCTGGTCTCGTGGACATCAATAAAAACTTTCATTTCATTTCATTGCAATGGCAAACAAATTATGCTAGCCTGAAAACACCAAATACAAAAGAATGTTGGAAACTTAATGTGTAAGTTTTGGTGCCTCTAACCCAGGTAGACTTACATGTCACAATCAGAATGTGATTGTTTTTGTTTGCATTGCATAGATGGCACATCCTCAACAGAATAGCATCGAAGAAAACAGAAATTCACAAATTGATTTTTCAAGATATGACACTTCTCTTTCATATTTTACAGACAATAATCACTGGCCTTAAAATGCACACAAAGTTCAAATAATCACATCTTTCTTCCATTTCAAGTTACAGAAAAAAATGTTCACAAATCTAATAAATAGATCATATATAATATGTTTTCCAGTAAACCTTCCCCAAGACCTTTTAATAAAACCTCACAAAATTCATGTCAGATAACCATCTCAGTGTATTCCATTTGGGATTCCTTTTCTCCCAAATGGTTGCAGGCAAGAATACAACAGTTCAGAAAATAATATTACACAATAGTATACACTCTCAAAGATAATGAAAATTAGGCAACTACTGCAAGAGAAACACGATGCTATGCATCTTCTGGTAAATTGCAAAACACAATCAGAATGCAGCTCCCAAGTCTGTCTGTCTAAATGACATACTGACTTTATATACATAAATATAGACCAATACAAGTAGTATACAAATGGATTGAATTGGAAAATAGTAATGTCTTACGAGAACACCCTCCCGGGAAGAACCTTTTTCTGCACAAATAGCCTGAAAGCAGCAACTGCTGCATCTTGGAGTGCATGGTCACTGACACTGTCAGGTTGCTCAAGTGGACATGCGTGCTTTATACAACTTTGCAACAAAGCAGTAACTTCTAACGCCAATGATGGAAACGAAATAGCACACCATACCATAGGTTCTAATACCTCTTTCAAAATTGCACCAGTGCTATTTGCCTTACTCCATAGATATTTTACATGTTCCACAACCTGAAATGGAACTGAAGTAAGAAAACGTGAAAAAGAAGTAAGCTTTAATTTTCTTTTTTGGACTTCGCTACTAAGCTCTAGGCGTTGAATCTAAACTGGCAAAAAGAAAGAGACAATGAGTGTCAACAGATTTTGTAATCAAAATCTAAAAAGCTTACAATTTTTTTAGTGTATTTGCAGAAACAACAGAAATAATAATTTTAAAATAAATCCCCTGCTCAAAGATGTATTACCATGAAGCCAAATGTTGTGACTCATTATCCAATGCCCACCCTCTTATTTAAGCCTATGATACACATTGTTTGTGACAGACAACAAACAGATTGGGCATATGCTTTCCTGGGGCTAACAAATCCTGTATGGTTGCTCCTCAAATTCCCCATGGCTGCCCAATCAATATTCTCCTTCCCCGTTCTCCCTAACAAACCTTATAGATTCAAAAGAATGATTTGACATGGTTGAGAATGAATGATCGCCATTGATGCAATCAAGTGTTTCCCCCCTCACAATCAGATCTGCACTTCTGATTCCCAAATTATCCCACCTTGTTGACATGTTTTTTACGCACATGCGAACACAGAATAAAATACCTAAAGGTACCTTATCCTCTCTTGAATAAAGTCTCCGAATGCTGAAGATGTCGCAAAAAGGATCAATCAGGATGACTTCAAGGTTCTTGTATGTAGGATCTCTACGTGTGGATAAGTTCTCTGTGGTATGATGTGATTTGCTGGAATCACAAAGGGACTTACACTTGATGACTGAACTTCTGATTTGCTTTGAATATTGCTGGAACACAGGCTTTTACTAGCTTTGATTTGAAAAAAAGGAAAAAGGACGAGGGCGAGAAAAGGATCTAATTCTGATACTAAGAATGTAGGAGCAATGAATGATCTTTGATGAAATTCTAACTAAGTCTTGTTTTGACATCATAGGACCATCTCCACAAGGTTAGTGCGATCTTTGAAGGAAAGCTTTATGATGTTCAAATCATCACTACAGGCATAGACACCATCAGGCTGATGCATATCAATGAAGAAGCGACAATTGAAGTTAAGCTTAAGCTGAATGATTCCAGTTGACTACACAAGGCAAGTCTGCAATCAACAAACTGCTAGTAGTATGGATGTACGAATTTCACCATCAATCAAACACATTTCTTCCACACTCATCTCCACAAGGTTAGTGCGATCTTTGATGAAATTCTAACTAAGTCTTGTTTTGACATCATAGGACCATCTCCACAAGGTTAGTGCGATCTTTGAAGGAAAGCTTTATGATGTTCAAATCATCACTACAGGCATAGACACCATCAGGCTGATGCATATCAATGAAGAAGCGACAATTGAAGTTAAGCTTAAGCTGAATGATTCCAGTTGACTGCACAAGGCAAGTCTGCAATCAACAAACTGCTAGTAGTATGGATGTACGAATTTCACCATCAATCAAACACATTTCTTCCACTCATCTAATAACATGAAATCAAATATGAGAAGTATAGAGACCATGCAAATTGTTGAATCGACCCATAAATTTCACCATTTCTTCAATGAAGTTTTACAAGTCTTTTACAACAACATCTTGGCAACAATCTTTGCCTTCTCTCTCTACTCTACTCTAATTACTATTCTAATTCGCTATTCTAACTACTGACTCTAACCACTCTTCTTTCTAACTGCTTTCTATCTGTCTTCTTCTAACTGCTTTTACAAATGAAATGCCAAGGCTTATATAGTGCCCATAATACAATTCGATGGCTCAGATCAATTTGAGATCAATGGCCAGGATTCAACAAAGAAAACCCTAATTAGGGTTTGTTACAACCATTACATAACATTTAATGCTTGACCAATGATAAAATTGTATTAATTGGACACATGTCCTCTCTGGAAAATTTGACCAATGGATAGTTGGGGTAGGTACATTGAAGTTTGTGCCACCTTCCATGAGTTAGGTACATGGAATCTGGACATGCTGAGGTGGACCACACTGACTGAAGAAGTGATGACTAGGATGCCACCTCGTCTGACACTTGTAACTTGGTAGATATTCGATTTGATGTTGTTGAGAAGCTAGCTTTAATTAACTCTTCTGAAACTATCTGCTTCTTCAACGAACCCTTGCTCTAACTTTTTTGTCCTTGATGTGCAGGATGATGATGTACCTCGCCTTGTAATGCTGGATTGGAAGAGGTCGCCCTTGTTGATGTTTGATCGAAGAAAGCCATCCTTGTCGATGCTAGACTGGAGGAGGTCACCCTTGTCCTTGCTTGATCTTCTTGAAGGAGACCGTCCTTGATCTGGCTTGATTTTCCAACTCCGGGATCTCCATTTGATGCCTACACAAAATATTAAAGTTAGTCTTTTGAGCATCAAACCTCAAAGCATGAAAAGACCTTTCCAAGGTAAAACTTAAGATATTAATTTGAAAAAAAGTCATGATAAATCAAGAATTATACATTTTCAAATTAATCATGAATGGAAATTGGATTTTCAAGACTTAGATTTTACAAAATTGCAATGGGATCACAATAAGTCTTGAATGAGATCTTCAAAAAAAGGTAATTCTTCATACCTTCTCTTGAGTACTGAAGTACAAAACCTTGAAAAATGAAGGAAGAAGACCGGATTTTGTTGGGCAAGATTTATAGCCCTCCCTTGGATGAAGTACGCCTCCTTTAGCCTTCAAAAGAGCTTCACCTTCCACTAGCTTCTCCAAAATCTAGAAATTCACCTTCAAACTTGCTTAATTTCACCTTCAATCTTCTGGATTTCGCTCCTCAAAATATGCTCTTCAAGTTCTCATGAGAGATAATGCAAGAATGATTTGAATTTGCTAAAGAACCTCTCCCATTATATAGAGCGCTTACCTTGATTCTTGTTGAGGCCGACCTAGCAATTAAGCCTTAAAATAAAATAAAAAACCACCAAGAAGAAGGCCGACTTGATAAATAAAGACAAAATAATGCCTTGTGCGCTCAACCTTTGATTTTTTAATTATTTAAATTAATTTTAATACCTCTAAGATGTTTATTTTGATTATTTCAAGGTACAAAATTAATTTATTAAATTGAAATGCCTTTAATTTAATGCGAATTTGATTCAATATCTCCAAAGGCCTCAAAGTTAGCAAATTTGGTGAATTTTTTAAGAATATCACGCTCAAATAATGTAAAAATGAAGGATATCACTAATTCCGCCCTGGACCCTTGGTGAAGGCCAAAAGCGATTTTTCAATTTTTGCTCAAGATTAGCATTTTTCAACGTCCAAAACCTCTTCAAGACATTCCAACTAGGCCTTCTCACTGACTCGCAAACTTGGTTTTATCAAATTTTGAGGAAAAAGTATGATTTTGAAGTTTCTCACCCTGGACCCTTAGCAAAGGTCAAGAGCGATTTTTTATTTTGTGACTAAAAATCCTCAATTTTCAAAGGCAATATAATATTCATCAAGTTTCTTGGGGTCCTTTTGCCTTATCTCATCCTTGCCTTAAAGTTGTAGTTTTTTGCAAAAATCGCTCTGGGCCTTCAGTGAGGGTCAAGAGCGCTTTTGCAAATTTAAGCTTGTCCATGCCTTGTTGTTTCTCCAAATTATCTTCAACGGATAGAACACACCCTCTTCCATTTATTTTAATCACAAAACTTGTTTTGTCCTTGCAAGAAAATTGTACTTTTAGAATCTAGCTCCGGACCTTCAGTGAGGGTCAGGAGCGCTTTTGCAAATTTAAGCTATTTTCTCTCACCTTTCCCTTTGAAATCACCTTGATAAGGAAGAACTTTCCTTTTTCATGCTATGAATAAATCTTTAAGCCCAACAAGTGATAAAATAATGTGTCTTTCAAGAAAATCGCTCTCGACCTTCAGTGAGGGTTAGGAGCGCCTTTTGTTTTTTGGGTTGATTTCCTCCTTTGTTGACCACTCAAATTATATTCAACGGATAAAACATGCTTTCCTTGATCTCTTCCAATCATAAAATCACTTTGATCCTGCAAGAACAGTGCAAATTTGAAAATCAAGCTCCGGACCTTCAGTGAGGGTCAGGAGCGCTTTTTGCCATCATGATCAAATTGTTTCACTTTTCATCTTGAAATTCCTTGGCTAAGGAAGATGTTATCTTGTTTCATGCTATGAATAGGTTTTTATATCCAACAAGGGATAAAATAGTGTGTCCACAAGAAATTCGCCCTGGACCCTCAGAGAGGGTCAGGAGCGAATTTGCCTTCTCTAGGCAAAACTCCTTCATCCTTTGGTCTTCAAACGGGTTTGGGGCTTCATCATGCTCATTCCACCGCTCTTCTTGCCTTTAATACCTCATCTTGACCACAACAATGCTAAAAATGACCTCCATGGAGAATTTTGCCTTGGGCCTTCAGTAAGGGTCAAGGGCGAAATTATCTTTGTTGCCCAAAATTCAACAATTTTCAAACTTTCAAACTTTCAAATGCATCCAGTAACGTCCAATCTTCTCTCCGGGAAACCCTGCACAAAACAAGTTAGCCAAAATTAGCGAGAAATAAACTTGAACCACATTTTCGCCCTGGACCTTCAGCAAGGGTCAGGAGTAAAATTTACAATCTAGGCTAAATTGCTCAATCTTTTAGTTACAAATCACTTCACAGGGCAAGGTAAGATCATTTTCAAGGCCAGGAACAAGGTTTCAAATTCAAGCGAGTTGGCAAACGAAATCTACAATGAATTTCGCTTTGGACCCTCAGCAAGGGTCAGGAGCAGAATTCCCAATCTTGGCCAAAATTCATCATTTTCTTCAAGGTGTTCAATCAATTCCAAAGTCCAAACAAAATGCTTTGCAAATCAAAATTTGGCCGAATAAGGCCAGGAATGAGTCCTAGGTTGATTTTCGCCTTGGACCCTCTGGAAGGGTCAGGGGCTCGACTCGCTTTGGACCTCCTGAGAGGGTCACGAGCGAAATTTGACTTTTTGAACTCTCTGTCAAGATAATTTTATGGAATATAACATTTAAGAATAAGAAACTTATACTTTAAGTTATATTCCATATATACTTTCAGGATGTTTGAGAGTGGTTTCAGATCTCCAAGAGTTATATTGCAAAATCTAGTTTTTTGAGGTTTCTCAGTTTCCAGACTTAGTCAAATTTCAAGATCAGGACTTTCAGACTTAGCCAAATTTCAAGATCAGGACATTCAGACTTCATCACTTATCAACTTGACCTAACTCAAGCAGAACCTGCTATCCAGGTGATCCCCTTGGTGACACTCAAAATGCAAAGGCTAACAGACAAAACCCTAAAAGACCTAGAAAACAAACCCTAAAAAGCAAAAAGCAGGGGTCCCCATTTGCAATGGGGCGATGTGTGAAATGGTCACAACACACCTCAAATGAGGTTCTCTTCTCCCTTTTATATCTCATGTTTAAGGGAGTCACAATTTTTCATTTTTTCTCTTTTGACCATTCATTAACTTAATTAGATTTTAATTATATTTAACTATTATTCTTTTATATTTTAATTTATTTTTTAATATTTTAATTTATTATTATTATTTATTATTAAATTCTAATTCAAAGTGGGGACATTTCAGTCCATCCCACCCAAGATTGGTCGTCCTCAAGCAATGATCATGGAGTGTTCAAAATGACTTCCAATATGAAATGGCTTTGGAAACACACACATGGAATAAACATGCTGGAAACATATTAGGCATGAGCCAAACACAAAGCATACACATGGATATATGCAGACACGGAGCATTAACGCAAATACATGCATTCTTAGATTCCTTCTTATTGACTAGAATGATTCATTGATTCATGTTTACCCTGCAAGATGGCAAGATCAAAGCTGTGATACCAATTGTGATGTCCCCTACTTGGAAGCTGTCATGTTATTAACGATTGTCGTACATCATTGAATGCATTACCAAATGTTATTATGCTTATTACTACTATTCCTTCATATTATAAATCATAACCCTCTATATTATGGTCGAACCTGGTCACTATCTAACCCTAATGGAGGAAGGGGTAATTGTGGTGCTATGGCACTGAGAAACCAAACTATCAACAGGCTCCCTCAAGGTTTCCGGATCATTGATCCTTACCCCATCTTGGGACCACCTTTCCCTTTGCACAAATCATTCCCATCCTCCATAGGCATTAGCAGAAGTATTTGAGATCAGATCACTAATATATGGGTTTTTTCTGATATTTGATTACATAAGAAATCATATAAATCATAATATTCTAACTGCAGACAAATGCTAATTAATAACCAGGTTCTTTTAGAAAAAACGCTTTACTTCAGTCATATAGTTAATCTTATTCTAAAGTTTATTTATTTATTAATCCAAAAAGGAAACAAGCAAACAACATTGCAGACATCAGAGAATATTTAGCGTACCAAGCTTTGCACTCTAATGCTCCTAATGAACAATCAATATATACTCCCTTAGGATACCAATTCTATTATTTTCCTTTATATCTCTCAATGTGAGGGAGAGATCACACCTCTTCATCATGTATGCCCTTTGGTAAGAGACACATTCTTTCACCATTAGCACCCTTTGAAATAGTGCAACTATTCATTATTTCTGCCCTTTGAAAGGGACACAACCTTTCACAATCAGATCTGCACTTCTGATTCCCAAATTATCCCCCCTCAAATGAGGTTCTCTTCTCCCTTTTATATCTCATGTTTGTGGGAGTCGCAACTTTTCATTTTATGTCTTAACCATTCATTAACATAATTAAATTTTAATTTTATTATTATTATTTATTATTAAATTCTATTTCAAAGTGGGGACATTACAGCTATATAAAGAGGTGTTGGGGCTCATTTTGAATACGCTGATGAATGATATTGTTATGCTATCGAAATGATCTTGGGTTACCCCACAATCTTTTGAGGACGAAAATCCTTTGATGGTTTCTAGTTTTAGGAACAAAAAAAATCCCTAGCTAGACTAGTGTGATTTCATTCAAGTATCGCCATTGCTCAAAATGAAGCTCCAGTTGGTTGTTTCAGACATGGATGTTTTTTATGTCTTCTAGGTTGCAGTTTTGTCAAGGTTTTGTGAAGGTTATCTGAATTTTTGAAGAGTTTATTCAAAGTGAACATGGATCTTTCCCCTTGCTGGCCATATAGCCCCAAGCAGGCCATACATTGTTGGCGGCATTATTGTACACGGCAATAAGATTAGTTAATTATGTGTAATTGTTTTGGTTAGTTGGCAACCGAGGGGTGGTAGTTGCGGTGCAACGGTTGGTGCTCGCACCCCCTCGGTACCCTTTTATACTGCGGAATGTAACTTGTAACATACACTTATTTTGGAATAGAACATCTGATATACTTTGTCTGATATTTACGGCATCATTTTGCATTATGTTCTTTATGTCTTAAGTTATTCACCCGAGAGGGCAAACATTTGGCATCGTTCCCTAGACGTACTCGGGAACGGAAGACACGGATGGCGCACAGACACAATGGGCCTACCCGTTGGTGAAATAAACCCAGAGGCTGACGACGCGCAAACAGAACTTTACACAGGAGAAGACACGGCAACGCGAGAATTTTCGATTTTGCTCCAGGTAGCCATTCAGACCTACGTCTGACAAGAGGCGGCGGAGGCAGAAATCCCACCAAGTGCCGTGTGGACAGCACTAGAGGTTAGCCCGGCAATAAACCGGTTGATGAACCACCTCCCCCGGTTGCTTGCACGGGCATCGTTGGCACAACAGGCCCACCTGGAGGAGATTGCCCAGGAAGAGCGACGACAACAAATCCTACAACGCTATGAAGAGAACAGCCGACGGGAAACAGAACGAGATGGCGCCAGGCCAGGAGGGAATTGAACTTTGAACTTCTTATTTTCAAATAAAAGTGTCATTGACACGAGTTGTATTTGAGCAAATGAATTAATAAAAGACATATTTTGATTTATGAATTGTGAGTTATGGGAATGTGCGACAATTAATGCCAAACCTATTGAATAAAGATAGGAATAAAAAACCAGAAACGAACGAGTGGGAGGCCGCGCAGAGGGCCTTGATTCTGGAGCAGCAAGTAGAACGTAGAAGGCTGAGGCAACTTGCCGAAGGACGACCTGCTGAAGGGGGGCCCGAGGGGAACCAAGGAGGTGTCACGGAGGGTGCAGAGGCCGACGGAAATTTCTACGCGTTGCCAAATCATCGTAGGATGCGGAGCCATGAAGAATTTCTAGAAGAAACAAGGTTACGGCGAAATCTAGTCAAGGAGACTCGGGATCAGTTTAGAAACTTATCCCTTACGCCACGGAGTGAAGATCACCAACGGGAAGCAGGAGTGGGCGCGTGTTTGAGCGAAGGGGAGGGCAACCGTACAGGTGTAGGTGCCACACACGACAGGCAAAACACCGTACCTCCAATCACCCACGCAGGACACACCACCGGCACCACCGGAGGTAGTAGCGCAGGGTCACAGACACAGGCACAACCGCCCCCAGGAAGACGACCCGGGATGGCGAGTAAACAAAAATTACCAAAGTTCACAGGGGACGGCAAGGAAGACCCCTTACGGCACTGCCGTACATGTGAAACCATTTGGTCTGCCAACGGAGTGACAGACCAGAATGACTGGGTACAGCAGTTCCCAGCCACGTTACGTGGAGTTGCCATAGATTGGTACTCTGATGTAGATAAGCAAAAAGTGGCCACGTGGGCCAACCTACAAAAGGAATTCACAGAAGAGTTTTGGTTGCTCCGTGATGACAACGAAATTGTAACAGAGATATACAGTACCAAACAAGTTACCAAGGAGACAGTATGGGCATACAGCAGGAGACTGAAGGAATTGTTGGGTAAAATGGAAAGCCAACCGATTGAGGGCTTAAAAAAAATGATGGTTCATGGAAGGATTGAAATCCTCCCTACGGAAAAAGATGAAGATTGTACCCCCGACGTCATATGACGACGCCTATAATAGGGCGATGGACCTAGAGAGCAAATACAAAACATCAAGGAAGAAGAAAAGTAATAAATATTCATCTAATGATGATGAAGATTCTGACGGGGAAAGCAGCAGCGGTGGCAAATCGAGTAAAAAGGTACACGTGCTCCAAAAGGACATGGAACGAATGCTGAAAGAATTCAAAGCCATGAAAGGGAGTACAAGTAAGACGGAAGAAAATGAAGTGTGGTGTACCGACTGTAGGAGTGACGGAGACACCAAGGGGTCCTGTCCCAAGAAGGCTTTTTGCGACATTTGCCAGATTGCGAGACATTTGACAAAGGAATGTCCCTACAATATGAAAACCAGGAACCAACAAGTTCTCTTCACGCAAGAGCAGCCGGCCGCCGGAACTTCGCAAACCACCAACAATAATGCATCATCTGGCAGATATCGAAACAACTGGCGAGGGGAGAGGACCAATAATAATAATAGGAGCCAAATCCAATATGATGCAAAGGGACGGCCAATGATCCAGTGCCGAGCCTGCAATCAATGGGGCCACTTTGCTAGAGAATGCACCTCAGAAGAAACTCCACAAAAATTATGCAATGGTGTGGGCCTGGAGACCACGATGATGGAACGTGCCCAAAGTCTGGAGTAAACCTACTCAACATCGACAGGACGGAGGAACAGGTATTGGCAATCACACGGTCGCAGGCAAAGAAGGCCACATACCCGGACCCTCGCACGAAGAAGCAACGGGTGCTGGAGGCCAAGGCGGAAGTGGCGAAGGAAATGTTGGCACAAAGGAGCACCCAGGAAGCGGTAAGTACCTCCCGATCTGAGGCGGAGGAGAATATCCTGAAGCAAATGCTACAGATTGAAGTGCCGGTAAAAATAAAGGACCTCCTGGAAACGATGCCGCAATTATGTACGATACTCCTACGTACGGTCCAAGTAACCCCGCACAGTCAGGCAACCCGGAATATGGATGGTACCGACAGAATACCTACAAACCCATTGGTCCTGACACTATACAGTGGCCGACACCCAGCAGTGGTAGAAATGGGAATACTGGGAACCATTCTGGTTGACACTATCATCGACAGCGGGTTTGGAGTGAATGTGCTTCCGGAAGAAACCTGGAAGCAACTTGGCAAACCAACACTATGGCCGTCAACCTTTAACTTACTGGGAGCGGATCAACATGGTATCAAACCCCTTAGAACACTCATGGCGCAACAAGTGACCATTGGGACACAACCATTTGTCCTCGACTTCGTGGTGATTCTGCTAGCCAAGAAAGGATACGACGCCATTCTGGGCAGAGGGTGGTTGGTGGCAGCCAGAGTGAATCACAACTGGAAGCGTAACACGTTGTCAATGGAAAAAGCCGGGAGAAAATTTATTATCGACCTGAAGACACAACTTGTGAGTGAAGAACTCGCGTCAGAGTCGGAATCAGATGGCGAAGGCCGAGTTGACGGAGGAAAGTACGGAAGGGAACTGAACGAGGAAGGCGTTCTCGGAATCCAAGGATGTTCTGAGGACGAGACTGATTCCCTTAATGGGCTTTTCCACTGGGAAATGGACGACTACGAGTTGCTGTATGGGTGTAACATGATGCAGGTAGACGAGGATCAGGACGAGAACGAATTTTCGTCGGCGTACGGGGAATACACCGAAGGGGATGCCTCAGTCAACGAAGTACCAGCACACAGGTTTGACATGACAAAACCAATCCGGTACGAAGAATCGGTAAAACCTACAAACCTCGGCACGGAAGCAGAGCTAAGAAACATCCTGGTTGGCGACGATTGGAACCCAGTCTTGAAAGCCGTTGCGTTTAAAATTTCATGGAATACAAGGATGTATTCGCTTGGACGTATAAGGACCTCAAAGGGGTGCCACCAAAACTGTGCGTACACAAAATTTCACTCGTACCTGGGGTCATACCTGTACGGAAGAGGCCATACAGAATGAATAAAAACTATGCGGCAAGAGTGAATGATGAAATTGAGCGTATGCTCGAAGCCGGGATTATTTTTAAAGTGCAGACCAGCGAGTGGGTATCGCCCATAGTGATATCCTTAAAAAAGGAGGCAAACTAGATACGAATCTGCGTGGATTTCAGATGCCTTAATGCGGTCACCATAAAAGACCCGTTTCCAATACCATTCACGGATAGCATCTTGGAAGAAGTGGCCGGTCATGAAATTTATTCATTCATGGATGGATTTTTTGGGTATAACCAGATATCCATCGCCGAAGAAGACAAATTAAAAACCACCTTCGTAGTGGAGGATGGCGTGTACGCGTATAATCAAATGCCGTTCGGATTATGCAACGCACCAGCAACCTTTCAACGGATAATCCTTCACATATTTGAAAAGATGTCAGTAGGGAACTTCAGGGCATTCCTGGATGACTGGTCCATCTACAGAAACCAAGATACACATTTGGCCGCACTGGGCGAATGCATGGAGAGATGCAGGCGAGCTCGCCTAGCACTGAACCCCAAAAAATGCAAATTCATGGTGCCTCAAGGGAAGCTGTTAGGACACATAATGTGTAAGGCTGGACTCAAGACTGACCCAGACAAGATTCGAGTGATAGTAGAAATGGAGGCACCCACAGATTTTCACGGGAGTCAAATCCTTCCTAGGACACATAGGGTATTACAGGCGATTTATCAAAAATTTTGCTCGAGTATCTTGCCCTTTGGACAAGTTGACAAGGAAAGGTGAACGACATATATGAGGGACGGCTCAGGAGGAGGCCTTCCAAGAACTGAAGTCACGGTTGCTGGGTGCGCCAATCCTAACATATCTTGACTGGGACAAAGAGTTCCACGTACACATTGACGCATCCAACTTTGCCATAGGGGCCACACTAGCGCAGGTTGGCGACCATGGGCTAGATCACCCGGTCTACTTTGCAAGCAGACTCTTGTCGAAGGCAGAGAAAAATTATAGCACCACAGAAAGGGAAGCCCTCGGGATGGTGTACTCCGTCCAGAAATTTCGACATTACTTGCTCACCACCCCGTTCACATTTTATGTGGACCACCAGGCTTTAATGTATCTGGTAAACAAGCCAATTATCCAAGGACGAATCAGCCGATGGCTGCTATTGCTGCAGGAATTTACATTCAACATTATAGTAAGACCTGGGAAGAGCCACGTGATGGCCGACCAGTTGTCGAGAATTCAATCAAGAGAACCAACCGAAGGAGTGAACGAAGATTTTCCAGACGCTCACTTATTTCGCATCGTGGTTCTCCCCGCCTAGTACACAAGCGTTGGGGAATATTTGTCGACATCACAGTTCCCGAGGGAGATGCCACCAGGAGAAAGAAAAAAACTGGTACTGAGGAGCAGGAAATTCCAACTCATTAATGGCCCATTGTATAAAATGGGGCCCGATCAGATCCTACAGCAATGCGTCCTAGAAGAGGAAATTTCGGGGCGTCTTAAGGGAAGCACATGAAGGGCCCGCAAGTGGACACATGGGGCCCGACACCACAACGAGGAAAGTTCTGTTGGCAGGACTGTGGTGGCCGACACTACATAATGACGCCAGGGAGTGGGTAACAAGTTGTGATACATGCCAATGGGTTGGACGGCCATTAAAAAGGGATTTTATGCCCCTCAACCCATTGAATGCCCAGGAATTGTTTAAGAGATGGGGATTGGATTTCGTCGGACCATTAAAACCAAGTAGAGCTCGACGATGTAGATACATTGTAGTGGCAACAGAATACTTGACCAAGTGGGTGGAGGCACGGGCCTTACCCGACAATTCGGCAGTCAATACAGCAAAATTCATCTATGAACACATCATTACGCGGTATGGGATTCCAATCCAACTGACGAGTGACAAAGGAGGCCATTTTGTAAATCACATAATCCGATTGCTGACAACAGAGTTTAAAATCTTCCACTCCTTATCAAGCCCCTACTATCCACGGGCAAACGGGCAGGCTGAGGCGACCAATAAAATAATAATGTCGGTGATATATAGGTCTTGCAGAGTGGAGAAGGATGACTGGGAGGAGCGCCTACCGTCAGTACTCTGGGCATACCGAACAACTTACAAGGTAACTACTGGACAGACCCCCTTCCAGCTATTGTATGGACAAGAAGCCGTGGTGCCAATTGACTTCATGGTGCCGAGTCTACGGATCGCCATCGACAATCGACTTGGCGACATGGAAAGCCTAAGGGAGAGACTGTACGCTTTGAACAAATTGGACGAACGAAGGATGATGGCTCAGTGGGCGACAGAGACAGCCCAGCAAAGACGGAAGGTTTGGCACGCGACAAGCATCTCCGGCGAATGAAGTTTACTCCCGGACAGCTAGTTTTGAAATTCAACGGGAAGAACGAAATTAAACCTAGGAAATTCAAAGTCCGATGGTTAGGGCCCTTCCAGATACGTGAGGTTAATACGAACGGGGAGATTAAGTTGTGGATGCTGGACGGGAAGGAGATACCAGACGCAGTCAACGGGTCGAAATTAAAGGTATATCACGAACGGAGGGAACCGGGACCCTCCAGTCAGTCAGTCCGCTAAAAATTGGAAAAAAAAAAATAGAACAAATTTAAAAAAACTACCAAAAAAAAAAAAAAGTGGCCACCGTACGATGGGACCACCGTGCGGTGGTCACACCGACGGTGGGGCCACTGGCGGTGGAAGTCACCAAAGGTGGTCACCGCACGCAGCCCGCGCAATATTAAAACACCGCCCACGCACATTAAAACACCGCACACCGTCTCGGCATTACAAACCCTTCGCGCAACATTAAAACGTAGGAAAAAAAAGAAAGGAGAAGACGCCGCACACGCCACATGGCCCGACCACCACGCGACACGAAAGGGAAGAGGAAGCACAGTCCACACACGCCGCACAGCCCGACCACCGCACAATGCACAGCAAGGAAAAAAGCACGCCGCACAGCAAGGGAAGAGAAACACGTCGTAAAAGGACACCACACAGGCCACACACAGGGGAGAAAAAGAAGCAGCAGCCGCACAGCGGCAACCATACACAAAAGAAGAGGGTCGTTACGAAGGTGTATGATTTTTTTTAACAGGCAATCAGTTATACAGTGATTAATGGATTCAGTAGGGAAAAGAAGTTGGAAAAAACAGCTGCACTCTTCTTCCAGTAGCAGCCAGAAGGATAGGAATAGCAATATCAGGATTTTAGCGTCAGGAGTACGTGTTGCAGGCGGCACCATGGATGCCAGCGCCCGACCAAAGCAAAAACAGAAGGCACCATAGGCTGCCATAAGTGTGAAAAACACAATGACGCCACAGAATATTACTTTTGAAGGCCTGAATGGATCGGAATGCCAGAAATGGTGGCAGGACACCCCCGACAATGACCTGGTGAAGCAAAACCTCCGTAAGGCACAAGTAGAGTGGGCTGTTCGGATGCCTGTGTTCCCTATCCAGGAGTACGAGGGCACCCTACGCTTCATGGTGGACACCTTCGAAAGGCACACATGCACCAACACGTTTGAATACCTCCGGAGGGATGTTACTATATCCTTCAAAGCAGGGGATTTCACGGGGGTATTCGGCATTCCAGGCAGCCAGGGCAAGAAAATAGACTTGAAGGCCAAAAAGATGACGCGGGAGGAGAAGGAGCGGTGGATTAAATTAATCTCCCGGAACTTGATGACAGCAGAGTGGACAGCGTGGCTAGTGCCACGAAGGGTCGCGGAATCCATAAGACTTTTGTTGCGGAGGGCCACTGGAGATGCATTATGGATGTCATCAAGAGCAGATTGACAGGGTCGGGTAGGGCGTCGGACATTGCCCTCCCTCAGATTATGCTGATGAATGGCATCGTGTATGATTGGGCCGCGTTACTGGCAGAACATATGTATGAGTTTTTGATGCTCCAGCATTACACATTCTATATGCCTCACTACGCTATAGGGTTATTCCTGGAGGCCACGCGGGAAGCAGTGTCGAAGGACGAGTTGAAGGTATGGCCGCAGGGACCGTTGACAGCAGGAGAGCCTCCAATAATGTATTGGAGGCACTTGGACATTGGGCACTCTTCCGCGAAGCAGAAACGGGCGGTAGATAGGGCCTCGGCCTCAGGGGAGCCTGACAGCGGGAGGGATTCCAGCAGCGCGGAGGATTCAGAGGCGGACGATGAGGAGGACGATAGCAACCAGGCGACGGAGGAGCCTGTACGAGTCCTGTTTGCCCCACCCCTGTTACCAATGGGCACGCCTGTGCCATCATCTGGAGTGGGCGGCACCTGTATTCCGGCCTTCGGGCAGAGCCATACGCCTGTTACACTTGGTCCCCTCCAGCACGAGCACCAGGGAGCATCACTGGGCCCAACCACGGCGGCACTTACCAAGGACATGGTAGAGTCAAGGACGAAGGAGTCACCACATCGGGTAGTGGTCGCTGAGAAGGGGCTGACGGAGGTGGTAGATACCGAGCCTCACGTACGGTTGGATGTCGTGGGTAGTGACGCAGTGGTGACTGTTTCTGCTTCCTTGTTGGAGGAGCCGACGACAGCGAACCATCCCCCGGTCACGGAGATGCGTGCCGACCTTGAGGCTATGCAGAGCTGGCTCACACAGCGGTTTCAAATGACACTGGCACAACCGGAGGGAGCTGTTGTATTCTCACCATGTTGAGAGACTAGAGCAGAGGTAGTCGACTTGGATGACTCATCAGGGGAGGCACATGGACTCACAGTTGGGAACGAGGCGGGGGAGGTCGCCTCTGCTAGGCAAGCACTAGGAGATGGTACACCTTCGGTGGCGGAGGAGGTACCTTCACAGCAGGATACAGTTGTGCCGGTTCCACCAAGGACTTCACAACCTTCGGCACAGACGGGGGAGGATATTGAGACCTATCTAGTTGACATGGCTGATATGGTGACGAGGGGTAGGTGGGTGGTGGCCGCTGCCCAAACTCAAGCATTGTAGCAGGTGGTGGTGGAGCTAGAGCAGGTCTTACAGTTTATGCGGGTGGGCTGCCCGACAGCCTTTGCTACCTGCTTTGAGTCTTAAGGGTGGCTGACTACAGAGACAGAGGAGATGCTCCAGGCTTGGAAGCTGCGTCAGCCCGTTGTGGAGAGTCGGTTGACGACAGTTGTTTGCGAGATCGAGCAGGTCTACCGAGATGCCTATTATACATTGAGGCGTACACAGCAGGAGTCTACAGTCAGGGAGGCTGCCCGAGTAGCGTTGGAGAAGGAGGTGGCCAGTCAGCAGGCCTCATGGGCAGCCGAGAGGGCGCAGTTGTTGGCACAGCTAGAGATGGCCCGCACAGAGACGGCTGAGACCCGAGCAGCGAAGGCTGAGGTGGAGACTCGTCTGGGAGCCGAGCAGACTCGGTTGGTTTGCGCAACGGAGGCAGTGGATACAAAAGAGGAGTTGCTAGAAGCCGCACACATGGTGAAGACAGCTTTGGAGAAAGTATTGGTGGCGGAGTGGGATGTGACTGCACGCACTCAACAGGTGTATGAGCTCCGCGCCCGCTTGGCAGCTCAAACACCGACATCTCACCCTTCTGCTTAAGGGACGCTTCCTCAGCCCCCTCCCTAGTCTTTCAAATATGTATATTGTATAGGTTGCATTATCTCCATTTTTGTAAGTCGCCTGGAGACGACTTTTCTTTTTGGGGGGGATGATGTTGGCGGCATTATTGTACATGGGAATAAGATTAGTTAATTATGTGTAATTGTTTTGGTTAGTTGGCAACCGAGGGGTGGTAGTTGCGGTGCGACGGTTGGTGCTCGCACCCCCTCGGTACCCTTTTATACTGCGGAATGTAACTTGTAACATACACTTATTTTGGAATAGAACATCTGGTATACTTTGTCTGATATTTACGGCATTATTCTGCATTATGTTCTTTATGTCTTAAGTTATTCACCCGAGAGGGCAAACATACATTTCCGTACCAAGTCATACCTATGCCATTATTCACTAATATTAGTGATCTTTGTCAGCCGTACTTTTGGGGAGGAGCTGGAAGATAAGTGAAAGGTTGGCCGTATAGAGTTGGTATAGGGTGTACCTCTTGTTGTTGGGTGTGGGTACTTGAGGAAGAATCGCTGCTGTTTAGGGGCATTCATCACTTCATACGGTGTTGCCTTAGCCTCATTTGACATTCCTGAACCTCTCCATGGTGGACAAATGAAGTTTAAGCTGGGTTATATGCTTTTCTTAGTTGCTGTTCTAGGCATACCAGCAGCAAATTTACTCATTTCCAGACCTGTTAATGACTGTTGCTACAGAGTAAATTAAAGCTTCTTTATTGACAAAGTTTTGGGGATGTGTAGAGTGTTTGGTTAAGGAATTTTTAATAAAAAAGTATTTGGTAAAAACTGAATAAATTAAATGAATGATCAATGGATCATTTATAGATTACAAGAAACGATCGTCGGAATTAGAAAGAATCTAATATGTACAAAATATACAATATTGACCATTAAACAGAATAGAAAGAAACATAACGAAGATATTATGCTAATACCCTCCCTTAATGGTCAATCTGTCTACTACACCAAGTAGCCCCCTGAACTTAGCAAACTTATCCAGAAGTAGGGACTTGGTGAGGATATCTGCAGTCTGATCCTCTGTAGGAACATACTGCAAATCCACGGATCAATCTTCAACCAGCTTGCGGATGAAGTGACAATGAAGCTCAACATGCTGGTCCGCTCATGGTAGACTGGATTCTGAGCGAGTTTCAGCACCCCTTGATTGTCACAAAAGAAGGGTGTAGGACCGGCTTGAGACAGTTGGATGTCTGAAAGCATCCGACGAAGCCAAACTGCCTCACAAGCTGCTTTGACTGTTCCTCGATATTTAGCTTCAGTCGAGGAAAGAGCTATGACCTGCAGCTTCTTACTGGTCCAAGTGATAGCACCTGTGCCCAAACTGAAGACATATCCAGATGTAGACTTTTTGTCATCAACAGAGCCTACCCAGTCCGAATCTGTGTAACCGATGAGTCTAGGATCTTTGGTCCGGCCATAGAGAATACAAAAGTCTGAAGTGCCCTTGACATAGCGCAGGATCCGCCTCGCTACAGCCCAGTGTTCTGATGTAGGAGTTGTCATGAAGCGGGATATGTAATTCACTACATAGCTCAGATCAGGTCTAGTGGAGGTGAGATAGATTTAAATGCCCACTAGTTGCCTAAATCAGATTCATTCTCAACTGGAGAACTGGATTTGGCCGACAACTTCAGGCCTTTCTCCATATGTGTAGATGCAGGTTTGCAGTCCTACATTCAGAACTTGTCTAGCAAAGCCTTGGCATATTTGGACTGAGAGATGAAGATGCCATGAGACTGTTGCCAAACCTCAACATCTAGGCAATAGTGCAGAAGCCCAAGATCAATCATGTCAAAAGACTGGCATAAATTCTACTTGATTCACTAAACAAAAGATGTCGAGCTGCCAATGATGATCAGATCAACAACATAAATCACCAAAATGATGATATAACTGCTAGTAGTCTTGACATATAGATTTGAGTCGAAAGGACTCCTCTGGAAACCCTGATCTATGAGGCACTTATCAATTTTCATGTACCGTGTCCAAGGAGCCTGTTTCAGGCCATAGAGTGCTTTCCCCAGTTTGAGTACCTAGTGTTTTTTTCTGGCAACCTTGAATCCAGGAGGTTGCGTCATGTATAATTCTTCCTGAAGCTCACCATTCAGGAATGCACTCTTGACGTCCATCTGATGGACCGTCCAACCACACTAAGCTGCCATGGCTAGGACTAATCTAATGGTGCTCATCTTTGCAATCGGAGCAAAGGTCTCCTCGTAATCAATTCCTTCACGCTGAGAGAAGCCTTTCACAACAAGACGAGCCTTGTACTTATCCAAAGTACCATAAGCCTTGTATTTGACCTTATAGACCCGTTTGCATCCAATGGGTTTCTTCCCTGGAGGAAGATCTGATAGAACCCAAGTATTATTTTTCAGCAAGCTCTGGTGCTCAATTGCCATAGCTTGTTCTCATTCAAGTATCCCTTTCACCTCAGTGTATGATTGAGGTTCATACACACTATGAATGTTGGCCATGAGAGCAAAATTGACATAATTAGGTTGTTTCCTCTTCTTCTGAGCAATTCTACCCTCGATGAGCTCATCATCATGAAGATCGGCAAGTGTCTTAGCCCACCATTTAGGCCGGAGAGTATAAGTTCCAACATCAGATGTTGGAGGTGCAAAAGGATTAGGTTCATCAAACAGAAGATCAGATGAATCCTGAGGAAAGTCAGGTGGTGCAGCTGCATGTCTAGGTGATCCTGCAGGAGAAGGAATTGGTGTAGGTGCAAGAGTGAGAACAGTTGGAGCCCTCCCATCAGGTGGACCTAAGGGAAGACCACGACCCTCATCAAAAACCAGAATCCATAACTAGAGGAGAGAGCTGAAATGGCCGTCGACCCTCATCAAAAACCACGTCCCGACTGAAGATGACACGATCTGTCTCAATATCAACTAGTCGATAGGCTTTGTGATTATCACTATAGCCGGTGAGCACGAGTTTCTAGCTCTTGGCATCCAACTTGGTATGCTTAGCATCAAGGATCCAAACAAAAGCAGTGGAGCCAAAAACCTTTAGGTGACTGATTTTGGGTTTGCGGCCAGACCAGGCCTCTTTCGGAGTCTTCTTCTTCACAGCCACAGTAGGAGACCGATTCAGAAGATAGATTGCAGTGTTAATTGATTCAGCCCAAAACTTCTTCGGAACACTCTTGTGTTCAAGCATAGACCGGACCATTTCAGTAAGTGTCTGGTTTCTCTACTCAACGACACCATTTTGCTTAGGGATGTAGGGTGTAGTGAGTTGGCGCTTGATGCCATGTTGTTCACAGAAATGGGAGAAAGCAGAAGAACAAAATTCTCTGCCATTATCAGACCGAAGAGATAATATGATTACCAGACTCTTTCTACTAATGCTTTGAACTTTTGAAACACAGCAAACACTTTTGATTTTTGATGAAGAAAATACATGGACCCAGTAACAGGAGTAGCCATAGGCCCACAGATATCAGCATGAACTAGTTGTAGTACCTTAGAAGCTCTCCATGAGTCGCCATCTAAAAACAGAGTCCAATGCTGCTTGCCAACCTGACATGCTCCGCAAACTCCAAGGTTCTGGGTCTGAATTTCTAGTAATCCAATGACAAGATCTTCCCAAACAAGCTGAGAAAGATAGTGCGAGAGTGTACTAACACAGGAGTGCTTGGCTGCCATGGCGAGCTCTTGAGAATCACCAGAATCAACTAGTTTAATAGACCATGATCCTCAAGACCCACAGCAACAGTTGTCTAAGTCTCCCGATCAATGATATTGCACCGATGTGAATTGAAGGTCATGTCTAGCCGAGGAGAATGTCTCAGCATTCGACTGACTAAGAGAAGGTTGAGTTCCAATCCTAGAACATAGTACACATTGAAGAAAATTAATTTCCTCCCTCTAGATTGAATCTACAAATTGCCCTTTCCAACAACGGTGTACTCTTCCCCTCATCCAAAAATAATTGAATCTGAGTAAGGCTGAAAATCAATGAACCAATCCCGACAATGAGTGAAGTGGTGTGAAGCACCTAAATCTATATACCAGGCAAAGCATTTGACATGGTCTACAAGTCTTTTATCCATGAAGGCATAAAAGGCAGACTCGCTCTGCTCAGTGTGCTCTGCTACATTTGCTTTCGACTACGAACCACTTTGCTTAGCCTGTACAGCCAAGCGTTTACGACACTCAAGCTTCATATGAACAAACTTATGGCAATAATTGCACTGAACATTTTTCTTCTTCGAGCCTTCTGATGACGGAGCAGAGGGCTTCTGCTAAGAGGGCTGAGAAGATTTGCCTTTATCCTTCTAAAAGGATTTGGCTGCAAATGCTTGTTCTGAAGAGGATGCGCTATTACTGCTACCGAATTGTTGCTTCCACTGATCCTGCTGCAGAAGTTTAGTGCAAAATCAACGAACTTTAAATCAACACAAGTGGAGGTGATGTTGAAGGTTTCGACAAAATGCTCGTAGGACTTTGGCAGACTTTTCAGAGTTATGACAACCATGTCCTCTTCCTCCATTTTTTGACCGATGGCTTCCAACTGGTCATGGATTTCCTTGATCCGATTGAGATGATCTTGAAGGGAGTTGCGTTCATCCATGACAATAGAGAAGAGCATATTTTTCAGAAAGAAAGCTCTGCTCTTATCAAACGTCTCATGCAGCATCTTGAGATGCTCCCATATCTCAGCAGTTGTTTTGCCAAAAGGAATCGAAGGAAAATGATCGTCGGTCACTGAGAGCTTGATGAGCGTGACAGCTTCACGATTTTGCTCATCGAACTTGGTCTGATCAAGACCGGCTACAGAAGGACGTTGGACTTTGCCAAGAACTAACTGATCAATAACGCGATACTCAAATTGTGAGTATCCGTTGTTTCCAGGTATTGTAGTTTCTACCATTGAAAATTTGATTGCCCTTGAGCAAAATAATCGTCAAAGATGCCATTATGGAAAACTGAGGTCAAAGCTGGTTGACCAAATAATGGCACGAATATCGAGGTAGATGTAAATGCCTGAATCATGTAAACGCGATGCGTGCAAGAAAACAGAGGCAAAACATAGGCACTAATTTCAAGGCATATTTGAAAATATTTTGGCACAAATCCCAAAGTACGGATTTTTGGAGGACCCAAAAAAATCTAACAAATACCCAGAAAAGCTTACGAAAAACCCAAGTGGTAGGTTTTTGAGAATGGATTTTCGAAATATCCTAGCCACTGGAAAATACAAAGGATTTGTAAAAAACCTTAAGCGGGAGAGTAAAGACTGAACCAGACGCGAAAAAATCGTGTTGCAAAACTAAAAATAGGTTTAGGGTGATAGCAGAAAACCCTTGATGCCGAACAAGGGCCCACGGTTTCAAAGCAAAGATTCGCGATTTTTAAACACCCCCCCCCCTCTTTTTTGTCCAAAAAATGCGACATAAAAAACCAGACGTCGCGCGCAGGGCAGCAAGATGCAGTAGTCGGGCGCGAAAAATCGCACAAAGAGCAAAACGGACATGAGATAAGATCGTGCGGCTCAACAAATCACGACAAATAAAAATCGCAATGGTTACACACGGCCACCAATCAAAAAAACGCAGATACGATGAACACAAGCAGGCGAGCATCCAACAATGGACGCGGGGTTTGCAGCAAGAACGCATCAAAGAAAAAATGACGCGAAAAAACCCTTAAAAAAAATCACGCAAACAATTCTCACGAGATTTTGATTAAAAAATCCGCTCAGAATAGTTATTGACAGGAAGAAAAGAATTTTTAAAAAGAATCGATCCAAAAATTTAAAAAAAATCTTAACCTGCTTTGATACCATAATACGAAAGTATTTCGTAAAAACTGAATAAATTAAATGAATGATCAATGGATCATTTATAGATTACAAGAAACGATGTTTCTATTAAGAAGCAATCGTCGGAATTAGAAAGAATCTAATATGTACACAATATACAATATTGACCATTAAACAGAATAGAAAGAAATATAATGAAGATATTATGCTAATAATTTTGGTGTTACTTGCCTTTGGGTGTGTTTTTTGTGGAGTGGTGAAGACTTCTAAGTGCTTAAATGCTGTGCAGACCTTTTGCAATTCATTTTCTACCACGTTTCAAACCTGTACCAGCGACCTCATTCATTATCCTTGAGGTATATTTACAAGCTAGGAGGTATATTCATGATATTGGGTACCTTTGGGAGTGTTTCAACCGTCAATTTCTCATATAAGCACTTATACCAGCATTGTTATCTTTATCAACAATTATGATGATAGATATATCACTACTTTGGCATGTTTATATTTGAGCTAACATTGTAACACTGGATGGTAGTACTGCAAGTGATTTGCTCTTGTTTACTGTTCTACCCCACTGAATAAGTGGTTTGTTGTAATCACCCACCACTGGACAATTGGAAGGAGCTTGCTTTACTTTTCAATATTGTTAACCTTTCCCACTGAACAAGTGGAAGTTCTCATAAGCTTTCCCACTACTAGTGGATGTGCAAATAAGTTTTTTATTTAGTTTCAGTATTATATAAGCTTTTCCACTGAATAAACGGATGTACCCTATGCTCACCATTGAACAAATTGAAGATACAACTTCAATTTCCA
This sequence comes from Cryptomeria japonica, assembly GCF_030272615.1. Classification (NCBI taxonomy): domain Eukaryota; kingdom Viridiplantae; phylum Streptophyta; class Pinopsida; order Cupressales; family Cupressaceae; genus Cryptomeria; species Cryptomeria japonica. The sequence goes on along the minus strand of NC_081407.1, from coordinate 889,231,610 downwards.
GTATTGCATATGCATTCCACTGAATAAGTGGTGTTGGCCGTCTTGCCACCTAATGCTTTCCTTTCAGCAGTTTGTTTCCAATTGATTTGTAACCCTGGCATTTTATGCTCTCACCTTGCCCATTCCAGGATGTGTGTAATCTAAAAGTGGAAAGGAAGTTTTTATGCATTTCATTTACAGTTGAAGCTAACGTTTTCAAAACAAAAAAAATCCAGTGTGGTTATTACAATATCAAAATTGTAGCTATACTACAACCTTCAAATCACTGTCAACCACCTCTAACAGGTGCCAACTATAGTTTCAGTCATTCAAACATGATGCAAACATAAAGGATATATGAAAACAGAGATAGCATTTGCAAGGGAACACACACTTAACGACAATATCAAGGAATTTACCCTAGAGAAACCCTAATAGGGTGAAAACTCTAATAAGACAACACTCCTCAATCACCATCTAGTTATCATTATAGATGTTACAAAGCCATTAGGCTAACCAAAGCCTTCACACCATGACCAAACTCTTTCACGCCAGAAAATCTCTCCAACTTAGAAACCCTACCTTTGTTCTACTTGCATTCACAAAGTGAACATCAAAGGAAGGTCTAACTTCATGTTTACGCATTATATCACATTCCTCTATCCTCCCATGGTGCAAAAATAGATATACATATGTCAAAAGAGTTGATTCAGAGACAAAACCCTCAATTCCACTCATTATCCTGACATTTTTGAATTTGCCACTTCCAGATGATAGATGATTGCATATTAACTGCAATGATTGTGTTTTTTTTTCTGCAGTATATGCTGTTTCTGCCACCTGTAACAACTGGATAGAACACCATTTTAGATTTTCTACTAAGTTGTGCAACTTGCAACTTCTTTGGAGACTTACTGAGATGCTCCAGATCAGCCCAGTTACCTTCCTTCATCATAACCTTGCATTTATCATAAAAAACAATGTTTTACATTGATTTCTTGATTTTAAATAGACATCTTTGATTGAAATGAATTGAATGACACCAATGGTCCAACTTCTACAATCCACTTTTTGGATCAATAGATGACAAATTAGTCAAAACTATAGAAGCTAACCGGGATCTATGAATCATAAAAGAAGGAAAGAAGACAACAACAATCAGCTATAACTAGAAATTTTGGTTTTGATAGAATTTTGAATTGACATCAACCTACTTTGTTTCAAGATGCTAGATGAAAAAAATGGTGTTGTAGCCGAGTTCTCTCATGAAGAACAAGGCATAGGGTTGACAAATGTAAGATCCCTTTTTCAGTCCATTTCAACATTCTTGGAAAGTTCCACGATTCTTGAAGAGCATCGGTCTTACCAAAACAATTTTGTGACAATGGCAGAGAGCTTTGAGGATCAAGATGAATACAATGTTTTTTTTCCAAATGCACATCCAACTTTTAGGGAGCATTCCACACTTCTTGGAGATTTCCAACATCTTTGGAGAGTACCAACTTCCCTACAACCTTGGGATGTGTGGATAAAAGTAACTGAATAAAAAATTTAAGTTGTCTTAAGGTGACTTAATATTAAAAAGGCAACTTAAATTTATTTATTTTAAGGGTGGCCTATGTCATAAAAGTGTTTTCAGAAGAGGGCAAAAAGTGTTAGCACTAGGTATGGAGTACAAGTGACTTAAAAAATTATTATTTTAAAGTGACATTGAAATGGATGATTAAAAAGTAATATTTAAATAAAAGTTCTCGAAAAGAGGAAAAGTGATTTTAAAAAACAAAAGAAAATTATTTGGTTGCCCTAAAGTTGCCCTAAACATGCATATCTAAGGAGTTGTGTAGAAAATAGACTAGATTGAATAATGCATTTGCTATTTTCTCTAAGTGAGAACATGAGTTCTCATATTTATTGAGGACGAAAACCCTCTTGGAATACCAATTTTGGTGACGAAAGCCCTCAACATCCATGAGAGCAATTTTATACAAAGATTGCCTTGCTGTTGAAAGTAAAGACATTCCAATTTGTGCTGCAAGGATTTATGATGCAGATTTAAGAATTTTCTGGGCTTGTGGGCTTGTCAAAGTGATTGAAAGAGGTTTCTTCTTGAAACCATACAAAAATAAGGTGAACTTTGTTGACCTCTAAGAGTTTTATGACAGTTGTGCCGACTATACCAGCAACATTAATATTGAATTTCAGACCTGCAATTAATCTGAGTACTATCCTAGTCTGATATCCATTGGTTTCCATGTGTTTAGGGTTAGTATTTGATTCTTTTTTAGCAGTATTGATGCTCATCCTTGTTGGGGAGTTCGGGTTTGATGTTTGTAATGATTTTATGTGCATTTTGGCTCTATTGTACCTGCTGTATCAGCAGCAATAAGTTCAATTTTAGACCTGCAAAGTGACTGTTTTCTCATTTTGTTTGATGTCCATAGTGTTCATGGTGCTTTGGGTTCAGTTTTGGTGTGTTTTGGAGTAATTTTTAGGTTATGCATGTTGAGTAGTGTGTTGGGCATACTCTTTGCAAGATTTCAAAGAATTATCAATGCTGGTCAAACCTGTTATTCAATGTTTATCAGTCACGGAGGGAGTTCGCAGACCTCTATTTAAGTGTGGGATGAATTTATGCAGCCTACATCGGTTGTGTTTCAGTTTGAGGTGTGTTTCCTTCATTTTGAGGTTGTTGTATCAGTATATAGTAGTGTTTGCATCGTGTTTCAGTTTGTATATGACCTAATATGATAATGTGACAGCAGTATCAAAGTGTTATCAGACCTGCATCAACCACTTACATCATCCTTATGAGGTATTCTTTAGTTGGGTGCATGACTATATTGTTTATCTATGTAAATTGGCCTTATTATGCATATTGCAACAATTTGATTTTATAATCAGAACTTTATATAAGTTTAATAACAATTTACTTCATCAATTGTTACTTTGTAATGCATTTCAAGTTATCTTGTAAAACCCAAATGGTAGTACCATTGCTGGATTCCTTTGTATGAATTTCATATTGTAAGATTGCATGGTTTATCGCCGATCACCATAGCATTTCATTCAACTCGTTTTGGCATTGAACAAGTTGGCAGTATCAACCAATTTGGTTTGAGTCAGCTTAGATATTTTTCCACTGGTTTGCATCGCATGCACGCAAACCATCAAAAAGGTGATGATAAGGCTACCTTTGCCACCTGCATGTCATTTTACGCAGTCAGTAGAAGAGCTGTTGATTAGGTTGGCTCTCCCGCCCGTTTATTCTAGTCCTTTGCTACCATATCATTTGTACTTCCAACAATTCAGAATAGCTATGTGGTTGGTATGCTCTCACCTTGCCCACTCACAATCTGGATGATCAAAAAGTGTTGAAGACATTGCAGATTCATCTTTATATTGCAAAAAGAAAAGTAGGGTGGGTTGTTACAACAAAGGTATCTAGCCACAAGAAGGCAATTCGATTTGAATTGTAAAACATAACATACAATGTTATTGACACCATCGATAAGAACTAATATGTACTAAAAGTCAATCTGACATGCATCAAAAGGTGTCTAAAATATTCAAGGTGGCAATCTCACTCATATCTTTAACTTAGATGTATTATCAATATTGCCTCGCTCCTATGAATCAAAAATCAAATTTGAAATTTTGATTTATTTTATTTTATTAATATTATTATTTATTTAAATATATACACATTGTGGTGGTATTTCAAAACACCTTTATTAAATGAGAGTGTTGGTCCCAACCTATTTTAGGAAGGGACATGACAATCCTCCCTTTCCCAAAATTGCTTGTCCCCAAGCAATTTAAAACTCGAATGCTCAATTTAAAATGAGTGGAAGATTCTTCCATTGTACCAAATATTTCAAAATGACTTTGTTCCTTAACCTCTTCTCCCTCATGTCTATGATCTTGTAGGACCCATAAAATCATGGCTTAAATTTTCCTGCACCACTTCCCTTTAAGGAGGACTATCTATAGGGCTATAGCCTCAAGAAAACCATGTCTCCAACCTCAAAACCTCTCTCCTCATCCTTTCTAATCCCTTGGGCACTGTTGATGTGTTTTTTATGCACATGCTAACACAAAATAAAATACCAAGGTATCTTATCCTCTCTTGAACAAAGTTTTTCGAATGCTGAAGATTTTCCTAAGGATCAATCGAAATAACTCCAAGGTTCTTATATGTAGGGTCTCTACATGTGGATAAGCTCAATTTGGTCTGATGTGATTATGTTGGAATCACAAGGGGGCTTACGTTTGATGGCCTGAGTGTTTAATGTGTTGGAACTTGAATCCTATTTGCTAGTTGGAAGACAAAGAAATGGCAAAAGATACAGGGTTTGGAGAATTTAAGCTAAGACCTAGAATGCAAGAAGATGGATGAACGACTAGGTGGAGTCCTACTGGGCTAGGTCTCACCATCAAACTGAACAATTCAAAACCAGCTCAGTGCGATCTTCTAGGGTAGTTCTGAAGATGTTCAAATCATTACCGTCAAACATTGATCATCAGTCAAGTTAATGCATGAACAATAGACGCGTAACGACTTGAGATTAAGCTCATTCTATGCCAGTCGACCACGTAGGGCGCACTTACAATCAGCAAGAGGCTAGTGGTTTGGACTAGGCGGATTCCACGCGAGTGCATTCAACAATTTTTCTCCATTCAATCTAATTACCTACCATCTAAAATTGAAGATTCAACAAGAAACCATGCATATTGCAAGAAAGAACACATTTCACCTTAACTTGAATGAAAATGGAGTTCATTTACAATTTAGGCAACAATTTCTTGCCTTCTCCTCCTAATCTACTCTAATTGCTATTCTATTTGCTATTAATCATTAGCTATTCTAACCTCTATGAACTAACTATTAACCTTTACAAATGAAGAACCAAAGCTTTATATAGAGAGCTCGTTACATTTCAATGGCTCTGATTGATTTACAATCAATGGCTAGGATTACAAGATAGAAACCCTAATTAGGGTTTGTTATAACAAACTCCTTTAGCCAATGAGAAGATTACATTCAATATTTAAGAACCAATAGGAACCAGGGGTAGGTGCCTCGAAGTTTGTGCCATCACTGGCGAGTCAGGTACATTGAATTTGGACATGCTGAGGTGGACCTATTTGACTAGAGGAATAGTGACTGGGATGCCACCTTGTCTGGTGTTTGTGCCTTGGTTGATCCTCCTTTGTCTTTGATGCAATGAATGATGTACCTCCTTGACTCCCATGTGTTTGATGAGGCTTCTTCACGGTCAAATCACTCCTCCTCTGGTAGCATACTTCGCCTTGAAGTGCTTGTAAGATCCTTCTTCCCCGTCATCCTGTGATTTTTCTATGTGGCAAAATGAAGATCTTGAGGATAGCTTGCAACTCCTTGAACACTTGAAGTCTTCCAACACTTTAGAAGCACGTTGAGTTCTCCACGCATTTGAGGTGTCTTTAATGATGATGGAACTTGAATAGGTCGTCGTTGTCTGTTCTTCCTTCTAGCCCTATCTTGTTGATCTGCAAAACAAACAAAAGATGATTAAGAATACATGATATATATTCGTTCTAACATGGCATTTCTTACCTTAAATCATCAACAAGAAAGCATTAAGATCAACTCGCTTTGGACCCTCTCCAAGGATAGGACCTATAAGAAAATGCGCTCTGGATCCTCTCCAGGGATAGGACCTATAATGAGATTCGCTCTGGACCCTCTCTGGAAGGGTCAGGAGCGAAAATTGACAAAGTTGCTCAATTAGACCAAGATCAAATCATTTACCTCCAAAATTGTTTAAAAATGGGTTTTGCTCAAAGACCTAGTCAAAATATTAGACCTCCTTGGAATTTCGCTCTAGACCCTTTGGAAGGGTCAGGAGCGAAATTTGCATTTTAGCTCAATTTTCATCATTTCTTCGCTTCAAATCTCTTCTCAAGGCAAGAATACATCAATGTTACGCCATATGGACAAAATCTAGGCTTCAAACAAGGAGCAAAATAGTGTTTTAAGAAATTTCGCTTTGGACCTTGGCCAAGGACAGGACCTATAAGAAATTTCGCTCTGGATCCTTTGGAAGGGTCAAGAGCGAAATTGGTGATTTGGCTTCAATTCTATCACTTCATTGCCTTAAATCACCTTTCAAAGGCAAGTACATGTCAATTCCTTCCCAACCATGCCTTAGAAATCGAGATCTTGGCTTGAACAAGGAGCCAAATAGAGGTTTTAGGAAATTTCGCTTTGGACCTTGGCCAAGGACAAGACCTATAAGGAATTTCGCTCTGGACCCTTTGGAAGGATCAAGAGCCAAATTTTGCCTTTTGCACAAATTCCTCACTTTTCCTCACTTCTCTCTTCACACATCAATTCTCTCTTCACTACGCCATAAGGACAAGGTTTACAAGGCAAATTAGGACCAATAAGGGAGGTATAAGGAAATTCACCCAGGACCCTTTGGAAGGGTCAGGAGCGAAATTGGTGTTTTAGCCTTAAATATCACTCAAACACTCAAACTTCACCCTCACGCACGTTGTTCTCACCTCAAGACATGCTAACAAACCACCTTAAGGAAGTTCTTGGCTCAAAAAATTGGATTACAAGGACATCTTAGCCATTTCACCTAGGTACCTCTGGAAAGACAAGACCTATCCAAGAATTTCGCTCTGGACCCTTTGGAAGGGTCAGGAGCGAAATTTGTCTTTTAGGTTCAATTTCCTTATTTTAACTCATTCCAACTTGTTCACAATGCAAAAAATAGGCCATTCTTCACTCAGTCAAGATGTAGGGGCAAGCTTTGAGGTCCAGACTGGGAGCAAAAGAGGCTTCTAAGAAAATTCACTCAAATTCCTCATCGCTTCCTTGACTAAATGCCCTAGGTCTCAAAAGGCAAGAATGCTAGCAAGATATAAGGACTACCTCAAACTCAATCAAAACCTAACCTAGAAACAAGAGCAAGGCCTGACCTAGAGAAGGCTTTCAAAGAGACCCTGACCTGGACCACTTACTAACCAATTTGAGCCTAAGCAGACCCTGCTATCGTAATGACCTCTTTGACAATTCTCCAATGCAAAGGCTAAAAGCCAAGACCAGACAACTAAGCAAAGAAAACTAACCCTAGAAAGCAAAAAGCAGGGGTCCCCATTTACAATGGGGCGATGTGTGAATACGTCACAATAGGCACTAATCTCATTCCCCAAATATAATATCTCGATCAAACAAATCTCACATTTGGATGTCTCGACGTAGAATAAATGCTGCTCTAGTATGGCAAGCACCTCAGTTATGTGCTTAAGTAATTCTCCCATTTCTTATTGTAGATCAAGATGTCATCAAAGAAAACCAACACAAACTTCCTCAATTGTAAAATAAATACTTGATTCATGCATAATCAAAATGTGGTTGGTGCATTAGTCAACACAAATGGTACAACCAAGAACTCATGATAACCATAAATCAATCTTGAAGTACATCGTACCATGGAGTTCATCTATAAACTCATTAATCTTGGGTAGTGTTGTGACGTTTTCACACATCGCCCCATTGCAAATGGGTAATCCCACTTTTTTGCTTTTTTAGGGTCGATGCTTTGCTTAAGTTGTCCTAGTTTAGCAATAGTTTCCTAGTTTTAGCCTTGGCTTATGAGAGGGTGTCATGTCAAAATGCAAAAGGTTGTTATAATTGTAAGGAAATGATCCTAAGTGTCAAGTCGCTTTAATGTGTCAATTTGTCTTTCCGAGGTCAATTTTCCACTTTGCCTTATAAATTTTGAGCAAAAAAGATAAAATTATTGCAAATCAATGTGATTTTTGTGAAAGTCTAGATGGACAATGATTTTCCACTCTTGGGGACTCAAAACAATGCAAAACAAAGTTAAAAATCATTTTTCCACTGAGCAGTTAAGTTAAAATCCATTAGTCCCGATGGAATGGCATTTTCCAATTCACAAATGAATGAACAAAGTCAAGTTTGAGCAATAGAAGTCACGAAATCTGCTTTGTCCCGATGGGAGGCATTTTTTCCACTAAGATATTAAGGTAAATGCACCTTGTCCCGATGGAAGTCGTTTTTCCACCTCCATTTTGAGCACAAAATTACCTATTTTGAGTTTGGGACATGTATTTGGAAAGCTTAGTCCCGATGAGGGTCGAAAGTTTACAAGGCAAAAAAATACGTTAGTCCCGATGATCCATGTTTTTCCACTCCTCGGACTTAGTTAACAAAAGAATGAAGGTGCCCAGGTGGAAAGTCCCGATGACCTTGTAATTTACACTCAGGACAGAGCAATGAGTTCATAAGGACAATGAGTCCTAATGGAGATCGCATTTTCACTCTAGGGACTTGGCTTACAAGGAGGTAAAGTGAGTGGAATGTGGAGTCTCGATGACTTTAGAATTTCCACCTTAAAGGCAAAGTCCCTGTGGACTTCGATTTTCCACTTTAGGCAATATTTTGTCCCACATGCATCACGATGTTGTAGGAAGTGGAGGAAAAGTGAATAAAGCTGCAAGTGAGTGAGGATTATAAAGACAAAAGTGTCAAGATGGAGAGCGATTCTCCACAACTTCATTTGGTGGACAAAAACAAAGGGAAATAAAACTGAATTTAAGTGTTCCCATTTCATTTGGTGGACAAAAACAAGGGGAAATAAAACTGAATTTAAGTGTCCCCACACATATCGTATTTCCCCCACCTTGCTGAGGTGATATTTTTTAAAAAATTTATCCCACATTCGCTGTGTGGTGAGAGTGAAAGGTGAAATGTTGAATAAAAGCACAGGTCAGCAAGCAATATAATATCATTAAGTTGTTGTTTCAATGGCAAGAGAGCTGGAAGAGCAGGGGATCAGACTCGTCTAAGCCAGCAAGAAGAGAGGAAGAGGTGCGATTTTTGCCTAAAGCATTAGAGACACCATAGCTGAAGACGTTTTGCAACCCAGCTGAAGACGCCATTTCCAGCCATCACCTCAGGGAAACACATATCATTTCCAGCCAATGCAAATGCAAATCGTATCAACCACATGAATCGCACAAGAAAGGAATGATATTCAGCTGTTAGGGGAGGATTTTCAGACATTTTTCAGACTTACACACTCAGAAATCAGACTTCGACAACAATCTTGGTTGCAAAATCATTCAAATCCTGAGTTTGAAGGATATTTTCAGACTTACAAATTATAATTAGACCTTACATAAGTCTGAAAACTAGGTTTCCTTAGGCGAATTTTCCGGATTTGAATCAAATCATTTGCATTTTCCAGAATTGTGTTACATAATTTTGATTTTCTGATTTTAGAAAGCTAATAAGTCTGAAAATCAATTGAAATCAGAACCTAAGTTAATTCTGAAAAATTACCTATCCCAAGTTGCAACAAAGATAAGGACTAAATAGTCCCTATGGAGGCCAATTCTCCACTTGGGGACTAAATTTGCAAAGAGATTGAAAGGGGATGTGCAAAACGCTTTGTCCCTATACTCATTGATTCTCCACAAAGGGACAAATCAATTCAAATAAGGATCAATGACAAAGTAGTCCCTATGACCAGCGAATTCCCACAGATGAAGACTCGGTTTAGCATGAAATTGGTCCCCATGGGATTCATTTTCTATTAAGAGTTCAAAGCTATTAAAGATCAAAAGGAATTATGGATCCATGAGTCCCTTAGGGAATCGAGTTCCCATTCTCATGTGGTGAAAGGATTGATGATGCTTTCATTCATTTCATGAGTGTATTGATTTGATATTTGTTTATTTTACAGGTCTGCTACAAGGAAGGGAAGCATGATGATAAAGGCTTGAGGTGAAAGAGGATGCAGCTTACAAGGATACCAAGGGCTCAACACTTCAAAGCAGCAAATGATGAAGGATCAGCTCCAAGATGACAAGCAAGTGAAATGCAAGAATGAAGAAACTCAAACAATGCTATGAGGAGGAATCATAGTTCAAATTCAAGAAAGGTTAAAGGTACAATTTGGAGAAAAGACTCTACAAGCATATTGCAGGGTCAACATTACAGATGCGAATGAGGAAGATCAACATTTCAAGGATTGGAAGAGGATTTCAAGACAAGGATTTCCAAAAGCAAAGATGAGGACTAGCTCAAACATGAAGAAAGCTTCACCATGATGGTGAACAAAAGAGGAAAGACAAATCCAAGATATGATCATAGGCGGGATTCCACATTACAAAGAAGGAACTACATCAAAGGATCTCAAAGTCGAAGAACGTTAAGGAGGAAGTAGTTCAAGCCTCAAGGAACTCCCTAACATAAGGATGAACAGCAAAGTATCACAAGGAATTCCAAACATCGTGAAGAATGTTCAAGGCAAATTGATTAAGTCTACAAGACAAGTTGAGGTGGCATCCCAATCACCATTTGTCCAATCAAAGGGTATCAAGTCAACATTCATTCAAGGATGGAACAAGTGACTTGTGGCGCTACATCAAATATTATTTATCTTACCTATCCTCATCTCTCATTGGCCAATGTAATGGTGGTTGTAACAAACCCTAATTAGGGTTTTATCTTGTAATCTTGGCCATTGATCTTGAATCAATCTGATCCATTCATTGTAATGAAACTTCTATAGCAGGGCTCAGCTCTCTCATTTGTAAGGGTTAATAGTGGAAGAGCTAGAGATTAGGAGAGTAGATAGATTAGAAGTTAGAATAGATGTACATTAGGAGAGAAGGAAAGATTGTTGCCAAGATCTTGTTGCAAGAGAAAATATTGTTTTGCATTGAACTTATGATGAATTTCCATGTTGCATGGTCTCTACTTCTCACTTGTTTTAATGTTGGTTAATTGAATGAAAGATTTAGTGGATGATTAATGGTGAAATTTGCATATCCATACTACTACAGTTTGCTGATTGTAAACTTGCCTTGCGTGGTCAACTGGAATCCTTATTCAGGCTTAACTTCAATTGCTATTCACACATTGATATGCATTGCCTTGATGGTGTCTATGTTGTTAGTGATAATTTGAACATCATACATTTAGCTCAGAAGATTGCACTAGCTTTGTGGAGTTGTTTGTTGATGTCAAACCAATGTCTGGTAGAGTCTCACCAAGTCATTCACTACTTCTTACATTCCTAGGATTAGACTAGCTTCCTAAACCCTTCCCCTTTTGTCCTTTTTTCCAATTCAAGTTAGTTTAGGAGAGAAAGCATCACAAGATTGCAATATCGGATGATCAAGTTCCAGCAACATTCAAGCATTAATATACAACGTAAGTCACCCTTGTGATTCCAGCATTATCACATCAAACCATTGAGTTCATCCCCACGTCAAGACCTAACATTTCGGAATCTTGAAGTCTACCAGTTGATCACATAGTTAAGCATTTGGGAAGATTTTGTTCAAGACAAGATAAGATACCTTGGTATTTTATTCTATGTTTGAGGTGTATTAAAAACACATCAACAGGTAGGGGGTAGCAATTCTAGATTGTCTTCTTGTTGAGGGCTCTATAATCAATGCACATCCTCATAGTACCCTCTTTTTCCTTGACCGACACCATAGAAGAAGAAGAAAATGGGCTAGAGCTAGGTTGTGTGTGCCCATGTCCAACAACTCCTTAATTGCCTTATCAATCTCCTTGAAACTCTTAGGATGACAATAAGGAGTAATAATGATAGGTTATGTTCCCTCCTCAAGCTCAATCACATGCTAAAAGCCTCTATCTGATGGTAAACCTAGAGGGATTTCATTGAACACCTTATTATCTTTATCCAGGATGGATTGAATGTCAACATGATAAGACCTCATCCTTGAATGTCGAGCTACTTGGTCACTACAAAGAGCTTTCTCCATCTTCTTAGCTAAACAATCATGGTGGCCCCATTGGATGGCCATGAAGGACTACCTACTTTCCCTTGAATCTAACTTTCAACTCCATAGTCTAATTATGTGTATTCACCAAGTGACTGCAACCATTGCACTCCCAACACAGAATTCGTTTCACCAAAGCCAATCACATATAAGTCATCTCACATCTGATTCCGTCCTAAAGTCAACTCCATCTATTGAATCTTTTGGTTGCATGGAATAGTGAACCTATCAACCACTCTAGCACTAAGCCCTCAAAATCTTTTACTCTTAAACCCAACTTAGCCACCAAACCCTCATCAACAAAGTTGTAAGTTGCCCCACTATCAATCAAAATTGTCACCCTATGTCCATGCAAGATTCATCTAACTCAAAGAGGGTTATATATACTAAAAGCGCTACAAGTGTGACCCCTAAAGCATCTTCTCCTATCTTCTCCTCATGCTCAATCTCATCCACCACAAACTCGAGCTCAAACCTCTCTCATTCTTTCAAACCCTAGGTCTTCCTCCTTAACTCCTGCTGAAATATGTATGTATGTATATATTTGTATTTTTATCTCTTTCTCTTCATGCATTCATGTGCTTTCATTCCCTATGAGGATACTTTATGCTCAAGTGTATTCATATGTCTTATGTATATTTCTTTCAAGTGTATGTTTCATGTGCCTCATGGCTTGCAGATATTTATGTGTTTACTATATGCCTAATATGCCTTCAACATGATTGCTCCATTATATATGCATGTCTTGTATGAATGCTTATGAGATTGCTTAATGCTGTCATGTTTTCAGCATGATTACATCATGTACCTTCCTAATGTATGCTTCATGTATTCTTTACTATATGTATTCATGTGATTGCTTCATGTCTGATATGATTTTTAGCATGTATGCCTTGTGTCTTTATGTGTCCACTCCATGGGTGCCTTTCTTATATATGCTTTGTCCAGTATGTGTATTTGTGTATTGCTTCAGGCCTTACATGTATTATGTGCATACGTCATGCTTTAGTGTATATAACTTAATGTTTACAGGTGTACTACTTCATACTTCATGTGGGTACTTCATCTTTTTATTGCACTACATGTCTGATATGTACTTGAGAGTATTGCTTCATGCTTTGTGTACCTGCTGTGTATTTATTTCTTTACCCGTGACATGTATACCTCATGCCTTATATGCATTTATATGCCTACATACCTTATGAATGATTCATGCCTTGAGTCTATACTTATTTTTCAACATGTGTGATTTTCATGCATGAATGCTATCTGACTTAAGTGAACTCCTGATACTTAAGCAGATTTAAGTGTATGCTCCATACCTTATGTACTATATGCTACACACCTTGAGTGTACTCGTGTATAATTCATGCTTCCGGTGATTCATGTCTTGCATGTATTCATATGTATGATTCATAATTTATTTATGTGAATTACCTCACGTCTCATATGTATGCTTTATGCTACATATGTTCACTTGTATGATTCATGCCTTAAGTAAATCCGCGCTTTATGAGTTACATGCACACTTCATGCTTTACATATTTGCCACTTAATGTCTCATGGGGATGCTTCTTGCCTTATATGCCTTGGATTTACACCTTATATATTCGTATGTTTGACTCATGTCTTAAGTGTGCATGTGTATGATGTATTGGTTTTGTGCATAGAGTGCTTACTCTGTATATGTTTCATATACATGCTTTACGCTTCAGATCTTACGTGTATTTGTGAATATTGCTACATGCATTACTTATGTTTATGCTTCAAGACTTCCATGTATACTTCAAGCCTTCCATGTATACTTCAAGCCTTCCATGTAATTACATGACTTCGGGTGTATTACATCATACCCTACATAAATACCTCATGTCTCACATACTCTTGTGCCTCATACATTTTTCCTTGCAAGTATTCATGTGTATTACATGTATTCAGGCTTCATGCCTCACTACCTTACGTGTATTGTGTATACATTTCATGTATGCTTCGTGTCTTCATATATACATTTATATACCTTGTTTTTTTATTGAGAGGTGACTCAGTTTGAAGAAATTATCAATTGCTTGAGGACAAGCAATTGCAGGAAGGGTGGACGGACATGTCCCCTCCTTGATCGTCATATATAATCTTAACGAAGTTATTATTATTATTAATTAATATAATATCTATTAACGAATGATTATTTGAAGCTATTAAATACTTATTTTAATTAATATTTATTGATAATAATAATCTTGAAATATTCAAATAAAAAATAAATTAATATTATTATAAGCATAATTTATAAACATAACTTACATATTCTTAATTGTAAACAAGTGTGATTTGTTTTTAATAAATATTATGCCAAAGGGTGCGATTTGTTAGGAACAGTGAAGAGAAACAACTCTTCATATCTATATCTCCCCATCTCATATTAAAGAAATTGGGGTATCATTTCACGTATCACTTGCTTCTGGACACGATTACATTCCAAAGACATAACATATGTATTAATATTATTAATTCATTGAGATTACTCGGCAAAGACATTTCACCTGAGACAAATACTTAGAGCCACGATTGTAAGGAGATAGAGAGCAATGTCATCTTTAATTGGAGACTTCCTTAATCAGCAATTGACTTCATTAATAAGTTATCGGACTTTCATATTAACCACCGAACCATTTATTTAGAACATAAATCATTATTAAGAGGACGAACCATGAGAAGGGGTGATGACGTAATTATAGACCATGAAGGCAGATTCTAATTAGGCCAGCAATGAAAGTAACTATCCATTGATAAAGAAGATAAGAATTCAAATGTCACGATAAATCATCCATAAGTTTGTAGTGACACCTAGCAGACTAGCAAAAAAAACACATAAATATTGATTTGTCTTGGAAGCGATTATTGAACAAACAAATTATATAGTCTATCACGGTGAAAAAGAAGAAGATGATCGTCACTAATTGGATGATTAGTATCCCACGGTGACAAGTATCGGATTGCCTTATATTAATTATCCTTGCATATCAAGGATTGACCAGGAATGACTAAACAACAACTTAAGAACATCAATCGAGACAAGCAATAGCAAACAACGGATAACGGACAACCACTGTGGAGGGGATAGAATCATATCAAAGACAACGATATTCATATTACAGATAACTATAATAATTGTAATCCTTGGGATTCATATAGGACTACAAATATTTCAGATCGGATCAAATACTTCTTACGAATCCAAAACAATATGTGTTTGACACTTGGGAATATATTAAAAGATTAAAGTTTGCAACTTTGTAATATGCCATCAACTGGTTTGAATAATAGAAGCGGCTCATTATTGGATGATAGAAGTTTTGTATTGTTAGAAGCGACTTCCTTAATAATACAAGTGACTTCTTTAAGAAGCAGCAATTCAATATGTGGAAGTAAAGGCTTATACTAATAACATTCAATGTGTCTTGAGAGATACGATTTCCTAAATTAATCAACTTCAGAAAGGTCTTCAATCCATATTAAAACAGTGTTCATGAATAAGCGAGCAACTATAATAAACAAAATCATTAATTGTGTGAAGGCTAACTTCTATTAGCCATAAGGGGACGATTATAAGTTAAGCCAATAAGAACCCATGTAAAGAGCGCTCGAGATTAAATAAACTAAAGAACAACAATCAAGCTTTAAGACGTTTGCTTAGAAGAAGGATGCCTCTCTGAAGAGACATGTAATCCTTCAAAAAGTCACCTCTTGTGAAGTAATATGTCTGCTTGAAGTTGTGCTCTTTCAAATATATTTATAAAAGGAGATTGTGAAAAAGAAGGGAGGAGGGGGTGCGTAGGAAATAAAAAGAGAGAATTCCTACAAAGAATTAAGAAGATCATCTTATACAGATATGTATGAAGAGGTAGTAAGTTGCAGATTTGGATGTGATGTAAATGATGTATGATTTCAAAGACAACAAAACATATGAACCAAGTATCATTGTAAGAAGGTATTAATTAGTTAACGAGAGATTTATGATCAGTATTAATCCATGGTCAAATCAGATAACTATCAAGATAAGTTCTCCCTTCCAAGAACTACTCTTAACATTATAGTAAAAATGTCTTCAGAATTAATGAAATTATATTTATAAATATATTACAATTCTCACTTTAAGTTAGAAATGTTGTATCAGGCCTATCAAGGAAATTCTCAAATGGGGACATTACACTATTTCCTTCATAAAACAAAGTTATTAGGAGGCATTCATGATTAACTTAAAACACTTGTAATATCCATTTTTGTGCAAAGTTCATCTTGTTGAAAAAAATTACAACAATATTTCAGACATTGAGGAGAGTTTCTGAACTACAAAATAAATTTGTGATCTTTGTCACTTCTAGAAATTGCATAATACTTCAAAAAAATAGCCTTTATACTTCCGGAGCAAAATTACAAAAAAATCATGGAAACAATCCAGATCTTTTACATCAGATGAAACTTTAGATTATTAATTGTGATATATTTATGAAAATGTAACACTAGAGGCGTAATCCATTATTCTGTCCTCAATATTTAAAATCAACAAAATAGATTTTTTTTCATGATAGCATATATATTACCTGTTTTGCAGCTTCCATGCTTTGATGATGATTTGGATATCTGCAAACTAAATTAGCAATAAGGGCAATTACAAATATCTGTTGGGAATGTTGTGCTCTCTGCAGCAATTCCTGCACGAATTTGAAGCATTGAACCATGGCTAAAACTCCTTCCATCATCATTGGTATCAATTGTATATCATAACCCTGATATCAAGAAAATTGGGAAAGTCTAAATATGTGTTGAAAAGAAATTGAGTAACGCAAAATCTCAAAGTGGTCACCAACCAATGCAAATTTTGAAATCCATAGAAGCAATGAGCATTTAGTGGAGCATTAAACCACAATGTAAACATGAGGTATAATACACAACTGCTGATGAGAAGACTAAAACATGATAATGATTTCTTCACCGTATTTTCTAGATTGCCATGCTAGAAAGGCATCAGATCGTGTCGAGTGATGCCTTGAGAGAAGAAGCCAAATTGGAATAGTGAAAAGACTAAGCAGAAGAACAGGACAGAATGTTTACGTTCTCTGTTAATATACCTACATGTAGTCAAATTAACTCAAATCTTATATAATTTCAAGGCCATAGTGACACAAAAACTTGATGACAGTTGAAATTCTAGCAGTCTCAATTGATATGTTAGGGAGTTTTATTCAGGCAGATTAATTTCAAAACTATCAAATTGCATCCTTGGACACATTGTTCCCAAAAACATAAGCCATTTCTTTCTTCTATGAAAGTTCCACAGCCATTCAGTATCTACTCAAAACTATCAAATTGCATCCTTGGACACATTGTTCCCAAAAACATAAGCCATTTCTTTCTTCTATGAAAGTTCCACAGCCTTTCAGTATCTACTGCTATTCCATCTACCAGTATTTTATTCAAGGCAGGCATTGTAGTTGTTTTCCTTATGTTTTGTCTTCTATCATTTTAGAGATTACAAGCATGAGAGAGTATGCCCCAGAAAATCATTCCCAGAAGTAGAAAATCGATCTATTAAGACCTATGTTGGGAATTTCATTCTAGTTAGACCTGTTGAACATTGTATCATTGATGTCAAAGGTTTGTTGTTGAGTTTCAGAGGTTGAGCTATCTTGTTGCTTGGCTGGTTGAGCTTCTTGCCTGTATATCTGCATCAGCTGCTTGTTTGTCTACTTGTTAGAATATTTGCCATGTAGTTTGACATATCATTTTTAAGTTTCTAGAAACATGCATGTTGGCTCGATGTTAAAACTTTTGACATCTATTACATTTGGCACTCTTAGAAAGTTCTGTTCTGAGTACATTGATATTTTACTCGGACTGTGGCTTCACAGGCAGTTGTTCATTCCTTTCTACTGTTCTGACAGTAAAAGTATGTGACTGTTGCTGTTTGTAATGCATAATGTTTTGGCGACAGGTAGAAAATTCTTTGTGATTGCATTCTTCAACAGCAAACTGTCTTATTATTCCAATTGTCAGGCTATTATTTTTCGACTCTAGTTCCTTACTGCACGTGTCTCATGGATGTTTGATTGGATGTTTCATTGTGCCCTTTTATTGAGACTGCATTAACATCTTTGCCAGCTGAAGACGTTTTTTAAGAGATATATTCTTCGGGTGCAATATTAGTTTTTTTTTCAGGTGTGATATATGTTCCACCATGTTATGAAAAGAGTGGGCAGGTAAAACAATATGTTTTGGAAGAGGATGCGTTAAAGTTGGAGATGCTGTAGTGACAGTCGGGGGATGTAAAAGCATGATTGTTTCTGTATATTGTAGAACCGTTTTAGTTCAGCAACAAGAATTGTTACCTTATTCTCTGCGAAAGATGATTAACTGGAAAAGTTGTTGGTAGCATCGTTTTTTTGGGGGGGGGACAAATCTGGGCAGTATGATTAATAAGAAAATGAGTATGTCATATTTTTTTAGTAAGAAAGGCTATCGTATTTTGAAAAATATGTACAGTGGAGGTGCCATTGAGCCCTGAGAAAAACAATCTTGGTGTTGTTTATATTAAACTTTCTAGTGCGTGCTGTGTTAATATATGAAGGTGTTCGAATCGATTGGAGAGTACCCTTTTTTGGGGGAGTGGGGGGGCTTTCTGTGCATTAAAAGGATTCTGTGCAATGCTATTCAGAGCGTGTGATGTGCACTCATATGTGCAGATTTAAAAAGCTATTTTGATGCTGAAGATTGTTTTGAAGCAGTGATGCTTATCTCTTTTGTGCGGTAGCATGATATATATGTGTAAAGAGACTAGACAAGATCTTCTTGATTGCTCATGAATTTACTGAGTGTACTATATTTGATTGAAAAGTTTATGAGCTGATATTGGAAACTGGAAAGACTAAGGTTAAGAGTAATGCAGCCAAGCTGGTAGAGTGAATCCAAAGAAGCTGGGTGAAAAATGAAATGAGATTGGTTCAGAAATTAAATTCTTTTGCTATCAGAATCAGAGTGTATTTGAGTTGTTGCTTAGTTTGAGGTTGGAGCCTCTGAGAATCGGAGTTGGTGCTCTGTATGTGAGTTAGTGCTCACTTCTGTAACCTTGGATTGGTGCCCATTTATCTTTAATGGAAGCTATTTGTGCCGTGGTTTTTTACTCGAGAGGGTTTTCCATGAGATAACTTTTTGTGTCTCTTTATGAATGTTCTATCTATCGTGTTTGCATGGTTTTATATGTTAATTTCCTTGAAATACTTAATAGATAAGAGAGAATAACCCCTTAGGTGAAACCCATTCACTAAAGTGAAGACTTTACATCTCAATAGATGACAAGGTAAAACTTGCAGTGGGTGCTAACTACCTTCAACAGAGAAATACAAATATGCAATTGATAGGAATGCTCAAAATTAAAGTGCTCAGCTCATTTCTGAAACATTCAAGGCACTAAAACAGAAACATAAATGCAGGAAAGACTTTTTCTCTGATTTTTCTTCAGAAAGGTTCATTATTCAATATATCAAGGATTTGTTATGGGTGCACATATATAAAATGTGTATTTTGTGCTGCTGTAAAGGAAAATCTCCTCACAAAAATCAACTTAAGCTCCTCTAGGAAGAATGAAACTCAATCCAAAACTTAAGAGAGACGAATTATTTTCTTCTTGAATTCTCCCAGCACAACTATTTTGTGTCTCTCCATATTGAGAATACTCCCTTGAGGGAAGAAAGCAAGAATATTTCAATATTAGTTTCCTTTATCATTTGGTCAGTTACATCATATTGTATGTTATTAAAACCAATAGAAGAAGAAACTAATCAAATTTTGATAAACCACAAACACAGGACTAAGATATAAACAGGTTAACATGCAATTAGAAACAATATATTACCTGCAAATGAAGCAGCTTGAGCAGGGTTGGACTGATATCAAGAAGAGATGATATGAATGCACAAATTAACTGGCGAGCCTCAAGCATGGGGCCTGGTTGGATATCATCTCCATGTAATGGATTCTGAAGGCAAGCCTCTAAAAGGATTTGACACATAGCACTGCAAAATATTCAAATGTTTAGACATGCAAGTCCACCATCAGCTTAAATGCTAGCAGTTACAGGTTCTAACTGTAATGTTCTGTATCTTCAACTTTGGAAAACTACAGATTCTCTTTACCATGTCTTCATTATATTTTCTAACGTCTCACTTTCCTTTCATTACCCTAAAGTGTACAACAAAACAAAATCATTATATTTCATACCTTTCTTGCACTGCAAGTGCTCCCACAATTTCTTCATGTTTCGAACCACCACTCTTCTCTCTTTGGGAAACTCCAGCTAGACGAAGTCTTCTATTTTTTACTAGCAACTCCATTAAAAGGTCTAAGAAAATTGACAAAAGAGGAGTACGAAAGACTTTACTTTTGCAAGCTAGCAAAGCTAGAGGCTCCTGTGCAAGTTCAGCATATGATATATAATTGTTTGAAAGATCCAATTTTTCCATAGATGTTTTTAATTTGAGCTCCTTCAATCTGTTATTTTTGTCAATGTCAGTAATTTTGAGGGAATTGAAAAGAAGTGGAACAAGGAGCTCCAACTCTCCATGTGGTAGAGATTTCCACCAATCACAAAAACATTTTTGCAAGGGTCTAGCACAGGAATCCTTTAGTAGTAATGGAACCAGATCATTTATTACCACAGACTGTACATTAAATACATTTTCAGCAGCCTCAACCTGGATAGCTTTCAATATTTGGAGTACAGGCAGAGGCTGTTCTAGAGCATTTCTAAATATTCTACACACAATATCAATTGAAAAATAAGGTCTAGAACCATTAGAATATATCTTATTATCTTGATTTGTGTCCAGTGAGGAAAGAAACGTTCCATATCCTCCAATCCATTCCAGATCTTCAACTACCGGAATGCCTTTATTGGCAAGATCAGTTTCTTTGTCTGATTCCACTGAAAGTTCAAGAAGCTTTGAAACAATGAGACGCTCTGGAAATAGATGTGAAGCCAGGCTGAGCCACTGCAGAACAATATTAATACAAATGAAAATCTATACTGTTCTGAGGTAAAACTGAAAAGAAACAGAATTTGAGACAAGTTAAAAATTTACTCAAATAAGTATATTACCAAGTTCTTTTACTATATTTGACAAAAATATTACCCTGTATATTGCAATTTAAAAAGATCAATTTGCTTATTAATGAAATTAAAATCTTAATCCAATGTTTTCTAGACAATGATGATTATTCAGATGCATAAGTGCACCTGAGGCAATAAATGTTCATATTCTAGCCAATGATACTCCATATACATAAGCAAGGTGTGCAAAGGCAAATCCGCAAGCAGTTTTGACCATTGAATATATTCGCTTTCCTCTAAGTGTATCTGAGTTGAACCACCATGGGCATAGCCTGCAAATATACCTGCACTTTGCAATGCCTGCTCCCTACAAAGAATGTAAAATGTAGATAATGCTGCACACACCATTAATTCAGAATCTACTTTGTAAAGTGCACTTTTGGTTTCAGGAAAAAAATCATCAGTATCAATCAGACTTCTCCTTTTCGGTTTCTCCATAATTCTACCACAAAAAGACACATGCTTAATGGCTGCAGAAAGGAAACTAAAAGGAAGAGGCCGCATTCTGAATTCCTGAGTGGATACTTCTCCATTATAATGCGGAGATGATGCTTCAGCAAACATTTGTATCAGTTGAACCAGCATCTGCACCCATCCAATACATTTGTATTACTCATAAAACAAATCAACAAACAGCAGATCATTACTAAGGGAAACAAAAAAAGGCCTTAAATCCAGAGTATTTCTAAATTACACACAGTAAAACCATGCACGAATTCATAGATCAAATTCCATTTGCAGGATTATTACAATTCCCAGAGAGGTCTCATGAATAATTATTAACATAGCAAAAGAGGAAAGCGCTAATGAAAGAGATATTATACATACAGGGTGTACTGGCTCTGCAGATAATGTAATGCAGTGAACAATAACTTCAGAAATGTCAACAGAATAGCGAATAAAATTTCCAGACATCATAAGTTCGTACAGACATCTCAGCAACAAGTCAGCATTTTTCCTGAAAAATCACATGATCCGGTCTTTATTAGAATTCTCAATAAGTAAAATCATAGTTGGAACAAATGGCCAGATTTGTTAGCCTTAGTTTTGCTTTCAATCACAAGAAAGATAATACTGTGTGTGTAGGAAACTTTAGTTGGCATTAATCTGCAAATAATGATAGCAAAATAGCAATGTCATCATCCCATCTAAATGTGCCAAAAATATCTAATTTATCAAATAAAATGCACTGCATTTAAATTGCATCTTTAAAGTGTTCCACATCTTCTCGAAATAAAACATCACACTTTCCATAATTGTTTAAAGCTGTCATGAAATTACAAATTGAAAAAGATAATGGTCAGGATTTAAATTCAATGAGATATAACCTCTATCTGTTCTTCGTCATCTCAAGATGAACTCTATGAGTAGTCATTGGACCACATTTTTCCTCATCTATGTTGATTATAATTAAATGACAAGAAAACTCACCTAGCACACAAGCACCTCTATATATTTGTTCCAACGAGCGAGGAACAGTGAATTTTACCATGCTTTGGTCTTTTCACCCACTAGCCAATGAGGATAGAGGTAAAAATTTTACAAGTTGATTTTCCCAACCTACTTTTCAATTCATATCTTGTTTCTCAGTTGTCTTTCCAAGGGATATGCCTCTATCTTAGAGCATATTTTCTTTTGGATACATTTCCAAGCTCATCTCTTCAAAAATCCACCACTTCAATGATGTTATTAAACTTACAGTTCTTTATGGCTCAGAGATTTGGGGCACTACTTTAGGAGTTTCAGACTAGGTACACCAATTAAGAGAGCTTGGACCTTTTGAGAGTTTAAGGAAGTCTTTGTGTCATGCTAGGAGTCTTGCCTTTTGAGACCTATGCCATTGAGTTAAGGAAGTGAATGGAGGTCTGTGAGTATGTGTTCTCAAGGATTCTTCCGTTTGAGGGTTTGAGATTGGTACAGTTAATGAATGATGAAGTTCTTTTACTTCTAGGCATTGATTGATGTGAAACTGACCTATTTATCCTTAGAAAATGCCTAACGACCAAGCCTAGACTTGAAAACTTGAGAGTTGAATGAGGAATTTGAGTGATAGTGTCAAATTCGCTCCTGACCCTTCCAAAGGGACAGGAGAGAATTCTTCTTTAGCTCTCTTTGCCCTCCTCTTTTTGACAAAACCTTGCTTTCTAGTCATGATTGAGGAGAGGATGATCTATCTAGGCCTTGAGAATGAATTGAAACCTAGCCGAATGCACTTAGCCTTGGAAAGATAAGAATTTGAGCTCAAGAAACAAAATTAGCTCATGACCCTTCCAAAGGGTCCTGAGCGAATTTCCTTAGATCTCCTAACTTAGATCAAAAAAGCTTGCTCCTACGCCTTGACTGAATGAGGAATGACCTATCTATGCCTTGTGAGCAAGTTGGAACGAGATGGGATGAGGAAATTGAGCCTAATACCTCAAATTCGCTCCTGACCCTTCCAAAGGGTCCAGAGCGAATTTCTCTAAGAGCACCTTCTTGCCCCTTATTTGGAACAAATTCATGATTCTATGCCTTGAGTGAGGGGGATTTGATTTGTACATGCCCTTGAAGTGAATTCAAACAAAGTAAAGTGATGAAATATGGAGAATTTATGCAAAAACATCAATTTCGCTCCTGACCCTTCCAAAGGGTCCAGAGCGAAGTTCCTAGAGGGGTATGTACCTTCCAGGGGTACACAAGCGAACTTGTCAATAGTTTCTCTTTGACTCCAAATTTGAGAAAGGAAAACCCTTAGGATGCCTTCCTAGCATGGACCAAGGTCAAAACAAAAGTAAAATGAAGGATGAATTATGCAAAAATATGAATTTCGCTCTTGACCCTTCCAAAGGGTCCAGAGCAAAATCCTTAGAAAGGCCTAATTTGTCACCAAAAGCATTGAGTGGACATCACTTTGAAGGCAAATGGACTTGATTGAGATGAAGGAAGGACCCAAAAGCCAAGTCTAAGAGCAAAGTTGAAGGAAATGATGAGAGTTTGAGTGCAAATAGCTATTTCGCTCCTGACCCTTCCAAAGGGTCCAGAGGGAATTCTTCTGAAACCTCCTTTTGCTCCCAATTTACATCAAGCATAGTGTTGGTTGAGGTTGATTGAACTTAGAGGCATCCTTAGACACGCATTTGAGTGAGTTGTGGTCATAAAGTGTGAAGAATTTGTGCAAAATTCGCTCCTGACCCTTCCAAAGGGTCCAAAGCAAAATTCTTAAAAGGACTTCATTCCTCACCTAAGCCATTGACCTAATCTCATTTTGAGCAATAATGGAAGCAAATTGACTTGATTGAGGTGAAAGAAGGATTTGAAAGTCAATTTTACAGTGATTTGATTGAAAAGAAGTGTGAATTGAGCCTAAGGGAGCAAATTCACTCCTGACCCTTCCAAAGGGTCCAGAGCAAATTTCTTCAAGAAGCCTTGTACCTTGCTCAAACCTTTGAACTAACCTATTCCTAACCATTTTTGAGGGCAAAAGACTTGTTTTTTGATGAGAAAGGGATGAGAAATGAATTTTTATGAAGGAAAATTGAGCAAAATGCAAAATTCGCTCCTGACCCTTCCAAAGCGTCCAGGTCGAATTTCATTATAGGCCCTGTCCTTGCCCAGGGTCTAAAGCGAAATCCTTCTTTTAGGCCAAGAATGAAAAGGAGTATGAATTGAGCCTAGAATGTCAAATTCGCTCCTGACCCTCTCTAAGGTACAGGAGCCAATTCTTTCAAAATCTACATCTCACCTCCAGTTTGAGTAGAATCCTTGGTTCAAGAATTTTGCATAAGGAAGAATGACCTCATCCAAGCCTTAAGGATCTATAATCATAGTTTGAGCTATTAGAAATGAGTAAACCTAATGAATTTGAACACAAATGTCAAATTCGCTCTTGACCCTCTCTAAGGTACAAAAGCGAATTTCTTCTAAAAGTGTCTTTTCCTCCTAGTTTCAAGGGAAATCGACTCAAATATCTTCTTATTGATGATTTAAGGTAAGAAATGCCATGTTAGAATGAATATATATCATGTATTCTTAATCATCTTTTGTTTGTTTTGCAGATCAATAAAATCAAGTTGGAGGAAGATCAAGCCAGGACAAGGGTGACCTCTTCAAGTTTCATCATCATCAAGGACACTTCAAATGCGTGAGAGGGGACTCAAAGTGCTTCCAAGTTGAAGGACTTCAAGTGTTCAAGGAGTTGCAACCAATAGAGCAAGCTATCCTCAAGATCTTCATTCTACCACATTAAGAGATCAAAATGTCAGAGAGTGATTCATACGAACATTTCAAGGTGATATGAGATGTCAGAGGTGAAGGAGTGACTTGACCATGACTTCCTATCACCATAATGCAAAATCAAGGAGGAGGCTTCATCAAACACATGAGTCAAGGAAAGGTATGTCATTCACTAGGTACATCAGGGACAAAGAGGATCAACCAAGGTCAGTGCAAGGGTACGTTGAAGAAGCAGATAGTTTCAGAAGAGTTAATCAAAGTTAGCTTCTCATCATCATCACATTGAATATCAAGAGATATGGCATTCCTTGATTAAGCAAGTACCAAACAAAGTGGCATCCCAGTCACTATTCCTCCAGTCAGATAGGTCCACATCAGCATGTCCAGATTCAATGTACCTGACTCACTAGTTATGGCACCTACCCCTGTTTCCTATTGGTTCTCATGCATTGAATGTAATTTTCTCATTGGCTAAGGGAAGTTTGTTGTAACAAACCCTAATTAGGGTTTCATCTTGTAATCCTAGCCATTGATTGTAAATCAATCAGAGCCATTGAAATGTAAGGAGCTCTCTATATAAAGCTCTGGCTCTTCATTTGTAAAGGTTAATAGTTGGTGAATAGTGAGTAAATAGAGGTTAGAATAGCTAGTGATCGATAGAGAATAAATAGCAATTAGAGTAGATTAGGAAGAGAAGGCAAGAAATTGTTGCCTTGATTGTAAACGAACTCCATTTCATTGAAGTTATGGTGAAGTGGGTTGTTTCTTTGCAATATGCATTGTTTCTTGTTGAATCTTCATTTTAGATGATAGATAATTAGATTGAATGAAGGAAGTTACTCAATGCACTCGCGTGGAATCCACCTAGTCCAAACCACTAGCCTCTTGTTGATTGTAAGGGTGCCTTGCGTGGTCAACAAGCATTGAATGAGCTTAATCTCGAATTGTTATGCATCTATTGTTCATGCATTAACTTGAATGGTGATCAGTGTCTGATGGTGTAACGATTTGAACATATTCGAAGCATCCCTTAGACGATTGCACTAAGTTGGTGTCGGATTGTTCAACCTGATGGTGAGGCCCAACCAAGTAGGACTCCACCTAGTCGTCCATCTATATTCTTGCATTCTAGGTCCTAGAATAGATTCTCTAAATCCTATGCTTTTGATATTTCTTTATTTCCCCAGTGAGTAGATAGGACTTTGAGTTCCAGCAAATCAAACGCTCAGGCATTCGAATTGAGCTTATCCACACGTAGAGACCCTACATATAAGAACCTTGGAGTTATTTCGATTGATCCTTAGGCAAATCTTCAGCATTCAAATAACTTTGTTCAAGAGAGGATAAGATACCTTGGTATTTTATTTTGTGTTCGCATGTGCATAAAAGACACATCAACAGGAAAATCATGCTACACATTACAATCTATTGCAAAAAAAAAGTTTCTAGATTACATTCTCTATGGTATCGACCCCTTTGCCTCAAGAAAGTCTGTAGACTCACTTTCTTCCTTCACAGACTCAAGTCTTTGAGCAACTCATCCACAAGTAGCAAGAGATTACCATACTTATCATTTTGTTCTTCAAAAGGAGACGCCTCCCTATGTCTCACTTGATAACAATGGTGCTGGTAATCTGAAGCTAGTTTGCTACATCATTTTATGAGCATCACAATTGATTGGCTTCCTCTCTTGAGATATTCCTCCAAAGACCTTTCTGCAAAACTTGGATATTTGGGAAACCCATCCATGGGTCATGAGAGATATCCATATTTGGCACCTTGTCCTTCAAATAGGGTTGCCTCCTTATGTCTCGCTTGATGACACTGATGCTGGTATTCCATGGCTAGTTTGCTATACACATATTTGGCACCTTGTCATTCAGATAGGGTTGCCTCCTTAGGTCTCACTTTATGACATTGATGTTGGTAATCCAGGCTAGTTTGCTTACTACCTTAAAATGTTCCTTGCATGCCCTTCCATGTACCACTGGTTCTCTTTGCCTGCAGCCCAGGGTGGATGCAGGGGCAAACATGCATCATTCATATGATCCCTAACTTAGGTGACTCATTGCCCTTCAGAGTTGAGAGGGTATCTAGGAAAAGTACCCTGCCACTTTAGCCCAAGACAATCTCAGATGGATATTTATAAATCATGTATCGGACTTCTTGAGGTGATAGATTTTGACACAAATAATTTTCCTGTTCTAAGAGTAGATGCATTCATCTGACAACACCAATTTCCAGCCTCAATATACAACTTTGACCTTCATATACTCATTACTTTTCTTGACCTCCATCATGCATATAGGACTCCAAGCAGATGCTGTGGCTGACCTCTATCTCTTGGAAAACCAAAAGCAAGAGCAAGCTACCATAAGGAAAATTACAATTTTATACATCAAGTATCATTTATTGCCAATCTGGTAACAAAATTATATTGTCAATTGTAAAGGCTAATTAGTTGTCAGCATTTTCAACAAATACCAAGAACTATATAGTTTCAACCTTCAGTACATACACCAGCAGAAATAATAAGAAGCAACATAGCAAAAATAATAATATAATATGTGAAAAATATACTTGGTATTACTGATTGGACCAAGAGGTCGGAGAGCAGCAGTGGCTTTTAGAACTAAAGTTGCCTCAGAGATTATTCCAGTGGCAACAGCAGCCTCACAAAGGTCTTCCAAAGATGAATTATTTACTGAAACATCCATTCCAATAGCATTCCTAACGAACTGTAACAAACCAAGAAAAGAACACATGTTATTTTATGACAAATTTATTAGACAATTTATTTTATCTCATTACTAAAATATGACTAGAATAAATTAGTCTCAAATATATGCTTGAATAGTAGCCACCTTGAAATGGTAATTTAGGTGGCACATCTTTAAAATAAGAAAAAACTAAGCACATGGATAAAAATGGTAAGTACGGTACAACATAGTTAGGAATAAGAATGCATAAATAAAATATACTTCTACAGATTTAAAATTACAAGTTTACTTCAGAAGCTTCTAAATAATGACATTTATTACAGCCATGGCAATTCATGAGGAATTGCAACAACTCATAACCAATCTTACATTGAACAATGTGAAGAAGTAGCTTGGGGCTTTGTAGATTTAGCAGCTTTTTTAGATAATGGAATATTTTGAAGTAGTAATATTGATTTTCCTTACAGATGAATTCATATAAGGAACTGATTTATCGTGAAGGGAAGAAAAGAAATGAGATAACTAAAAGTTGCAAAAGATACTACATATCTACAAAATGCTGAGAGACCTCTACTTCTATGGGAGAGGGATTCTAACTTCATTTCAAAATCTTCTAGTTATTTACAGATTATTAATGAGTTTCAAACACCTAGAAAAATAAAGGTTGTGGATTCATTTGACACCAGAAAATAACATCTATTGCAACTATCCTAATCCATGAATAATTAAGACTAAGAATTGCTATCATGACTTGCATAACATGGAAAGCACAAACACCTGAATTTGCATTGCTATCTGATTTATATCTATGATCAAGGAATTGCTAGCACAGAAAGCACAAACACATGAATTTAAGAAATAGGACCACTCCCAACACCTACCAAACAAAGAAAAATAACAGATTGTGAAAGCCCTTCTCAGCAAATCAGCCTACAAAATAGATGCAACTCTAAACCCTCCAGAGTCTGACAAGCCACCTTAAACATCTGCAATCAAGAAGACCCCATACCAGCCAAGGCACAACCATCTGAAAAGATGCAACAATGAATAGAAATATAACATTGCATCCAATGCATAGTTGGGTATGCTCAACATCTTTTTCACCCGCTGAGCGTAATTTACAGAATTGGAGGCATATTTCCAAGCAGATCATGTGATGCTCCTATATCTTGATCTAAATCTATACATATTCCAAATGAAGAGTGATTGCATTCACAAAAGATGGTTCAAACTTCAAAACATAAACAGTCGCTGATTAACAAAATTATCTCAGATTTCAGAAATACAAAGGCAAATGCTGCCTGAAGTTTCCTATGTTTCAGATGAGCCTTCTCAAAAAAAGAAAGGAGAAAACCTATTATACCCATATAAAATTTCACATATTGGGTCATCTTTCGAGTCAATTTCACATATTAGGGGGGTTGTTTATCCTGGGTCATTAAAGTTGTTCTCATTGTTTCAAGTCAGTGTCATTACAGGGATCCATGAAATGAATTTTCCAAGACGTGAAACAAGGTAAACATCATGGTTTAGGCAAGGAAGGAATGGCAATAGTGATCCAATGTATGGAAATTATACATGAAGGCTTCTAGAGTGCAATTAGACTAGTTTTGGAGCATCAAATCAAGAATAAAAGGTGCTTTACTTTCCAAGGGCACATTCATGAGGACAAAGGTCACTATTGAATGAGTTTCAAGCTATGCTCCACCAAGTTTCGAGGACGGGGATGGTAGGGAATGATGTGACGTGTTTTTGGTACGAGGGTACTTTTGGGCCATTTTTGAGGGGATGACAGGGACAGCTATTAAAAAATAGGGAAATTTTAAAATATATAGAGAAATTTTGAATATTCATATCATAACATTGATAAAGCATTTATCATAGACATTGTCAAAGCTTAATACATAGCATTAGACTTGAATTGAGATTTAGCATTAGCATAGCATTTATCATCAACAAACAAATTAACAAAATTCAAATGCTTCCATTGTCAATTTGCATACATATTATGTAAGAATTATTACCAAAATTCCCAAAGGCTCCAAGTTTCTACTTCGGAATGACAAACATAGAACTAAGAAAATATATTACGTGCCTAATCAACAAATGCAACTAGTAGGTTTAAATCAAAATTGGAGCTCGAGTTTGAATAACTACTAGTATAAGGGGCTGCCTCAAGCAATGGAACCCCAAGCAATCGCTCCTATGACTCCTTTGTCATCAATATGTATAGCATCTTCGGGCTTAACATCCCAATGTAAAGCTGGAGTTTGACGATATTCAAGAATTTGGTGATCCTGTAACTGCAAAGCACTATGTATAGCCACCAACTTCTCCAATCATCTAGTGGTAAAGTTGTTCCTCTTGACTGATTGGATGAAGCTATATGTGGACCAATTCCTCTCTATAGCAGAGGAACTGACAACCTATGAAAGAAGACGGACGACAAGTAACCTCAACTCTAATGCATCCTTTCCATGCCATGTCCACCATCCAATAGGGTCGATTTGGACTGATGTAGCTCTATCTTACCTTGCCTCTACTCTATTGAAGGTTGGAGGAACTGACAACCTATGAAAGAAGACGGACGACAAGTAACCTCAACTCTAATGCATCCTTTCCATGCCATGTCCACCATCCAATAGGGTCGATTTGAACTGATGTAGCTCTATCTTACCTTGCCTATACTCTATTGAAGGTTGGACCACAGAAATTGGCAAATGAAAGCCACTATGTATGAAGTAAAGAAGATTCCTCTTCAATAGACATTTTTGCAAGGACCTTCATGAAGCCTTTTTTCACCTCTTCATCATGAGATGGAGGCAATCTCCCAGGTCTTGCTGCATATCGTTTGGGATTGAGAGAATAAGGCTATCAGATGAAGCGGGGTGTTCATAATGTTCCAACATTGTGTCACAATGGGCCTAAGATGCTCCTCATAAAATCCCAAAGTAGGGTCCCTACTATGAATTGCTTGTTTGATTTGTCCAAGCATGCTATCAAAGGTCTCATAAATCTCTCCAAAGTTAGGAGATTCAGTATCTGCACATCTAATCACTCGCACAATAGGCTCAATGAAGGAACAAATATATTTGCAAGTGCAAACAAGTTACAAAAATTAAAATCATAAAAAAGAATGGACATGTTTCACAAGTTAGAAACATATATTAAATTATTTAATTAACATTTTAAAAACTAAATAATAAAATCAGAATTTTTGTAGCTCCTTGTGAACTACTAGTCATCATCAACGATTTTTTGTTTCACACCTTCCCTCCAATGCTTGCCTCATGCCATCTACCCCACTCCGCATTGACCACCATTAATTGTAGAGCCTCCTAGACTTTCAAGCGTCCTCTCTAACAAAATGAAGTAGTTGTCATTTCTAGTCTCCACAAGCTTGAGGAATTCCTTCCTTGAAAATGTCTGAAACAAAGCAAGTGAAGTGTGATGGTTGCAAATGAACATCTACACATCTTTTGCCTCTAACACCACTGCCTTCAAGCCAATCTGTCTTCCCAATGTCCTTCAAGGTATTGTTCAATGCATGAACACAACATGGGGTCCAAAAAATGTGCTTATTAGCACCCTCCACCATCAATCCAATTGACTTACACAGGTTGAATCAGTCTGACTTACACAGGGTGAATCAGTCACTACTTGCACAACATTAGAGGCTCCAACCTCTTCCATGGCATCTTTCACAATTTTAAATCAGAATCCTGCATTCTTACTTTTCCCCAAACAATCTATAGCTCTAAGAAATAAGAGCCAATTGAACTTGTGACAATAATATTGATGAATGGCCGATGTTTGTGAAAGATGCCAACGTCTGATTTTGACAGCTGATTTGTTTGTTTGATTCAATTCTGACTTTGAAAGAATAATTGCAAAATAGAAATTACTTTAATTCTGAAAATAAAAAAATCAGACTTTGAATTTATTCATCAGCAATACATGTAAGCAAATAGGAGTTTAATTTTCATCAACATAATTAATTTTCATCAACATAGGCATAGTTGGCCTACCAGGTGTCCAACGCAGGCTAGAGGCAAACTTTATTAACTTGAAAATGAGGAATAACAAGATTGGAGCACTTCCAGCTATGGCAGATGACTCCAATAAGCTTTATTCACCTATCCAATAATTACCTAAAACAAATATGTAAAGAAATCCTGAATCCAATGCAATTCTTGAACTTCTCCTAGGAGAGAGGCTCTAATTTGGTGTGCTTTCTACCCACTGATTTGCTCTTGTAGCTCCAAAATGAACTAATTTCACCAGATAACCATTGGAATTCTTCTTATTAGCTGCTAACAATAATTTTTGTATCAAAGAACCAAGTTAATACCCTGGTATTTATTTTTTTGGCTGTCACAAGTGGTACGATTCAACTAGGGTATGAATGGCTGACCCCAAATTGCTACAAAACTCTGAAATATCTCCTAATACCTGCTCAGATCTGAAAATCAGATTGTAAACTTACTGTAACTGTCAAGGAATCTCTGAATTCTGCCCTCCTTCGCCAAATATGAGCATTCCAATCAAATCGGTATGTAGAAAAGTGAAAGGGATTTCGTCCTAACACCAAAAATTGGAGGTTTTCATCCCCAATTTTGCTCCAGAATCTTGCCCAACCACGTTGCAGACCTGAAAGAATGAAAATTTTCTCAAAAATAAACCAAAACAATGAATAATGAATGCCCAAAATGGCCTCCAACATGTTTCTTTATTGGCCTCAAAACCTAATTCATTTTTAGGGTTCCCTTGCATTTTTTTTAATTAATTTTTTTATTTTCTTTATGTCTCCCTCAACCCCCTTAGGATACCCTATTAATAAAATTAAGTTGTTTTTAAAAAACAACTTAGATCATGTCTCCTAGGCATCATGGCACAAGGGGGCTCCAAATTGTTACTTTATTATAATAATATAAAGTAACATTATTATTATTTATTTAGATCCATCTTAAGAAATATTAAATATTTCCCAAATAATTCATAAAATGCTCTTTGCGTCTCAGAACTGAAATCTGACCGAAGATACCTGACCAAGGATGTTATCCCAATGCTGCAGGCGAACTGGCAGTGATCCCCTAAAAAGTAGCAACCCCCCTAGAAAGTAGTAAACTATATCCAAACATCTAGGAATGCTCAAAAACGATCCTGCTATACTTTGTGGCCCTCCGGGTGGTCAACCAATCAACTAGTAGTCCTCCCTAAAAAATAGGGATCCCTCCTAAAAAATAGGAACTGCCTCTAAACATCCAAAATGGCTTATAAAGCCCTTGTGCAACTCCACAAGCCTCTTATGGGTTCCCTCTTCACTTCATTAGCCTACGGGAACCAAATGATAGACCAATCCCTACTCAACTGCCTATCACCTAGGAAGGGGACAGTACAGTTTGATAGTGGTCCACCCATCCATGATTATGGAGCACCCATCACTTATCCATGTTTGTCTTGTATCTTCCATCAAAACACTCACCTTGCAATACTCTTGTAATGTCCCCATCCTAGTCAGGGACTTGGGTTTGAGGAGTTAGCCTATGTTTGGACCCTTGTAGGCTAACAGTGTATGGATAAAGGGGTCAGTAAAGCAGTATCTTGAGGAGTGGTCTGTTTATTTGTTCTAGTTCAGTGTTGAAATCAGTTCTGGTCTTCGTTTCATCAGTTTCTAACACTTTATGAGGATTTCCTATTTTTTAGGGAAAAATTGCTAAAAATAGACATGGTCCTATTTTCATTGGCATGGCGAACTGTGGCCCTAGCTTCTGATAGATTCAGTTTCCGAGCAATAATGAGAGAGATATGAATTTTTAAGTGGTTCCACAAGCAATTAATATTTTAATGAAATATTAATATAAAATCATAAAGTGCATCACTTAAATTTATTTAAGTGAAAATTTATTATCTCCTAAGCTAGGCGTTGCTTTTAGGGTTAAGTTGGAAACCCTAAAAGCAAGTTATAATTTTTAAATCCCTAATTGCCAAAAATCGCACCTTTTGGGTATTTGGGCAGCCAAGATGGAAATTAAACCTCATTCTTTGATATTGAGCATTTGACATTTTCTTCTGAGCACTTGGCTATGGCGGCTAGGCTTTGGACATGTTTTGGAGAGCGTGCATTCTTCAGAATTCAGTAGCTTTGAGATTGTGAAAGATCAATCGAATTGTTGCAGCTTGGTTGGCTTCATTCAAAAGTCAAATTGAATTGAATTGGGGCAGATTTGGCTTCT
Source organism: Cryptomeria japonica (assembly GCF_030272615.1). Classification (NCBI taxonomy): domain Eukaryota; kingdom Viridiplantae; phylum Streptophyta; class Pinopsida; order Cupressales; family Cupressaceae; genus Cryptomeria; species Cryptomeria japonica. The sequence goes on along the minus strand of NC_081407.1, from coordinate 889,197,462 downwards.
TACAAGGCAGATTTGTTGGAGGTTTCCTTATTTACTGTTTTGTTGTTGATTCTTTTGTGGTTTGGAGGCTTCTTTCCCAAACATACAACTTGCTCATTTATTGGCACCATCTTCCACTGTTTGGGTGTCTTCGTATTAAATAAGAGCAGATCTGAATTGTTTCAGAATAAAAATCAGAACTTTGTAAGTTGCTGATTTATTCTTTCTTTTCAATAAATTGGCTAAGGACCTACGGGTATGCTTCTAAATTCTCTAATTCATTGTTTCAGTTGATTAAATTCAGTATTATTTCAATATGGTTGCAAATTAAAGAAACCCTCTTCTGCAACTTCTGTCTATTTCTGAAAGACCATCTTAATAATTAAAAACTACAAAGAAGATCTACAAATTACAACAGTTGAAGAGTTGAACCAGCAAGGGTTCATCACAGTGGTATCAGAGCTTTGATCCTGCCTTCCTGGAGGGTTAGATTTTTTTTATGCATCAAGAACAGACTAGGCCTCATAGGTATTACACACGCAAGAGACCTAATTTACAGGGTGATCCTAATCAAACTGAAGAAATACCCTTGGAAATTATGGGGGACAAGAGTGATGGTGAGCCACGCAGAGAGGCTGTGAACAATGAGGACCAAGATGATAGAGTTATTATGAGGGATTTAGTAACAGGGCAGCGACAAGTGGCAAATGTGTTGCAGCAGTTGACTACAGCCATACAACAGATCACTGTGCCAAGGGGGCAAAATCAGAACCAAGAGGAAAATGGTAGTGATGTTGGTCGCCCGAGGGCAAGAGTGACTCCCACACACACCTATGATAGGCCTACATGCCAAACCTTTGTTAGAAATGAACTTGAAGAAGAGGATGTGGCTGAGGAGGAAGATGAGGTGGCCTTTAAGGATAACGTAACCACACTTCATGATGAATGGGATGCATTACCACCAAGAGTTAAGGAACATCTTAACTTTGACAGGTTTATGAGTCAAAAGATGGAACACAATAAGAAGTGGAATTGGAATGACAGGAAACCTTGGAACAAAACTAATGATCTCAAATATGCAATCAACAAGCTCATACTTTCTACTTTTGATGGCAGCGGTAGTGTTACAGCCAGAGCTTGGATTAGCAAGTTGGATACCTTCCTGAATCTACGTCCTATGTCAGAAGAAGATGCTATTAAGTTTGCAGATTTGCATTTGAATGGGGTAGCCCATGATTGGTGGCACCTTGGGATGGTGACTTTGCATCATGACCTTATTACTACATACCAAGAATTCACTGACAGATTGGTTGAGCGTTTTGATAAAAGAGATCTAGAGTTGTATTTCAGAGATTTAGCTCAACTGAAACAAATGGACAGCTTGGAATCTTATATTAGTGAATTTCAGAAGCTTTCAGTTATGGTAACTAACATTTCAGAGAGAAGGTTGGTCATTCTTTTTGTTGCAGGTCTTTATGAGCCTATGAAAGGTTGGATTAAGGCTTTTGATCCCTCTACCTTGCAAGAAGCCATGAGGAAGGCACGCAGCATGGAACTTACCGCTCCTCGTAGTAAGTTCACTCCAAACAACAAAAAACCATTCTCAGCATTTAATGACAGCAAGTCTGATAAAAAAAAATCAGAAAATGTGGACCAAGGAAAGAAGTTTACAGCGCCTTTGGATAGGGAAACACTCAATGATTTGCGTAGAAGGAGGTTGTGTTTTCATTGTAAGGGCCCTTATGATCAAAACCATGATTGTCCCCTCAAGCCTACGGGTCAAAATAGGAATATGGAGTGGTTTTATGAGGAAGAAAACATGACTGATAACACGGACCAGCAAGCTGATCAAAATGACTCCGAGACTAAAAATTCAGAAAAGGAAGTTGAAAATGAAGGAGAAATCGATCTACGGGAAGCTCATATGTCTAGCATGCAAGGAGAAGGTTCTTTTAGGTTGCGTGGACTCTTGGTTGGTCAAAGAGTCATTTCTCTACTTGATACAGATGCAACTCATAATTTCATAGATGCACGGTTGGTGGAGAAATGTGGAATTCAAACTCAAGAGTTTGAAGGCATAAAGGTGAAAGTTGTTGATGGTAATGTGCTGACTTGTGATAGAATGATTTCAGACTTACCCATGAAACTCAATAATTATGAATTCAAAGCTGATTTTTATGTGGTTAACATGGGAAACACGGATGTGGTTCTTGGCATGATATGGCTTCATTCCATAGGTGAATTTACACTCAACCTCAGAGATATGGAGATGAAATTCAGGGTTGATGGGACTAATCATGTTCTTAAAGCTATCAAAGCCGGCAACTTGAAATTAATCACTCTCAAAAGAATGGAGAGACTTGTCAAGAATGACATGGTGGATTGGGCAGCAGAGTGTAAACTCATGCCTACTTATGAGGAGCAGCATAAAACACCTCATCATTCAGATATTCAGGAGCTTAGAGTTAAGCATAAAAAGGTGTTTAGTGACATACCTCCTGGTAGGCCTCCTGATAGATGCATAGAACACATTATTGAGCTTGAAGAGGGCACCAAACCCATTATGATTACACCTTACCGGCACCCCAAGCAGTTGAAAGATGACACTGAGAAAACTATCAAAGAACTTCTAGCAAAGGGACACATAAGGCCGAGTAAATCTCCTTTCGCTTCATCAGTTGTTTTGGTGAAGAAGAAAGATGGTACACTCAAAATGTGCATTGATTATCGTATGCTGAATAAAAAGACTATAAAGAACAGGTATCCCATTCCTCGTATTGATGAGTTGTTAGATGAGCTTCATGGAACTTGTTACAAGATTGATTTAAGAACAAGTTATTATCGGATCAGTGTCAGGGAGCAGGATATTGAGAAGACTGCATTTAGATGTCATTGTGGACACTATGAGTTTTTGGTTATGCCTTTTGGGTTGACCAACGCACCAGCTACCTTTCAGTCCGCTAAGAACAAGGTCTTCCAATCTCTGTTGAGGAGATTTGTTCTGGTTTTCTTTGATGACATTTTGGTTTACAGTAGAACTTGGGAGGAGCACTTGGTTCACTTGGATATTGTTTTAGGCATACTTGACAGGGAGTCCTTCTACACCAAAGAGTCCAAGAGTGCATTGGGAATGGTAGAACTTTTGTATTTCGGTCACATAATCAGCAAAGAGGGAGTTCGCATGGATCTTGATAAGGTTCGTGCCATTGTTGATTGGCCTACGCCTAAGACCCCGACTCAACTCAGGGGATTTGTTGGTTTATGTGCCTTCTACCGTCGGTTTGTTAGTGGTTTTTCATGGCATGCTGCACCACTCACTGATTTGACCAAGAAGGGTGCATTTGTTTGCACACCTCTCGCACAGGAGTGTTTTGAGAAGTTCAAGCAATTGATGACTACATGTCCAGTTGTTGCTTTACCCGATTTCACCAAACCTTTTGAGCTTCATTGTGACGCATGTGGAGACGGTATTGGTGCAATAATTATGCAGGACTGTCATCCTATAGCTTATGAGAGCAAGAAGCTTCGGGGTCCGGAAAGGAGCTATAGTATTTATGATAAGGAAATGTTGGCCATCATGCATGCAATGGCCAAGTTCAGGCAATATTTAGTTGGCAGCAAGTTTTGTTTCAAAACTGATCATAATAGTTTGAAGCATTTTCTTGGACTGTGGGATCTAAATGAGCGTCAACAGAAGTGGGTCAGCAAGTTATAGTCTTATGATTTTGACATCTCCTATGTCAAAGGGACTCAGAACATTGTTGTTGATGCTTTATCTCACTGCCCCCAATTGAGCTCCATGGCAGTTGTGTACGAAGATTGGAAACACTAGATTATAGCAGAGTATGCCAAGAATCTATGGGCATCTAGTATTATTGATGGAACGGTACAGGACAGCAGGTACTCTCTTGTGGATGACCTCATCATTTAAAAAGAAAGGATATTTTTATTCCCAGGTTCTGAGGTGAAATGCATAGTATTGAGGATTTTCCATGATTCACCTATGGTTGGACATCCTGGGTACTCTAAGACCTATAGGCAAGTACGGGAGAGATTCTCTTGGAAGGGTCTCAAGTCTGATGTTCTTCAATATGTCAGAGAGTGTTCTGTTTGCCAGCAGAACAAGCAAGAGCACAACTTCCCTGCAAGGTTACTTCAGCCACTTCCTATTCCTGACAGGAAGTGGGAATGCGTGTCTATGGACTTTATTACGAGCTTGTCAAAAGCCCAAGGGAGAGACAGCATCTATGTGGTGGTGGATCGGTTGACTAAGTATGCACATTTTTTTCCGATCACGACTACTTATTCCGCTGGTCAGGTGGCTGATCATTCTTTCGTGAGGTATTTAGATTGCACGGTTTACCTCGGAGTATTGTCAGTGATAGGGACAGTAGGTTCATGGGTCACTTCTGGCAAGAGTTATTTAGACTTTGCGGGACAGAGCTCACTCCGAGTACTAGTTACCACCCCCAGACTGATGGACAGATAGAGATTGTCAACAAATGGGTGGAGGGAAACCTGCGGAACTACATCTCAGGGCAGCAGAAGGCTTGGGTGAAGTGGTTACATTTCACCCACCACATGACTATTGTTATTATTCCACTCACCACATGACTATTCAGATGACACCTTTCAGAGCTTTGTATGGATATGATGCTCCTAGTTTTTTGGATTTATTGATGAGCGATTGTCGAGTACCGAGTGTTGGGAATCTGCTATAGGAGAACCAGGATATTATGAGAGCACTTCGTGATGATATTCAAAAGGCTTAGAATCAGCAAAAGCAATATGCTGATCAAATGAGGGTTGAGCGATCTTTTGAGATCGGGGATATGGTGTATTTAATGCTACAGCCCTATAGACAGTCATCTCTTAGGAAGAAGGGCTCAGAGAAACTCAAGCCACGTTACTATGGTCCTTTCAGGATTTCCAGGCGAGTTGGCCAAGTGGCTTATGAGTTAGATTTACCGACTAATAGTAAAGTTCATAATGTGTTCCATGTGTCACGCCTTAAGGCGGCATTGGGACAACAGATAGTTCCTTCTACACTTCTACCACCCTTAGATGATGAGGGGAAGTTAGTGCTAGTACCTGAGGCCATTCTGGAGTTCAAAGAGCGTCATTTGCGGAGAAGTGTCATCAGGGAATTTTTGATTAAATGGAAGGATTTGTCGATAGAGGATGCTACTTGGGAGTGTGATCGCATTTTATAGCATCCAGCATTGAGTTTGCTTGAGGACAAGCAAATTTTGGGAGGGTGGATTGTAATGTCCCCATCCTAGTCAAGGACTTGGGTTTGAGGAGTTAGCCTATTTTTGGACCCTTGTAGGCTAACAGTGTATGGATAAAGGGGTCAGTAATGCAGTATCTTGAGGAGTGGTCTGTCTATTTGTTCTAGTTCGGTGTTGAGTTCAGTTCTGGCCTTCGTTTCATCAGTTTCTAACACTTTATGAGGATTTCCTATTTTTTAGGGAAAAATTGCTAAAAATAGACATGGTCCTATTTTCATTGGCATGGCGAACTGTGGCCCTAGCTTCTGACAAATTCAGTTTCCGAGCAGGCAATTAATATTTTAATGAAATATTAATATAAAATCATAAAGTGCATCACTTAAATTTATTTAAGTGAAAATTTATTATCTCCTAAGCTAGGCGTTGCTTTTAGGGTTAAGCTGGAAACCCTAAAAGCAAGTTATAATTTTTAAATCCCTAATTGCCAAAAATTGTACCTTTTGGGTATTTGGGCAGCCAAGATGGAAATTAAACCTTATTCTTTGATATTGAGCATTTGACATTTTCTTCTGAGCACTTGGCTATGGCGGCTAGGCTTTGGACCTATTTTGGAGAGTGTGCATTCTTCAGAATTCAGTAGCTTTGAGATTGTGAAAGATCAATCGAATTGTTACAGCTTGGTTGGCTTCATTCAGAAGTCAAATTGAATTGAATTGGGGCAGATTTGGCTTCTTACAAGGCAGATTTGTTGGAGGTTTCCCTATTTACTGTTTTGTTGTTAATTCTTTTGTGGTTTGGAGGCTTCTTTCCCAAACATACAGCTTGCTCATTTATTGACACCATCTTCCACTGTTTGGGTGTCTTAGGATTAAATAAGAGTAGATCTGAATTGTTTCAGAATAAAAATCAGAACTTTGTAAGTTGCTGATTTATTCGTTCTTTTCAATAAATTGGCTAAGGACCTACCGGTATGCTTCTAAATTCTCTAATTCATTGTTTCAGTTGATTAAATTCATGTATTATTTCAATATCGTTGCAAATTAAAGAAACCCTCTTCTGCAACTTCTGTCTATTTCTGAAAGACCATCTTAATAATTAAAAAATTACAAAGAAGATCTACAAATTACAGCAGTTGAAGAGTTGAACCAGCAAGGGTTCATCACAACTCTCTATCAAGTAGGGTGGTGCATAGCCTATGTTCTTCAAGCAGAACAAATGAAGAACCAACAATTGTCACATCTTTGAACATTTGTTTGAATTTGAAATATGGTGAACATGTCACATGAAATGGTATGGCATTAGCAAAAAAAAAAAAAATGGCAATAGAGGACTCTACCACATCTTGTAATTGTGTGTTAAACATATTTGCAACATTTGTGTTTTTTTCTTTCCTCTAGTAGAAGCAGTATGTAATGTCCATGTTTCAAATTTAACTCATTTAAAACCTAAGAAAACAATTTCAATTCAAAATGAGAATTGTAATATGTAACTTCATTAAATATGAAGAAATTTCATTTAAATTTTTAACTTAAAAGTCTAAGACTAATTCGGAGAATAGAACTTATCTTGATAGCTTTGACGGATTCTGCTATACTCCAATCTGCATACATTCTTCTTTGTATATCTTCTATAAATGCTTCAAAGTCTGCTCCAAAAATTCTTTATAGATCTTCCACTGATCTTATTAATATTCATCCTTTATATTCAGGTGTGTGTGATCTAATCTATCTTCTCTTCCTCAATATAGATCTTCAATGCTGTTCCCAACATCCCTCTAAACCATGGGTTGACTCTTACTGTTGATCATGATTTACTGCAGCTTTAATCTGATTGGTATCTCACAAGTAGTGGAGAATGGGTAAAAAACACAAGTAATCTTCCCAAACAAAAATCTTCAATCTTCAACATGTTGTTGACTCCTCTTAGGCATTCATAGACCCTTGGGTAATGTTGATTGCTCAAATCACATTTAATAATCTGCCAAGTGGGTCCCATTCCCTTTAATGGAGCTGCTGCTAAAAACACAATAATAATTGTGAAATCTCCGAACCTTTTCTAATTGCTGCAAACACTATTTGAGAATTCTTTTATTATAGGAATATGAATAATTATTGTGTGGGGCCCACAAAGCACTTTGGCAAGCTTATTCTAATACTAATTAACCTGAATTTCTATTGAAGTACTCTTCCTTTAATTCTGATATCTATTTCAGAACAAAGATCCTCCCACATTGTATAGGCCATTCTTTTGCTCGCTTGCAATCAATAGGGTTGTCTCTAATAAAAACTTATGTGCTGGCAATTGGTAAGCCAAGTGGAACAATGCTAACCAGAGCAGATCCAATTAAGTAATCAAAAGTAAATAAGTTTCTAAGTTCCATATTCCTATATCCCTTTGAGCAATATGCTGCTGTCGCTGATCTTGACCTCTAAGCTTGCAACTTCAGATATGGATATTGATTCCTTTATGCACCCGATATTGTGCCTCTGGCATTTCCTCCCTAAATGCGATCTAAACTGGATTAAGAAATCCCAATAAAAATACCCCCCCATTGCAAATGTTTGTGATTGTTATCTTATACGCTGGGAATAGGTGGCATAAGAGACACATCTTTTGTCTATTCCTCATCACTGCCCTTAATGTCTTTTATCGTGCCCTTTCAATTATAACCAAATTGTTATATGTATAACTAATATCAGTTACTCCTAACCGCATCTTTCATTAAATGGAGATTAGTTAAGAAGGTGCTTTATTATTACTTTGATGCTGCCATGATTATCGATATGCTTGGAATGATTAGTTTCCTTGACAGTTCGAAGGACATTAGGTATTCTATAATCCGATAATGTGAGGTTGTCCTTACCAAGTGAATCCAATTATCATGCTAGTCGAAAATCTGCTCAGCTCATTAAGGCATAATACTGATCATCACCTTGAATGGGATCGATTATGCTGATGTATTTCAGATCTGATTATTGTGTTGACTTCCTTACTCAGATCGGTGTAGATTTATTACATGATTCTGTTACCATTTTCATTATCTGAACTGGCCAATTTTATAGATCCTCCTGGCTACTTCATGAACAGATATATGTATACCTTCCAACAATGTGCACAATTATTATCTTGTTGATGGGTTTGGAAAAGTTATGCATCTATCATTGGTTAAGTTGATCAATGGCCATGGTTTCGTATATATGAGAGATTTGTTTCCCCATGAGAACTTGGATGCTTGCAAGTCTTTATGCCTTGATTGGTGGCTAAACTATACATTCCTTAATGTCTTTACCTTAATAATCCATTGGAATATGGTGATTTTCCCAATGTTCTTCTATTTTACAATTATAATAATACAACCTAATATTGGTACTATGTACTCTTGTTACTTCTTAACTACTTAAAAATTGCTATCAAGGCTGCCACCCTTGATCACACAACTGTTCATTGTTCGTTATCTTTTTGGGTCAAAGATGGGGACATGACATAGTAGAACCCTCTCTCCCATGTAATCCAACATCTATGGATGTTGTAGGCAGCGATACACTAGGTTGCACACTCTCCAATGAAGTTCCTTGCTTTTTTGCCTCCCCCTCCATATGCAATCTAGTTGTCTTTTGTGTTGGAGTTGTAGTTTCACAACCTTCCACCCCTTTACCACCTATCCACAAAAGATGACAATAAACTCTTGTATAACTGCCCCAATGTCTTTTGTGGCACAAATGGCAAAGCCATTCTCTACTCCCCCCTTTATTTATTTTTCTTGTCATTATCAACTCAAATTGCAAATTGCAATAGAGGTTTCTTGGGGTTAAAAGGCCCTTTTGCAAATTCTTGGAGTTGGGAAGGACATTCAAGACGGTTTGAACTTGCTGGCCCTAGTACATTCCCACTCCCTAAAGAACCCCAGTGCCTACCATACTTTTGAGTTCCACTTCTTGATTTCACTTCAATCTCAACATCCTCACTATCACTACTAGTATTCAAACAAAGCTGCAAGTTTATAAAAAAGGAAAAATAAAATTACAATGCCCTTTGTATGTGTTAAAATTTTTGATAAAAACTTGAAAAAATGCAAAACAAATTGAAAAAACAAAAGTAAGATTAACTTACCTCCAATGCAATGGATTTGAAGTCCTAATCTTCTCTTTCAACTGTTGTTCACTCCTCTTTAATCTGCTTCTCTTCTCTTGCTACTCTTCACCACAACTTTGCAAGTGTCAAAATGAGTAGCTTTTTTTCTTTTTGGCTGTTTAGATATGTAAATTACATTTAGGTTTTGTTTGGAGGAGTGGCCATCCATATTTTTCATTTTAAAATGTGTTTTAAAAAACAAGGGAAAACAATAAATTGTGACATTTTCACACATCGCCCCATTGCAAATGGGAACACCCCTCTTTTTCGCTTTCTGGTGTGGTGTTTTGCTTAGTTTGCTTAGCTTGGCAATATTTTTGGGTTTCTTAGTCTCCTAGCTCTTATAGAAGGTGATGTCTTGTCACTTTAAATGGGAGAACATTGTTCAATCCATGTAGTAAGTGTGGATTCATTCTTGTATGGGCATGTTCAGGTCTGGAATTCCTAGGTTGAGATGTGGAATAGAGGGACACTATTGTCAACTAAAGCTTGGTCTGGAACCTGCACAACAGGTTAGTCAACATTTCAATTATGCTATGATAGATCATATTCAACATTCTTTATATGTTGCCCAGTTTATATGAAGGATTCAACAACCCTTTCTCTCCCTACACCTGTCCACATTATGGAGCTCAATGAGAATCACACAAGGCGCCTCGAGTCTATCCCTCTCCAACAAGCCCAAGAGCACCAAGGACCTCGTCAACTTAGCCTCTCAGCCCACACTCGGGGTTGGTGTACCTGCTGGAGCCTAGTGCTCTTGCTTCCTTGTATTCTCCCTCCATAATTAGATGGTGAGATTAAAAGGTATTACAGACATCACATAATTTACGTAATCGTCATATGAACAGTTAGTGATAGAATGGCATTATTACACTGTCATATCTATTGCAGTCTATATTAATATTATTATTAAATTCTGCATAAGAACATTATCAGGCGTCATATATTAAGCATACATATTAAGCACATCCCCATGCATACCACCAAGAACAAGTATGTTAGTGCCTGTAACTTAATAACAGTTCTGATCTGATCTAATCAATGGTGATTTCAATGGATGTTTTTGATTGCTTTCCTTTATATCTCTCAATGTGAGGGAGGAGTCACACCTCTTCATCATGTATGCCCTTTGGCAGGAGACACATCCTTTCACCATTAGCCCACTTTGAAAAAGTGCAACTCTTCATTATTTCTGCCCTTTGAAAGGGACACAACCTTTCACAATCAGATCGGAACTTCTTATTTAAATCAGATCTGCTCTTCTCATTCCCGAATTATCCCCCCTCAAATGAGGTTCTCTTCTCCCTTTTATATCTCATGTTTGAGGGAGTTGCAACTTTTCATTTTATGTCTTTTGACCATTCATTAACTTAATTAAATTTTAATTATATTTAATTATATTCTTTAATATTTTAATTTTATTATTATTATTTATCACTTAATTTTATTTCAAAGTGGGGACATTACAAAAATCCATGTTTGAGGTGGGTTTCCTTTAGGAAATCTGAGGTCCAGATTCCCTTTCAATCCTTACATAAGTTGAATTTCACCTTTCAGGATTCGGAATTGCCATGATGATCATTTGGAAATCTATGTTTGGAGTATGGAAATCCAGAATTGGAAGGTGATTAGAAAAATTGTCAAATTGTCGAAAATGCAAAATCTTGTCAAGGATAATTTATCGAGAAAGAACTTTAATTCCAAATCCAGAAAATTGTTAAGGGGAAAAATGAAAATCCTTGTGCAAGTTTAATTTCCACTTGCAATTCCATGATCAAGGCGAAATTCCACTTCATTTTCCATGGATGGATTGAATTTCCACTTGCAATTCCATGATCAGGGCAAGTTTGCACTTCATTTTCCAGGACCTGGGCGAAATTTCCATACCCAATTGCAATCCCGCCCAAGGAATGAATTTCTTCCCTGTGCTCCAAGTGCGCTCAAGGGGTGAAGAAGATGGAATGGCGTCTAAGAGTTAAACAAAAAAATACTTCACAATGCTTGTCTATCTCAAAATTCCACTTGTATAACGGAATTCTGCCCTCCAAACATGAAACTCCTGTTCCATGGTGAAAATGCGCTCAATAATAAAGATGAAGAAACACTAGCCTTATCAGTTAGTTTAGGTTTTTTATTTTAGGGTTAGTTTAGGTATAGTTTAGATTTTTTATTTTAACTTTTCAATTGTTTATTTAATTAATTTAATTTTTTGTTTTTGTTTGGGGGCATGGGATACGGGGTTGCGGCTCAGAAATGTGGGCGAACACGTCTGTCACAGGTTTGCCCATGACATACATGACCAGGACCTGTATTTGTACAGACCCAGTACAGCATATACCCAAAATTAAGTAATATAGAATCCAAATGATAACCTTTGACTCATTCATATGAACTTATTCCAAGTTATGAAATTATCAAGCCATTAAAATATATTGCTTTTACTTGTCATGACTCATACATTTATTTCATCACTATAAATTTGCTGTTACATTATGATTATTTCTATGTCATCATTGATGAACCCAACATAGCCGCATAAATAGAATTCTATGCAGTTTTTCAAGGACAGCAATTTCTAATATCAAGTGACAACACCCCAAAATAATAGGCAAATAACCAAGCAAAAAAATAGAGTTACAAGGATATATACTTGGTTGTGAATAAAAAACATCCAATTGATATTGGCATCAGCTAATACCTGTACCAGAGACCGAGATAGATACGATATCTATGCAGATAGGATGGCATGAGGTACTAGGAGCAAGAAACTATAGCAATGAAAATTGGAAGACGTTACAATAAATGCTGGAGACATAGTAGTTAAAGATTAGCAATCTAGTTCAATTGAAGAATCTGACTCCAATAACGACAGTGAATTAAAGAATTAAGACTTATTACACCTAAATGAACACATAAGCATATGAGTTATCATTCTAGTTTTTTTTACCATAAAATGCTATTTTTGCAAGGTATAAATTTTATATAACCTGAAAGAACTCCATTTTAAGTAGCAATCCTCTCTCACTAATAAATTTGCAGTTTGTGTGCATTGCCAATAACACCTGGATTTCCACAGGTCTCAAACCAGTTTAAACTTTAATATAGAAGCCTGCTTGTCAGTAATTGAAACTGTGCTATTGGCATAAGACATACTCCAATTTGCCACTAGACTACAGCCCAACTAAGAAATTCGTGGTGTATTTAGTTAGCAGGAATATTGATCAACAGTAATATTGAACTAGCAATCAGGTATAGCTTATTATCCATACTTAGCATTTCTTTCTGTGCTCCAAAAATGTAATAGCATTTACAACATTCTACCAAGCAAAATATTTTCAATGTTATTTCCAAAACCAAGCAAACAATACTCATGTTGACTTTGCTATAAGCCACAAAGACCCAGACAGTTACTTCCCATTACCATGGCAATACCAGGGTAGTTCCGTAGTAGTAGCTGTACAACTAACCACATTGCCACTTCTGTTTCTGCCTTCAGCAACTCTGATTGAAAAACAGCAGGCCATAGTAGAAAGAATATGCAACCATAATATAAAGTTTTTGTTGATGAGCTTAAAAGGCCAGGTACCAGACAGAGAAATGCAATCCCTAGCTGCAATGTACGTTGAGCAACAACTCCCTTGGGTTGGTAACTTGTTAATTGACTTTGAGTAACAGTTTTACCAGCTAACGCATGAAGCCAAAACATTACCTGTCATTAGCAGGAGAGGTGATCAGACAACACAGAATATAATTTGCTGGTCATAAAATGGTGATAATGAGAAAATAGTAGAACTGTTATATTAAAATCCAGGCAACTAGAAGAACCATATAATAGCTACCAGAGTTCACCTCCTCATGGGTGGGCTGCAGGTCACATGCACAGATGAGTACACAGTATAACCTTAGATGCCCATGCAACTGCCCTCTCCAGCCATCCTCATGAAATAAAATTTCTGCATCCACAAGAAGTACTCGACGTAAATGTTGAATAGTGTCCTCCATGTCACCAGTATATAATTTGAAGTCCTTTGAAATGTTACTTGCTTGAGTTAAACTTGGTAGAAAAGATTTATGTTTCTTTTGTCCCAAGCTAATAAACAAAAGCATCCATTCAGAAGTCTGTTTATCAGAGAAGATTACTCTTGAAAGAAAGTCAAGCTCATCATGCAATAGTTCAAGAGTTGTGTGCATGACCATGTCTGCAAAGATACATTTTTTAACAAGAGCTTCTCGACAACCAAAGGTAAACTGGGGAACAGATTGGCACAGAAGTACAAATACCCAACATGCTTGCTGTATGCAATGAAAAACTGCACGATTTAGTTTATATTTGCTAGCATTCTTGGAAACTTGGCATTGAACACTGTTGTCTATGAAAAAGGACATATCAGAAGAGGAAGGGTCTATTTCTATTTTTCTCAAAGACTTTGATATAAATTCAGCAAGCAATATCACACTATCTTGATGCAAGAGAGGATTATTTATCAAGATAGCTGCTAGAAGAACACCACCCCATTTTGCTGTAAGCAGGCCCTTCACTAGAATTTCTGCATAAATAAATTAAAAAATTCAATTTAGTTACCATTTACCATGTCAGAATATATTTATAACAAGCAATGAATATGTAAGATTCTTGCAGTTTTAAGAACATACTTAAGAACCAATATGCCTTCGGATGAAAATCCAAGGTATATATGAAAGATAAAGATACTCAAAGCTGTTGTAATGGTAAGGATCAAAGAACTCAAAAATAAGATTTACAAATCTTACAGAAAGTTGAAACCTGGTTCTAATAGATCAGGGCAACGGGAAACTGCAATTGGAAGCATAGACAATAGATCTGAAAAGAAAATTTCACTGCTCCAAATGCCTCCCTCGGCTTTGCACTGTTGAATCCACCAGCTTTCGGCATCAGAGCCGGATTCAATTATACAAGAGAAATCTGATGCACATTTCCGCAAGGAAGTGATTGCAATCTTTGCCCGATGAATCTGCAAGATATGAAGCCAACCATAGATCATTATGCAATTTCAAATAACCTGTTCCGTGAAAGACATACATTAAGAATCCAAAAGGCAACTAAAAAGCAAAGAAGCATGAAAAGAACTGCATATGCAGAGTAGAACACCATCAGCCAATAATAAAAAGAATTCAGAAGCAATGTTACAACTTACAACCTAATTCACCTACATTCTTGTTGGCTAAAGGATTAGAAACCCAGACACACAATGTTGTTGAGGCGATGTGGATTAGAGAAAGCATGTGTGTAGAGGGAAAGAATGAGATTCCTTGACCCACTACTTATTGAAATGGATTAACAAGTCTTTGCTAACCTCTTTTCAAAAATCAATCATAGTTATCCTAAAAAATGTTCATTGAAGCTCATGATTAAAAACATAAAAAACTGTAGGTTAAATTTCAAATTGAAGTTATTTACAATCTGAGAGATATCAATAAGGCAACTGATTTTCTGGTAAAATCTGCAGTTCCTCTGGCAATCTGCCTAACTGATCAGAATACGCATTACATGAAGGTTGTTAGTTTACAATGCTGGCTAAAAATGAGTGCAGTCCAACAGATGGATGGGAAACATGGCCATTCTCATGTGACCACAACATCTGCAAAAAATGTTAGTTTTTTGCCAGAGAATGCATATTTATGGGGTCTGTTGATGTGTTTTTTAATGACAGCTCCTAACACAGAATAAAGTTGCCTAACGGTCACTTCACTCTCTCTTGATCAACGTACGATTGTATTGTATGCTAAGATTGCCATGAGTTCAAACAATCGACTCCAAGGTTCCTTTTTGCAATGGACGTGACTCAGTTAGCTGATGTGATTTGCCAGTAATCCAAGGGGACTTATGCACACTCGAAGAAGATTTATCAATGGGAGCTCTTTTTAGGATTTTTGGGTTTAAAATATGCAGAAAGTAAAAGGGAAGGGCTCAAGGAAGTCTATGCTAACTCTAAGAACAAGGAGACAATGATTTCTTGGGTGAAACCAAACCGCACTTTGTTTTGCCAATCTTCGTACAACTACACAAAGACGGTGCAATCTTCAAAGGTTGTGCAGGAGTTGTTCATACCACCAATGGACACCATCATAGAACGATATCCACCCAATGATTGAAGTTAAGTTTACACATAAAAAGGCTCAGACTAACCTTGCAAAGTTAGTAACAATCAGCTACTAACAAAAGGCATGAGCAAGGGCTTCACTGCAAACAATCCCATCAAATCCCCATTCATCTAACAACTGAAAGCAAATCTACTCTAAGTGAAGAGAGCGAGACCATGCAAGTTGCAAAACACAACAAGTATACACCATCAAATTGAACAATGTATTACACCACCAAATTGAACAATGTATTAAGCTACAGCTTCAGCAACTTATAGCAACAATCCAAAAAAGCAATCTCTCCCCCCTTTATATAGGCTTCATGCCTTGGCTACATGCAAAACCCTAATTAGGGTTTTGTTGACGTGTCTTTTAGGCAAATGCGAACACAAAATAAAATACCAAAAAAGTATCTTATCCTCTCTTGAACAAAATCTCTCAAATGTTGAAGATTAGCTTAAGGATCACTTGAGAAGACTCCAAGGTTCATGAATGTATGGTCACTAAGTGTGGATAAGCTCAATGGTTTGATGTGATTATACTGGAATCACAAGGGGACTTACGTTTGAATGCCTGAATGCTTGGATTGCTGGAATTTGATCATCTGATATTTCAGCCTTGTGATGCTTTTTGTCCTAAACTATCTTGAATTGAAAAAAGGGCAAAATATGAAGGGTTGAGAGAGTCTATTCTAAGACCTAGAATGTAAGAAGATAGATGAATTATTAGATGGAATCCTACTGGGCGAGGTCTCACCATCAACTTGAACAATTTGACACAAGCTCAGTGCAATCTTCTAAAGACATTTCAAAGATGTTCAAATCATTACCATCGAACATTGATCACCATTAAAGTTAATGCATAAACAATGGATGCATAACAATTTGAGGTTAAGCTCATATCATTCCAGTTGACCACACAAGGCAAACTTACAATCAGTAAGAGGCTAGTGGTATTGACTAAACGGATTCCACACAAATGCATTCAACAAATTCTTCAATTTCATCTAATCAACATGAAAGAAAATTGAGAAGTAAAGACCATGCAAGTTGTTGAAGTAACAAATCAAGTTCAACATAACTTCAATGAAATCAATTGCTCTTTAAAACAAGGTTTAGCAACAATCTTTGCCTTCTCCTAATCTAACTTCTATTGTAATTGCTATTCTATTCTCTATTCGCTATCTATTTTCTCTATTAGCTAACTATTGACCTTTACAAATGAAGAGCTTAAGCTTTATATTGAGACCTCATTTACAATGAACAGCCAAGATTAATTCTCCATCAATGGCCGAGATTTTACAATGATACCTTAATTAGGGTTTGTTACAACAAACTCTCCTTAGCCAATGAGAAAATTACATTTAGTGAATGTGAACCAATAGATATCGAGGGTAGGTACATCAGAGTTCGTGCATCCATGTATGAACTAGGTGCATTGCATCTAGACATGCTGAAGTGGACCTTTCTAACTGGAGGAATAGTGACTAGGACACCATCTGGGAGGCCACTTCAACTTGCACTTGTAGACTTGATTTATCATTATGAATGAATATTGAGCAATATCTCTTGATACTCAACATTATCCAATTTGCTCAATGAATGATGATGAGAAGCGGACTTTGATTAACTCTTCTAAAACTATCTGCTTCTTTAATTATGTATATTGTGTGATGACCTCGATTGTTCCTCCCTTGTTCTTGATACATTTGATGAATGGTGCACCTAGTTGAATGTAACTCTTCAATGTACTGACTTCGATTCTTGGATTCCCGAACGGAATACAAGATTGTAAAACATTCTCTCACCATGTAAGTTATCCTTCCTTTATGCTCTAGTGCCTTGAGGTAGTTGGATGATCTCTTCTTTGCAATCTGTGATATCCTCATGCTTCCATGACGTGGTGAGAGCCTTTGAAGATCTTGAGATCTTCCCTTGCTTGATTTCCTTGTGTTTGTTGATGAAGCCTTTTCTTTGAATCTGCATAGTGGTGTAGGTCTTGCAATCCTCCCCCTCTCATTTCTTCAAGGTGTTGCTTTGCATCATCTTCTTTGCATATCTGCAAAACAAAGCAAGCATAGTATCAAATACATAACATATGATCATCACACACATCCTATTTTAAATTGATCTCTCACTCTGATTTTATGTGATTTTTCACTAAATCTGGTCAAAAGAGGGGTGATATCAGTCAGTGAACTAGCTGTAGTTGAAGGGAGTTTGCTGTATAGGAGATGAATTCTTTTGCTTATAAGATGAATCTGGCTACTTAGTGGTGAAATTCGCTCCCCTTTATGACTGGATCTGCACCTTCAATGCCTAAATTCACTTTAATGTTGATTTCACTCCTGCATTAATAAAATTCGCTCATATGCTGATCAGATTTGCTAATGGTGTTGATTGGGTTCCTTGCCTTGCTGATGAAATTCGTTGTTGAAGGAAGAACTTGCTGTGAATTGGTGATTGAATGAATGCGTTGAGTTCTCCTATATAGGTGTCTTAATGAGGAGATGTGTCCTTTTAGGGTGAAGACGACTTGATCTTTGAGCAAATGTAATTGAATTTATTCCTTTGGGGCAGCTGACTTGAACATTTCAACCTCTCCTTTTGGAATTCGAATTTTAAATTGATTTTTGGCACCAAAATGTTTTGATCTTGAGGGATTCGCTCAAGATAGAGAACAAGGTACATGATTTCAAAAAATTCGCTCTCAAGCTTGGACAAGGTACATACCTTGGTAAAATTCGCTCTAAGGCTTGGGAAAGGTACATGCCTTGGAAAAATTCGCTCCACTAGATGATTAAGGTACATGACCTTGTGAAAAGTTCGCTCTAAGGTTGGGGCAAGGTACATGTCTTTATGAAAAAGTTCGCTCTCAATGAAGGGTAAGGCACGTGACCTAATGAAAAAGTTTGCTCTCAATCCTTAGCAAGGTACATGTCCTTGTGAAAAAGTTCGCTCTCAATCCTTAGCAAGGCACACGACCTTGTGAAAAAGTTCATTCTAAATGGTGAGTAAGGTATATGACTAAAATTCACTCCAAATGTGAAAATTCACTCCAAATGTGTGGTGAGGGACGGGCTTTTACCAATTTTACTAAAATTAAGGAGCAAGGTACATTGTCTTGGTGGAAGAATTTACTCCAAAAATGATGCAAGGGACAGATTCAAGACAAACTCGCTCTAATCTTGAGGCAAGGCACATGATCTAACCAAATTCGCTCTTGGTCTTGGACAAGGTACATGACATTAACAAAATTCGCTCCAAACTTGAAGTAAGATACATGAAGTTGGAGAAATTCACTCCAAAATTGAAGGTACATGAACTTGGAGAAATTCACTCCAAAATTGAAGTAAGGACCAAGCCTCAAGGTGCATTCACTCAATTTGGAGGGCAAGGTACATTGTTTTAATGAAAATTCGCTTCAAACTTGGAGCAAGGTACATGGTTTCAAATAGACTCTTTATTCACTTGTTCACTTGCCTCTATTTCATTCACTCAAACCTCAAGTCTTTCGGTCACTCCAATGCCAAATTATCCTTCAAAGAAGGCCTTAGGAAGAATTTCGCTCCAAATTAGGAGCAAGGGACAGGACATAAGAGGACACTATGCATTCAACCAAGGTTTACTTAGAAATATGATCAGATAACACAAAAAACCTAGGCATGATTCAAGGTGTTCTCCATCTACTTTCATGCTCACAAACGACTATCTTCACTCCACCCTAAGGAGACCAACCTGACCTGATGAACCCTCTGGCTACTTTACAAACTATATCCCTTCAATACAAAGATTAATAGCAAAGACACTAACAACTAAGCTAAGCTAACCAACCTAGAAAGCAAAAAGTGAGGGTCCCCATTTGCAGTGGGGGTCCCCATTTGCAATGGGGAGATGTGTGAATACCTCACAATAGGTTTTTCCCTAAAAGATTCCCCACACATGATGCAACAAGGTGGGAATCAACAATAAATGCCCATTATGCCCATATACAATTAATTTCAGCCTATTACAATTGGTATCCAAAATGCATTAAATGCACCACTCTTCACTAAATTTGCCCAACATGTGTTGAATATTCCTCCATGCAAAAAACACCACATAATGCCATAAATGCTCCATCATCTCCACGTCCGACAATTGCATGCAAAAGGGATCTGCCATAATGCCTTTAATGTGAGGGCTGCATGCAAAAGATGCTTCATTAATTCAACATGCGTTGACCCGGCTGCCACTTGGTCAAAGTATTCCAGCAATAAATATGTCACTATATCTCGGTCAAAAGATCCTCATCCAAAAATGGACGGCCATTATCTCGTTCATTAATGGCATGAGCAATGAATTTGACGATGACAACCTCTAGTTCTCCTACAGAAACACATGGCACACTTTCTATCCAAAACTCCACCAAAGCAATTTCTTCTTCACTCTTGGCTAAAAAACTCTCCCATTCTACTACCAATTCACGTGTCCTCCGCATAGTGCTGGAAAAGAAAGAAACATTTTCAAGGTGGGTCTTGGAAAATGATCCCACAAAGAAGAATTCATGCAACTGAACCCTTAGAAAATTCATCGATCACTTGCTTCGTGGAAGCACGCCCCAAATCAACCTCTCTAATTACATAATCATCTAGCGTGATTTCATTTATGTCCTTGTCCACTTCAAACTCTACCATATGTAAAGTTCTAGATCCAAACTCATTCCTTGTGACCTTGGAAAACTTCCGGGCAGCCTTCTTTTATGTTGGTTTATCCATTCGATTCAAAAGTTCTTCCAATTCCTATGCTAGATCCACTTCCATTTTTGGTTCTTTTCTCAATCTGTCTCTCAGCCAATCTAGAGCAGTTGTTGATTGATCCTGAATGTCCATATGCATCTGCTCCTGTGAAGCTTCCTCCATTTCTCCAAGGATTGTTTCTAAGAAACTATCATGGTGTGTTTCTTCTAGATGGGGAGAAAGTTCATGTCTTTGACTTCCTGGCTGAGTCAGCTTGTGTGCAGCATTGACACTAAGAACATCATGTGCAAGTGCGTTATTAGGAAATTTGCCTTGTGGTGGATTCAGTGGATTTTCTTGTGTGGACATTTCCACTTCTCGCATGTTGGAAAAACTGGTTGGGGATTGAGCTTCTTCCACCCTTGCTCTTTTCTGCGGTGGTTCTTCCTAGTGGGCTTCCTACTGAATAGCTAGTTGGATTTCTAGTTGAACATTTGGTTGGGCTTCCTTCCTTTTCTTTGTTCGAGGCCTCTTTCCTTCACTAGGTCCAGCCTTCCCCTACTGAATTTCGCCTTCCTCAACTTGGGCCTGTGACGATCCTTCTATGGTTTCGCTATGCAAATCCAGATTTCCCATT
This sequence comes from Cryptomeria japonica, assembly GCF_030272615.1. Lineage (NCBI taxonomy): Eukaryota > Viridiplantae > Streptophyta > Pinopsida > Cupressales > Cupressaceae > Cryptomeria > Cryptomeria japonica. The sequence continues at coordinate 889,176,644 of NC_081407.1, read as the reverse complement.
AACTTGTAGCTCAAGTGGATATTCCTTTCCTTCAATGCCTTGACATGCCGATTGATCCAATGCCTAGTGAACTTCAGAAACGGTCTAGCTAAAATATCTAGATCATCAACTTTAGGTTCTGACCAATTCAGAAGCTAGATAGACTGGTCCTTTACCTTCTCAAATTCAGGCTGCACTACGTTTGGATCCTCCTTCACTTGATCCGGCACTTGAACTATTTCACCAATCCTGATCATGTTAAGGGGTAGTCTGGAAAACATTTTCTTCCTGGCCTCAAGGTCATCCCTGGCACTAGCCCAAAAATCTTAGAGGTGAAACTTATGCACAAACTTCATTCCAGCTACCTTCCAAATTTTATGATATGGATCAGAGTAAGATTTGGACATGTAGAATGGTAACCAGTAGAATCCCAATTCCTCCACTGCCTTCTTAGCTGCTGCCAGATTCAGGCACAATTCCACATAATCACCCAGGACAATTGGGAACTCAATGGATAATTTTTTATTTTTTTTTGAATCTAGTCATATGCTATCAATTGTCTGATAAGCTCCAGCAAGACCAATTTGTTTAATGGATATCTTGGCAATTTATGTGGTTGGGAGGAGAAACCTTATGTCTTGATGTAAGTAAACTTTGGAAACTACAGGAACACGGCTCCAAACTTCTGCACCAATGCCCTGGCTTCTGGCGACACTCTCATATGAAGTTGATTTTGCATCAACCTGGTCAAGTACATAGTGAGAGTGTCATTCACCATTTTGAATGAACTAGTGCTATTCAAGTGCAACTAGGGATAACATTCATGGACCTTTAACTGCGTTGTTCCACATCCCATGGGCCCACTTCCTAGCAAGCCACAGAAGCCACCCATCCTTGCAAGCGAATAAATTACATATGAGCTCATGTAGAAGGATTAGGTCTTCCTTTCCTTAAAATTTTTCAACTGTTCGTGCACATAATGGCTAATCAACCTAGCTCGATCCACTAGTCCATTGGCATTCATGACTTCGCCGACGTAGAAGAACATCCAAGTCTCAAAATTGATGTCATGTGGACACCCCATAATCCTACTCAGCATCATCATTAAGTCCACATACTCTTGCTTGAAATCAAAAATAGTGAGTTGCTTGGGCATCTTGGATTGAGGCCTTGATTTCTACATCCAGTTCTTGTTGACTACTCCAGCACATCTGTCGGGACCTACATCATACAATGCTTCATCTCTATCCTTAGTCTTGTAGATCATGGAATGATGTTATGGGATTCCAAAGGTTTTCCCAAAAGCTTTCAAAGTTAAGTTGGCCAAAAGCTTGCCACCGTTTGTTGAAATAGTTCTTCTCTCCAAGTTGTAGTGTTTTGCACATTCCAAGATCAACTTTGGGCATTGGATAGATGGAGGGAAACCTGTTGCTGCAACAATTCCACTTTTAACAATCCTGGCAGGGATGGGTGATGGGTTATGTCCAACTATTCCAAACATCCTAATCCGAAAAGAAGCCAAACTGAAAGTCCCTAGATTTGTATTGCTGATTTCCTTCCATTTGGACACAATCTTAGACTCTAGAAGGAATCCTTTCATCTCATTTTTAATATGTGCCTGCTTGGAAATAGCCACTGCTTTGCTTGATTCTACCATTTCTCCACAATCAAAAACTTCTAAAAAGGAACAAGACATTTTTCAAGTTTGACTTTGCTGCTTCTCTCCAACTTTAGCTCTATCTAAATTCGCACGTGAGAAATGAATTGTGTTTGCATGTCTAAATAGAATTCCTTCGCCAACCTACTATGTTGGCGAAAGACCAACTTTCGCCATGCAAACGGGACTCACCTTCCTCTTCAACATGCCATGCAAACGGGACTCACCATTGTCATTGAGTTTCAAAATGGAATTTTCCATAAGTGCCTTGAGTTATGCATCATAACTTGGAATATTCTTTCTTTTTGTGTTGCCAACTCACCAACTTTCCATTTTGAATCGTGGAGGGATATTTGAAGGATTTACTTGAGCTTTTTTTGCTATACATCCACTTGGCGAGAAACCCTAGGGGAGAGAAAACTTCAGGAGAGAGAAAATTTTATCTAAGAAGAATTTTCTTGAAGTTTTGAATTTGCCTTGCCTTGGAGGAGATTTTTATCAATTTTCAACATCTATTTTTTAGGGATTTTTCAAATTTTGAGTTCCAAGGTCTAGGAGAGAGAAAATTCCCTCACGAATCCATATCTATCATAGATTTGAAATTTGGATGAATTTTTATGCCCGAAAATGAATTTTTCAAAAATTTTCCCAGGGGAGATTTTCTTATTCACTTCATCCTTGATTCCTTCCTTGCCTTTGAATTTTTTTACCTTCAATTCATCCTAGGCATGGAGTTCATGTTGTGAAGGAATTCTCCTTTGGAAGGAAATTATTTCCCTTCCTTGTTTTGGCGCCACTCCACACACTTGGGTGCTAGATTGCCATCATGGAGGAAATTTTCAAGTTTTTCAATTTTCCATAGCACCTTCCATTTGGCACCCTGTCTTGATCTTGGGCGCTATTTGACCTTCATGGAGGAATTTGACTTGCCTGCTTACCTTCCTTGGCACCCCTCATTTAGCGCCTGACTCTTGACTTGGGCACTGAATCACTTAGGTGGAGGAATTCATCATTTTGGCAACCTTCCATGACATCCTTACTTTGGCGCCCATCACCTGACTTGGGCACTAAATCACTAACTGGCAAGAAGGTGCGTCCCTTGGCAACCTTCCAGCGCCTCCCCAATTTGGCGCCCATTTGTGCACTTGGATGCTAGAAGACCCACTTGCAGGAAGGTGTGTTGTTTGATGTGCCTTCTAGTAACCCCTTCCTTGAGCGCTCTAGCTTCGCCTTGGGCGTCATTTCATGCACCTACTAGAAGGTGTGATTTTGATGTGCCTTCCAGTACCCCTTCCTTGAGCGCTCCAGCTTCTCCTTGGGAGCCATTTCATGCACTTGCAGGAAGGTGTGATTTTGATGTGCCTTCCACTACCCCCTTCCTTCAGCGCTCCAACTTCTCCTTGGGAGCCATTTCATGCACTTGCAGGAAGGTGTGATTTTAATGTGCCTTACAGTACCCCCTTCCTTGAGCGATCCAGCTTCTCCTTGGGCACCATTTCATGCACCTGCACGAAGGTGTTATTTTGATGTGCCTTCTAATACCCCCTTTCTTGAGTGCTCCAACTTCTCCTTGGGCGCCATTTCATGCACCTACAGGAAGGTGTTTTGTGGAGGAATTCTTCCAGCACATAAATTTGGCATCCCCATGTATTTGGATGCAATTCTCTTGTGATGGATTTTTACTTGGTGTTTCATCCAAACTTAGCCATTCTTCAACCATATTCAAGGTGCCCCATTTGGAATTGAAGTGATTTTGCGCCAAACTCACAAAATTTTCGATACTTTCCACTTCAGGAATGGGCGTCCATACCATTTTTTGATCATCTAGCCTGCTTTACGAATTTTCCAGATTTAGGAATGCTCAATCTTCAGTGCCTGCTTGTGAAGAGCCTGCCAAAATAGACTTTCCCAAAATAGAAAGTGATGCAGGAGCATCCTCGGTTCATGCCAATCTTGCATCAACCAAAAACATTTCATTTCTGTTTTGTTTTTTGTTTTGCAGTTTCAGCATTTCTCTCTATATTTCCCGGATTTGGCTCATCGGATCTCGAGGAGTTGGATTTTGCTTGAGGACTTGATCATCTACCTTATTCCCAAGCCGTGGAGCATTTGGATCCTTTTCTGGCAAATTATTGCTACCAGTTTCCGAGACAGTTTTCTGGTACCAGTTGTCTGGTTGTAATCTACCGGGCTCTACCGAATCCCTTTCGTAGCTTGCAGAGCCCTAAGCATTGATTCTGATGTTCCTTGGCGTGGCCAACCTTTCCCCGTAATCTACGCTTCATCCTTTGGATTTTTCGGAGGAATTTCTTTGGCAAAGGTCGACCTTGTTGTTTTTACACATTAGATCTTGTTCTTCGGCATTTGATCCTTTTTAGGTCGACCGGATCCCTTTGGAACGTATAATTGGGCATTAGAAGTTAGTTCAAGAAAGAGATAGACCATAGAAGATAGATCCTAAGATTCAGAGGTCCCAGTCTTGTTGATGTGTATTTTGTACACTATCAAACACAGAATAAAATACCTAAAGGTACCTTATCCTCTCTTGAGTAAAGCCTCCGAATGCTGAAGATGTCGCGAAAAGGATCAATCGGGATGACTTCAAGGTTCTTGTATGTAGGGTCTCTACGTGTGGATAAGCTCTCTGTGGTATGATGTGATTTGTTGGAATCACAAGGGGACTTACATTTGATGATTGAACGTCTGATCTGCTTTGAATATTGCTGGAACACAGGCTCTTACTAGCTTAGACTTGGAAAAAAAGGAAAAAAGATGAGGGCGAGGAAAGGATCTAATCCTAAGACTAAGAATGTAAGAACAATGAATGATCTTTGATGAAATTCTAACTAAGTCTTGTTTTGACATCACAGGAACATCTCCACAAGGTTAGTGCGATCTTCGAAGGAAAGCTTTATGATGTTCAAATCATCACTGCAGGCATAGACACCATCAGGTTGATGCATATCAATGAAGAAGCAACTATTGAAGTTAAGTTTAAGCTGAATGATTCCAGTTGACTACACAAGGCAAGTCTGCAATCAACAAACTGCTAGTAGTATGGATGTACGAATTCCACCATCAATCAAGCACATTTCTTCCACTCATCTAATAACATGAAATCAAATATGAGAAGTATAAAGACCATGCAAATTGTCGAATCGACCCATAAATTTCACCATTTCTTCAATGAAGTTACAAGTCTTTTACAACAACATCTTGGCAACAATCTTTGCCTTCTCTCTCTACTCTACTCTAATTGCTATTCTATCAACTAGCTAATCACCTTCTAACTACTCTCTATCTGTCTTCTAACTGCTTCCAACTATATTCTAACTCCCTATTGCCTTTACAAAATGAAGAGTCGGGGTTTATATAGTGCCCTCAATACAATTCGATGGCTTAGATCAATTCGAGATCAATGGCCAAGATTCAACAATGAAAACCCTAATTAGGGTTTGTTACAACCATTACATAACATTTAATGCTTGACCAATGATAAAATTGTATTGCTTGGACACATGTCCTCTCTAGAAAATTCCACCAATGGATAGCTGGGGTAGGTACATCGGAGTTTGTGACACCTTCCATGAGTTAGGTACATTGAATCTGGAAATGCTGAGGTGGACCACACTGACTGGAGAAGTGATGACTAGGATGCCACCTCGTCTGACACTTGTAACTTGGTAGATATTCAACTTGATGTTGTTGAGAAGCTAGCTTTAATTAATTCATCTGGAACTATCTGCTTCTTCAACGAACCCTTGTTCTAACTTCTTGTGTCCTTGATGTGCAGGATGATGATGTACCTCGCCTTGGAATGTTGGATTGGAAGAGGTCGCCCTTGATGACGTTAGTCCAAAGAAGGCCGTCCTTGTCGATGCTAGGCTGGAGGAGGTTGCCCTTGTCCTTGCTTGATCGTCCTTGGAGGAGACCATCCTTGATCTGGCTTGATTTTACAACTCCGGGATCTCCATTTGATGCCTACAAAAAATATTAAAGTTAGTCTTTTGAGCATCAAACCTCAAAGCACGAAATTTAAGACCTTTCAACGGTAAAACTTAAGATATTAATTTGAAAAAAGTCACGATAAATCAAGAACTACACATTTTCAAATTAATAATGAATGGAATTTGGATCTTCAAGACTTAGACTTTACAAAATTGCAATGGGATCATAATAAGTCTTGAATAAGAACTTCAAAAAATGATTCTTCATACCTTCCCTTTGAGTATTTAAGTACAAAACCTTGAAAAATGAAGGAAGAGGACCGGATTTTGTTGGGCAAGATTTATAGTCCTTCCTTGGATGAAGTACGCCTCCTCTAGTTTGAAAAAGAATAAACTCCACTAGCCTCTTCAAAAATCTGGAAATTATCCTCCAATCTAGCTGGAAATTCGCCTCTCCAATAGCTTTCAAGATGAATTTCGCCCTCCACTAGCTTCTCCACACTTAGTAGAAATTCGCTCCACTCCTCTGGATTTCGCTCCTCAAATTGCTCTCTAATTTCGCACTTGAAAGGATGATTGAATGACTTGAATTGTGAAACAACACCTCCAATATATAGAGCGCTCACCTTCTACATCTCTCCATAGGCCGACTTGGCAAAATAGGCCAAAAAATAAATAAATTTGCAAAAACAAGAGGCCGACCTAATAAAATAATAAAACATGATACCTCAAGCGCCCCATTTTCAATTTTAATTTAATAAAAATTAATTTTAAATGCCTTCACAATAAAAGTTCGATTTTTTTAAAGGCCTAAAATCAATTTATTAAATGCCAATTTAATTAATTTTTTCAAATATTTCGAAGTTGATGATTTTGGCATTTCATGCGATTTGGAGGATATTAACGCCCAAGTAGAAAATAGTGAATGCCAATAACTTCGCTCTGGTCCCTTGGAGAGGGACAAGAGCGCCTTTTCACTTTTGTCCTTAATCCTTCATTTTTTAATTGCCAATTCACGTTGTGGGGCTAGCAATGATCCCTTTCGTCCCTTCAGTGCATGTTCAACTCGTTTCTTGCAAGGCAAAATTGATGTTCTAGAGATTTTCGCCCTGGTCCTTCAGTGAGGGACAGGAGCACCTTTTGCATTTGGCCTAGGATCATCAAGTTTTTGGAGTCAAACCTTTGTTCATCATGATTTAGAAGACCTTTCCAATCTTGCTCAACTTTGCCTTAGCATAATCTCGGAGGGAAATTGTTGATTTTATAAAAATCGCCCTGGTCCTTTGGAGAGGGACAGGAGCGCCTTTTGCATCCATTGCACAAATTCTTGATCATATCAACCGCAAGACATTTTAAACATCATTTCAAATTCGCGCCTTGGCTTAGATTTGTCCAAACTTGGCGAGAAGGACTGGATATTAGGCTTTTCGCCCTGGTCCCTTGGAGAGGGGCAGGAGCGATTTTGCAAATCCAAGCTTATCCGTCCTTTGTTAGCCTTCCAAATTATATTCAATGGATAAATCATGTTTTCCTTGGTCTCTTCAAATCATAAAATTGTCTTGATCCTGCAAGAACAGTGCAAATTTGAAATTCAAGCTCCTGTCCTTCAGTGAGGGACAGGAGCGAATTTTGTCTTCTAGGTCAAAATGCTTCACTTTTCACCATGAAATGTCTTGGCTAAGGAAGATATCATCTTGTTACACGCCATGAATAAAAGTTCAAGTCTAAGAAAGGTCTAAAAATGTGTATATAAAGAAAATAGCTCTGGTCCCTTGGTGAGGGACAGGAGCGCTTTTACCTTTGTAGACAAAAACTCCATCGTTTCATTGTCTTTGATCAAGTCTGGATGCTCTATCATGCTCATTTCGTCCTTCACCATGCCTTTGATGTTTCAATCAGACCAAACAAGGTCAGGAATGACTCAAATAAGCCTTTTCGCCCTGGACCCTTGGTGAGGGACAGGAGCGTTTTGCCTTGGTCCCTTGGAGAGGGACAGGAGCGAAATTCGCTCTGGATCCTCAGTGAAGGACAGGAGCGGAATTTGACTTTTTGAACTCTCTATCAGGATAATTTTTATGGAATATAACATTTAAGTATAAGTGAAATACTTTAAGTTATATTCCATATATACTTTCAGGATGTTTGAGAGTGGTTTCAGACCTCCAGGAGTTATATTGCAAAATCGAGTTTTTTGAGGTTTTTCAGTTTCCAGACTTAGTCAAATTTCAGGATCAGGACTTTCAGACTTAGCCAAATTTTCAGGATCAGGACTTCACTCCAGCAGGACCTGCTATCCTATTGATCTCCCCGACAGCACTCAAAAATGCAAAAGCCAACTGACAAAACCCTAAAAGACCTAAAAAAAACAAACCCTAAAAAGCAAAAACAACAGGGGTCCCCATTTGCAATGGGGCGATGTGTGAAAACGTCACAGCAGGTCTGTAATCAAGCATGTTTTAGCAAGCCAGTGAGCCGATTATTGTAACCCGGTTGCTACTGGTTGATTGTAAACAGTTTTCATGATATAATTCATTCAATTTTGCATTGCCTCCATCATATCCTTGTGTTTCCGTTGTGTTTACTCTTGCTGACCGGCCCGGATTGATCTCTTTTAGGTCCCTCCTAACCAGTGACTACACCAAGTGGTATCAGAGTGAGCTTTCGTTCCGGAGATTGCATTGTCCTAAGAATTTTGTTGTAGGGTGGCGGATTGTGGATCCGACCTGCAGCTGCAGAAGACTGACGTGAAGATGGCAGGAAGAGGAAATATGAATGGTGGAGCGCGTGGGAATGCAAACCTTGTTGTGATAGAAATGTTGCGAGGAATTGCAGCCCGGTTGGAAGCCATTGAGACAGCCCAAAGAAGAGGCCGACATACTGAAGATGTAAGTGAAGATGAAGGAGAAGAAGCCCCGTTAGAACAAGTAAACCCACCGGCGATTGATCCGGATGAAGAGAGGGTTTTGACGGTTTTGAGTAGGGTGACTACTAAACCTCATTTTACCCCACCGGAATATGATGGAAAGTTGGATTTAGTTGAATTGATGGATTGGATCTCGGAGATGAAGAATATTTTGATTTTGAAAACACTGCAGAAGAAAGGAAGGTGAAATATGCCTATACTCGATTGAAAAGTCATGCATCTCTTTGGTGGGAACATTTGCAGGTTGATAGACAGAGAAGAGGTAAAGAGAAGATCAAGACGTGGGATCGGATGGTTGCTAAGTTGAAATCAAAATTTATGTCAGCTGATTATCAAGTGACTTTGTTCCAAAAGTTGCAGAATTTGAGACAGAAGGAATCTAGTGTGAAGGAGTACACCGAGGCATTTTACAGGTTGAATATCAGATCCAAACATGTTGATGATGAAGTTGAACAAGTTGCAAGATATTTGAATGAGTTGCGGGTATCTATACAAGATGAACTCAGTTTGATCAAGTTGCAGAGTGTTGAAGAAGCTTACCAGTATGCCCTAAAAGCAGAATACAAGCTAAACAAAAGACATGAGTAGAGGCAAAGAGGCAGAGGTGGAAGGTTTTCCAGAAGAAGATTTCAAGGAGGATGAGGCTATACCGGAGGAAGAGGAACCTGTACAGATCAGAACAAGGACAAGGAAGTGAGCAAAGAATGTAATTCATACCAGAAAGATGATAGAAATTTCTACCAGAGGAGAGAACCGGATAGCTACCGGAATGAGAATTTTGGAAAAGATGACAGAAAACAAGACAAGAGAGTGTTTAGAGGAACTTGCTATAAGTGTGGAGGAGAAGGACATCGTTCTTTCGAGTGTAAGAAGACAGAGAATACCCGAAGAACAGCAGTGGTGGAAGAAAACCCCACCGGATCAGCTAATAAACCGGAAGATGGAGAACTGCTGATGATGAGGGGAGCTTTGTGTCATACCGAGAGAGATGAAGAGACTTTGCAGAGGAAGAACTTGTTCAAGACCAGATGTAAGGTATCCGATAAGTGCTGTAAAATTGTCATTGATAGTGGTAGTTCAGATAATCTTGTTTTAGAAGAGATGGTGAATAAGTTGAATTTGGAAAGATTGAAACACCCTAAGCCTTATCAAATAGCATGGATTCATGATGATCATAAGTTGTTAGTAAGTGAGCAATGTTTGGTGAAATTGGAAATTGGGAATTATCATGATGAAGTCTTATGTGATATTATGCCTCTGGATATTTGTCACCTTTTGTTGGGTAGACCTTGGCAGTTTGATAGACAGGCAATACATGATGGGAGGAAGAATACATACATTATTGTGGCCAATGGGATGAAGCAAACCTTGTTGCCCTTGGAGGAACCTTTGAAGAGTGAAGTCTGTACGAATGCTAGAATCTATATTCCTGGATGGATTGAGACATGAGAATGTGTATTTTGCCCTAGTTCCTAAGAAGACTGAGAATCCGGAGCATGAAGAAGAACAAACGGAAGAGATAAAAGATTTGCTGACAAAATATGCAGACATCATTTCAGATAATGTACCTGATGGATTACCACCTATGAGAAGTATCAATCATTGCATGGACCTGGTTCCCGGAGCTAGTTTGCCTAGCAAAGCCACACACCGGATGACATCAACAAAGGATGAAGAGTTGAATAGACAAGTGCAGGAGTTGTTGAAAAAAGGTTTGATCAGAGAAAGTCTGAGCCCGTGTGCAGTACCGACAGTATTAGCACCTAAGAAGAATGGAGAATGGAGGATGTGTACCAATTCCAGAGCAATAAACAAGATCACAGTGAAATATCGGTTTCCTTTGCCTAGGATGGATGACATAATGGACTGTTTGAGCGAAGCCAAGTACTTTACAAAATTAGACTTGAAGAGTGGATATCATCAGATCAAGATTAGAGAAGGAGATGAGTGGAAGACAGCATTCAAGACAAATGAAGGACTCAATGAATGGTTGGTGATGCCTTTTGGGTTAACTAATGCAATGAGTACTTTCATGAGGCTGATGAATGAGGTATTGAGGAAATTCTTGGATAAGTTTGTTATTGTATATTTGGATGACATTCTGATTTTCAATAAGACAAAAGAGGAGCATTTGTTGCATTTGAGACAAGTTTTGCAGAGGTTGAGAGAAGAAAAGTTGTTGATAAAACTTAAGAAGTGTACTTTCATGAAGGATGAGTTAGTCTATTTGGGATTTGCGATATCTAAGGATGGTTTGAAGATGGACCATGAGAAAGTAAAAGCAATTGTTGAATGGCCTACACCGGAAAGCATTGGAGAGGTAAGATCATTTCATAGATTTGCTAGTTTCTACCGGAAGTTCATCAAAAATTTCAGCTCAGTTTGTAACCCTATGCCTGAGACAATGAGGGGAGATCGGAAGAATTTCAAGTGGACCACCGGAGCAAACAAAAGTTTTGAACTGTTGAAGCGGGAAGTGACAGAGCAGCCTGTGTTAGCTTTACCGGATTTCAATAAAGTACTTCAAGTGGATTGTGATGCAAGTGGAACAGCAATAGGAGCAGTCTTGAGTCAAAAAGGGAGAGCAGTAGCTTATTTCAATGAGAAATTGAATGATGCCCAAAGGAGATATTCAGTGTATGATCAAGAATTTTATGCCATAGTTCAAGCCTTGAAGAAGTGAAGACATTACATGTTGCCTAAGGAGTTTGTGTTGCATACGGATCATCAAGCTTTGCAATATTTGAACAGTCAATGTAAGTTGAATCGGAGACATATGAGATGGGTAGATTTTTGCAGAGTTACACCTTTATGTTGAAACATAGAAGTGAGAAATCTAACAAAGTTGTTGATGCATTGAGTAGGAGAAGGAATTTGCTGACAGAGATGAGAGTAACAGTATTAAGATTTGAGGAGTTGAAGACCTTGTATGATGATGACCCAGATTTTGCAGAACCTTGGAAAGCATGTAGAGAACTGGTTATGGCAGATAGGAGCAAGTGGTTGGATTACTTCATTCAGGATGGGATGTTATTCAAAAGAAGTCAGTTATGTATACCTTAGAGTTCTATCAAGGAGAATCTAATAAAGGAGAAACATAGTGGAGGATTAGTCGAACACTTTGGTGTTGATAAAACAGTAGCAGTGGTGATTGAGCATTACTTTTGGCCCCAGACTCATAAGGATGTTAGGAAATATGTGCAAAGTTGTAGAATTTGTCAAGTTGCAAAGTGGTAGTAGTCAGAATGTGGGATTGTATAAACCTTTGACAGTACCGGAAAGACCTTGGGAGGATATAAGCATGGATTTCATACTTGGATTGCCTAAAACGTAGAGAGAGAATGATTCTGTATTTGTGGTAGTGGATAGATTCTCGAAGATGGCTCATTTCATACCTTGTAAGAAGACATCAGATGCATTACATGTAGCAAACCTATTTTTCAAGGAAGTAGTGAGATTGCATAGATTACCTAAGAGCATAGTTTCAGACAGAGACACTAAGTTTGTTGTTTATTTTTGGAGAACACTTTGGAAGAAGATGAAGACAAATTTGAAGTTCAGATCTACTTTTCACCCACAAACTGATGGACAGACAGAAGTAGTTAACCGGACCTTGGGAAATTTGTTAAGATGTTTAGTTGGAGACAAAACCGGAAGTTGGGATTTAATTCTTGCACAAGTAGAGTTTGCCTACAATAATTCAGTAAACAAGAGCACCGGAAGGACACCTTTTGAAAGTGTTACCGAAACACATCCTAGAGGTATATCAGAATTAAGAGATATTAAGTGTGAAGACCGGGGAAGTTCAAAAGCAGAAGAATTTGCAGATCACATGAAGGACTTACATATTCAAGTTAAGCAACATTTGAAGGACATGAACTGCAAGTATAAGGAGAAAGCAGATGAGAAGAGGAGACATAAAGAATTTGAAGTTGGCGATGAAGTGATGGTGTATCTGAGGAAAAATAGATTCCTGGTTGGAACTTATAACAAGTTGCAGATGAGAAAGTTTGGACCTTGCAAGATTTTGAGAAAGTTCGGTTCTGGAAATGCATATGAAGTGGAGTTACCGAATAGACTAAGTATTTCACCTGTATTTAACATTGCAAATCTTCATCAATATCATGAACCAGAATTTAGTGAGGACAGTATTGCAGACTTGGAGAAACAGTTGCCCCGGAAGGAACCGGATCAGATTAAAGACATTTTGGACAGTAGGATTGGGCGTAGTACCCGGAACAGTCAGTATAAGGAGTATCTTGTGAAGTGGAAAGGCAGACCAGTTGAAGATTCATCTTGGATTTCTTAGGCAGAGGTAGACCGCCTTGGTTTTCCTCTGACCCCATGTTGACGTGTATTTTGTACACCATCATACACAAAATAAAATACCTAAAGGCATCTTATCCTCTCTTGAATAAAGTCTCTAACTGCTAAAGATTCGCATGAAGGATCAGTTAGGATGACTCCAATGTTCTGGTTAGTAGGGTCTCTACATGTGGACAAGCTCGCCGTGGTATGATGTGATTTGCTGTATCCTCAAGGGGTCTTACGCTTCCGAAAGCCTAAAATTTTACTAAACTAAGAAGCTTTTCAAAAAATAACAAAAGGATAGGGTTTTGAAAGAAGTTTAATCTAGTCTAACCCTAAGAATGACTTCGTGTGAACAAGACTTGGCAAGATTCAACCAACTTCAATTTCGCCATAAGATAACAACTCAATTGAAATTGATGCGATCTTCTAAGGTAACAAAATGATTTTCAATGCATCAAAGATCAAAGACACTACCACAAAGGTACATATCCAAGACACAATAATGATTGAAGGTTAAGTGATTCAAAGTATTCTCCAGTCGACCACGCAAGGCGTTCCTACAATCAGCAAGAAGCTAGTGGTTTGGATTACGAATCCCACCAAAGATCAAGTCTCACACTATGTCATTCAAATTAACACACTACTTTGATTGAGTATGATTCAAGTAAATTGAACAACCATGAAGATAACCAAGAAATTACAACAAAACACCATAACTTCAATATTTCATTGATTTCCAAGTCATCATGTACAACAATTGCTTGAATTCCCTTTCCTCAAAACTCAATCTTGCTACAAAAATAAAATTGCTTCTAACTCTAATCTCTCTAATCTCTTAACTATCTTTATTCTCTCTCACATCTATTCTATTACAAATGAAATGAAAAATGAGGGTATAAATAGCATCCTCAATTACAATGAAAGGTCCAGATTGAAAGTAGATCAACGGTCAAGATCATGACACCTAAACCCTAATTAGGGTTTGTTACAAATGGCCTCCTTTTTACTGAACAATATTAAATGCATAGCCAAATATTAAATTTGGCACAAAAACCTAGGAGACATAAACCAATGACAATTAAGATGCCATGTCATCTATAACAACCTCTCATCTAGAATCTTATTCCCTTTCCAATTCTCTTTTTTAGCATATGTAATGAATCTTGATACGATTCCTTCGATCTCTGCAATTGGAATCTCGGGAAGATTCTTCATACTTTCTTCCAAGTGGATGACCTGATCGAATGCATCTAGAAGAGCTGCGTCCCATGAAGATTCAAGTTCCTTTGTTCTTTCAATCAGGAGCATGGTGGCAAACATTTGATCATATTGCTCGTCCGTAACATTAGCGTCCTTGCAAAAGATGACCTTGATTCTATCCTCTAATTCCTGCATATCCACATCTGTCTCGACCTCGATCCTCCTGCCAAGAATGGTACGAAGTACCTCAAATACTCTGTCCTGGATAGGATTGATCACCTCCTCAACTTGGCCACATTTAGTACTGATGTCCTCGAAGAGAACACTCTTCATATGGAGTAAGGTTGACCACTGAAGCAAACTGTGAGGTCCTCCATCCATGATCTTTTCTTGTGCTAAGACCTTCCTTGATGTGTGTCTAATTACTTTCAAGACAGGAATGATAACATCTTTGGTATGGGCAAATGCGGCTACTGTTATCATCAAATTGTGGATTATCTCAAGAACCTGGATAGCTTGATGAATAATCTTCATCATCCTTGTTACAAACTCTATGGCAACTGTATGAGATTTATCCATCCAAGTACTTGTACGCTAGACCATATTCCTGAATCTTTCTGCCTCATTGATTGATTGAAGTGGAAGTGCCTGCACTGGTGATCTAGCTGGATCCTGACGTCCTAAAGGTTCATTGAGATGACTGAAATATGTCCTCCATGCACCGACCTCTCTCTCAAGCTTTCTATTCTTCTCCATCTCTTCTCTAAGCTTGTCTTTCAATGCTTCAAATGAATCGGTGGCATCATCCAACGTCTGCTCAGCTGTGGATGGTCCTAGCTCAAAAGTTTGTATATCATATTCCTCTGCTAGAATCTCACCTTCATATTTGTCTACTGCCGGTGTAGCTATCTGCAGTTTTCTGGATCCAGTCTCATCTCGAATCATCTTGGACATCATGGTAGCCTTCCTCTTCTCTGTTACTTCGTGTGAGCGTCCAACAAGGCTCTCTAAATCAATTGCATTGTCCTCGTCCTCTACTACGATCACCTTGGTTAATCTTTCCTTCAACCAATCTGGGATAGCTGATCGTGTCTCTTGAACTTGAATTTCCTTATGTACTACTTCTTCTTGCCTGGGAGGAGATGTTATTTCATTGTCTTCATCTTCATCTAACTCATAATCTTGGAGAGATCCATCAGGTGACCCTTGCGGTGCCTGTCCTCCCTCCTGCCTGTCGTTCTGTACCATCGACTCCATGGATTCTTCCACTTGAAGTGTCCTCTTCTCTGGTCTAGAAGAAGTACCGGATGATCGATCTCTGTTAGCCTCTTGTTTCTTTTTGGAAGATTCTCTTTTTCCAGGTCTCTCTTTCCTCTTCGAACCTCTTGGATGGAGATTACCCTCACTGGCACATCGAAGGTTACCTTCACCTGAATTTCTAGGATTAGGATTGCCTTCACTTACACTAGCTCCACCTTCGGTTGGTTTCTCTTCCAAAGTGAAAGTCATAGCTATGCCTTGCTCTCTCAACTTTTGATGTTGTACGTCAACCCATCTGCGAGTACAAGACAAAACTGGAGCCATTAAAGCATCTAAATCCACGACTTCAGGCTCATTCCAATCCAACCTTATTGTTTTGCTTTCTCGATCATAGGATGACTGGATATGTCTGCCACTGTCCTGTGCTTGATCGGCCACTCTGTAAATCTTGCATTTCCTGATGAAATCCAAAGGCAATCTAGAATGCATCTTTCGTTTCACTTCAAGATCATCTAAGAGATTCATCATAAAATCTTCTATTTGGTACTCATGCTTAAATTTCCTACCGACTGTCTCCTCTAAATGTCCATGTGGATCAAAGCTTTCTCTCAAAGCAAAAGATGAAAAAGAATACAAGGCTAACTCCTTCTCTGCGTCATCCATAGCTAAAGCATTAGGACATACCTCAACTGAATTGCCCAAAATGATAGGTACTGGAACTCCATTCCCATGTCTATGTCTGAATGCCTTCGCATATGCTGCCAACTGTCTTGTTACTTCAAGTAACACAATTCTGTCTGTCGGATATCTCAGCAACATGTATGGAGGTAAAGGACATCCATGAACTCTGATATAAGTAAACTTCGGAAATTGGATAAACCAAGCACCGTACCTCTTCACCAATTCTTGTGCATCCTGAGATAATCTGTTGTGAATCCCACCTTGCAACGTCCTTGTGATGTTCATCATGAAGGTATCATTAACTAGCTTGTAGCTGCTCCCTGGCGGATGATGCAAGTAGGCATAGGAATCACAAGCTCTGACCTCGCCGGGTCCTCTTCCAATCACTCCTCTATGAGGTAGTCCTGCGTACTCAAAACTCCTGATCAATGCATAGATGACGTATGAACTCATGTGGAAGGACTTGGTAGCCTTGAGTCTCCTCAACTGTACGTCCAGGCAATGGCTAATCATCCTAGCCCAATGTATCGTACCCTTTCCCTGAACAATCACCTGGATGAAGTAGAACATCCACTTTTCAAAGTAAAAAGCCTGAGGGGCTCCTGTGACTCGGTTGAACATTGTAATCAAATCTCTGTACTCCTCCTGGAAATCAATCCTATGTGGTGTGTTCGGTACCTTGCTTAGACGGGGACGGCTCTTGAGTAACCAGTTCTTATTAATTATGCTTAGACAAGCATCTGGATCATCTTCGTACATTGACCTGGCTCCTTCTATGCTCTTGTATATCATGTCCCTGTGTTCTGGAAGATGGAAAGCTTCACTTATAGCTTCCTCTGAAAGGTACGCCAAAGTGTTTCCCTCATTGGACACGATCGTTCTGGACTGAGGATCATAATGACGAGCACACTCGATCATCAACTCATGGCACTGAACAGCTGGAGGAAAGCCGGCCGCCTTAATGATGCCACTCTCAATTATTCTCCGAGCGACAGGTGATGGCTTGCCAATGTAAGGGACCTCTCAAAATTTCTTCGTGCTAAAGTTACCCAAGTTGGTATCTCCAATGTTGCTCCACTTCGACACGATCTTGGTCTCCACTTCTTCAGTCTTTTGATCTTCTTTCATAAGAGCTGAACGACTGGTGGATGCTCCCGCCTTCGGGGTCGCCATACCTACACAACATTTCATAATGAGAAACTAGATCTTGCAATAAATAACATAGATTAGAGAATAAATTTTAGGAAACCTCATGATAAGTCTTAGAGTTATCATTTCCTAAAAAAAAACGATTGAGCTAGGAATTCAAAATTCAAAATTCAAAATTTAGGCCATGACGATCAAAACTTAAAATTAAAACAAAAAAAACCATATCGCCATACCTCACTAGAGAACTAACTCTAGAATGCAAAATGAATAAAATCGCCTAGGCAAAATTGATATTAGACAATCTTCAACGTGATCTCTCCTTCAAAATAGCAACTTCGCCACCTTTGATATGTCCTTGATGTGATCTCCAATGCCTTGGACAAGCTTGCACAAAATGAAGCTTTAGGTTCGCACCACCTTTGATTGATGTTCACGTCTTCCTTTGATGAAATTCGCACCACCTTTGAATATAAATTCGCACTTCCAAATACAACTCGCACTTCTCCTTCAAGATCGCATGTAAGAGATGATAAATGATGATGTGAAAATGACAATTCCCACCTCCCTTTATAGCGCTCACCTCATATTCACCTTAAGGCCGACTTGGTAATTAATAAGGCAATTTAAAACAATTTTTAAATAAAATAGAAGGCCGACTTTGATAAAATAAGCCAAATCCAAGCGCTCCATTTTAATTTTTTAAATTAATTAATAATTAATTATTAAATACCTTTATTTTTAAATTAATAAATTCGATTTTTTGACAAGGCAAAATAATAATTAATTAAAGATCAAGCGCAAATTTTAAATGCCATTTTTTAATTAAATTTTCAAATTATCGAATTTTCTAGCATTTAAATAAATTCAAAAATGTTTTGAGCGCCAAAATTTGGAGAGTGGAAAATTACAAACCTCATCGCCCTGGTCCCTGATTGAGGGACAGGAGCGATCCATCATCTTGGTCTTGATTCTTGCATTTTTTACGTTCAAAGTCTTCATCTCCACGTTGAACTTGGCACTTTCGCTTGGGATTTCGAGCTAAAGTGTCTTGCTTGTGTGAACTAGTGCCCTTTATGACCATTATCGCCCTGGTCCCTTGGAGAGGGACAGGAGCGATCTAGATGTTTTCTCCATTTCAAGCTCAAATTAGTAACATTTTAACGTCCACCTCCTTCGTATCACCTTCCAAATGATGTTTTAAACCTTGTGCAACTTTGCTTCAACGTGATCTTTAAAGGATAACAAGTGTTTTGGCAAATATCGCCTTGGTCCCTTGGGGAGGGACAGGAGCGATCCTTATGTCCTGGCTCAAATTGGCAAACTTTTGATCTTTGTTTCTTGTTCATTGCCTCTTAAAGGACGTCCTTGATCTTATGTGAACTTGCTTTGACATGCATTTGAAGGAAAATGAAGGATCCTATGCAAATCGCCCTGGTCCCTTAGAGAGGGACAGGAGCGATATAGCCTCTTTGTTCGATTTGATGATCTTTTAACGTTTGAAGCCTTTGTATATCATCTCCTAATCATGCCTTGGACCTTTTACCACCTTGTAAAATCTGGACTTAACATGATTTTTGAGAGATTTGGCCAATATGATGAACATCGCTCTGGTCCCTTGGAGAGGGACAGGAGCGAACTTTAAGATTTTAGGTTTGTCCTTGCTTCCATCAACTTGCCATCGCTTTCATAATGTGAGATGAAGTCCCTTGATCCTTCTTAATCACTTGATACTTGTCTAACTTTTGAAAATCTAGGCCTTTATGAGAATTTCACTCTGGTCCCTTCCTGAGGGACAGGAGCGAACTAGGTGTCTTGGTGCAATTCTTTCAATGTTGCGACCTTTGATGCTTTGTGCTTGATTGAGACGCTTTGAAATGCTCTTGCCACCATGTATCCGAACTTGGAGTGCCTTGAACTTGAAGAAAAGGCAACATACTCATTACATCGCCCTGGTCCCTTGGAGAGGGACAGGAGCGATCTTGCTCTTGTGGGCTTCATCTCGCCTTGTCACCTTCAAAATTTATCTTCAACGGATTCGTAATGTACCTTTCCACTCATCCATGCCTTGGAATCCATTGTAACTTGGCAAGAAATTTGTCTAAGACAAAAATCGCTCTGGTCCCTGCCTGAGGGACAGGGGCGAACTTGGGCATTTGGGTCCCTTGTTGACATTTCACAATCTTCAATTTGTCTTCAACGGGTTCAACTCACCTCCTTTCTTGCCTTCAAACTTAAAACTTGCTTAATTTTCGCCTAGAACATGCCCTATGAAGGACTTCGCTCTGGTCCCTTGGAGAGGGACGGGAGCTACAATGGTTTTCGCCCTGGTCCCTGACTGAGGGACAGGAGCGATTTTGGCATTTTAGTTCATTCTCCTTCATAACGTCATTTAAAGTTATATTCATTTGATAAAACATATCTCCTTGGACCTCTTCAAATCATCAAGTCGTTAAAATCCTGCAAGGACAAAGCAATATTTGATTTTAAGCTCCGGTCCTTCACTGAGGGACAGGAGCGATTTTCTTCCCTGAGGCATTTCCGTGCTCGTGAAATTCTTCAATTTATATTCAACGGAAAGATCACGCCTTTCTCTATCACTTCCATTTCGAAATTCATCTTGACCTTGCAGAGACAGTGACATTTTTGAAAACGAGCTCCGGTCCTTCACTGAGGGACAGGAGCGATTTTGCTCCTACAGGCCAAAATATCAAGATTTCACAAATTTAATCACTTCACAAGGCAAAAACAAATCATTTCCAATGCCCGGGATCAAATATCAAAAAGGTCAAAATTTGGTCAAAATTACTCAATTGGACAAAATTCACATTTCATCATCAACACTTAGACAAATTTAAGACTCTGCACTCAAAATGTCAATTGAAAATAGACCATTCTGGCGAATTCATTTCATTCAAAATTTGCATCCTACAAAAGGAAGCTCAAAAGCTCTCAAGACTGACTGGACTCTGGTCTGAAAAGATCGAAAAGGAAACCCTAAGGCTTGACCCTAAATCCAGACAACTGACAAACTACCAAAACCCTAAAAAGCAAAGCGAAAGGCAAGCAAAAACGAGCAAAAAGAGGGGGTCCCCATTTTAAATGGGGCGATGTGTGAAATGGTCACAACACCCCAGCAAAGTGAGAGACTCACCTTTTTTTCAACAACCCCGGATGTCTGATGCAAGAGCATCCTCGATTCATGGCAATCTTGCATCAACCAAAAATATTTCATTTCTTTTTTGCTTTTTGTTTTGCAATTTCAGCATTTCTTTCTGTATTTCCCAGATTTGGCTCACCGGATCTCGAGGAGTTGGATTTTGCTTGAGGACTTGATCATCTACCTTATTCCCAAGTCATGAAGCATTTGGATCCTCTTCCGGCAAGTTATCGCTACCGGTTTCCCAGACAGTTTTCTAGTACCGGTTGCCTGGCTGTAATCTATCGGGATCTACCGGATCCCTTCCGTAGCTTGCGGAGCCCTGAGCATTGATTCTGATGTTCCTTGGCGTGTGGCCAAGCTTTCTCTGTGATCTACACTTCATCCTTTGGATTTTCTGGAGGAATTTCTTTAGCGGAGGCCGACCTTGTTGTTTTTACATGTTAGGTCTTGTTCTTTGGCATTTGATCCTTTTTGGGCCGACCGGATCCCTTTGGGTTGTATAAATCATTGTAATTGAGCATTAGAAGTTAGTTCAAGAAAGAGATAGAACATAGAAGATAGATCCTAAGATTTGGAGGTCCCATTTGTGACCTATTCTGTAATCAAGCATGTTTTAGCAGGTCAGTGGGTCGGTCACTGTAACTTGGTTGCTACAGGTTGATTGTAAACAGTTTTCATGATATAATTCATTCAGTTTTGCATTGCCTCCATCATATCCTTGTGTTTCCGTTGTGTTTACTCTTGCTGACCGGTTTGGATTGATCTCTTTGAGGTCCCTCCTAACCGGTGACTAAACCACAAAGTGTTTTAAAATGTTAGGATTAGGGCAAAACAAGACATTGGGACACTTACTAAAAATAGATACTTACTAAAAATGCGAACTGCTAAAAAATGGTAAGTTTGATTTTTGGCAAAATTAGACAAATCTAGAAGGCAATGAAATCCCTAAAAATAGGAACTTTCTAAAACTAGAAAGTTGCTCAGAAATCGATCAAATTTCATAGGTAGGTTCTTTAAAGGGTCCTGATTTCAATGCAACATTCAGTTTTTCCAAAATCCAGGTTTGAAGGATGAAACCCTAAAACGAACAAAACTGGCTCCAGACTTGGCCAAGTTTGCTCAAACGAGCTACAGACTTGATCAAATTGACCCCCCAAACACTTGCAAAGCGAGGAGACCGACGAGATTGCCACGAAAAGACCCAACAAACAAAAACCAAAAGACCGAGAGGGCCTAAAAAGTAGGGGGCTCCCATTTTGAATGGGGTGATGTGTGATTAGGTCACAACAGGGTCCTCTCCCTTTGGACATATTGTAGTTATAATATCCAAGAGATAAATATCAATGCTAATCTCTCTAACTGTGTTGACGTTCAAAGATTGCCCAATGCTAACCTTCCTAGAGGAGCAATAAAACAAAAAAGAGGATAAATTTTGAACAATACATGGAGATTGTTAATTTACTGGACAGGAAACATGGCCATTCTCATGTGACCACAACATCTGCATAAAATGTAAGTTTTTTGCCAGAGAATGCATAATTTATGGGGTCCTCTCCCTTTGGACTTAGTAGAGTTATAATACCCAAGGGATAAATATCAATGCTAATCTTTCTAACTATGTTGACATTTAAAGTTTGTCCAATGCTAACTCAGATCTCAAATTAAATAGAGGAGCAATAAAACACAAAAAATGGATAAATTTTGAACATTAGTGCTTTCTTGAGAAAGTGTAAGCTTGAAAGAATGGAATCCACTCATGACAAAAGCAAGCACTGCCAGGACAGTCATTTAACATAAAGTGAGATGAAGAAATAAGTAGGGTTTAATTGATGATCAATGGGAAGTCTTGTCTCAGGCTTTATATAATTGCTAGCAAATATCTACGGCAAGTTTCAAAACTGCCGCTGGGTTCCTTTGATCCTTAATTTTTTATTTCAGCTCTCTGCTAGAAGATATACAAACCCTCTTCATTTATATTGCCTGCTGTAATGGTGATGAATCAGTCTCTTTCCCTTTGAACTGGAACAGCCTGAGCCCATTTCCTACAGGAAGCAACAGTCTCTGTATTTCACTCAGTCTTCACAGTTCAATGTGCAGTAAGTATGATCTCTTTTTAGGTTTTTTTCTTTATTCTGTGTCTCTATTAAAATGGGTATGTGCACCAATGAGAACCTGAGTTGATACTTCTTCCTTTGTTAAGAATGTTCATTTATGGATTGAAGTGATGAGAAGACCTTTATGTGAATTTGAAGGCCCAAGATTGGAAGAAGTTAGAACCATTGGATGTTTCAAAACTTATAACAGAGCTCATTTGTTCCCAGAGTCTTGTAGTTATGATTTCTGCACTCTACTAAATGAATTGTAAACCTTTTCTTTTTAACATTTAGGAATTGATGTTTCCACAGTCCATTATAATAAGAAAATAATTAAGATTTCAGATTTTTGATATCAAAACTTTCGGTGACAGTAAATGATCTATCAAACCTCTATTTTTTATGCTGATTCTGACTCTGATGGACACTGACCACCAAACTTAATCTTTTTCCCTTGAAAATGGAACAATTCTCAGCCCAACCTCCTTGAAGAAACATCTCCGAAATCTAAGTGGGGTAAGTTTGCTTCTCTGTTTGGATCTTGTTCTTGATTCTCTGTGCATTAAAATGATGAGTCAACCTAAACGAATCTGTGTCACCACTTCTTCCTCTGCTCAGAAAGTTAATTTTATTGGTGAGAAGGACCTAGAGGAATTTGAAGTAAAAATTTCTGAGCATGAGGAAAAAATTGCTTTCTTCAATGAAGGTATGAACAGGGTATAAAATCACTTAAGTATATGGTCAGCCTTCCCATCCTCTGCTCCTTGAGATTTTTTCTCCAATCACTGGCTTTGTGTTCCTTAACAGCTCTCGTGACTGAAAAGTTAATTATGCTATTCTTCAGAGACTGAAGCTTTCCCATGTCCCATGTTTGGTATATCTTCCTTCTCTCACTCCTGGCAACAAGGCTCCCTCTCACCCAGTGCATTCTTTTGCCATGAGTGTTGAAACTCAGCTCCTCCAGCTAAAACAGAATCACACAAATGCTCCAGGCTCAGCAGAGGTGCAAGTGAGAGAAAAGGCAAAACAATGTTCAGCTGAATGACTTTTTACAAAGGGCCAAGAGTATTGAAAGAAATTCAAGAGGCAAACATGGATTTCATTAAAAACAATCTTGTGTTTATATGTCGCATGTTTGTTTCAGTAAATAATTCCAGGCAGTGGATTAGCAGGAACCCCATAATAAGGCTGCATTTGATGAAAACCAATCAATTTTTTATCACAAAGGATGGACCACTGCACATGTTAATGTTACCATGGGATACACAATGTTTGATAACTGGTTCCCAGTGATTGAAGTGTTGTAATGGTTTGTAGCTCTGCACTTTGCAGGAATGTTTGAAGGTTGTTTAATGATGTTGATGAAAAGCAACTCTTGTCCTGCTGATCTAGAAAGCAGTTACCTCCTGTGTGATCACTCAACCTTTGCTATGTTGACCTCATGCTTCCTGCTGATTAATTAATTTAGTTTATAGTTTTGATAAATTAAGTGGTCAAATGAATCTCATAAATATTTTTTGATAAAGCCGTTATGGGTTGGTTTCCCATGTAAGCTTCATGAATCTGGCTCTAGACCTGGAATTTTTTATTTTTTCATTTTTTGGCAAAAATTTCCATTTATTCAGTGAAAAAAAATCCAAATACAACAAAGAGACTTCCAGACAGCAACAGCTGTCACAACAACCAAAATAAGAGAGGCCCGTAAAGGGTGCTTACAAAGCCAATTGATAATATACCTACCAGAATTAGAACTGCAAACAGGACACATCTTGTCTCCCTTTACCCATCTAAGATCCTTCCAACTGATCATCTTGAATAAGCTTTAGAATTTTTTGGTATTTACCTAGATCCAAAACTCCCCAACCAGCAACATTCCAGTTTTTCACCCCCTCTAAATCCCATTTTCCCAAACAATCAACCACATTGTTCAATTCTCTGGGAATGTGAACAAAGGAAATAAAGTCGAAATTTTTGGCTAAATCAAGAATTTACTTATCCACCAGGGTCAGTCTCCAAAAATCATCCTAGAAATTCTTTTTATTAAGAAGATAGACCAAAATCATAGAATCTGTTTCACAAATAAACTTTTGTTTGCCCATAGCCACAGCTTTTTCTAGAGCTGTTAGAGTTGCCATAGCTTCCATTTCATTATTAGAATGTTTCCCCACATAGGTAGAAAAGACGAAAATAACACCACTAGCATTACGCTTTATACCGCCAATCCCAGCACTCCCCAGGTTACCACGAGAGGAACCATCTATACTGGTCTAAAAGAAACCATTACCACTTCTCTTTACCTTTTAGAAGAGTCAATCTACCTACAAAGGAGAGCCAACAAAAAGTACAATGGCTATAACCCTCATGTGGATCTATCCAAAAATTTCTTCCAATGAACCCTATTGAGACAACCATCCGAGAGAGTCATTCCAAGATATTCTATAGGCAACACCCCAATCGGAAAATGGAAGATATTTGCAATCCTATATTGAATGAGCTCTAGTGTTAAAGAAGAAAATATTAGACTTATCCTTGTTGATCTTTTGACCAAAAGCAGATAAGTATATATCTAGCACTTCCTCAAAAATTAAAAGCCTCAATAATTTTCACCATCCCTGTCAAAGCTAAATCATCCACAAATTGGAGATGAGATTGAAAGTGAAGGTTTTAATTCCAAGGCCAACCTTCAATACACCTTGTAATGTCCCCTTTTGGGATGTTTCTAAATCTTGCCCTAAGATCACAAGTTCGATAAAAATAAGAAAACTAGTTCATTACAATACAACTTACCAATTGATAACTTCCTTTCCAACATGAACTTTGTTTTATACCCTGCAATAATGTTAGTCAACATTTTGAAATGTAATACATGAGGCCAATTATTTCTTTAAGGGTTAGGGATCTAACAATGTAATGTCCCCTTAGGGATATACCTGAAATTTGCACAAATTAACAATAGAAATAACATAATTTATTTGCAAGAGGTATTTTCTTATTAAATGACATATTAGTAATTGCATCAAGGAAGTTAATTATTTAGCATAACACAATAGCAATCAAGATTCTCATTTACAGATGCACAATAGAGTTGCAACCCTATTATCAATGTGAGGGAAGAAACACCATAGGATGCTGGGAGACTATCCACCCCAATTAAGCCCAAGAATGTCAAACAAGTAACCAACTCGATCCAACGCCTTGGCCCACAAGTAACCGACTCAATGGGCACCCACCTAATGGGTAGGAGTTCATATTCCCACATTCCTTGTGTTTCCCTTTGCTGTTTCTAATATGATTGCTTTCTTTAATCAATACACAATTAATTAAGAAATAAGTAATTCAAGCAATTCATCTAGCCATATTAGATTCCACATATGACATACCAGATAGTTTAGAAATATGAATATGTAGGTTCTGTCTTACTGCTGTATATACTCGGATATATATATGCATGAGAATTCCTGATCTTATTCAATTTGTGCAGATTATATATAATGACTTCTAATCCTTTCTTCCATGTCCATCTTGGAGTGGCCGATCTTCCTTACATATATCTATCAACCGGTAGTGGAGGGTTGTCATGTGCCAGCATTAATCCCCCTTTTATAATCCTAATTATGTAATCAGAATTTAATCATGCTAATCGAATATTGTACTATATATATATATATGGCTCATCTATTTTATTAAAGATTAGCATTAAAGTGTTTATTATGTGTCAATCAATGTCTATAATAAATGAATGTATAAAATAAATGAATATGTAAATAGTTGAATGTGTAAATAATTAAATATTCATTATAATTAAGTTAGCAGTTAAATTTAATGAAAAGTTTATTTAAGGGATACGATTTCTATAGCAGATATATCGCTCCAAAGTGGGAGGACGTGACTCAAGAATAAAGGGGAAACAATGCGTGGGAGTGAAAGGGCATAGGAGAACAAGAGAAAAAAAGAGGAACTATTGCCAGCAAGGTATCGGATTCAGAAAACACATTCGAATTGGCTTCTGCACTACCGCGGACAGGTAAGGGATTATGTCCCTGGATCAACCAAGAACACAGCAACTTCTTTAAGTTACTGTATTAATCATTACTTTAGGAACAGTATTAAAATATTAAGGAAATAGGAAATGTTCATGTATGTAATTATACTAAAATGTAACAGTTCTGAAATCATATATTACTGTTTGATTATGACTGGTTTAGTATGACTGAGAAAATGTTCTGTGTAATTACATTTAGGATTACTGCTGCATATCCGATAAGTAGTTTAGAGTAACTGTTATTAAAACCATCTTGGCGAGAGCAATGGAGAGAGTATCCAGTGGTGAAAACGGGCTTTCATGTGGTCATAGGACCCATGAAGTCAAGAAACCAGTTACCTTCTCCATGCCAGTCTTACCAAGTTGGAAAGAATCTAAGTGTTTAAAAGTATAAAGTTTGGGATGGCAAACAGGGCCGCCAAGTCTAGCAAGGGGGTTGGAAGCAAACATCCCTTGGTCTTGGTAGACAACAGACCCTAGCTTTTCTTTCAGGCCTCTTATACTTGCCACTGTCTATATATTAAAATAGAATACCTTATGCTGTTCAGAAACAAATATGTTTGTAGGTTTTGTATGCATCCTTGTGATTGCAGGTTCTCACAAATCAGGCCATCTACTTTCAGGCATAACGTATGATCTGAGTCTCACCCTGAGTTCCCTAACATTATAGATCAAATGCATGATAATTAATTGAATGTTATGGCAATATTTGGTTCAGAATTCACTGTTTAAGTTTAAACAGAAATTGTCTCCTAGATTAAATAAGCTGTTTTGTTATTACAATCATATTGAATTAGAGTATTATTGTTAAACAGGCTCACTACTAGTAGGGGACATTACAAGGGTCGTGTCCTTTCCAAGTTCACAACCCTCTTACAAGCAGTGTCCCTTTATAACTTGTCCTTTGCCTTTTCACAAATAAACCGCTGCTGTTTAGGTGTAATTGCTCCTCATTAATGATTAATATAATTGTATTAGACTAAGCACAAGTTGAAATCCAAATCATTGAAATGTGCCTTAGTCTTAGCATTGTATTGTTGTGTTGTGTAGGGATCGCTGTGTCTACATAAGTTTATGCATCATTGATGACTTGGATTGCTATTCTTCGATGTGATTGAACAATTGTCTTCTTATCTCTGCTGTTATGAAGACGATTGCTGCTTGATATATTCATTCCTTTAATAAAAGTCACAGAAAATTGTGAAGTTGTATAAATAAGACAATTTTCTGAGCATTGGCGTTTTCATTCTCTTTCTAATAATGGTGTGAGAAGGTATCATGTTGGGGACATGACAGACCTCTCTTTTTGTGATGTTTTAGCAATCTACCCAAACCTTCAGCCATTAAATTAAAAAAGTATAGAGATAATGGGTCTCCTTGTTTGAGTCCTCTAGAAGGTGAAAATAGATAAGGAATGACATAAATTAACACAGAGAACGACGTTAAAGTCACACAACTCATCACTAAGTTAACCCAATCGAAACTAAAACCAAAGACAAAAAGGATTTTTTGAAGAAAAGACCAACTGAATCTATCGTAGACCTTGGACATGTCAAGCTTAATAAACGTGACCTTTTCCTTAGAAATTGACATGGAATGAATAGCTTCGACTACCACAACAATACCATCCAAGATTTACCACACTTTCACAAATCCTCCTTGTTTGAGAAAAATTAAAGAGGCCAAACACTTTTTTAACCTTTCAGCAATCAATTTGCTGATTATTTTATAGTTTATACATAACATTGCGTAGAGCAATTGGGAAAAACATCCAAAGGTGAAAAACCTTTGGATTTGATATCCTTGAGGATCCTTTTATTAGATTGAGATTCATGAACAACTTCCAACAAGTTTCTATTTCAAATGTCCCAAAAAACCTAGAAGAATTCAAGAGGAAAATCATCAAGTCCTGCAGATTATCCTTTCTTCGGTCATTTGGAGATTTTCCTTTCTCCCAACTAAACTAAGTTCTTCCATTATAATAGGACTTAAAAGGAACCTAATCAATTCATCTGAAACTAGGGAGGGAATACACTCTAAATTAAGTCTCCCTTCTGCAATGGCATCAGGAACTTGCTCAGCAAACAAAGAAGAAAAGTGACAAACAGCTTCCTTAAAAATATCCCCGAAGGAAGTCAATAGATTTCCTTGAGCTGAGGTGAGAGATTCCATAATATTTCCACTTTATTCCTTCACTGAATTGTGAAAAACGAGGTATTCTTATCTCAAAGCTGAAGCCAATTAATTCAATTCTGTTTCCAAAAAATCTCTTCCCAAAGTCCCATTCTAAAAGTTCCTTAGCACATAGCACAAATTGATTCTTCAATTAAAAGCTCTTCAATCATTCCTCCATCCTTAATTTGGAAAGTAATTCCCCTCTCTAACTTCTGTTGTGGATAAGCCTTAATATGAAAATATTTCTAAAACAAGCCTTATTCCACCTTTTTGCTTAAATTATACAAATTGGAGCCTCTTAAAGAAGTTAGAAACCCATACCAAAACCAAAACCAAGCTTCCCTTGAGCCCTCCATTCCTCCGTAAGCTTAAACAAGTCAGAAACCCAAAACCACATGAAATGGAACTTACAAATGGGATTCTTTGGAATTGCAAGCACCAAAGAGGAAAATTTAGTCAACCAATGATCAGAGCCTTTGTAAAGTCCCCTTTTTGAAATGGAATTTAATAATAAATAATAATAATTTAAATATAAGGACAATAAAATTAAAAATTAAAAATTTATTTTAGTTTAATGAATGGTTAAAGGGTATGAAATGAAGAGTTGTGACTCCCTCAAACATGAAATATAAAAGGGAGATCATTTCATTTGAGAAGGACATCAAAATATCATTCATCCAACAATAGTCAAGGAGGAAAGGAAGGAGTGTATGAATGAAGGATTAATAGAAAGGAATGTGTAGAAGATAAGGAAGTAAATATTTCAAAGGGCAGAAATTACGAAAGGTTGTACTCTTTCAAAGGGTGGTAATTGTGAAAGGTTGTGACTCTTGCAAATGGCGGACATGATAAAGAGGTGCGACTTCTCCCTCACAATGGAACATATAAGAGAAGAAGGTTTCATTTGAGGAGAGGAAGGGAATCATTTTGGGAATCATCCACAAGAAATTAAGGAATTCAGATCAGTGACTCAGAAGACAAATCCATGAAGGATCAATGGAATGCTAAAAGGAATTAGAGCAGATCTAGAGCAGATTTAGAGCCTGAGTATAAGGAAGGATCAAGATTGAATGGTCAAGTAGATAAGTGAGAGATCAATTAAAATCAGAACTGAGTAAGAGCAGAAAATAAGACAAATAAGATGCAGATTGTCATCTAATATTAACAGCCTGAATTTAGTAAGTTTATGTACGAAATGATTTGGAAACAACATTGATCTGATCTCAGAAAGTCAGCCTAATAAGAAATCAGAATCTGAGTTTAATTCAGAAGAAAGACACCAACTATAACATTTAGATAAAGGTGATTGGTATACAATATGGTTGAATCTATTACTTGTTATTAAAAGGGTTAGGAAGCATCAATTTATTTATTGAATTACATTGCCAATCCATCAAGGATTTAGGATAAGTAATTATTTTAGTAAACCAATCATACTAGAAACTAACAAAGAAACATAATAGAAAGATGCAGGAGTATGAGTCCCCTCAATTGAGTAGACACTCATCGAGTTGGTACTTGTGGGCCCCAATTGAGTTGGTAATTGTGGGCCAAGGGGTTGGATTGTCTTGGTTGGATGTTCAATGCCCTTGGGCTTAATTGGGGAGGGTAGTCTCCTGGCATGCTATGGTGCTCTTCCCTCGCATTTGTAATATGGTTGAAGCTGTAGTGTGAATGTTTACAGTAGGAAACTACATTGTCATTGGTTTAATGTTAATTAATTATTTTCCCAGATTATGCTCTTTCAAATAAATTATATTACTGGATTTGTTATTCATAGGGAAAAATTAGGTATATTCCAAAAGGGTATATTACAACCTTTCCAATCTAGGATCTCTAATGAAGAATCCCAATTGTTCCCAACCCAAAAGTCTAAGATATGAAATCTGCCCAATCTCTCTGAAATAGAATCACTGCCACATCTTCGACTATTCCAAGTAAAAATTCTATTTTTTTGAAATAACATCCACCAAATCAAGAAACCAAAATGTTATCTTTTAATAATGCAGATGAAGGGCCCAAACAATCAATACCACTACTTTTCTTTAACTAACTAAATGTTGCATTAAAGTTCCCAACCAAAATCTAGGGCAAAGAGGAAATTAAGGAACGAATATAAATCTAATATGATTCCAACAAGAAACCTTACCCAAAAACTTAGTCGAAGCATAAGCATTAGCAAGCATTATCATAACCCCAATATCAAAGCAAGGGGCTATCAATGAGATAGAATTCCTACCTCCATAACACCAAGAGGGAATTATTTTGTGAGGATTCCAAAATCAAGCCAACCCATATATAGACATTGTCCTCCTCTCCAAATCTTAGCAGAATATTTGACTAAAAGCTTTGTTTCCTGAATGAAAAGGATGTCTGGTTTAAGAACATGAATAAGATCTTGAGCAACCTTTCGTTGAGGGATGTTGTTCAAACCCCTTGCATTCCATGAGATCACAATCCTTACTAGGAGTTGGAAAAGTGAGAATCTAATGTTTTGATAAAATTGGACTCCAAAGATTCTCTAATTAGTTTGACCTTTTCTAGATCCTTTTTCCTTCTTGCATTTATCCCTTTGTCATTCCCTTCTTTTTTATGTTTTTTAGTTGGAGACCAAGAAGCAAACGTACCTTTTTACCCTCTTCTTCCTCCTCTCGTCCATGCAAAGGCTCAAAATGAGTAATCACTACACGAGGCTACACTTGGCATTCTATCTTATGAACAAGTCCAACCTCTTCAAGTTGTAGCTCTGAATTTTTGTAATGTCCCCTTTTTGAAATTGGATAAAATAATAAACAATAATGAAAGGTTGTGACCCTTGCAAAGGGGCAGACATGGTGAAAAGGTGCGACTCTCCCACACATTGGAGGATATAAAGTGGAGAAGTTTTCATTTTAGAAGGAAGGATCCATAGAATAGAACAAAAATATCTGAAGCATTAGAAGCAAATTTATGAGCAGACTTAAATCAGAATTATAAGAAATTCTGAAAGAGTGATATGAACACTTATCAAAGAGATCAGAACACAAATACAAATCTGCAAACAATAAAAAGCAGGCATCAAAGGAAAAGAAGAGGAAACATTAAATCAATAACCACAGAATCAGACCTGATGAAATAGAAAGAATTCTCATACACACACACACAGGTATATATATATATATATAAGTATAGGCAGAAGATCAGATTGATATAAACAGCAGACCTGTGCATTTAAAGAGGGAAACAACATCGAATTGAATCTATCCAAATTACCACAGCAGACTGAAAATACATAACCTACCATAATTCTACAAGTATATTGGGCAAGATTTAGTGTCCTCTCAAAAGGGGACATTACAATTTTCCTCCTATTTATCAACATTCTCTATAGCGGAATAAAGGATAACATCAGAATTGAAGGCTAAGGCATCACAAGCAGAGGTGGAAGCAGAGGTGGAAGCATAGATAGTGATTGGAGATTTAGTTATTGGTCTACTTGACTAAGTTCCAATTCCCACTATGAAGATAGCAAAGGTATCAATTCCATTGCCGGCTGACCTACCCCATTTATCCAATTTATGAAGTTAACCTAGTGCCAGTTATAGGTCGAGACTCAATATATTGAGACCCACATATTAGCTGAAGATCGAGTTGACCAAGTCGAATAAAGATATGAATTTAGGCCAACCCGGCCCCTACTATTCTAAGGGGTTGTGGGGCCTAGAACCTGTAACTATGAAAAAGGATCTACAACAAGAGGGTTGGGAGCCGATAATATGGTTGGGAGCCGATATCTCATAATTTGTTAAATTATTATCCTCATCCATTGTAGACATCATTGAAGTGTTCAAGAACATCAAACCTATCGGACATGAATCTTTAAGGAGCATCTTTGAATTGGTGAGGTCTAGATTTGCCTTCTGATTGAGGTTTTACTAGAATAAAACCATTTGAGTTTGGCATTTCAGCTTGAATTGGCATTTTACCCTTTTCTTTTATACTTGTAGCATGTGACTCCTCATACATTCGAGGGATTCAAGAACTAAGTTTTGGGAAGTTTCTCTACAAGTGGCCAGATTCATGACAGGTATGACATCTAAATGGTAAAGCTTCATAATCGATTTGTCAAGCCTAATCTCCATGGAGACAAGAAAAGGCTTATTTAAATTAATTTCAACGCAAAGATAGACGTAAGTAGCTACCTTTTTGTCAAGCGTCTACCGTGATGGACCCAAAGTCTCAGTAATGATCAGCGTTATTGATTGCAGAATATCCTATCTCCAAAATTCCATTAGAAGGTGAGGGAGGCAAATCCAAATAGGAATTTTAGACAAGAGCTCACTCATTGGATCAAAACCTACAAGTCAAGGTTCGATAAATAATCCTGCTTGAATGTAAAAATAAGGACCTCTCTAAAAATCGTGTTTTGACTGCGATGCAGAAAAAAACCATTGGAAAAGTAAACTTGTTGCCACCAAATATATATCCAAATCACCTTTGGTTTCAATTCTTCCTCACCCATATCTCCAAAAAAGTTAAGGAGACTAGGATGCCCATTCATTTGCAGATTAGTGCATGCTCAACCAAGTATAACACATCTTCTGAAATGGCTTTTCAGTTTATCACTAAGAATAGACACTCATTTCTTTTCTTGAAACATCCATTCAATTTCAACTAACTCCCTAAAAGCTGATCATTTTTATTTTCCCCATGAAAAGCATCTTTTAAGTAAATCATTAGGGGGTCCCCTAGACCCCCACAAGCCACCGTATTGACAGCCACAACAAAAGAAAGAAAAAAACAAACCAAAAGAAGCTACAAGTTATATCAGCACTCTTTTTGGCCAAAACAACATCAAGAAAAAGAAAAAAAAGGACAAAAAATGCCAAGACTATAGGTAAAACTAAAATGGAGAACAAAGTGTAACCAAAGGGGCCTGCAGCCCTATGAATACTCACACAGGCCTGGAGCCCTACGAATACTCACAGACACGGCCTTATGCTGTGCAAAATTATGTAGGGCCAGCGCTCAAACCCTCGTCCATCTCTTCTCCATTTGGTTTGTGTCATTCCACATAAAAATTCACATTCATGCTAGCCTTAGACTTGGATTTTGATACCTATGATTTCATTGAATATTGGTAAACCTGCCATGAACATAACATTAATGTAAATTTGTAACTTAATGATGATAAATAAGTGTGTTTTTTGTTTTTGTAAAAGAAGAAATGTACAAGGAAAAGTGTGATGCTTCTCATGGAAAATTCATAAAGAAACATTCAACCATAGCTAGGTGTTCAAGGGGTTTTGTCCTTAAAACTCTTAGTCCACCTAGGAGGATTTCCTCCTTGATCAAGATCTGGGTTTTCATCCAAACTAGATAAGAGCAATAAGGGTTCTTGTCCTTATCCTCTCGAGAACTTGGAAGGGTTTTCATCCTGCCAGTTTGCAAGACACTTCTCAAATTCAAGACAGATTTCTTAATGTATTGGCTAGATTATTGTTGATTGCTTGATTTCTCTTTGTAATGCTTGAATGATGCTTTGAATGAATTTATGCTTGAATGAATTTATGAATGAATTTATGCTTGAATGAATTGATGCTTGATGGCTTGCTTGTTAATAAACTGATTTGCCCTTTATCACCATTTCTTGAAGAAGTCACTGCCCTTCACAAAAAATGGGTCACCCCTTCATTTCTGCCTTTTGAGAATAATAATTATTCCACATTGATTGATTGATTATTTGCTTCATTGATTGATTATGTATTATGCATTTCTTTCTTTCTTTTATACCTTTAATCCTTCAATAGTCATAACTTTTTATTTCATGTCTATTGACCATTTATTAAACTTAATTAAATTTTAATTTTATTATATTCTATTTTTAGTTTTTAATATTTTAATTCATAATTATTATTTATTAATAAATCTCATTTCAAAAAGAGGACATTACATCATGGTCAAGCATGCTTGAGTTGGAGTGGTACTAAAATGTTAAACCTATTGGGAAATCCCAATGCTTCACTATGAGCATCACATCTAGATGCAATGAGTCCTAAGCCAATCAGTCATGGTCATGAAAAATGGATTCATATAAAACAATACTCTTGAAATATGGTTCAATGAGTTTGACACAAAACCATACAGTTGAATTCTAGTAAAACAACATAATTTGTTACACTACAAAAAATACTTCCTCCAAGTTTAAAAAAATCCAGCCAAATGTGCAACTCAAAGTTACTTTAGATTTTCAAAAACAACTAAGTGACAAAAGGAGCTATTTTTCTAGAGGATAAAGAGATGAGCCTATTATTAAGCCTTTATTTTAATAAATTTTATAGAATTGATTTACTTTGGATAATATTTTATTATTATGTTATCTCAAAAAGCTACCTCTCGTGAGCTTTTAAATAAATGCCTTGAGCACATAATTTGTAATGAGAATCGATGTCAAACTTATGCTATTGGCTGCTACCAGCTTGTTTTTCAGCCATTTTGAAAGCTTCCCAAGTGAATCTGAGTGTCTACTGTTTCTGTATGTTCATTTTTTAATGTTTTGAAGTTGTTGCACAAACAAACTCAATTATAAACAATGTTCGATAGTGTCTAAAACAGAGAAAGCATTGAAAACTTGGTGATTCCTAGTCAGTCAATTGTTCGGCAAAATTGCGGATCACACGTATCAACATAAAAAGCCTGAGTGAATTTGAAAAAATTCAATCCAAGTTAAAGCATGCCTCAACACGCTGGACCAGGTGCAAGTCCGTAGTGTTCACAGAATAAGCCCTTGCCCCTTTCAAACAATGGCAATTTATCCATAAGAGATGCATATTAGCATGAGTTTTATTGTCTACGGAAACAAAAATTCATGAACCTATCAACCAAAGACTAGAATCAAAGAAGATGATGATCCAATCAATTTAAACGTAAGAGCTCCCCTATATGTAAAAAATAAATAACGTTTTACCACGTACAATTAGAGGAACTAAAGCGTACCTCATCGGCGGCCTCATATTTCAAGCATTCGTCTTCAGAGCAATGTCGATTCAGCAATCCCCAATCTTTTTCCCAAGATCCTTCGTCTGAATCATCCGTATTAATCTGCCCTGTCTCTTCAACATTACCATCATCCTCTTGATTATCTTCGGCTAAAGCCACTGATTCACGAACTTCATCAAAGTCGAGAGACGCGTACGACATAACCTTGGGAGTTCGAGGGTTCGAAACTAGAGGCAAAAGAAGATGCGGTGCGATGGAAGGGTTGTCTAGCGCATGGAGAACCAGTGACGGAGCAAAGTCGTGGGCTGTTGACGGGTTCACCGACTCTACTTCAGCTGGTGAAGCTCCATAGTGCAGGAACTTGGTAATCTTTTCGGCCATTTGTTCGCCTACGCAGCTGTTAGTGCTAGACACTAACTCCGGACCAAGTGCTAGAAAAAGGCAATGGCCAAACGAATTATAGGTTTGCGTAGCAACTGCGCAAAAATCGAATTAAAGCACAAACCCCAAACTCACCCCTCGAATAATCTTAACATTCCAATGCATTGCTGAAGCTGGTTGCGGCGTCGACTCAATAAATTGGTCGACATGAAACTAAAGAGAGAGGCTTAAGGGAGAATGAATCATTAATGGCGGCAAGACGCTTCGCTTCTTGAAGGTTTTCGAGTTGATCATGTAGATATCCTGCAGAAGCTTCTGTATGTTTGTTTTCGATCTCCTGCTTCGAAGTGAGCTCTCTATCCTTGTTTAATAGCCATCTCTCTCGGCTTAAGGGCGGGCTTGGTCTAGTCGCCCGTTATTTGTTTGTCTGTCTGGCCAATAATAACAGACACCGATTAAGTTGGTTTGCCTCACGTTGTTAGGTGTTTTCATGGGGCTGCTTAATTTATTTAACTAGCTTATATATATTTGATTTTAATCAGATATTTTTCTAGAGGTGCTTATTAGAGTTTGGGGTACATGATAAAAATAGGCGCCTCGAGAAGGATATCTTTCGGCGTATTATTTATATATTTGATTAAAATCAAATAAATGTAAGCTAGTAGCAGTCGCGACACAACATAGAAAACAATAAAAAAATCAAAATAGAACTATATAATATTATATTATTAATGTTTGTTACAATAATATGCAATATTATTGCAATTATTATTATTTTCTATTTGTTTGTGTAATAATATTATAAAATACTATTATTATTAATTTATATTGTTTTAATCTTCTCATAAGTGACGGATCTGGCGAAAATGCAAATTCATCACGCAGCGAACTTGTCAAGGTTTTCGGCGGGGGGGTGCAGACAGGGGTTTGCCACATGCTCGAGGAGCATCTCTATCTTCAGTCCGCCATGTAAGAAAATCCCTGCTAGAAACATAACGTTGTCAAACGAAAGGAGGGATTCGGTTTTTAGAGAGGGCGATTTTGGGATAAATGATGAAATTAGGGCAAAAAATGTCGAAGCCCTGTCGCTACCCTCCGACGGAAATTGGCAAGTGTTTCGTTCGAAAAAAATATATGAAAAAGATGGGCAATCATAGAGATACATCTTTAAATATTGATAGGCTCAAACACACAGCCTCAAAGCAATCTCCGGCAACTGGGGCTAATTTGGTGCCGCTCGGGAAAGTTAGAATTTTTGAGCCGAAACCTAATATTAGGCAGAGGCGTATATGCAATATCCCGGCTTATCTGATGGAACCCCAATTCAGTTTATATAGCAAATGTGGGGTTTTTGTAAAATGGACTGGATCTGGTGAAGATACAAAAAGGATTGTCGATTGGTGGTTGGCCCTATATCCGGGACAGGTAAGTATTACTATCCTGGAAAATAATTTTCTTGCAATTTTGTGTGATAATCAAAATACAAGGAATGACATTATGCATGGTAAGGTTAAATTGTATAGAGGTTATGGTTTTTTTCGATGTGAATGGATGCCGAATTTTGACCCACATTCACAGAATTTAAACAAATATCCAAGATGGATTAATCTGGGCTCATTACCAATTGAATATTTGGATTTTAAAATTTTGGAATACTTAGGGGAACAGTTTGGGTCCTTTTTGGGCTGTGAAGGATTAGAAAGAATGGTTTTAAACAAGAACACCAAAATCTTAGTTGAATTTGACAGTAATTCTCGGGTCTTGGAACCCACCAAGCTAGTAACAAACAGGGGGGAGTGGAACATTCATCCCACCGTCTATGATGGGGTCATAAATGAAACTGATATATGGCTGAAATCAAGCCCGGTACTGGTAAATAGTATCGATCAAAAGGAAAACCCTCTTTCAGATCAGAATGGAAAAATCACATTAAATTCTATCCATGAAAATGCTAACTGCCCTCCTGTGACTAACACAGATGTAAATAAACACAATAATCTCAGTAATATTAATGATCTCGATAAGATAATAGATGAGGCAAATTCCATAAAAGAAGAAGCCTTAGTGGAGATGTCAAAAAGAATCTCCGATTCGGTGGATTCATTGAAATCTCCTTCTGAAACAAAATCAGTCGAAAATTTGGGGCAAGATAATGAGGCAGATCAAGAAGAAATGTCTTCTAGAATGGTTGTTGTTCTAGAGGTATTCAATAATAATGTAGTTGAAAATCTTTCCCCGGAAGAGGAAGATGAGAAGAGGTTTCTAATTCAGGAGCTTATGGCCTCTATGGATGAGGAAGAAAATAATGAGAATAGGGTAGGAGATATTACCCCTCTCCCTGTCAATGACTACACAGCAGCTCAGTCCCAGCTGGGAGAGGATGACGGAGAAGGAGTGATAGTTCCCCAGCAAACCTTAGGAATAACAAACATATATGACGGGAAAAACTTTCCTGACTGCGTTAGAGAAGCTAAAAGTAGAGGCAGAAAATCTTTGAGCGAATTAAGGTTGCGGGATGGAAATGCAAAAGACCAAGGCAAATTAACTGCCTTCTTTGATGCTGGGAAGGGGAAGGGCCTTCCCACGGTCCAATGAAAATCTCTTCGTGGAATGTTAGGGGCATGAATGCCCCTAACAAACAGCGTCTAATTAGACGCAACATCATAAAATGGAAACATGACATCGTTCTCCTTCAAGAAACTAAATTAGCCCAGGTAGAAGCTGAGGCTTTTAAAAGGAAATTAGGTCTTCTTAGCTGTGAATTTGTGGAAGCCAGGGGTGCCTCTGGTGGATTAGGTATCATTTGGAATCCACGTAGTATATTATTTTGCCCAATAGCAGGAAACAAAAACTGGCTATTGGGAAAGGTAATAAGCAAACTCAGCAAGCTCTCATTTACCCTAATAAACATCTATGGCCCGATTCCAGATGCTGGGAAACGCAAAGTTTGGTCGGAAATCTCGTTTATGATGGGGCTAGATCCCTCTTCCCCTGTTATTCTAGGAGGGGACTTCAACGCTATCCTAAATTTATCAGAAAAAAAGGGTGGTATTCGCAGGGAACCGCAGTCCTTAAAAGACTTTAGAGAGTGGGTAGCTCATAACAATCTGATTGATATAGAAACCAGTAATGGAGTGTATACCTGGTACAATAGAAGATCAGGCTTTACACAAATCGCTGAGAGATTAGATAGATTTCTTTTTAGAGGGAATCTGAGTGATCTAGCGGTTAACCTCTCAGCTTCGTTACTCCCATCTTCAGGATCTGATCACTATCCTGTCATCCTCAATATTGAGGGAGAGGCTACACCGAGGTGCTGCCCCTTTAAGTTTGAAAAAATGTGGATGCAAAATCCGGATTTCTATGATCTCGTAGCCAGGTGGTGGTCTGAGGTTAATTTTCAGGGATCAAAAATGTTTTGCCTCATAAATAAACTAAAACATCTTAAAAGCAAGTTACTGAAATGGAATAATGAAGTCTTCGGTAACATTTTTGAAACCAAAATTTCATTAGAAAAAGAAATCGCAGACCTAAATGAAAAAGTGTTTAGACTAGGAATGGATCGGGATAGCTTCCTCAAAGAAAAGGAGCTCCTCAGGAAATATGAGGAAACGTTAACAAAAGAAGAAATTTTTTGGAAACAGAAATCTAGAGAGAATTGGCTTCAAAATGGGGATCGGAATACTAAGTTCTTCCACAACAGTACAAAAAACAGGAGGAACACCAATAGTATTCACAAGATCATGAGTAATAATGGTATACTTTTGGAAGATCAAAAGGACATAACTACAGAAGCGGTGAACCATTTCAAAACCCTATTCAGTTTGGAATCTTCCCCTAAAGACGCCAATTTAACTTTGCTTAGGAATATTCCTAAGATCGTAACTGAAAACCAAAACAAAGCGCTTAGCAACAAATTTTCAGAATCAAAAGTAAAATTAGCATTGGGGCAACTTAACCCTGATAAAGCACCCGACCCTGATGGTTTTCCAACTTGCTTTTTTCAAAAATGCTGGCACATTATTGGTAAGGAGGTGGTGGAAGCATTGGAAGCTGTTAGAAACTCTGGAAGTATTTTAAGGGAGATCAACAATACTTTCATTACTTTGATTCCTAAGAAGGAGGAATCAAGAAACTTTGATGACTTCCGACCTATTTCCTTATGTAACACAATCTACAAGCTTTTTACAAAAATTTTAGCGAATAGATTGAAGGGCATTCTTCCTTGCATAATTTCAGAGGAACAGACCGGATTCGTTCCAGGTAGATCTATCTTTGATGGCATTATTGTTGCTCAAGAAGTCATGCACTCGTTACAACAAAACCGTTCAGCTGCTATGATGATCAAATTAGACATCAAGAAGGCATATGATAAAGTCGATTGGAGATTTTTGTGTAAATGTTTAGAATCCTTTGGTTTTTCTAAACAATGGATCAATTTAATATTCGAATGCATCTCATCTCCCAGGGTGTCATTACTTATTAATGGTTCCCCTACAGGCTTCTTCCAGATATCTAGAGGGATTAGACAAGGAGATCCTTTATCCCCCTTCTTATTTATCATAATGGCAGAGGGCCTTGGGAGAATCATTTCTTGTGCTCGTATGAATCAGATTATTAAAGGTATTAAAATCACTAATGGAATGGAGGCCATTACTCACCAGCAGTTTGCTGATGACACAATGCTGATGGGATGTGCGAATAGGATGGAAGCCATGACTTTCAAAAGGATTCTTGACATTTATGCATTAGCTTCTGGTCAGGAAGTGAACAAGAATAAATCGGAAATCTTCTTCTTCAATACTTCGCAAAACATAGAGACAGATATTTGTAATATTTTTGGGTTTGATAGAGGGAAACTTCCTTGTAAATATTTAGGGATACCGATGGATAAGGGAAACAATATTATTTCATTATGGAGAGGTATCCTTGATAAGATGGATCTCAGGTTGAATTCTTGGAAGAACAAATGCCTCTCTTCGGCTGGGAGGATTACATTACTTAAAGCTGTTTTGGCGGCTATTCCGATATATCAAATGTCCTGCCAGCAATTACCTAAAGGAGCTCGGCTAGAAATGGTAAAAAAGATGAGGAAGTTCTTTTGGAATATGGATTCAGACAAAAAGAAATTCGCATTAATTTCTTGGGATAAAATTAGCCAACCTATCAGTTTAGGGGGAGTTGGCATCAAAGATTTGGGGGTACAAAACATGGCTCTAGGGGCAAAGTTAGTCTGGAAAATGTACTCGGAACCAAATCTTAAATGGGTAAGGATCCTCAAAGCTAAATATCTTACTAACTCCAACCCTAATAGCATATTGAGGACGGAAATATTACCCAAGGGATCCAAAGTTTGGAATTTTATGATAGAATGTAGAAAGGTGATCAGGGATTATCTAACTTGGGATATTGCGGAAGGATCTGAGGCACTGTTCTGGGAAGACTCTTGGGGGGGCTATCCAGCCTTAGACAAAATAGGTATAAGCGAAGAAGGTATAGAACATTGCAAATCTATCAAGGGTAGGTTTGTTAAGGATTATATCAAGCTTATCTCCAATGATCCCGCTTTAGGTTGGGAATGGAAACCCCTTGATGAGATGAACTTGTCAAATGCAGACAAGGAGATCCTCTGGAATAATTTGAGGCATAGGAATTTATCATTACATAGTGGGAAAGACAGGATAATATGGGCGGGTAGCTCTTCAGGCATTTACAAAGCCAAAGAAGGATACTCACTTTTAAAACTCAGTCGAGCTGCAACCAATCCTAATATACCGATTAGCCTATGCTGGAATAACGTTGGTCTTCCCAAAGCTGGTATCTTCTCATGGGCAGCTTTCCAAAAAAGAATTCTTACCTCAGACTGGTTCTCAAAATTAGGATTCCTGGGACCATCGAGATGTCCTCTATGCGAATCAGAGGAAGAAAATGCGGATCACCTGCTTCTCAATTGCAGTTTTAGTCAGAGATGTTGGGATTGGCTTTGCTCAAGCCTTGGATGGCTGACGCCGAG